>NC_137900.1:7088566-7688566 GCF_963455335.1 Martes martes
AAGTAGGCAGAGAGGCAGGCAGAGAGAAAGGGGGAAGCAGGCTCCCTGCTGAGCAGAGAGCCCGATGCGGGGCTCAATCCCAAGACCCTGAGATCATGACCTGAGCTGAAGGCAGAGGCTTAACCCTCTGAGCCACCCAGGTGCCCCGAGATACTTATTTTATTTTTAATATTCTTTTAGTTTTAAGTATCAGAAACCCATTTCAATCGATCTAAAAAGAGAATTGTGGAGGGTTATTGGGAGCAACTCCCAAAGAACAGCTTGGCCTCATGAGCAACTGGAATGTGCCATTGGTAAAGCCACTGGAGCCTCGGGAGTGCGCTCCCCATCTTTTACATTTGCTCCTATCTGCACGTCTCTGCCTTCTTCAGACTCATTTACAAATTTAATTCCACGCACGTGACCAAATACAGTTGCCCACCGCCACCCTTTAGTTAATCATTTCGAGTGACCAGCCCAGACAGAGACCCCAGTCCTGAAAATCCAGGAGAGAGAATGTGGACCAGCTTGGAGCAGGTGTCTTCCTTTGATCTAATCAGTTATCGCCAAGAGGGCAACATCATGAAGTACCCATTTGGCTGCTCTGGCCCCACTCCCATGAAAGGCAGCCTTTTTACTTTAAGAGATAGCTGCATTCTAAAAATTGGACAACAAAAGAAAATCTCTGTGAATGTAAGGGTAAATAATCATCTGTCCTTTCAATCTGTAAATATTTTTGTGCCCATTTGGGTCAGAAACTGTGCTAATTAGCAGGGATTCAATGGCTAATGAAATAAATGTAGATCTGGACCATGAAGAACTTACATTCTAATAGGGGGAATAGAATTTTTAAATGTCAGCAGACAAGTAATGATTATAAAATGTGATAAGTGCTTTGAAGAAGATACACAGGGCTGAGCTAGACACCCGGATTGGGAGCCAGTGGGGAAGTGGCAGGGAGAGTAAGGACATTTCCTTTTTGTCCTTTTTCTCAAAGTGATGACTTGTGTGCTTAGACTTGACGGATTAGGGGAGGATGTTTCTATCAGGGAAAGTTGTATGAACAAAGGTATTGAAGTATAAGGAATTTTGAATCCTTGAGAGAAGAAAAGGTAACCATGTGGATGAAATCTAGGAGAGTTTGAAATGAATATGTCAGGAACAACTGTATTATTGTACCATCTACGTGGTCCAAGACTGTGACTTAGTGACTTAGCTCTGTGATGTTTATTAGAAAATGCTAGGGTGAACGTAGTGAAGACTGAATGACACACAGCAATGATAGCAGGCAGACATGACGTTCTGTTAGAAGCTTATTCTTTATTTATTCACGTGTTCCTTAAACATTTGCTTTATGACGTGTCAGGTGCTGTTCTAGGTATTGAGACTTTACACAGTAAAGAATTAGATCCCTTCTTCTCATGGAGTTTATCAGAATGTTGCCACTCAGAAATATGGTCCTTTGACAAGTATGTCATCAGTGGACCAGGAGAACGTTAGACATGCAGAATCTCAGACGCTCCACAGACCTACTGCCCCAGAATCTGCATTAAGATCCCGTGGGGCCTCATGTTCTAAGATCAGATGAGTCAGGTTCTGTGGAGAGATTGAGGTTATCAGCAGATTTTATTTTATTTTTTAAGATTTTATTTACTTATTTGACAGAGATCACAAGTAGGCACAAGTAGGCAGAGAGGCAGGCAGAGAGAGAGGGGGAAGCAGGCTCCCCGAGGAGCAGAGAGGCCGATGCGGGGCTCGATCCCAGGACCTGAGATCATGATCTGAGTGAAAGGCAGAGGCTTAACCCACTGAGCCACCCAGGCGCCGCTACAGTGTTTTATTCAAAGATTTTATTTATTTATTCGTGGGAAGAGAGTGAGGAAGTGCAAGAAAGGGGAGCAGCTGGCAGAGGGAGAGGGAGAAGCAGGCTCCCTGCTGAGCAAGGAGCGTGCTGTGGAACTTGACCCTAGGACCCTGGGATCATGACCCGAGCTGAAGGCAGCTTAACTGGCTGAGCCACCCAGGCATCCCTGTAAACAATGTTTATTGGGACAACAATGTCTGTGTGTTTATGTATTGCCTGTGGCTGCTTTCATACTGTAGGGACATATTTGAGTAGTTGTGACAGAGACTCCATGGGTCTACAGAGCTTCAGCTACTCTTTGGCCCTTGAGAGACTAAATATGCTGCCCTTTTTTCCTAGAGTATAAACATGTTGCTTGGAATGCACAAAAGAGATTAAATGTTACTTGTTGGTGAAAAGCTTTTGGAATAGGTAGTATTTGAATTCTTCTGAAAAAGAGTGGTTTGACACATTTTACGTCTGAAATCTGTAATTCCAATGGCATACACTGAAGTCTGATATGTAAAGAATATTTAAAAATTGAAAAGACTGATCAGACTTTGTGATTGGTACCATTATGAAAAATGGAGAATAGGCCTAGGCTATTGAAGAATGTTGGTGTCATGGCAGCATAATAAAAAGAACGTGAGTTTACTTAGTTTTAAAAAAACAACTTTACTTAGTTTAAAAAAAATTTAAGAAGTGTTTTTGAAGCACAATTGTTTATATTATGCTGAGGGTATTTCAGAGATTGCCAAGACATTTGTTCATATGCCTACCTGATTTATAAGAAAATTTATAAGAAACTGAGACTACTAAAAAAGTCAAGTATTCAGCCAGCGAGTAACCAGTAATGGAGATCTAGGTCTTCTTTTTTAACGATTTTATTTATTTATTTGAGAGAGAGAGTGAGAGGGAGAGCATGAAAGGAAGAAGGTCAGAGGAAGAAGCAGACTCCCCGCTGAGCAGGGAGCCTGATACGGGACTAGATCCTGGGACTCCAGGATCATGATCTGAGCCGAAGGCAGTTGCCCAACCACCTGAGCCACCCAGGTGCCCTCTAGGTCTTCTGATGAACTAATTGAACTTCCCTGAAGCAAAGGATCTAAGGAGATTCAATGTTTTAGCTCCTTGGACACTACCCATCTTTCATGCCAAGCTTCAGTCCATAGCACTGTGCTTTTATGTATCCTCAGTGTTCTACTGCTTGTAAGATTTCCTTGGACTATTGATGAAAACATCATTTTATTCTCTTAAATACCATTTTGTCTCACTGAAAATTATGTTGATCACCCTGGACAGATGGATTATTTCTTTGTTCTAAGATAGCCATGATTTGAATGCAAAAAAATCACTTGTTGGGACAGCTATGAGTGAGAAAGAAAGAGAACCTGGAAGAGTGAATGAAACTCGTGACCTAAGTCAGCTAAGGTGTGGGACTTCCTGGGCTCTCCGTGTTAGTGTTAGCTTTGCAGATGGGCTGTGGGTTGACAGCAGTGCTCAGACAGGATTTTGTTGACTTCATAGGCTGCTCCAAAGAGACTGAGGGCTTTGAAATAGGAAGAGACGCCAAGTCCACTTCTCTGTTGTAGAAAGCAGACGTAAAGCAGACGTAAAGCAGACGTAAAGCAGCCAGGAAGATACGTGGTGACTTAGAGGATACCATGGAGGTATCTAGAGACCCAAGAGTGCTAGCCAGCCCCCAAATTACCCCATTACTTTGCAAGTGAATTCAGCTCAGGCAAAGTAAAAAGATCTGAGGCAACTGGTTTAAGGATGTGATTAGCACCTCTAGGAACTTAAAGGGAAGAATTTGGGGGGGCCTCATGTTCTAAGATCGGGTGAATCAGGTTCTGTGGAGAGATTGAGGTTATCAGCAGATTTTTTTTTTTAAGATTTTATTTATTTATTTGACAGAGATCACAAGCAGGCAGAGAGGCAGGCAGAGAGAGGGAGAAGCAGGGTCCCTGCTGAGTGGAGAGCCCGACGCGGGGCTCGATCCCAGGACCCTGAGACCATGACCTGAGCCGAAGGCAGAGGCCCCAACCCACTGAGCCACCCAGGCACCCCTATCAGCAGATTTTAAAACAATTGCCAGTTCGTTTCTGTCTCCACACACAGACACACACCCACACAATTATAACTATGTTTTATGACTGTGTGGGTTTAAAGACAAACATGTTAAGAACTGCTAAGCATTTTCTTTGTTCTAAATGTTTAGTTGTTGTTCTGATTTTAAAAGAAATGAAAACTTTTTGTGGGCCCTGAAGGTGTTATGGGCCCCAGGCACTGTGCCTGATGGGTAAGTCAGCCCTGTTTACCTTCAAGGGTTCATTTGAGTTAGCATGTCAAGTGTCTGAATCAATGGACAAAGTCATACTTGGGAAAAAAATACGGTTCTTTTATGGGACTAACCATTTCCTATAAAGGGTTTATTAAAATTTTTAAAAACTTCAGTATGTCTATTTGCTTTCTCATTTAACTTTCTCATGGGGGAACAGGTAGATGTTTCCATGATCTTTAAATATAGCTAGGAAAACCATTATAACTTTTAGGGTTGAGATGGGAACAACTTGAGGAAATTAGGAAATGAAGATAATTCTGATGACTTGAGGTTTTTTTGTTGTTGTTGTTCTTTTTCTTTTGACTTAAGTGGAAATAAGGAAATGTGTTTCAGCAAAGGAAGGAATGGGAAGGGCAGTAGAGTAGCAGGGTTGTGCTGACACTTTGTGCTCTTTATATTCGTGAAGAAAACAAGTATGGGAGGAAAGACTTTCCAAGTTAAATTTAAAACATTTTTGCTTAAACTTTAGAAACTCTACAAAACTTACAGTAATATGAAGATTTTCAAAGTGTTCCCTCTTGTTATAAGGTCTTAAAGTTCTAAGATATTGTATCCAAATTATTTAAGAGTATATATACATTTAACTCAGCACCAGGGCACCTGGGTGGCTAAGTGGGTTAGGCCTCTGCCTTCGGCTCAGGTCATGATCTCAGGGTCCTGGGATCGAGCCCCACATGGGGCTCTCTGCTCAGCAGGGAGTCTGCTTTCCTCTCTCTCTGCCTGCTTGTAATCTCTGTCAAATTTAAAAAAAAAAAAAAAAAAGCTTTAACTCAGCACCATAAATTACAGAAATTGAGGGCAGGGAGAGAAGAAGACAAATACAAATTAAGAGAATGAGAGAGAACAACGATCATTAAAAATAACGTGGACAAGAGCTTCTGCTACCGACCTTGACAGAGTAACTTCTACTGGTCTAAACCTCCTTCTATAGACAATAGTAAAGCTGAAGAAAACATGAGACAACTGTTTTCAGGCATTAGACAGCAGGACCGTGATTATTGAAAAAAGGGCAAATTTATAAGACGAGCTCCTCCGTGTTTTCCCTGGCTTTCTTCCGAGAGAGTTTTCTGACAGTGTCACAAGGATAATGGAGTCTGACAGTGATGCCTTGAGCTGAGAAGGCAGAGATCAGAGTTTTGGGCTTTTGAGGCAGCTGGGATCTGGAGAAGGGCACCAAAAAGGAGAAAGCTGTTCAGAAATGCGGGTCCAGAATTCTAAAGGTGAGCTTCTCATGAAACTTGGCTGAGAGATGGACTGCATATGGGCTGAAGAGCCTGTGAGCTTCCAAAGGACCAAGAAGTGCACATACATATGAAGGATTCCCGGCAGACATTAGCGCTCTGTCCCAGGCAAATAGAAGGACATTGCTAACAGCGTAGGCCTCCACCTGTGGACCAAAAAGTCCACAGCTTTGAGTCAGGACTCCGTCCTGGAATGAGCTTACTCTGCATCCACCCTAACAAATTAAAACTAAACCTGAGAGGGAGAACAAGATAGAAGTTGGGCCTGCCAGACTAGAGGAGCTTGCAAAACCCCTTGAGCTTTCCTGAAAATCATCCCAATAAGACATAAACAGCGATGTTCAGCCAGTAATTCTGAGCCTGAGAACAAAAGTCACCACTCTTCAGAGGAACATAGCAGAATCAGAATCGAGGTTCTCTACACTCTATTGCATTTTGTTACAGCTGGAAGTCATCAGCAGCTCAGTGGCCTCCCATTTCTTCATTCTGGCTCCCTAGTGTTGGTTTCCTTTGGGTATTCCTGTCTCAGCTCTGATACGGCTTCCAGTAGCTCCTAAGTCTTAACTGTTTCCATTTTTACCTGCATTGGGAAAAAGTTTATTTGTCTCAGTGTTTCTAAAATCCTGATAATTCATTCTGATTCAGCCAGTATACGTCATATTTCCACCTCGACTAATCACTCTGGCCATGATGGTGCAAAGTCCTAATTGCATATTGGATTATGTATTCTATCCCTGGAATGAATGGTGGTTGGAGTTCACTTCTTTGGAACGTGTAGATCCCCAAAGCTTCTGAGAAAAGTAAAGGGGAGAATAAATCTGAAGAGAGGTGATTAATGTCCATCACACATGCCATTATCCACATTAAATTTAAACTTCTTATTCCCACCCGTAGGGAACTCTTCTTACCCCAACAGTAGGAAAGAACACGATTTTCCTGGCTGATCACCTTATGATTTAGGACACACACCTTGTTATCTTTTCTGTGTCAACAGGTTTCGGGGGGCTCTGTTAGTAATACTTGAAATTTCATCCAAAAGAGAATCATTCTAAAATGTGTTTCACTTTCCCATACGGTAGAATTTTACCATTAGGTAGCTTATACCAAACAGGAACTCTGCACTGGATATGCTAGGGATGAACAGCAATGTATTTTTAAAAAGCAAAGCACAATTCAATTTAAAAAATGTTCACTAAACACCAAACATGAAAGACATGGTACTAGTAGCAACTATAGAGTTCAGCAATTTGAAATCGTGAAAGTTTACTTCGTTTTATAAAGGGAACAAAGTAACACTCAGGAAAAGACTCTTAGAGGGCATCTGATCTGCCCTGCGATCTACTGCCCTTTCCAGGAAGCCCACCAGGAAGAGCTCAGTGTTAAGAAATCAGTAACTACTTTCTCAGAAGGTTCACATGCCATTGTTTCTGGGATACAGTGACTATTCAACAAGCAAGACTTGATTTTAGTTTAAACTTTAATTAGGGTAATTATTGTCTTCTATCTGTTGAGGACAAAATCTGTGTATTTATAATTTCAACCCTATAGGACTCTATTTCTTCCCCTTAGAAGGTAGCACTTTGCACATATGAGGGCATTTGTGTATCCCTCTTTCATCTCTTGTCACCAGACTAAACATTCAGTCACTTCTCACAGGTGACAGCATTGCCAGATACACTCACCATAAAACTTCCTTCCTCCTAAATGTCTTTAATTTTCAGCTCTTTCAAATGTTCATAGAAGTAGACACCATACCCTAATGTGATCTGAACAGTGCAGTTAGGATAGTAGGAATATTTACTTCACTGTTTGGAATATGGCACTTCTAAAATTTTGTCATTGTTGTGTTTTAATCATCTCAGTTGAAGTACATTTGTTATATACAATACATATATGAAAATATACCCTTCCACAGCGTTCAGTTCGGTTTTAAAAATTTATATCCATAGAATCACCACCGCAATTAAGATTAGGACATTTTCATACCCTATAAAGCTTCCTTGTGCCCCTACTCAGTGTCATGCCCACTTGTGATCCACAGTCCAGGCAAACACTGATCTGCTTTCTAGAATTCCACATAAATGGAATCAGGCGGTATGCACTCTTTTGTGCCTTTTGTTTTGCTTAGCATAGTGTTGCTGCTGTTGGTCTCCATGCTCTTGTGTGTGAATAGTTATTTTCTTTTCATTGCTGATTAGTCTTCCATTTTATGAATTTACCGCAATTGATGGACATTTGGCTGTTTTCAGTTTTTGCCTGTTATGAACAAAGCTGCTATGAACATAGGTGTTCAAGACTTTATTCAGACTATTATTATTATTATTATTATTTTTTTTTGGTTAAGTATCTACAAGTGGAAATTCTGGGTCATGTGGTTAGTGTATGTTTAACTTTAGAAAGTTTCCCAAGTACTTTCTGAAGCGGTGGTACCATTTTACGTTCCCGCTGCAACAGCAGTAATTTCAGTTCATACACATCCACTTGCTTTTTTAAAATTGAAGAGAATTCTTAGCATATGTTGAGATAGTGTCAAATGATGTCAGGAAAGCAGTCTTTAGTCATCAGAGGGTCCATTTAGCCTGACTGTTCTGGTTGTATCGTCCTACAATAAGGAAATAGCTTCCGTTTTTATCTTTTAGCCTCTCAAAATTATCATGTGTCTTGCAGATGTTTAGCTTTCTGACAAGAGTACTATTTTTGTACAGCTGCTGCTCCTTCATCATCATCATCTTCTTCTTCTTCTTCTTTTTTTTTTTTTTTTGTATTTTTTTAAAAGACATTTCCATTGTAACAGGTCCAGCCAGGCATCATACTGAAATCTTGTAGAAATCACGTTTCTGAAATACATCTGAAATACATCTCTCATCTCTGAAATACATCTTATTTTTATAAAGCCCTTTGTCCCTTCATGTGTCTTATCTAGCAGGTCCTTACACATAGCAGGTGTGCAGTTAGTGTCTCTGTTTCCTGAATATCCTATTTTCATTCTATAATATGTACTATTTTCTTTCTAAGCAAGTAAATATATCTGACTTAATTACAGAACCTTCTTAAGTATCATGATGAATGATTCAGATTGTTGAATTTGATCTGTAAATCCCTTCGGAGATCTTTTATTCCCAGTAGCATCAGAGGGTAGAGAAGAGGTGCTTCTGATAAGAGTAGAAGGTTTTTCCTTCACTGACAATTCAAAATTCCTTTCTATCTTGAACTCAGAATCCTGTAAGGTTGGACAGATCCACTCCACGACAGGACAGAAGAGTCACTGTGTTTTTGCCTTTGACTTCAGGTCATCTTCTTAAAAAAATACCAAACACACACACATGCAACTCTACTTCCACGACCACCATCACCACCACCACTGAAAACCAAAGTTTGTTTCAGGACCAGTTCACCAATGTAGAAAGTCTGCTGGGCTGAAGCAAGGTCAGTCTTCCTCTCAGGGGAGGGGTACGCATGCCAGGATGGTTTAGCTGAACATGTTGCACCTGGAGTAAAGCCAATGGGCTGACTGATCCAACCTCCTCTGTCTAGTCTTTTCTGTAGCTGCTTCTTGGTGCTTTCTTAGACATCTTTTTCTATTCCAGAGAACAAATCAGATCTCCGTATACAAATTCGCCCTTTTCTTTTCTTTCCTCTTCTTTTCTTTTTCTCCTCTTTTCTTTTCTTTTTTCTTTTTTTCCTCTCCTCTTCTCTCCTCTCCTTTTCTTTTTTCCAGAAATAGAGCATAGTCTTTTTGGCTTTTGGAACGACTATAGATCCTGTTGATGTGCTCAAGTTACCTGCTGGCATGAACGTTGTGGTAGGCTCTTGTGTGCATTGTGCTAGGGTTGGGGGGGTGGGAGATGGGAGAAGCAGAGAAAGAGAAAATGTAGTAGAAAGGAATGTGTAAAGAGGACAGATTTACTCTATCAGGGTTACTTTCTCTATTTCATTTGTGTCATATAGCACGCCTCTACAACTGTAGTGAACACGTTCCATGCCTCAGTTTCCCCATCTGTGAAGTAGGGCTAATAGTACTCATGTCGTTGAGTTAGTGGAATGATTCAGTGATTTCACCCAGGAAGGACTGGGAGTGCTAAGAGGTTTAACCTGCTGTTCTGTACAAGAAGAAGCACTAGATAGTATTTGCTTTAAAAATGCACACTCCTGTCATATATTGTCGTAAAATAGGCTAGAAAATGTTAATATATCTCTCTATGGAGCTGGATATCTGGCTATTTAAATGTTCCCTTTTTTCTATATTAAAGTTTATTTTAAGTTTTAAGTGGAAGGAGGATATTACGCTCTTAAGCAAAAGTAATATTCTGAAGCAAGTGCATTTGATGTGTTGGGGTTTCCTCTCCATTGTTTTTGCCAGCATCTTCCGCACACTGGGTTTCGGCATCCCCCTCCAGACAACATAAGCCACGAGTTCAGAACACATTGTAAACACTTCCCAAGACAATCTGGGCACTTCTTCAGAGGTTCATGAATCCCTTGTTCTGGTGTTTACTGTGACTGAGTTCATTATTCTGAGTGTTCCAGGTCAGTCACTATGTATGGTTAAGAGGGGGCAGTCCGTCCAGATGCAGGAGATCCCGTATTGATTATTTATTGCCTGCCTTGCCTGCTTTTTATGCACATAGTAGAAATAGGTGCCTCTGAGATTTCCGCAAATTTCTTTACACCTTCGGCCAGTTTCTGAAATAGTCCCACGACTTCACGGAAAAGAGGGATCTACGTTTGCTGGTTTCAGGTTTGACTCCGGGTTATCGTTGGTTCTGCAGATCAGGATCTCAGGAATTTAGGGGGACAGAATGATTTCTGACGTTCTGGGTTATCTGAAGATAAGAAGCACGAGTGAAAGAGGCAAGGAAGTAAAGGAAGGAATGGAGCCGACGATGATAGGCAGTTAGGGAAAGATGAGTGGTTTGTAGGAGCAATTGCTGACTTTGTGCAGTGCGGAAACTGCCTTGGTCAGTGTTCCCCACTGCCTTCATCTGCACGTGCTACAGCGATGTAGTCGAACGACTCTGCAATGTGCAGTGAGTTTGGAGGAAAATGGAAGCCAAGTTCTTGCTCGCTTGCTGGTTACAACAACTTTAGACAAGTCTTTTAAAGCTTCTTGCTTCAGTTTCTTCACCTGGGAAGTACATAGTTATTAAAAATATCTCCGCCATGTCTTCCTGGGACTCCTGTGAGGGTCCAGTGAAATAATGGATGTAAAAACTTTATAAGTGGTCAAGCTTAACTAAATAGTTGACGATGATGAAAAACGATGGCCACCACCAGCCTTCCAAGCCACCTTAGCTTTCTTACTTTGCCCTGGACTCCTGTTTTCAGGTTTCTGCCATCTTCTCAGTAGGCATTAGGCTTAGTGAACCATGGCATGCTCCGTTAACACTGTTACCTGTGCATGAGTGTTTTCGTGACCTTGATCCTTCTCCCATTGGCGAAAGCTCCTGGTCGGAAAAAGTCAAAGGAAGCAGCACAGATGCAGAGAGAACTTTTTTTTTCTTTTTTAAGAATTTTATTTCTTTATTTGACAGACAGAGATCAGAAGTAGGCAGAGAGGCAGGCAGAGACAGAGGAAGGGAAGCAGGCTCCCTGCCGAGCAGAGAGCCCGACACAGGGCTCGATCCCAGGACCCTGGGATCATGACCTGAGCCGAAGGCAGAGGCTTCAACCCACTGGGCCACCCAGGCGCCCCTGCAGAGAGAACTTTAATCTACTATTGGGTGACTGAGGGTGGATGGAGACAGAGAGCGCAGTGGGACAAGTGTCTGGGCATCCCTGTGCTTTCTGCCTTGTCCTGAGAGTCTCACCCCTTGCCTTCATGTGCCGTCATGGCCCACGTCCTCATACTTTCGGGCATGAATAAAAAGTGCCGTATGGTCTGGGGAGAAGAAAGGGATGGTCTTACAAATGCTAAGGTTGTAGGTGAAGTTTTAGGTATATTATTAAACATAGAGAAAATCTGCTCCTGTACAATAGTGCTTCTCCAGACTGTAGCATGGAGTCCCTCAGGCTTATTTGATCTCTTCTTACCATATTGATTGTAGGCACATTCTCGCTCAGCCCAGCTGAGGACACTTTGGTGTCATTGTCAAAAGCATACAGCGTGTGTTACAAATAGTAGTTTTTATTAAAATATGAAATTTTGGAAATACTTCGTAAAAATATACTTGTTTTACCTTATTCTGTAGAGCACACAAGACATATGAAATTATTTTAATTAAAAAATCTTGTCCTTTTGAATTTGGAAGAAATTATAAAGTATAATTATATGAATTTGGTATTCTTTACAATTTGATAGTACAGTATCTATTTTTGTGTGTTTAGTAATATATGCAGCGTTGAAAGCACTGAAAGTTGCATAAAATAAAAATGTGAAATGTGTTCCACATTTATTTTGTTGTTTTCTTATACCAAATGGAATTCATTCAAATGATACACTGCTGAATGCTGCCTTTTATCTATTTAAAAACAAATTTAGAAATAAGTGTTTTGTCTTTTAAAAATTATAATATTCAAACCCATAAATTCTGGTTGACTGGAACACATTAGAGGGAATAGTCGAAGGCAGCGGGATAGCCCTAACTTTAGTATCATGTCATATGTGATGGTATTAAACTTGTTGGTTGATCCAAAAATACTTTGCCATCATAGATAATTTTTCATTGGATCATTGTCTCTTGCTTTGAAAAGAAATTGCCCCAGCTTTGTTTTGACACTGGCTTTCAAATAACTTCTAAGCTTTTTTTTTTCTTTTTAACACTTGTGAATTGGAAACCACCCATTTTTCTTTGCCGATATCCTATTTTAATTGATGCCACCTAATTTAAAAAATTAAAGTCATTGTCTTGACTAATAATAAGCTTCAGGTCATTATAAAACAGTGCTTTCTAACAGAGTTGTCACTTTTTGAGTTCTTACTCTGTATCAGGCTCTGTTCTAAGCCCGCAGAAGGCATTAACTTTATTCCTTACAAACACCAGAGGAGGAAGGAGCTACTTACTCTCATTTTACAGTTTATTTCTGTTTTACAGTGGAGAAAACTGAGTCACTGGCCGTGAAATGACTTGCCCAGTGTCACGGCCACCAGCTGTGGTGGATGTATGCCTTTGGGCCATGTGGATTGAGAATTCGGTCCTCTTCATTATTATATGTCCTGTGTCCAAACATAGAGAACTTATATATAAAGCACAAAATGCTCACATTAGTCAGGCACAGGCCAACAGATGTGCACATCTGTTTTTACAAAACCTTTATCTGTTTTTATTATGTGAAAATAGACATTTGAAGAACTCAGATATGTGTGTAATGTAGCTACTAGCAGAGACTGATCATTTTTAAATATTTACAGTTATAAACCCTATTAAGCAAATCATATGTTCTTCCTGGAACAGTTTCCTCTGTAAAATTTGTAAGTTTACAAATTTTAGAAAGATTTCTAGGATTCTTCCAGATCTAATATTTTATGAATTCATGATCCTTTCTTTTATTCTTAAGTTCTTATTTTGCTTACTTGAAAATCTGTTGGTTGACGAAATCGTTTAACTTCTTTCTTCCTTCTCTCTTATTCATTGTGGTGGTAAGGCATCTCATAAATTATAATGTGTTTTATTATCAGTTCCAAATACCTTCTGATTTTCTTTTTATTTTTTTCTTGGATCCTTGGGTTATTTGGAAGTATATTATTCAGTTTCCGAGTATTCGTTGATTTTCAGGATATTTTTCTGTTATTGATTCTAATTTAATTCATTGTGGTCAGACAAATTACTTTATAAGATTTGAGTTCTTTGAAATTCATAGAGAATTGTTTGGTGGTTGGGACATGGTCAGTCCAGGTAAATGGTTCAGTGTGTAGTTGGGAAGGATATGTATTCTGCGATGGTGGGTAGAGTGTTTCGTAACCGTTAATTAGGTCAGACTAGTTGATGGTTCTGAAGTTTTCTATATCCTTTCTGATTTTCTGTCTACTTATTATTTTATTGAAAGGTGAGTGTTAGAAATCTCCATCTATGATAGTGCATTTTACCATATCTCTTTTTCAGTTCAATCAGGTTTTGCTTTATGTATTTTGAAGTTCTGATAGCAGGTATGTAAACATTTGGGATTGCAAGTTCTCTTGATGAATCGGCTCCTTTCTCATTATGTAATGACCCTTCTTATTCCTTTTTTAAAAAAGATTTTATTTATTTATTTATTTATTTATTTGACAGAGAGATAGAGACAAGTACGCAGAGCAGCAGGCAGGGGTAAAGGGAGAATCAGGCTCTCGGTGGAGCAGGGAGCCCAGTGTGGGACTCGATCCCAGGACCCTGGGATCATGACCCGACCCCAAGGCAGACGCTTCACTGACTGAGCCCCTCAGGCGCTCCGGACCCTTCTTCTTCTGCTATTCTATTTTCTGCTTTGAAATTTACTTCATTTGGTATTAAAATATAGCATGGTATATCTTTTTCAATCCTCTTCCTTTTAACCTGTGACACCACATTTATAGTGGATTTCTCATAAAAAACATTTAGCATGGTTTTGTTTCTGATACGATTTGACCATCTGTGCCTTTTCGTTGGTTTGTTTAAACCGCACTTTCCGTGATCATTGATATGGTTGGGTTTGCGTCTACCATGTTGTTCTTTGTTTTCTTATCTGTCCTACCTAGTCTTTGGTTCTTTTTCCTCTTTTTCTTTCAGATTACTTGAGTAATTTTATGATTCCATCTTATATCCTTTATTGCCTTATTGTGATACCTCTTTGTTTTATTCTTCCAGTGGTCCCTGTATGACTCACAGTATGCTTCCTTAACTTATCACAATATACTTCTGTGTGATATTCTACCTCTTCATGTACAGTGTAAGAGCAGCCAGTGAACTTTAGCAGCAGCTGGGGCAACGGGACGGAGGACGCTACTGGAATCACGTGTAGTGTGTATGTGGGAGCTTGGAAAAATGCCTCTCTTGCTACTGGGTTATTGTTCCTCCCATAGGAGGAAGGGTAACATCCTCCTCTTTCTGGATGAGTAGACTGAGGCTCAGGTTAAAGTGACTTTAGTAAATGGCACAAACAGGCCTGACATAGCATCACATAAGAATACGAGTCTGGAAGTCAGGTAGACTTCGATTCGAATTCTAGCACTGTTGCTTGCTCGATAAGTGACCCTGGACAAGTTACTGAATGATTCTAATTTTTAAAAAAAATTTCTACAAGATTTTATTTGAGAGAGAGAGAGTGACGGCCAGAATGAGCAGGGGGAGCAGCAGAGGGAGCGGGGGAAGGAGAGGAGGCCCCCGCGGAGCAGGGGCCCAGTGCGGGGCTCTTTCCCGGGAGCTTGGGCTCATGACCTGAGCTGAAGGCAGACGCTTAACGACTGAGCCACTCCTAGCGATTCTAATTTTTATGCCTAAAATGTGGGTAGTAATCGTCAGTAGTTGTTCTCTGTGCTCACATAGCTTTTGTTTTCTATTTCTGTTGTCAAAATTAAATGGAGTAGTATTTATAAAGCACCTAGTTAAGTTGCTTGGCGCACTGTAGGACTTGAACGATATTTGAGATGGGAGGGTTGTGGAACTTAGGCCTGACTCCCAAGTAAGTGCTTTTAGTTTACTTTCACAGTCAGTTACCTCTTCAGACTTTAGTTTGTCCTTTACACCTAGAAACATCTGTATATATGTAGGGAATAAAGAGTGAACAAAGACGAGGTTACTTACTGTGAGTCTGATAGTTAAACCCCATAGGTTCAGAGTTTAGAGGAGATCCAGACAGTGACTAGAGCTCCATGAAGGCTAGAGGCCGGAACAGTCACGGACATCACTCACTATCTTCTAGCCATTGGCACAAAGAGAGAGGTTGAGGGGTCAGAGAGGTTGGGGGGCTACGAACGTGAATGTCACAGATCCCATTGTGTTGCATTTGCAAAGAGGCTGTTCATATCATGGGACCAGAATTTAGGTCAGTGAGAAGTAGGGGCTGGGAGAATAGATTTGAAGGTCATCGTAATACACAAGTGGACACTGAAGCTGCAAACTATTATTTGAGGGACGGTGTGTGCAGAGTGGAATGCAGAAGGGCAAGGATGTGTCTTAGGGGAATATTCTGTTAGGGAAAGATCAATGAGGAGGCAGTCAGGGAATTTAATGATTTCCTCATCTTGCCACCTTTTTAACATCTAACGTTACTGGCATTGAGCAAGTGAATATTTATTGAATTTGGGTTGGACATACTTTGTGAGCATAATTTATGAGTTTTATTCTTAAATAGAGTGGGAATAGTTATTGAACCCATTAAAATCCTGTCTAACCTAATGTTCTCTTTTGGGAAGACAACAAATAAAATCCTCGACTCTCCCAAACTGGCATGTGTGTGAGCACCCAAGAAGTCCCTGGTATTTGTAAATTTCTCACTGATATTAGAGGACCATGATTTTACTCTTAAGAGTATCTTTTTGTAACAGTTGCAGTTTTCAAATTTGAAACCCAAATTTGTTTCCATTCACTTGGAAACACAGGAAACAAACAAAAACTTGTAAGCAGAGGAGCTATGGCAAGAACAGGGGCTTTAGAGTCAAATGAAATTCCTCGTGGATCCCGCTGTTGTCTTTGAGGAGTTGTCGAACCTTCGGAGAATTGTTGGGTCTCTATGGACCTCAGCGTCCCATTTTTATGGAGTAGAGAACAACACACATTTTGCAAGGTTATCGAGAATTGAAGTATTAAATTTAGTTGTAGGCATTCAGTGAATAGTCAGTTAAAAAATGGAATGTATCTAAGAAGCTGAAAATGGAACAAAACAACCCTGATTTATTGGGAGCACTGTTGGGTACCAAACGGCAGCCTTTCCTTTTTTCATTTTCTCTAGGTGGAGGATGTAATTTTTTTCTGTTTCCTAATTTATTACTCTTAGTATTCATCCTCCCACACTGACATACTAGGCAAAAAAGCATAAAAGGTTTTTCACTTGCAGCCTTACTCCCAGTTGCCAAGAGAACTGCTATCCAGTACTGCACAACGCAGCTCATGTTTGTTCTGTCTTGACTCCGAAGGTGTTAAAGCAGTGAACTGTTAGGTTAAATCCATACTCAGGAAGCATTTGTTCCTTGTCTTCAAAGCCAGAAGAAAGGGAAGCAGGGATGAATTCCTCAAAGAAATTGTGTCCAGAATCTACAGTACTTGTAGATAATTTCCTCTACTGAGGTTTTAATTTTTTCTCATGTTAAATCTATACATGAGAAAGAGTATAATCTAAATACAGAAGGGGAGCCATTTACCCCCCCCCAAAAAAGAAAAGAAAATCAAATAGAAAGTGTTCATTCCTGAGCAACTCAAATCATAAACTGTAATAGGATATCCCTGAAATATAAATTTAACTCCCATGTAAAAAATAAGTCGATTATCTGTTCTTGGGAGGGAACTTTAATTACTTAAATTATGAACTGTTAATTATTGTTGAGGCTTAGTCATAATTTTCAACAAAATAATTTTATTGGGTAAATTGCGTACACTTAAAAAGTTCTGCCTGGTGTGTGTTATGTTATACTTCAACAAATATTTTCGTAACATTTTGAGAAGATAGAGATGTTTCATATGGCATGTTCTTTTTAGGAGAAAAGGTTGTGACTAAGAGAAAAAGTTTAGATGTTGCTATAAAGTAACAAATTTTGTAGACATTTATGTGTTTTATATATTTCCCAAGGAAAGGGTGTTTTGGGTTTGGGGGGTTTTCCTGTTAAACTGAGATAAATTTTCACACAAGCCTGTGTTTTAAGAACCAACCTTAAGATGTGCCATTTTTAGATTCATCAATATAAAACCCATTAGAGTTTTGGTTTTTTAAAAAATTGTCCTGTTCTCTCTCTATATTGATTTTTATTCAACTCATATTACATAATAAACACGGATTTTCAGCATTGGTGGTAGCCTTATTAATACTCAGTTTGGAAGAGAAATAAATTTTAGTACAGTTGCCAGCAAAAATAATTTAATAAGTGGAGAGTTTGTAGTCTTTTTTTCTGGAAGTTCAGAGATAGTCATAAATTTCCATCCCTTTCTAAAAATAACTTTGTGATGGGGTTGACGTGCCTGTAAAACAGGTTCCTGTTTTGGAACCAGGTGACAGCTTCTGTTGCAGCCACATTGCGTCTGCAGAAGCCACCTCGGGGACTGACTGACTTCACTGACTTAACCTGGCTTTAGAGCAACAGCTGTTGACCTTCAGAAAAGCCAGCGTCACCCTTTGCATCTCTCTTTTATGACTTTTTACCCAATATATTTACTTTAGGGAAATGATATTTGTGTTCAGAGCCCTCTCAAGAAGAAGAGGCAGCAAAATGCATGAATAAATCTGTCCTTATTAAGGTCTTTGCTTCTTTTGCCTTTCTACTGCTAATTACTAGTTCCGTACTTAAAGTAGAGTCACCTTGCAGTCGCCTTAAGAGCAAGATTCTGTAACTCATAATATTCCTGCTGAAGTGCTATGGTAAGTGCTTCCTGATGGAGATTCAAACACATAGATCATGGCCTGATCAGTGACTCAAGGTCATCACCTTAAGGGCATGTCCAGCCTTAGCGTCCCTGAGCCAAAATTGCTCCGAACGTAGCCATATAAAGTAAAGTAATACAACATGACTAGTGTTTACCTTTTGTGGTGTTGAGATAAGAGTGGTTCTGCTACAGTCGGGAAAGGACAAGCTAGGAATATTCAGCACCGGTGACCTGATTTCACAGTATGCTTTGTATTGATACGCCCATTGCTTCGGCCATAGAGCTCATCTCTAAGTTTCGGAGAAGAGTATGGCTGTCTGTTTTTGATGTCTGTAATGAAATGCTGTAACTAAGGTCAAGCCTATGGTTCATGTCAGAATTAGTTGTGAAGATACACAAAAGTCATCTCGAGGAAAAAAAATGACCGGTGTAATTAAGCTACATGGCTTACCTCGGCTTACCTACTCAGAGCAGTTTGGAGGGGCTGTCGTGTGGCTATAATTTAACTGGGCCTCACAAGATCCTTACTCTTAGGAAGGTGGAGCAGAGTTGGGAGAAGGGCAGGAGGCCAGAGAAAGTCAGAAAGGGACAGAGAGCGAGGGAGAGGTGAGGGGGAGGAAGAATGATTTATTAACGTTCTCCTGTCATCTTAATTGAAAAGAATCTATCATTCAGTATTGAGTCAGGAATTTTGTAAGGAAATCTTGTAAGGAAAAGGAACAGGTTTCCTTTGTCAACCTTTCAGTTGCATTCAGGAAACACCATCGTTTTCAATCTGGTTTGTGTGAAAAATGACTCCATGGAACCACGAGAAGTAATCAGCTCATATTTGTATATGGTTTTGAATATAATATGTAAATGTTAGCTTAGTATTTTGGTACAACAAGAAAATCATTTCTGTTACCTTCATAGGAGAGGTTACAGAGACGACATAATTTTTGAATAGGTCATACTGGGAAGTTGTTTGCCACTGCCTTGGTTTAATATACTTCAAAATTGCAGAAGTGCTTGTACGTAAATTAGCTGTGGACAACTTGTGAGTTAATAAAAACCAACAGTGTGCATCAAATGGCTTAAAAAGTCAAACAACATGGCTAGTTTTGGAGTTACAGTCGTGCAGAACAGTTTCAAAATCTTTTTAAAAGAAAGCCTGAGTGTAATACGGAAGGAGGTGATTGCAAAACATTTTAACGTGAGTAAATAGTACAAGTTGTGGAAAGCTTGTAAACCTGCCACCTACAACTGATTACCCTTATGAGCATTTTATGCCGTTTGACAGTGAAAAGTGCACCTTATAAAAGCTGTTACCCAAACCATTACATTTAAAAGGTTTCTGTCTCACACCCCAAAATTACACATATTTGCTGCAAGTGAAAATTCAGAGTTTGTTCCCTGTTTATTTTAGTGGCAATTACTGTGGTGTTGAATTTTGCTTTTACCCCTTCTTCCTGGCAAAGTAGAAATTAGTCTTCTTGGTTTATTTCCGTTTGAACCCAGTGAGTTTGTGTATTGTACATTATATACAGAGATGACGTAATAATAAAACAGTGAGCCCAAAACATTCAGACACTCCACGTAACAATAAAATACTGAACCTCTGTCACCAAGATGCTCCATGTAGCTGAGAAAAAAGCAGCTTTACAAGATGATCCAGAATTTCTGCAAAATAGGAAACCCAGTGAACCATTTTGGTTGATATCTCCACACACATACAAAGTTCGGCTTACTTGAAATCTTGTTAAACACCCAAAAACAGTGCCTTATTCATTTATGGGAGAAAGAAACTTGGAAACGTCTAAGAGCCCCTCTTATTCTAGGATTTCATTCTCCATGTTATGAGCATTTCTCTTATTGTATAATAAGCACTTTGAGATTCCGGCAGGCCTTGCTACTTCTTTTTGAGTGCCTGCCTTTTTTTCTTCTCTTATAAACCATAGTCTGTTAGAAAGAGCTGTGGACTGGGCATTGGCAGTTCTGAGTTCTAATGCCAGCTCTGACCCTAACAAATCTATTTCGTTTATTGGTCTCAGGTTTCCTGTGAAACGGGGGCCTGGACTTGATGATCTCTGGTTATTCTTTTGGTTTACAATGCTGTGATACTGGGAGATAGTCCCATGGTCTGAAAACCTATCACACCTTAACCTTCCCCCCTCCAAAACGTGCGGAGTGATGGATGTACGGAATGCATAATTCTCCCTACAGGCCATTTGCTAAAACATAAACTGAATGGAAGTTTTGTTCTATTTACCAAGTACTCTAATTTATCAATTTGCCTAAGAACCAATTTTCCAAATTATCGACTGCCTGAAATATGTTTGTGTTAACTACGTGTAAAGTTTATCACAAATCACACTGCATAGAATAGTTGCAAAAGCTTTTGAAATTTTTGGTGGGAAGCATTAATTAGTTTTAATTTGGTCTTAATTTTTCTATAGCAATTTCACTGCACACTCTTGGCAGCAGCAATATTTATCAGTCCAATTCAGCTGAGTGCCAAATTTATCATTGATATTTCATATACCAAAGACCTTTCAGTTGCTTAAAACAGAAGCAACATATTTATCTAGTTAAACTGGTTAGCAAATTTGTGAATTAAGAGATGTGCAGAATACATTTAATGGATGAAAAACATGTTGCAAAAAATAAACCTTCCTTATTATCATTTGTAAACTCCGTGGCATTCAAGATACACACAGCCCTTTGGTTTAAATAAACAAATTCTTTTTCTCAAAAGTTACTGGCCCAGAAAATGGCAAAATTCCAGGATACAGTTCTAGGTAGGCTGTTGTGCTAGCTTGGAACAAAATTTTAGACAAACTGAAACATCGACTTCATCCACATGAGCATCAAAGAAATCTTCAAAAGGCCCTTTATTTATTTATTTTTTTTAAGATTTTATTTATTTATTTGACAGAGAGAGATCACAATTAGGCAGAGAGGCAGAGAGAGAGGGGGAAGCAGGCTCCCCGCTACGCACAGAGCCCAAAGCGGGGCTCGATCCCCGGACCCTGAGATCATGACCTGAGCCGAGGGCAGAGGCTTAACCCACTGAGCCACCCAAGGTGCCCCGCAAAAGGCCCTTTTTAAAATTTTTTATGAATTTGTTATATAATTTTGTAGATGATGATTACAGGTGAAGTCAGCTGGTTTCTCTACTTGAGCTCTACAGGACTGAAATCGAGGTGTTCCTGCCTGAGCTCTTATCGGTGGGTTTTATTAACATAGAATGTATTATTTGTTTCAGGGGTATAGGTCTGTGATTCATCAGTCTTACACAATTCAGAGCACTCACCATAGCACATACCCTCCCCAGTGTCCGTTACCAAACCCCCTCCGCTCTAGCAACCCTCAGTTTGTTTCCCAAGATTAAGAGTCTCTTATGGTTTGTCTCCCTCTCTGGTTTCATCTTGTTTTATTTTTCCCTCCCTTCCTCTATGATCCTCTGTCGTGTTTCCCAAATTCCTCATATTAGAGAGATCATATGATAATTGTCTCTCTCTGATTCACTTATCTCACTTAGCATAATACCCTCTAGTTCTATCCACATCATTGCAAATGGCAAGATTTGGGGGTGTTTTTTTAATGGCTGCATAGTATTCCATTGTATATATACACCACGTATTTTTTATCCATTCATCTCTTGATGGACATCTAGGCCCTTTCCATAGTTTGGCTATGGTGGACATTGCTGCTATAAGCATTGGGGTGCACGTGCCCCTTCAGATCACTACATTTCTATCTTTAGGGTAATACCCTGTAGTGCAATTGCTAGGTCGTAGGTAACTCTGTTTTCAACTGCTTGAGGAACCCCCATACTATTTTCCAGAGTGGCTGCACCAGCTTGCATTCCCACCAACACTGTAGGAGGGTTTCCCTTTCAGAAGGCCCTTTAAAATTGTACAGATTATGTCAAGAGTATACATAGTTAAAAGATACAAGTTTTGAGCGAACTTGTCAATTTCCCAAATTGACCATTAGACAGAACAATTCCTAGCAAGCCGATTTTTGGCAAAATAGACCCAATGATAGTGTACCGCTATCACCATCTCTGCCAGGGTTAGGGGACAGTGAAGCTTTAATGAAAAGTACTACTCTCTTTAGAATTCAGGTATTTTTTTTCCTCAGCTGCACCCTCTAGCCAGAGTTGGAACCATTTGGAAGGTCTTCTTCCTCTGTGTGTATTTGTGTGTGAATGATGTACTTACTATGTATCCAACTAACTTTTGATGTTGATCACCTTTGTGTGTGTATGTGTGTGTGTGTGAGAGAGAGAGAGAGAGAGAGTGTGCGCGCATACACAAGAGACAGAGACAGAGACATGGCTGCCACGACATAGACTTCCTTTTTAACACTTTCTGACCCGTGATTCAAATGCCAAAAAGCCTACCTACCAAAAGCCAAATAGCTCAACAGAGGTAGAATAGAATCTTACACGATCCAGCATTGCTGTGATGTACAGAATAGAGTAGACAGCCGTCTTGTCAGGTGGTCCGTGTTGCTGGAAATAAAAGTAAGATGATTTTAGACCCTAGCATGTCAGGGAGAACTGGTGACTGGGTTGGAAAAACTACAGCATGTCCAGTTCCTGTAATGTAGAAGTTTTAGAAGACTGCTACTTTCCACAGGATGATGTAATCGCTGGTCTGTAGAACCTTTAAGTTGTCATGTTATAAGCCTATTACAGCATAGGGCTGGGTTTATAAAAAAAAAAAAAAAGAGAGAAAAATCCGATTTTTGCTCCTAGAATCTAATAGGTGGATTCATTCAAGCCCTCACTCTGCCCATTCGTAGCTGTGTGACCTTGGGGCTCATAGAGTTATTTAAGTTTTGAGCCTAGGTTTTCTCATCAGTAAAAATGAGATAATAATATGACCTACCTCAGGATTTTTGGACAGATGAAGTAATGCATGTGGAACCTTCCGTAAATGTGTTAACTGATTTGTAAGTAGAGGCTTCTTGGAATACATTTTTCTGTGGAAAGTTTCATTGATTGTTAAGAGACCATAGAAGAATGTCAGTTGAATGTTGCCAAGCTCAAGTAAATTTCAAGTGGTTAATTAATGATGAAGTTAGAACAATTACTATTAGGCTAATCACGTATTCTTAGCATTTAAGCTATGAAAATGAAAGATCTCTGAGTGCTTCTGTCTCATAAAAACAAAGGAAGCCTACCAGGCCACCTTTTCTAAGATGATATGATTAGAGCATTGGATCAGAATCCTCAATTCAGCGAATCAGGTGTACTTATTAAAACAAAGTAAATGATGTGTCAGGAGGTTCAGAGCAATAGCTGAAGACTTAATTTGCTCATTTGAGTTTATTTAATCCTTATCTTGTTTCATTTTTAAAGAAATTACACACAAAACCTGTTGAGGCTTACAAATCTCAGACTAGGGGACTTGTTACAAAATTCTGCCGTAATGAGAATTGAAAGCAAAGTCACACTGGAACATTAGGAGAAAACATTCTTAATGAATAACTTGATTGGAAATGGTTCTAATAGAAAATTATATTTATACAGAATTTGAAGTATGAAATGCCTCTGATACTACGTACTCTAATAGTAATGTGTCAGCAGGGTCTTAAACTCATCCCCCCTCGCTTTTCAAAAATTATCTGTTTATTTATTTATTTTTGAGAGAGAGCAGAGGAGGGCCAGAGGGAGAGGGAACCCGACACAGGGCCCGACCCACGACCCTGAGATCATGACCTGAGCCGAAATCAAGAGTCGGACACCTCACCGACTGAGCCACCCGGACTCCCCAAACTCATTCCCATTTTTATTCATCTGTTCATTCAGCAAATTGAAGATCTTTGTGTTAGGCACTGTTGCATATTTGTGGGTGGAAAGGAGGCATAGTCTATGTGCTCATGGCATTTATCATGTAGTTGGAGAGACAGTTACCCTACAATGTGATACTTGCAATGCACCGAGTAAAAATAAGGTGATCTAGGAACACCCAGGAGGACGCCAGTCCCACGCTTGTTAAGAAGAAGGCAGCCACGTAGCGGTGGTTTGGAAGGCTGTCTGGGTGAAGTGGAACTTATCCCGAGATGGAAAGGTGAAGTGAAGAGGAGAGAAGGTGGGCGAGAAGGAAGTCAGAGGGCACTCTGGGTTCGCAGACCCCAGATCTGGGGACCTGAGACGAGTTCCACATGCTTGGATTGTACGCAGCGTTGGGAAGACGGTGGCCAAGAGCCCTGTGCCCGTGAACTTAGACCTTTGTCGTTTGTCCCGAGGGCCCTGGGGACTTACTGCTGGGCGCGGTCTCCACTCTGGCGAGATGAAGATATGTGAGGAGACTTTTGAGAGAGTTGAGGAAGCATCATTGGCCTGGTTCGGTTTGGGACATGAAGGGAAACATATGGTGATCAAGAAAATGATTGGGATAGGACAGTTATTATTTGTGTGGTTTCAGGAACAACGACGAGGTCCCTTACCTTTTTTTTTTTTTTTTTTTTTTTTAGCCCCCCTGGGAAGACTATTCAAGTGCAAGAGAAGGAAGGAGGATAGAAAAGAACTCAGTGCGGGAACTTTCACTCTTACCTGAAACATTGCATAACGACAGTTGCTTTTAAACATAAAGCACTTGGGGTTAATTTTAAGCACATTGATAACTGCCGTTAGGGGCATTAGCCATAGATTTATGAGGCAGCCTGAGATAGTCTGCCGTAGAAGAAACTTGTTTTTGGAGCCAAGAAAATGCTTTGGACTGAGTTGGAAAGACAGCCGTACATGGGGTGGAGCAACAATTCCCCTAAGATAATCTCCAGAGGGACGTTGTCTTTAATTCAGCGTAATTGATTTATTTCAAGTACTACTGATTTTTAGAGAGAAATAATTTTTCGGTTAATTTTGTGAGTGTACGCAGTTGGCCGGCATCTTCAGTGTGTTTTACTTTTCATCCTTGGTGCAAGCCTTTATTCCAAGTGTATACACATGCATTGTATAATGAAAATCGAGGTAAAAATTTCATTTGATGTAACAGCATGTTTTACAGTGTTTCCAGAATTTATATGTGTGAATATATAGATTTTTTTCCAAGTCCACCCACACCCCTGTTCACGACGTTTGCCAAAAAAATGGCATTAATGAGAGTTCAGTTCTTTAAGATACTGTACATTTAAAGTGGGGTATATTATTTCCATTATTAGCAGTGTTATTACACAGTATTATTTTCCCCTTTTAGATGTGTTGATCTCTCTGAGCCTGTCATTAGGATAGTTGGGAACTGTAAAAGGCTCTATTCTCCACTTTTATAAAAGGAAAATGAGAGGAAAAAAAATAGAAGAATTTCTTGTGCAGGCAAGAGAATCCAAGAAGAAAGTTGTTATTGGAGCTCTCACTGGTGTGAAAAAAATTAAGTATTCCAGTTCTTGCCTTCATTCCCTGTAAAATCCAAAGGAAATCCTCCTGTTGGGGGGGTGACACTACCTGCTTGTTTTCTTTTGTAGCTCTTTAAATAATACTGCCTGGTAGGCTAATCTTTACCTCCTCTGTCCTCACCCCCTCTAATGTAAGACCACTGGGAAGCCCTCATTGGCAAGCCTTTTCTTATCAATCCCATAACATAACGTAGGACGGTTACTTTCACGCGTGCGAATAAAGCCACACTAGTGAATGCGGGGAAAGAAAGCGAAAAGTTAACGTGTGTGAAGTTCAGGGTGTGTAGGAAGAAGGACCAGATGCTGCTAAGGCTAGTTCCAAAAGGGATTACTTGTTTGCTTGGTGGAATTAAACATCTGGACTCCCCACCTATATCCTCTTTGCCATTCGAGGTCTTCAGAAGAAGCACCATTGCTCTTCTCAGTTTGGATGGAAGGGAGCAGAATTAATGTCTTGATTCTGGATTGGGCAGTAAGCACTGGGTGGTGTCATAAGGAAGGGATCATATTTGATATTGACATTCGGGAGTGTGTGTTACTAGATTGACTTTGTTTAGGAGTGAATGATAAGCGTCATGGTATTACCAAAGAATAGGTCTGTAGATACAATCTGTTATATATAAATCTATATATTTTTTAAATAGGCTGTTCCAATGGAAGCACTGACGGAGTTGTTTTTTAGAGCTGCGTTAAATAGTTTTGAGCCACTTTAGTAGGAGGGGAGGGAGACAGAGCTCTTGTTCTGCTGCTGAACAGATCAAAGTCTACCTTTACAGCTTTCTTTGAGCTTATAAGCCCTGGTTTAGGTTTCAGAATCTAAGACTGACTTTTTTGGGGTGGCTTTTGGCTAAATGGGTCTCTGGAGCCCATGTTACTTTTGACCAGCAAGTCCAAGATTAGCTTGAGGCCACTCAAAGTTTATGGTCATTGGTTTGGGAAAGCCCATTTTCAAGAGTTGGAAGTTCCATCGATGTTATTCTGTCTCCTGGAGCATTTTTGCAGAGCATGCGTTTGTGTCTCTATGAAGAAGAAGATTGAATTGTGGGCTGCATATTATTCAGCAAACCTGCCTTTTCTACTTATATTACTGTGAATAACTTTCCGTGCTGGCTTTTATAGAGCTGTATGATAGTCCACTATAGGGATACAGGATAAGTTCCCCAATTACGGACACTTTTGTTGCTTATTATTCGTTACCCAATTGTATACAATACTTGAATGAGTATCCTTGTATTTACATATGATATTATATATACATACACATTCATTTAATGGGGCCCTTGTTTGGCTGTTTTTTAGGACATGTTCTTAAATGCAAATGAGTCTACATTATAACCTCTTTCATCTATAAAATATTTTGGGAATACGAGGTTGGTATAGGTCTCTTTTAATCCATGATGTGCTTTTCCATATCATAAAAATTATAGGTTTGATAACTTCATAAAAGCATGTTGACTACATACTGGGTATAGTACATATTTGCAATTTATGTGATATTTGTGTCTCTTCAAATTTAGAGTTTTTTCTCAGTGCTCAGAGTCTTCATAGACTACTTTATCTCTTTTAAAGTTGATCTGGCTAAAATAGCCTCAGTGCTGCTGCTTTCTGTGTGGCCGTCTAGGGTCCAGTGACAGCTTGCAGTAATTGGAGTATGACAGACCTGGGCTTGAATCCTGACTTCATCCCTTCATCCCTGTGACCCTGGGCAAGTTGATCTCTAAATGTTACTTTCCTGTGCTCGAAAATGGGAATCTCTACTTGGTAGGTGAAATGAAGGTTAAATGTGTGCAGGGCATCTGTCACATGGTAACTGCTCGGCAAAGGTAGCTATTCTTATTAATATCCCTAATAATGAAGATGACAGACTTATAATTAAGGGCTCATTGCCTATCATTTTCAACGCTGAGCGTTAATATCATTAAATGCTCCCTCCATCGAGTAGGTTCTGGTCACTCTCAGGGTTGGATGGACCAATAGGGAGAAACATTTAGAGCTTTGTCTGGTACCTTTTGTTAAGAATCTTTCTGTATGTTATATCATTGTGTTCTCAGACTCTCCTTCCAGTAGCAAAGAGTGTGGGATACTTACATGTTTTTGTTTCTTTGGTTTTCTTTTCCTTTTCTTTCAGCTGGTATCTGTGCACCACCATTTTTAACATATGGCATGCAGGTAAGACCTGATTTGCCTCCTAATGAACGCGAGTAGGAGAGAAAGCTGGGATGGCACCAGCAGTAGACTGGACAAACACTTGGTTCTCTTTTCCCCAAAATGACCTCTGGGCCTGAAGACAGTTTCTCTTGATAACAAATAATAAAATAGTTCTTATATTATTTCAGGAGTTTGGCTTTACTAATATGTTAGTAGGTGGTTTTTTTTTTTTTTTTAAGTAATTTGTCCTTCAAGATAAAAGCTGTTCAAGTCATGTCATTTGATTTTTCTTCTCCAAAGAAACAGTTTTTCATACTCTGACTCAAGGGAAGAATGAGTTAAGTGAAAACCTTTGTTTGAAAAGTGAAAAAAGTTACCAGGGCAACCTGTATATGTTACCAGTGTGCTGATTAAGCATCACCAGCATTAATCACTGTCATCAGTTATCCCAGGAAGATGACTGCCTAACAGTCTACACTATTATCATTCCATCATTGTCTACAGATCCATTTAGTACAAAAGATTAATTGTACATAGTCATGAGCGTTACAACATGAAACCTAAATAAACAGGCAGAGCTTTTATAATATGGAAAGTCACGCATTTTCCTTTTGCTTCCTTTCAGTTACTTGATTTATTGATTTGATAAAGCTCTGTGTTGTACAACGAATAAACTTCCACAGAGGTGTATTTTAAATTAAAAAAAAAGACTGACTACAGTCTGTAGCTTAACCAATTTCTTTCATTTGTACTAGGCAAAGTGGGAAAAAAGCCAAGTCACAGCGTTTTATGTTTGTAGTCAAATTAATCAGTCAGTATATTTTTGTCAAAATTTCAAAATATTACATTTATCACATGGTTATTTACCTATATGTATAAATTTTCTAGTATGGCCAATTGTTTTCTGTTATATTGCCTTACTTTGAAAGTTGCTTAATGGCTTTAGGATTTTTTTTTTTTTTAAAGAACTGAAATCATCTTAATCTTTTTCATCATATACTCCTGAATAGTCCAGAAATGTGTATTTTTCATACTAATTTTATCTTCAGGAAAGTAAATAATGGCATCTCCCCCCCCCCCCCCCCCCCCCCCGCCAAAAGCACAGCTCATTTTAGTTGTCTAATTTTAATAGGGACTTTAATTGCTCTGGGCATTATGCATACTAATGTTTATTTTCTAGATTTATTCAAGAATGCTGATGCTTAATCAGAACATTAGTAATAAAAATTTTATGTCACAAAACATCAATTATGGTTTGGGATTTTTCTGTGTAAAAGCACACAGATGTTAAACTCCTTGTTCTATATTTTAAAAGCATTAATTCAAATTCTGACAATTTTCCCACCTGTAAATAGCATTCTTATACTCTTATGTTGAACCAGGTTTCTAAGTAAATAATTTATAGTTGAATGTCACATTTTAGATGTGACTTATCTTTATTATACCCATTCAATGACTATCATAATAACTTTGGTTAATTTGGTTCAAGTAGGATTTGGAAGTAGCATCTTTTGTTTTTCTATACTAAGGAGGAAGGAAGGCAATTCTCCATTGCACTCGAACATTAAATTCCAAGTCTTTATTCTCTATACTGAATTAGAACCTGTTACATTCCTCAGTGTGAAAAAAGACAATACAGTTGGTGTAGTGGAGCCAAACTTTGCGGACTTTGCATTTTTAGGGAGCAAATTATTTCAGGCTGAAGAACCCCACTAAAAATTAGATGGATACTACCTATTTTTAAGCTATCCCAGTTATATAGTTGTGTTTGAAAAGTAATTGATTAGGTCAGACTATTAAACCATTTAATTTGGCATGTTCATTGTGTGTGATAAAAGGAATCCAGCTGTGAATTTGAGTGTATTAAATAATCTTCAGGAAGTTCCGTAAAGAACATCTGAATGCCTTGAAACTTGCAGTAACGCGTGTTTGTTCCAAACACATTTGCTTTGCCTAGGTTTTGCCCATCAGGTTGAAGAAATGCTAATCTTGTCGCATTCAGCAGCTGGGTTTTTGCAATATTCTTTTCCTTCTCCTAGGGGTTAATTAGCCTTCTTTCAAAATGTGGCCTATTTAGCTGTAGCTTCGCATGATTCAGCCCGAGTTGGCTGTACAAAGCAGGACCGTTAACAGGCGGGTGTGTCCAACTGCTTAATTAGCCAGAATAAAAAGGTCCTTTGTCAAACAAGCATCTGTTGCTCTCGACACACCTGACAGCCACATTAGGCAAGGATGACTAGACTGAAATTGTGCAT
Organism: Martes martes; assembly: GCF_963455335.1. NCBI lineage: Eukaryota > Metazoa > Chordata > Mammalia > Carnivora > Mustelidae > Martes > Martes martes. Next base: position 7,118,227 of record NC_137900.1, read on the forward strand.
GTCTCTCCTGCAAGAATATACAACTCATTTACATATGGGCCGCATCGTGGACCCACGGCAGGGGTTTATTTAGCTTATCAAAATGGATTAATGGGACTGCATTTGTGGCTGATAAACAAATATCACTTGAAAGGAGGCCATGAAGGAACTGAACTAACCAAATTACTCCCAAACATAAACAAAGCCCAGAAACCACTGCTAGATGAATGGGAACACCTCAGATGTACACACAAACCTTATGCTGGTCTCAAGCGAAACCCACAAGTGAAACCTGCAAAGACACTACCCTCGGGGATGACTCTTGCTTTGCTGAAATGTTGGAAAGCCACCAGAACATCTGAATGCGTCAGTGGGTTTAAATGATCTGTTTAGCAAAATTTGGCAGGAGGGTTCTACTCCTCAAACATGCTTTAACATTCTAATTGATCTGCTGTTAAGTCAGGTCTTCAGAATTAATCAGTTAAAATGCCTCTGGAAAAATACTTAGGAGTTGGGTTCTCTTGTGGCCTCAGCAGAAAGAGAGAGAATGCTTTCTGATTTCGGTGTCGGAGAGAGAAGGGATTCCTGTCTGTTGTTACTGGAAGGTGTCGATCAAATACAATGGATGGAGAATCCCAAAGACTTTGCCATTCAGATCCACAGTCTGTAGCTTGTCATGTGGAGGCCCCATCGTCATGATATTGCAAGGTAATCTACACGAAGTAGTGACATCGTGGGCTTTGGAGTCAGATACACCTGGGTTTGAATTCAGGCTCTTCCCCTTACCGGCTGCGTGGCTTTCAGCAAGTTATGTAATCCTTCTCTGTTATGTTATGTTATGTTGTGATGTGTTGTGTTATGTGTTAGGTTGTTACGTTACGTTGTGTTATGCTGTGTTACGTTGTTATGTAATCCATTTGTGCCTCAGTTTCCTCCTCTGTTAAGTGGAAATACGAGTGCTGCCGTGAATGGGAGTCTTCTGAGGATCAAACTGAGGTGTGTTTCAAGAACTTAGTGTATTGCATGGCACTGGAAAAGACTTCTCAGATGAGAGACCAAATTACGGCTGTGAGTTTTGGAGCCAGTCTCTGCCAGGGATGGGACTGAGACCCTCTCAAGCCACGAGGCCTTGGCAAGGGCAGCCTCTTACTCATAACAGAGGAAGACAGTGAAATCGTAGGAGGATGAAGTTGTGTCTGTCAAGGAGAGATGGAGAGACTGAGTTCTTATCCACTGGCATGATCCTGTGATCTAGGAGCCTGTGAGATGGGGATGAGGGGCAGTCACTGCTGAGTAAACAGAAGGTGTTCTGGGGGCAATTACCGGTTGTCCTGGATTGGGCTTTCTGTGCCAGCGTTGAGGTGGCATAGAGCCAAGGCTGGTAGAAAGCTCTCCGTGACTTTCTCACTTGAAGTTACAAAGCCATCATCTTCCTACCATCTCATTTTCCCCAGTTTCTCCTGCTAAGGTTGCTCGTTTCCTCCTTTTTCATTCCAAAAAGGTCTCCAGTTTGCTTTTCCTTACTCTCTTCTCTCCTGTCTATGCAATGTCTATTCTGAAATTCAGGGCTCCCCACTTACTTGGTCTAGTTGTTTAGTGCATGAGCTTTGTTGGTATATCCGAACCCTCCTTTCTGACCTCCAGCTGTTTGACCTTGGTTAAGTATGACCTAACATCTCTGGTGTCCGTTGACTCACCCACAAAATGAGGAGAATCATAGCGGTTGCACATTTCTCTTAGTAAAGTGGTCAAAACTTGGGTATATCTCTTCTGTATAAAAGAAGCGAATGAGTATAAATTTTATCAAGACTGTCTTAAACCCAAAATGTAATTTTTCCATTTTCAATCTGGGTATATAAGACAAAATCTCTGGTTATCCCGAAAAGTATCATGAACTCACATGCCTCTAGAGGCCAGGCAACTGAAAGGGTGCTGTCCTTTAAATAATTTGTCTATAAAACACATAATGTAGGCTCAACTTTTCTAAACTTTCATATTTTTGGTAATAATCTGGAAATTTTGTTAAACACGGTGATTTCCAATTTTTAAATATTGGCAATTAAGAATTTTAATTTGTAGTAACTCTGAGCCAGAGCCTGTCTGTGGAGTCTCATATAGTTCACGAGAGACCAGTTTTCAAATCTGTGCCTTTTATCTTCTGATGAGCTCTCTCCGGTTGTTTATTGAGAATTCTTAGGAATTGCTTCAAAAGTGTATTTAATTTTTCTTTAAATATTTATTTATTTATTTTGTCGGGGGGGACGGGCAGAGAGAGAGCGGGGGAGATAGCGTCTTAAGCAGACCCGGCATTGAGCACGGGGCCCGACGTGGGGTTCCATCTCACGGCTCTGAGGTCACGCCCTGAGCTGAAACCAAGGGTCTGGCCCTTAACCGGCTGTATCACCTAGGGCCCCCAAGTATATTTAATTTTTAAAGAGATTTTTATATTCTTGCACATATGAGGTCTAAAATAGTACATGTCAAGGCATGGGTCATATACCAAAAAGGGTGTGTGTATACTCGTCTGCAGAACAAGGTATAGGCACATGAGAAAGCCTCGATAAGATTTCCAGCGAGCGTTGGAGAAATAGGAGGGAGTTTTAGATGAGTGACGTCACTCTAAGAAACACCCACCCTCAAATGCCTGTGATTGGCACCCTGTCTTCGTTTATATACTAAACAGATTTCAAAGCCTCCACCTATCTTGGAGTTGGGAAGAGAGGCTGAGAAAACCTCCATGAAGATGGCATCCAACATCTGGTTCATGCTTCGTTCTTTAGAAAGAGTGCTTGCTAATCCCCTCACTTTCACTAACAGCTCCTCTGCTGTAGCACAGAAGACATTGATGTCTACAGGCATGTGATGAATCAAAGGGCATTGGCTTTGGCCCTCATTTTTGGGAGGGTATATTTCCCCTCTGGGATAGAATAAAGGGAGAGGCACAGATAGGGTTCCTAATGTGTTTATCCCTTTCCCAAAGTTTGAGAACCAGGGGTGCTTCAGTTAATCTTCACTAGGCGAGAATTTAATGTAGCGGATCCTGTCATTCTCAAACATTTTCAGGCATGTTCATACTCTTAATGCTGCTAAAGGGGTGTGTGTGCATGTGTGTGTGTGTATATGTGTGTGTGTGTGTGTGTGTTGGCTTGGAGATAAATACTACAGTTTTTAAAAGGAGCCATCGTTTGGGAGATTTCACATAAAAATCTGAACTTTCAGCCTCGTTTGGAAAATTGGGAGACCTGGCACCTACAGCTTAGCCTTCCCACAAATTCTCAACTTCTTGGAGCTGAACGTTAGTAGCTGACCCAAATGAATGGGGTGGTGGCTACAGTCTCTGTCACTTTCCCCCTTGATAAGCTTCCAACCACCTTCGGTCTGTGTGCCCAGTGTCCCTCATCTGTAATTGGAGGAAGTAAACCCTCCCAGTCATACTGGGTTGTGACATGGATTAATTTGCTCACACGTGAACGTGTAGAGCATTTGGGGAATCCTTAGCTCTTGGGACCAGGCCTAGTCCCATGGCCGTTCCTGTCACCTTGAGTGAGTCCCCACCTCTCTGGGTTTTAGTTTCCTCGTTTATAAAACAAGAAGACTGGATGAGATGTCCTCAGAGGTCCGCTTCTAAAATCAAATGAGATGATAGAAAAGATTTGGGGGGGAAATTGGAAGAGGGCACGCTGTGACAAAAGATGACGAGGGGCTTAATTTTCTACTTGAAAGAACTGGATACTCCTCCAGAATATTTCTTAGCGAAAATTAATGTTCACCATACTGTTCACAGATTGAAACCATAATGCAGTATTTTTTATCAAGCTACCAATTAAATATTGTGTTCTCAAACCCCCAGGAAAGAAAATTAGAATTCTGGGCCCTGCTCAGTAACAAAGAAATTAATATTTATTCCATTGACTATTTAAATAGCAAAAGGGTATGTTGAGACCAGGAGGTCTGAGAAAGCAGACCTGGTAGAGGACATGCTGCAGAATTTACCCTGTGTTCACAGGTCAGGCACATACAAACTAAAAAATGTGCCAGGTTGAACTTTCAAGGGAGAGGGTAAAATTTTGTCTTTGCTTACAAGTCTCATTTCTATAAGAGCAGTCCTCTCCGTCTTCAAAATACTAAACGTTGTTGGTCTTTGGCTACCTTTGTGTAAAATCAAGGTTGATTTTCGTATCAGTCATACCAAAGGCAGAGCAAATTAGTGAGCCTGATCCTTTGGTTAAATTTTTGGATAGACATTCCTTTTTTTTTTTTTTTTTTTTTAAGATCACAGCATAGTAAGTTTGAGAGTTCGAAAGGATGTTCGAAATAATTTATTCTAAATTGTACAACTTTGATGACATCTTAATGGCCAAGAAAGTGTCTAGAAGATAACATTTTATGACATATTTATATCCAGTTAGGGTTTGTGTACTGAAAATTGAGTACCTGGAAATAATTTTGGACTATAGTTTATAATATGATCGAACCAATTTATAATGGATGAGACCTAAGGAAGGTAGATTTCAATGAAGTTCAACTTTTATAGCCCCAGAATGAGAGGTGCTAAATGTTTTTTTTTTTTTTTAATGTGATTTGGCCATTTTCTACATTTATTTAATGGAAGATTTATTTATTTATGGAAGATCAGGGTGGTGTGTTGTCGTAAGAAGTACGCTCGAGAGTTGAAAGGTACTCCCGGTGGTAGAGGACATTAGGAACAACGCGAGGTACGCGTTGACAACTTTATCTCTGTTTTGCTACATTTCAGAGACCATCATGCAGACATCAGAGACCGGGTCGGACACAGGTTCGACAGTGACCTTACAGACATCTGTGGCCAGTCAGGCAGCAGTGCCTACCCAGGTGGTGCAGCAGGTGCCCGTCCAGCAACAGGTAAGGAGCTGCTGTCATCAGCGGGAATGCTGTGCCTCTCCCTGGGCTGTCCGTCCCTCAGGTGCGTTCTGGCCCCGGGGGTGCAGATAGTTGGAGCTCAGCTCACAGGTTAATTCAGCAAATGTTTCTTGAGCCCTTCCTGGATGTGGCAGATTCTGCCCGTGCTGGGCTGTGGGGATGCAAAGAAGAGTGTCCAAACCATAATCCCTATTCTGGAAGTATCTCTTAACTCCTGAAGAACAGCTTTGTTGACTGTCCACCCTCCTCCGTAGGTTCTCGCCTTCTCTTCTCCCCTCTCTTACTCTTTACCACGACTCCCTTTTTCTTTCCTATTGAAATATCAGCAATCATGGTTGCCTATAATTGGCTCACAAGAAGTAGTGCACAAAAAGGAGACGTTGCCTGTACCCTCCAGGCAAGGATTTTGCCTTTGTGATGATTTAGAAAATGCCTGGGTACTTTGGTGACTAGAAAAGTACTGTTGAATGAAAATCAAATTATCTTAAAGGTCTGGAGATCTGACTCATCCCATTTTAAAAATTGAGAATGAATTCATTGTCACATGTTTACTACAGAGCTTATTCATGCTCAGGACACTCGGCTTGTTTTGGAAAGGTACTGACGAAATAATGGCAGTTCATGGTTCTAGAGTGTGGATTGGAACACCTTGGTCTGTCATTTCTTCCAAAGAGCGGTGAGAAAATAAAGGGGAAAGATCAGGCAGAGCATTATCTTGAGATTTGCCTGCAATTTCGTAGTATCAAGGAGAATCTTTAGCAAACATCGCTCTTAAAATTATAGGAAAGCAGCTAAGGGAAAGGGATAGTTTTTCCTAAGTGGTAGACAGAGGTATTTAAGATTAAATTCTTTTTAGGAGATAGAAGTGGGGTGGACAGGGAGAGTGCTGGTATCCAGGAGAAGCTTTTTAAAAATTTTCCTGTATGTTCCTTTTCGCAACAATCATGTTTTATTTCCTGATTATCTTACCTTTTTGTTTCTTTCTGAAGATATTAATATTTTTGAAGTTGTTGGAATTTTTTCTTTACTGTATATAGTCTGTTTCCATTCAAGCTACTTTGTTCTTTGTTTTGTTTTTTGTTTTGTTTTGTCTTAGATATATATATATATATATATATATATAGTCTTAGATATACACACATACACACACACACACATATATATATATATATATATATATATTTTTTTTTTTTTTTTTTTTGGTCTCCTGTCTTTCATTCTTGAAGTTTTTCTTTGCTGTCTGATACTCTTTGGCTGTTTATCCATATTTAAAGCATGAGGATAAACAGCTGATGTGAATGCATGGGTGGGTCTTGTTGACTTCAACGTAGGGTCATCTGACTGGGCTTTAACTGGGTTCCCTCTGGTGTTCAGTATCTTAGTTTTCTCTCTTGGGCTGTGATAATTTTAAAGACGACTCCTGCAGCTTTCTGTTTAGAGGGGGAATACTTGTCTGCCTGAGAGCTAAGTAGGGGAAGAAGATTGGGTATTTCTTGTCCTAATTCACTTAATCCTTTTTTTCATATGGTATCAGCTGTGGTTGGTCATCTTCTGTGCAGAGATTAAACCGAAGAATAAATCCCCAAACTTTCATCGAAGTTCCAGAAGGCACCCATCTCACTGTGTGGAGTGGGTGGAGAGACTCTGATTCCTGCTTAAATAATGTCACTTTTTGTATTAAATACATAACCTTTTATTGAAAAAAAATTTGCTACCAGAAGCAGAAAATCAGTATCACCAGCATAAATAGAAAATCATACATACGCACACTCACCTTGTTCCTTGTCCTCATAAAAAGTAATCTCATGTGCATGTGGACCCCACTTTGGGAAACCCTGTGTTCTGCCGTGTGACTCATTCCCAGCGGGCGTATTTTTCAGCTCCTCAAGTTAACTTTTTTCTCTGGGACATTCAAGGCAAGTGATGCTTTACATCCCCTCACACCAAGCAAAGAAGGTGAGAACTCTCATTTTCCTTTCTTCCCTTTTTTAAACTAGAAAAGTGTCACATTTGATGCTTTCTAGTGCCTTTTTTTTTTTTTTTTTTTTTGAGAGAGAGAGAATGCACACACCTGAGAGTGCAGGGGAGGGAAGGGGCAGGGGCAAGAGAGAAAGACACAGAATCTTTAGCAAGCCCTGTGCCCAGCGTCCTGGAGCCCATCAAGGTGGGGCTCCATCTCAGGACCCTGAGATCGTGACCTGCGCTGAGACCAAGGGTGAGACACTTAACTGACTGAGCCCCCCAGGTGCCTCTCCCTAGTGCATTCTCACAGGGTCGCTGTAGATATATTTTCTACAACTGATAAGATTATTGCTGAAGTAATTTCTGTAATTTCTGTAATTTCTGCTCTTCAGTTTCCTATAATCTCTGTATTGTTAATGTGCTGATGTCATCTTGAGTTTTCAAACCGTAGAGGGTTGCCTTTACAATTTTCTAGCCTTTGTCACTGACCCAGGATGAATATCGAAATCAGGGCATTGATGTCAAAGGTACTTCCTTCTATTGGTTCAACTTTTTTTTTTTTTAAGATTTTTATTTATTTATTGACAGAGATCAGAAGTAGGCAGAGAGTCAGGCAGAAAGAGAGAGGGAGAGGAAGGGAAGCAGGCTCCTTGCTGAGCAGAGAGCCCGATGCAGGGCTCGATCCCAGGACCCTGGGATCATGACCTGAGCTGAAGGCAGGGCTTTTAACCCACTGAGCCACCCAGGCATCCCTATTGGTTCAACTTTTATTGTGTCATTGCTTTGGCCACTCTGATGTGAAGAGATCTATAGCTAAAATTTTTTAAGTCAAGGCGTGTGATATTATATTGATTAGAAAGTTGAAATACCAGAAGATTTTAAGATCTAATATGTAGTTTTGTTTCCACAAAGCACAAAGGTTCTAATCTCGCTGAGTAATCAGTACCAAGTAAAATGTTGATTCTAAAATTATTTCTGTGTTTTTTCATGTATTCCTTGTGAGCTCAAGAGTCAACCTTCCACCTTTCCGTAGACAGTCTGGTTCAGGATTAGAGAATTCTGAGCAGTGATTACAGGGTCTTGTATCAGATTTCCTACCTTCTGTAATTTTTCATCATTTCCCCAAACACCATAGAGTCTCAGGTTCCAAATATAGACATGGTTGCTCAATTCAATAAAATCTATAAAAATATTCAAATTCAGTGTTGGTAAGATATTAGAATTGTGATACTACGCATCATCATCTTTAGAAGAGACTTTTTAGATGGATGGTCTCTATGGACTATGGCTGGAAACGAGCTCTTCCCACTTGCCTTCCCTCTGCCTTGAGTCATTTGTTGGAGTTTCTTGTAGATTATTCTTCAAGTTGGTCATCTGATGCCTAAATCCGAGAGGTCTCTGACCCCACTCGCCCTAAATCTGAGTTAAAAATCCAGGTGAGGAAAGGAGGAAAATGTCTCCCACTATTCCCTTCTCTCCCACAGCCGTCCGGTCTAGATTGTTTTCAAAGCAGAACCTACCCTAAAGTCAGAACTTTTACTCCTCGTTGTAATCTTGGGCTTCGGGTAGTCCATGATTCCTAAACCACTTCGAACCAGGGCTCTAAGACTTTCTTCTCCCTTTCATGTCCCCCAGTTGTAACTGCCCCTCCGAGTACAGTTCGTACTTTCTCTACAGTCCCTGCCTGTCTTCCCCCTTCCCTAGAAAAAGGCACGCATCGTTTCTGTCTACGTTGGCAACTGTGCTATCCCTATACCACTTCTTGTAAACATGACATCCCAGATACAGCAGAGCCCTGGGGTTGAGGGGCTTCTGTTTGAATTCAAAGAAAAAGATCTTTTGTCAAGTTAGCTGTCAACTTTGTTCGAGTTCTTTTATTACCAGAGACTGCGGTCTTTACCTTTTCCTGCACAGGGACTCTCTTTCTAGCAGGTCTTTAGTATGTAAGTGGGACAATCAAACCTCTTTTTTTTTTTTTTTTTTAAATGTGATTAAAAATTCATTTCAAAATTATAGTCAGGTAAGAATCTTAGTTTTTCTGTAAGTCATCTACTTGGGCAGTGACTGTTATATATAATATGAGATACAGAAATGAATAGAATAGCTATATTCTAGCTATATTGTTTCTTTTTGGTTAGTATCGATCTATCACATATTTAACATTTTCATATAAGTTATGGTACATCCTGGCGAGTAAGCAGATTATCCCTGTGGTCCAACGGACAAACGACGTTTTGTTTGGAAAACAGAGTCAATCGAAATTGCCAGTTAGGTTCTAGGCAAAGGGCAGTCTTCAAGAAGATTACCCTTCAAGAAGGATAAATATTAAATGAATCCCAGTAGATCTGTTTTTTTGTGGGTATCTTTCATAAAACAGATTTTAGGAAAGGAACTTTAACTTGGGTACTCCTGAGATCCTCACATGAGACCACAGTTCTGATGAGGGGTCTTTTTTTTTTTTTTTTTTTTTTGAGGGGTCATTTTTATGCTTACTTCTGTTTGCCGTATTCCCGTGATACCTGTCTTATATCGCCACAACCAGAAAGAAACTGTGATGATTAGCAGTATACCCATGAGAAAGTTCTTGTGGTGGAAGCAGTGAATAGTGATTAAGGGGGAAAAATGTTCGCCTGTAATATGTTAAATCTATAAGAGAATATTATATTGGCTTGAAATTTGATCTGTAATATTTTAAATGGGTCCCTTTGCTAGTTTGGAGAGCTAAGCCTGAAGTAGTCTATGCCATCGTTTCTGTCTTTATCTGTCTTTTCTGTTCAGGGTCAAGAGATTTGCTTTCTGTGCACCCTAGCTTTGATGGACATGAATAGAATTCTTTTCATTTGAGACCATTATCTTATATAATCAACAGAAACAAAGACATTTTTCTGTGGTTCGCTCTTATTTAGGACTTGATTCCCATTGGCTTGCTTCCCAAAGGGGACAGTATTCTCCTAATTAAGATTGTGGCAGACATCCTGAAAGATGGGGTTACCCTTTAAAATGAATTCCCGTTGAATGTCTTTTTTGTAGAAAAACAAAAGATAATGATTTTAGCTCTTGAAGAGCATATTTATTTTATTTTTTTAGAGCCAGAATTGCTAATTTTTTAGTATCTGATATGAAAAGGTGTTTCGAAGGAACATGCTGATTTACAATTGAAATAAATTTTGCTGTGCCAATCCAAAAATGTAGGCCTTTTAGTCGAACATCTCTACTGAATATTTGTTAAAAAAAAATAAGAGCTTTACTATTTAAATGGTTGAGTAATCATATGCAGTGATTTTCTGTTAAGTGATTTGAAAAATACTTTTCTTGTCTGGAGTTAGATCATTGTGATCAGTTGAGGATAAGGTAGCTGCCGAGGGATATGGCTGGCACTGTGTTAAATGCCAGGGTCTCAAAGGTGGTTTGATGTGGTGCCTGACTGTGGAAAGTCAACTTTTGAGGGAGATAGATGTTATTATAGGATTGGGTACAAAGCGCCCCAAGAATAACAGTGGAGATTGTTCTTGGGAGGGACGGTCTGTAATGTCTTCATGGTGGGTATGACCTTTGAGCCACGTGCTCAAGGAAAAGTTGGAGGTCTTAAGAAAAACAAATTGGGGGGCACCTGGGTGGTGGGTTAAAACCTCTGCCTTCGGCTCGGGTCATGATCCCGGGGTCCTGGGATCGAGCCCCGCATCGGGCTCTCTGCTCAGCAGGGAGCCTGCTTCCTCCTCTCTCTCTCTGCCTGCCTCTCTGCCTACTTGTGATCTCTGTCTCTCAAATAAATAAATAAAATTAAAAAAAAAAAAAGAAAAAAAAAAAGAAAACAAATTGGAAGAGGGTGTATTTCTGAGAGGGAAAAGCATGGAAGAGCTCAAGGGAGACCAGGGAGTCTGTTCTGGGTGGTGAAGGGTGAGGAGGGAGGGATGTGGAAGGACCTCTTATGGGAAGTTGAGTCAGATGAGCCATTTATGGTGTCTTTGCCTCTGTCCCTGCCCTCGTATTTTCATTCTTTGCCTTCCTCAGTTGATATCTCTCATGGTCTGGTCCCCCCCTGCCAGTTTTCTTGAGAGACACATCTGTCCTTGTCTATTGTTTCCTTTTATCCAGCCACTTCTTCACTGTGTGAAATTTGGGTGCTACCTGTACAGCTGTGGAGACTGTGCCCTTTGGACAGAACCAAATCCAACAATATTCTCTAGGATCTTTCTGGATTTTTCTTTGACACTTGATACTGTTGACTATCCTGTATCTCTCTTATTCTATGACTTTTGGGCTGATTTCCCTTTTATTTCTTTATTTCCCTTTTATTTCATCAAGGAAATCAGGTTTCATAGAAGTGGAGAGACTGATATTCATAGTTAGAAAATATGGGTTCAAATCCTGGCCCTAGCTGTTTTCTGCCTATATGCTCTTGGGCAAATTACTAAGCATTCCTGAGACTAAATTTCCTCATGTATAAAATGGGGATAATAATAACTAGCTTATGCTTGGCTACAAATATTAAATAATGTGTTCATTAAATAAGGTAGTACCTGGTATTATATAATAAGCCTTCAATAAATTTATTATTATTATTATTTTACTATTTTTGTTTTCCTTGTTCTTAGTAGTATTATTGGACTCTTCTAATTTGGGGATTTTTTGACCCCCTTTCCTATAAGGTTTGCCCTTTGGCCTTCCTTTTTTGCCCTCATTCTTGGGTGATTCTTCCTCTACAGTTACTTTGGTTTTAAAAACCTGTTGCTTTCATTTTCTTCGGTAAGCATGGACCTCTGATCTTTCTTTGTGTTATTCTGGCTTATGAGTTAGGGAGGCTCAGGCTCCAGATCAGAACGGAGACCACATGGTCTGACCTATGGGGCAGTACTGGCATTCTCCTCCCATGACAATGCGTACCCATTACAGTTGCCATAGTGATTAGAGAAAATGCAAGAGGATTTTTCAGTAAATATCAGGAATACCTCCAGTATTTCACTCAGTTCATGAAATATAATAATTTTAGATCAATTGTGGTATCATGATAGGATATAAGAGTTTAGGAAATGAAGGTAAGAATATTATATTAATATTTTAGCTAGCCTGATTGGAATTTGGGTTTCTAGTTGGAAGAGACTTAAATTATTCATTTATTGCAACTATCCCAAAAGACCTTCCAGAGTTGAATTGCAGAAAATTTTCTTCTTCAATAAATCACTTAGTTGTATAGACTAATTTTAGTTGATTCCATAATTTTATTCCTAGAGATATATGATGTTTCCTGTGAATATCTAATTTGCTGACCGAACCCATCAATTCCAACAGCAGGATCTTTTTTTTTACTTGAAGAGTTCAATTTGTCCTATAAAAATTTTGCCTTGAGTAGAATGTTGAAAACTTTAAGATAATTGGCACTTCTGTTTTCCATATAATTTGAACAAGGTAGAGCATAATTTAAACAGAGCACCGGCCCTCTTTGCCAAAGCAAATCAGAGGAATTCTTAATCTGTGCTAAAAATGCACTTTCAGTGTGCTAGATCTCATCAGAGCTGAGCCTACTTGCCATCAGTATCTGAAAGAAAGAGAAACTTCAAGGTCCAAATAAAAATTATTTAAAAGCCTGAGCTGGTCAAGGAAGTCTTTCCAGAGGAAGTGACTTTTAATCTAAGAACAAAGAATAGAGGTAACCAGTGAGGGAATAAAGGGAAGAGGGGAGATAGACAAGTGGTGAGACATGAGCTGGGGTCCTAGATGGCTCCTCGTCTGGCAGTGTAAGCTATTTAAGTTTTCAGTAATAACTCATTTTGATTTTTTAAAAAAGATGTATCTGTTTGAGAGAGAGAGAGTGCATGCACATGCGTGTGAGAGCACGGAGGAGAGGGGGAGAGGGGGAGAGAAACTCTAAGCAGACTCCACACTGAGCATGGAGCCCGACACAGGGCTCAGTTCCACGGCCCTGGGATCACGACCTGAGCTGAAACCAAGAGTCAGACGCTTAACTGACTGTGCCACCCAGGCGCCCAGTAATCTCTCATTATGAAGTTGACCACCATTCAGCTTTGTCAGAAATCCAGTGGAAATAACAAACCCAATAATGGTAACTGCCATTTACTGAGCACCTACTGTGGGCCCTTCCGTGTGCTGGGTGCTCAGCCTGTCATTTCTAAAGCTTGTAACGACCCTGTCCACTTAGGTTCTCCTTGCCCTCGCTAGCAGTTCCTGAGATGCCTTCGTGGGAGCTGTAAGGATATACGCAACGCAGTTTGTGAGTCATCTCCTCTCCTGGACACATTCAGAGCAAGATGAATCGTTCATCAGAATTCTTTAAGCTCACTACCTATACCAAACCAGCATGTCGGAAGGTTAATTTCATGGAACACTTAACACCGATTTTCTATCCATGAAAAATGATCATTTTGCTTTTCCTTTGATCCAGGGCCGATTTTAGAAATAGACACACATGGAATGCCTCTTTATTTCCTTTAAAAATTTGTGTTGGCATCCGTCCAAGCCGTTTCTTCAGAGAGACTCTGATGCTTCATTTTCCTTACACGCAGCCCTCAGAAACTGATGGATTTCCCCAGAGCAAATCAGAGCCACCCTCTTGGTTCCGGCTGCCGTGTTGCTCAGTGCCAGGTTGTAAACCCGATGTTTAAAACCAGTACACCTTCCTTCAGTCATGATTTTTTTAGCCGGGAGTCACATCAAAGTCGTCCGACTTTAGAGCCTGAGCTCCTAAGCTCTACCCTACAGAGATAAAGCAGTCAGGTGAGTTATATCAAGATCAGCTGTTAAGTGGCACAATAACGGTACTGAACATGGCAGTCCCACGGCAAAGAACATAATATACTTTATGTCAAGAGGGATTGGTTTTAGCTTTATGAATCGCCATGCATTTTTGAGAAATCCCACAAAGCAAAACTCGCGAAGGAAACAGGTGCATCTGGACTCTTTGAGCAACATAGGCTATTTGAGCAAAATAAGTGGCAAGTAAAAAAATTATAAACCGTGAACTTCTGAAGCCCTCTCTAAACTCAGATCACAAGTATAAGCAATCAATGACTATAGAACCTTGCGAATAAAAGAGGGAAAGTGATACAGTCGATGTAGATATTTGGGGATATTGTATATAATTCTTGCAACTTTTCCAGAAGTCTGAAATCATATCAAAAGAAAAAGTGCTTGAAAATCAATACCAGTCTAAGTTTACCAATCTAAGTTTGTTAAGTGATAATTGAATTACTAGTCCTAATACTGTTTTCAGTAAACATGAGTACTTATTTAGTATTTTGCCTTTTTTTTTTTTTAAGATTTTATTTATTTATTTGACAGACAGGGATCACAAGTAGGCAGAGAGGCAGGCAGAGAGAGAGTGGGAAGCAGGCTCCCTGCTGAGCAGAGAGCCTGATGCGGGGCTCGCTCCCATGACCCTGGGATCATGGCCTAAGACGAAGGCAGAGGCTTTAACCCACTGAGCCACCCGGGCACCCCTAGGATTTTGCCTTTAAATAGGTAAAACCTGAAATTTTGCCCAGTAGTTATACATATGTTAAGGTGTAAGAGTTCTTCAGAAAAGTATCCCAAATTTAAAATATTTTGCCTCACCTCACAGAGTCGAAGTTTTATTTTTTTTAAAAGATTTTATTTATTTATTTATTTATTTATTTCACACACACACACACACACACACACACACACACACACAGAGATCACAAGTAGGCAGAGAGGCAGGCACAGAGTGGGGAAGCAGGCTCCCCGCTGAGCGGAGAGCCTGATGCGGGACTCGAACCCAGGACCCTGAGATCATGACCTGAGCCAAAGGCTGTGGCTTAACCCACTGAGCCACCTTTGCTTGCCCCTTGCCCCTGAGTTGAAGTTTTAAATAAAAGGAAAGAAAGAAAATGTAGAGGAAGATCAGTTTTGAGGTTTTTGTCACACTCTCTTCACATTCCCCTCAACTCTCCAGTTTTGATAATTACTATCAAGAAGGTACGTACGTACATACATACATACATATATACATACATCTATAAACAAGCAAGGCTGATCAATACATAAAATAAAAGATCAGTAAAAATTGGTGATATTTTTAAGACTCTTAAAAATACAAATATGTCTAATGAATTGATGATACAATGGAGGACTGCTTAAATACCTGGTTGCTAGAAAATGCAAACTCCATTCTCAAGAAAATAAACAAAAGCATTCGAAATTTGAAATTAGATCGTAAACTCATCAAAGGTAATTAGCCCATTTGTGGCTTTGATTTTTGTCTTAATTAGTACTGGTATATATCCAGTTGTATGAAGGCCCAGACAACCATTCCCATCTTAACTGGGAGGAAACCTAAGTTCATCAAATCAGTTGATTAGCAGGCTTTAAAAAGTTAGTCATCCAACTTCATATTATGGTTGACATGTTAATTATTGGTTGGGGAAGCAGGTAGGATACTGGTTTTTTTATTAAATATAAAGGTATAGTTTTTCATCCTTTAATGATCCTGATTTTTAAAAATTGTTTTAAAAATTATATAAATTATATAATTTAAAAATTATATAATTTATATAATTTTAGTGCCTCTAAAATTATATAAAAGTATTATAAAAGTAGGCCTCAAAACTGAAAACAGTAAGACATGGGGCTTCTATTTCTGGTTTGCAAGTTGATCGGCTATTTCTCATAAATCTACGCAGCTATCCAAAGCCATAATTTTTTTTTTCTTTTTTCCTTTACTACTTGGGGCTTTGGGTTTATTAAGTCGTAATAGCTTGGGATCCTATTCAATCTGTGCCTTCTTATTATTAGCAATTTTCGCTTTTTAAAAGTAGTAGGATTAAAGAGGAGAAATGGAATAAGAAAAAAAATACGGAAAAGATAGCACTTGAAATATACGAAGAAAGGTGATTCTGAAATAAAAGTGTTTTTCAACATAATTAGGTTTAAAAAGGCTGTCCCATTTGTGAATTTCAGGGTAACTTTGTATCTCATCACTAGCAGTTAAAACTATATAGACAAGCAAACAATTGTTTTTGTGAATAAAACTATATCTATAGGTTGAAATAACAGAGCAAAATTATTCCTGAAGTTTTTGGAAAGTGATACTTTCCAAAAGGAAGTTAATTTTACTTTGAATGAACCTAAGCTTTAGTTCCCAGTGATGATAATTTTTCTGAATTTCTTCTGAAACTGACCAAACCATTGATCACAGTCCCATTTTTGACCCTTGATAACATAATTATTCTGTGCAAAACCATTTTACCAATGATTTTTTTGTTGTTGTTGTTATTATACTTATGTTGAAGGCTTTTGCCTTGACATAGAGGCTCACTAAGGTGTTTGTTCCCTCTGGTTCATCGATCTGGTAGGTGGTTATGCATTTAAAACTCATGATTAGGGGCACCTGGGTGGCTCAGTGGGTTAAAGCCTCTGCCTTCGGCTTGGGTCATGATCCCAGGGTCCTGGGATCGAGCCCCGCATCGGGCTCTCTGCTCTGTAGAGAGCCTGCTTCCTCCTCTCTCTCTGCCTGCCTCCCTGCCTACTTGTGATCTCTCTCTGTCAAATAAATAAATAAAATCTTTAAAAAAAAATAAAATAAAACTCATGATTACTCTTAATTTTCCCCAGCAATTTCATAAATACATTTCACAGAAATTGAGTGTTTCTTTAGCTACTTATTTTAAGTAGATATTTTAAAATAACAAAGCAAAAAAGCATCAGAGATGTTGAGGAACTCCACTGGCGGGGGGATGGCTCAGAGAAGCTAGTGTAATAAACAATACCCATCGTTTTTTAAATAGTCAGTGTAAAGATAGAAAGGGCTGATAGTGCTAATAGATCTCAGTAGACAGTTTATTTCACACATGGAAAATGTTTTTGGTGTTTGAGCTTAAATCATTCACAACCTCCTTTTGGTTGGTGCTTCTCATGAAGCAGTAATAGGTCATCCTAAAGTTTTAGAGATGGGGGCTAAAGGAGGAGTGCCTTGAATTTGATCTCAGGAGACATGAGTGAGTTGGAATGCTGGGTCTGCTGTGTGGTTCTGAACAAGCTGCTTCAGCCTGCCTGCCCTTGACTTGCCATCACCATATCCTGGAGCTCATTTGGCAAACAGTGATCGGGCCTCTGTTCTGTGGCAGGAACTGTACTTGCACCTGGGACAGGAAGAACTTTAAGGTTAGGCCAGAGAGACTGACAGACAGGTAAACAGAAATGACCCAGAGAACGCCAGTGCCTGTGGGAGCAGAGAAGAGTGCGGTGTAATTTGGAGGTGAGTCAGTTGGTGGGAGGGGCCATTGCGGGAGACTTCCTGGATGAGTCCCACCCCGCATTAGTTTCCTTGTCTCTGAAACAAGTAATATACCCAAATTGTCAGTAGAATCAAAGGAGAAATATCTTTGTAATGGTGCTTTGTAACAGGCAAAGCATTTTGTAAATATGAGGGCAAAATTACTGATTCATTGTATCAGACACTTTGCTAGAAACTGTAGGTGGGAAAATGATTGCAAAGAGCAGGGTTTCTTAAGAGGTGATTTATGGATATTTCCTCAGGAGCCTACTGTGTGCGTGTGCGTGTGCACGTGCGTGTGCGTGTGTGTGTATTTAGATAATCTTTATAATGAAACTGAATTTATTGCAGATTGTCTGAATTACTGCATTATAACAGATTGATGTTCAGTTTCCAGTGTGTTCTTTTTTTTTTTTTTTAAATAGATTTTATTTTTTAGAAAAGATAGAGACAGACACAGGGAGAACACAAGCAGGGGGAGAGGGAGAAGCAGGCTCCCCACTGACCAGAGAGCCCCACGTGGGACTTGATCCCAGGACCCCGAGATCATGACCCAAGCTGAAGGCAGAGGCTTTAACCCGCTGAGCCACCCAGGTGCCCCAGTTTCAGGGTGTTCTTATAGATGTTTATGATCGTCTTGGTGTTTGGTTGAGCTACTACTGTAATTGTCTTGGGCTAATGAGTGGAATAGAGCCAGCCCTAATATGAAAGTGATCAAGGCTAAATGATACCACAGACAGAGTGAGTACAAAAGAAGCTTCATCATACCAGTTGGCCCCATAAGTGTCATTACTTACACCTTGGCTTCTGTTTGTACAGGTTTAATAGTATTTTATTGAACACTAGAGGTCAGCAGTCATGGTCTCAGGGAAGCATGGCTGATCCCCAAACTAGAGCGAGTCTGTCTGTTACACATTCCTTTAGCCACACCTGCCTTTCCCTCACAGTCTGTTCCATCCTTTTGATTTTTTAAAAAGATTTTATTTTATTTTAGAGAGAGAGCTCGAGCTCACATAAGCAGGGGGAGGGGGAGAGAGAGGGAGAGAGGCAGACTCCCCGCTGAGTGCAGAACTTCAATGAGGGGCTCGATCTCAAGACCTCAGGACCCCGAGGTCATGACCTGAGCCAAACCCAGAGTCGACACTTCCGTGCCTGAGCCAGCCGGGCAGCCGTGGTGCAGGAACCACGTCTTCCCTTTGCTCCCACCATAGTACAACCTAATACACACGGTCTGTCTGGCATGTGATGGGTGTTCAGTAAGTGTTTATTGAGTTAATGAGTGAAGTAGATAATGCTACAGTGTCTCAATTAATAGCGATTGAAAATATTTACAAGTTTAGTGGGAAATATGCACATGTACACATGCCGCTTTTAAAACTGCAATTTCCAAATAGTGTAAGTGATCACCATCAGATGTCTGCAAAGTAGAACAGCTGCATCCTAGGGTTGTGCAAGAAGATTGGAAGAGGAGGAAGAAATGTTGGAATTTCCATTAATTTTTTGCCTGAAATAAGAAATGTAGCTAAAATGTAACAAATTACATATATCATATTACATATACATATATATATGCATACATATTGCATATATTACATATATGACTGAGGCATCCTGGGGGAAGAGGGGTTGATAACAACACCCCCTCACTGTTTGTTGCATTGTGTGTGTGTGTATATGTGTGTATGTGTTTCCACGAAGGTGGATTGGTAGGTCATGTGGACTAGTTTTGGTTAAACTAACTTCATGACATGGGTAAACAGCTTGAAATCCCCCCATACTGAAGATAGCACACATATTGCAGAAACAAAGAAGTTAGCAGGATGAACACTTCCCTAACTCTCTGACAGTCACATATTAAATATCTGTTAAGTGTCTCCCTGCCTGAATGATAACAAGTTGGTCCCACGTGTTCTGAGAACCAAGATTTTCGACACGCAGATTTATGTCCGCTATCTTCCGTCATGAACCTCTCACCTAAGTATGTATTATGCCATTAGATTAGCTACTGAAGTTGTGTCAAATAAGGAGGACACTTAAATATTTGATCTTTAACATTTAATTTTATAATTCCTATATTTCTGTATGTTTTGCAAAATGTATCCTATTAATACAATAGAACATGTATGTGACTTATAAATTTTTTTAAGTAAGAGGAGAAAGGATAAAAAAAAGTTTGGAAGCTACAAACTAATGTATTGCTACCATAAAGTTGTAACTTTCTAGGAAGATGTCATTTACATACAGTAAGATTCACCATTTAAGTGTACAGTTGGATGGGTTTTGACAAATATGTGCCCTTGTATAAACATCATCACAACCAAAATAAAGAACTTTTTCATGACCCCAAATAGCTCCCTTGTGCCTCATTCTGCTCAGTTCTTCCCCTTCCCCATTCCTAGTTCCAGTATAATTCTGATCTTCTGTCTTTTAGATCCTTTTGTCTTTTCTAGAATTTCAAATACATGAAATCACAAAACATCCACTCCCTTGTGTCTGGCTTCTCTTACTCACTGTAGTGTTGGGGAGGTTCCTCTGTGTTTTTGTGTCCATTAGTGGTTCATTCCTTTGTATGGATGAGTAACATCCCACTCTAGTAACATATCACACTTCGTTTATCCATTCACCTATTACTGACTATTTGGTTTGTTTCCAGTTTTGAGCATTCATCTATTAAGTCTTTGTGTGGATATAGGTTTTTATTTCTCTTGGGTAAAGCCTGGGGAGTGGAGTTGTTGGGTCATACATGCTGGTGTTTAACTTTGTGAGAAGCTGCCATACTGTTTTCCAAAGTGGTTACACCATTTTATATTCCCACCAGCAGTGTACAGGTGTTCTAGTTGCTGGACATCCTTATCAAACTTGGAATTGTTAATGTTTTTAATATTAGCCACACTAGTGAGTTATATTGTGGTTATCTTACTGTGGTTTTAATTTGCATTTCTCTGATGACTAACAACATTGAGCATCTTCTTGTGTGCTGCTTGGCCAGTTATATGTATTTTAATATTTTTGCCTACTGATAGTTTACTGTTCTTCCATTTCTATTTTATTTAAACTAGCAAATATCTAATCTATGATTAATTAAATAGATTTCTAAAATAAACGTAGAGGAATTCAATTAATTTTTAAAAATTTTAAGTTAAAACCAAGGAGAATAAGAAAAGAGAAAATGTAATGCTATATTAACTTAGGTTAGGCTCCATGTTTTCAGTAAGAAATAGAATTATACAAAAAATGACATTAATTTTAGAAAACCTCTCCTCATCTTGCATGGGGAAATTTGAGAATTTCTGAGTAGATGGTATGCTAATTCAGATCATTTTAAGAAACATGAAGTGATTGCAGTGCGTCATGGACAGGTAGACAAGATGGATATGCTACGGCATGATAAGTTCCCACTCACTAGGATGTAGGATCAAGGTAGAGTCTCAGACACGTACAGCTTATCCCGACACAGGCTTGACCATGAAAGGGTTATGGTGTGACGCTGCTTTTCGTTCTGGCCAGGAATCAATGGCCTTCAAAGTGGAGGTGACAGCTCTGATGAGAGATTAATAGTAATCTTAAATCTGCAGAACTTTCTATTTGGCCTTGATATTTCCAACATTTAGGTAATATTTTAGTGAATCTCTGCAGAGAGCATGAATAGGTATTAGTCACAGAAGCTCATTGCTTGCGTCGTAGAGATTAATGGTTATAATACACCTCCTACAAATATTGTGCCTAGTATTTATGGGATAAATAACTTTTTGTTCTAATTTTGCTTGTGAATCTTGTATCACAACCATGATAAATTACGTAAGTTTTATTAATACTAATTTAAAGACTGTGGACCTGAAAGCGATCTTACATGTCATCTAGTCCTGTGGATTTTTTTTAACCTGGATTTTTTAAAATTTAAAGTTGTGGAAAAAGGAGCATAACATAAAATCTACCATCTTAAGCATTTTATCTTTTTTAAAGATTTTATTTATTTATTTGACAGAGAGAGATCACAAGTAGGCAGAGAGGCAGGCAGAGAGTGGGGGAAGCAGGCTCCCCGCTGAGCAGAGAGCCCGATTCGGGCCTCGATCCCAGGACCCTGAGACCATTAGCTGAGCCAAAGGCAGAGCCTTAACCCACTGAGCCACCCAGGCGCCCCCATCTTAAGCATTTTAAAGTACACAGTTCAATTTTGCTAAATTACTCAAGTCTCAAGAATACCTCTTGCACAACTGTAACTACTCATTCAGCAACTCACCATTTCCCCTGGTAACCTCTGTTCCCCTTTCTGTCCCTATAAATGTGACTACTCTAGGGACCCACGTAAGGGGAAATCCTATCGTATTTGTCTTTTTGCCATTGATTTATTTCACTTAGCATCATGTCTTCAAGGTGATCCATGGTGTAGCCTATGGCCTACGGCATGTACGTACCGCATTTGGTTTATCCGCTCATCTGTCGAGAGACACTGGCTTGCTTCTATCTTTTGACTCTTATGACTAGGCTGCTATGAACATGGGTGTACAAGCATTTCTCTGAGACCTTGCTTTCAGTTTTTTTGGGTATATACCCAGACGTGGAATTGTTGGGGGTTCCTGGCTGGCTCAGTTGGAGGAGCATGTGACTCTTAATCTCGGGGTCATGAGTTCGAGCCCCACATGTAGTATAGAGATCACTTAAATAAAACTTAAGTATCTTCTATTTTTATATGGTATATTCTATTTTTATGGTCTCGTGTGATAGAATCTATTTTTAATTTGGGGGGGGCATGATCGTGCTGTTTTCCTTAGTGGCTACACCATTTCATATCCCTCCCAACAGTACACAAGGGTGTTCCAATTTCTCTACATCCTTATCAACATGTATTTTCTCCTTTTTTTTTAACACCAACCATCCTAATGAATGCAGGTAGTAGTGGTATTTTTTGAAGTCGGTTTTTAAATTTTTCTTTCTTTTCTAGTCTTTTCCCTACCCCTTCCTTCCTTCTTTCCTCTCTACCTACTTCCCTCTCTCCCTGCCATATGTGTTCTGTCTGTCTCCTCCTCTTCCTTCCAGCAAAAAGGTCTATATATCAGACTTACCTTCCTAGAACTCCTTCAGAGTAGAGGGACTGGGAACCCTACAGCTTGGCCTTTTATTCCTGCAGTGGCAACAAGAACAGAAGAGAAAAACACGAGTCTGTTTTGAGTTGCTTATTTTAAGATTGAGAAAGCCGAAGTCCAGAGAAATGAAGTGACTTGGCCACAACCGCCCAGAAAATGAAGACTGGAATTCCTCTTTATTTAATAGTTTTGGAGATTATCTAGAAACATAAACCTTGCGAGACCTCTAATAACTTTCTCTAAGTAAGGTTGTGAATGAGCTTTCTCAGAGTTCTTTCTTCTGTAGCTTCCTGTTTTCTCAAGTGTGGAATGCATATCCCGTTGGGATGTGAAGTCGTTTTAAGTGGTCCAAGATGGTCAGAAGGGCTTCAGGTAGTTCTGTGAAAGACATGTAAGAAAACATTGCATCACAGAGCGAGGAAATTGTCCCCCCTTCCATTTCCTGCCACTCACTTGACATCATCAACAAGGTCAGTTTGGTGCAGCGTATCTGTAACATCTCCCTAGTATTTGCTCACCTTCCCCCACTCTTGCTTTCACAGTTCAAAACCAACAAAAGATGGGCACCTGGGTGGCTCAGTCAGTTAAGTGTCTGCCTTGGGCTCAGGTCATGATCCCAGACTCCTGGGACTGAGTCCCACGTTGGGCTCCCTGCTCAGTGGGGAGTCTGCTTCTCTGCCCCTCCCCTGGCTTGCGCTCTCTCTCTCTCTGAAATAAACAAAATCTTAAAGACAACAGCAGCAGCAACAGAGCAGGATTCCAGTTCAGCGCTAACAGGCACCAGTAGCCGACTGGTACTAAATGGCTCTTTGGACATTATTCCCTTTGGGCGTACGATAGTAATGAAAACTGGAATATAGAAGGTTTCCATTCCTTGTGGGGCTACGCAAGTTTTTCAAGAAATTTAAAAATTGAGAAACCACTTAAACTGGTAAGTATCTAAGAAGACTGTGCTGCATTGAAATGGCATGTATGTTGCCTTCGTTTGAGTGGTAAAGAGGCGCACTGCGATACAGGAATTTCAGTGCAAGTAGCTTATTCGGGAGATGATTTCCGGAAGTGCCAGTAGGCTCTCGGGAAAGTGAAACAAGGAAAGGAACTGATCCAGTAGTGGTTTTATGATTATACACGTCACAGCCGTGGATAAGTGGGGATGCATCACACGGGGACAATCTGGGGTCCACCATTTTGCTGCATCTCAGATCACCCCACCCGAGACAAGAGGAAGCCCAGAGTTTGGGTACATATGCCTGTCAGTCCTTGGCAGAGGACTCCTCACAGCAGGGATCGGTCTCCGTGTCAGTCCCCGGCTGAGAGGCTGATTGCAGCTGGGCAGAGACCGTGCTGAGGGTCTGAGAAATGTCTCAGGCAAACAGGTGCCGTGGTGTGGAGCTAGACCGCGGTGCATCCACGCGGTCACGGTGAGCACATGGGGACGTGGGGCCGACACTCACTGCACAGGCTACGCGTGTACTGGAGAAGGGACTCCCGTTGGTCATGTCTGTCGTGGCTAAACATTCTCAGAGTTTCAGATTTTACAGCCGTATGTGTTATGAGACCCCAAAATCTTGAAACAGCAAGGGAACGTTTTCTTGGTACCTAGTCATAGACCTTCTAGCTACTACTCGAGATTCTCGTAGATCCCTTTCTGACTGGGCAGAGAGCATGGAAGTTCCTGCACATAGTACTGCCTCCTCTGGTCGAGTAAACGATGGTATGAATTCCCACCCCAGTCTTCGGTTCTCTACAACTCCAGATCGTCTTAGGCTTTCTTTGTTATTTTCCAATCACTTAGTAATTTATATTATTCGTCTCTGGATTTTTCTCCAGCTTCTCTTCATCTTGCTTAAGTTGATGAACCTATTTTCCATAACCGCGTTTCCAGATAATACATTTATTGAAGTCTTACATGATTTAAATTTCTGGCCACATGTAAAACCTCATAGTTTATTAATAATTTATCATCTTTTGAGTGGTAATTTAAATGATTTTAGTTATACAAATTACTGAAATTATCTCCGAAGTCATGGCATATCTATATCAATTATTTGATAGTTATTATAATGTATTTTAGAGCTGTGTTAGTGGAAACACTGATTTAGTCCTAAGTACCCTGCTTTAATATAAGTAAAGTTCAAATTAAACAATTGGAATTAACTGATGCTGAAGAAATTGAATCGGTTACGTTATTTGTAAGTATCTAAATTTATTTGCTTTATCTTATTATAGCTCCGTTGGCAAAGAAAAAAAAAAAGTACCGTATTGTGTCGTTATCAGCAGAAGCGTCTGAAACAATGAAAGCCACTGTAGATTGTGAGCTTAAGGAACTCATCCCTGGTAGCAATTAAGAATATCCCATTCAGTGGCGTATATACCACAACAAACGACTTGATGACTTTGCCTATAGTTTTTTCCATAAGCCCAGTGAAATAATTCAGTAACTATTTTGCTTCACTAAAAATAGAATCCATTTTATGTTAAAATATAATAATTTGAAGATGCTTTGTTTAATTACATTCTTGGTCATTTTCCCCACAGATGTTTTATAATACTATTGTGGCCACATATCATTATGAGAAACGTAATAAATTACTGTTTGACTTTTCTGGGGAAAACACTCACCCCTCCCCCTGAACACACACACACTCACCCCTCCCCCTGAACACACACACATACACACACTCACCCCTCCCCCTGAACACACACACACAGACACACACACACACACACACACACACTCCCCAGCTAGTTACCTGGACATTGTAAAAGAAAGCATCTATTCTCAGTTCGCAATTAATTGCGTTCTGTAAGTGTATTTCATACAAAATAGAGAAATGCGGAAGCATTTTATATACGTACTTTTTTTGCCTTTAGTTTTTCGTGAGCTACAGTGTATTTACAGTGAGCTACTCAGACCTTAAGTGACACAGTCCATGGTGCTGTGAGGGCGATTGTTGAAACTACCCTTGACCAAGATTTAGGACCTTTTTATCACCCCTGAAAGTTTCCTGTGTCTGTCCCTAGTCCCTCTCTGCCTTCCTCTTCTGCACCCACCCCCATCCAGGAAGCAAGCACTGTTCTAACTCACAGATTGCGCATTCACAAGTTTGGTTTCCTTTCTTAGAAATCATGTACCTCATAGAAGAATGTAAAGTGAACGAGTTGACAGTTTATTGAAGACTGTTTTGAACTACTGATTAGGTAAAGACTGAATATTGATTCTAAGATTCTAAAAGGCAATCATTAAAAATATGTGATGAGTAATTTTTAAATACTCTTACTTTTTGTTTTTGTAAATATTTTGTAATTTGGATTAACGTTGAATTGACTGCCTACATACAGCGTACGTGTACTCAAGTTGGATAACTTTCTGGAGATTACTTAACATGCTTTTGACCATTTCAAATGCCCTAACTGGCTGCTAACCACCCCCTCCCAAAAAAAACAACAAAAAAACCCGCAAAAAACAAAACCACAACAAAAAAAAACTTGTGTGTGAACCTAACTGGACATGGATTCAGCCCCAAATTAGTCATCAACCATTTTTGTGACATATTTTTGTTCCTTTGTTCTTGGTGTCAAATGTCTCTGCTTCTCCTAGTCTAACAGTGTTATCTGATCTAAAGTGGTGTTACTGCTTTCAGGGACCGTCTTTTTACTTCTTTAGAATAAACAGCCCTTCATGGTAGAATTTTATTTTTTCCACCAATCTAATGAGTTTTATTCTGTAAAAGTAGTGCATGTGTGGAGCAATGTATTTAATTATTTTTACAGATTTATTTAAATGAGAGAGAGCGAGCACATGGGGGTATGGGGAGAGAGGCAGAGGCAGAAGGAGAAGCAGGCTCCCCTCTGAGCAGAGAGCTAGCCCAGGGGCTGGATCCCAGGACCCTGAGATCATGACCTGAGCGCGGAAGGCAGATGCTTAACCCGCTGAGGCACCCAAGCGCCCCTTTGTGGAGTGATTTAGTAAGAAATTCATGAAGTAAGGAAAAATAAAACTGCTTTAGTTAGGAATAGTATGAGAACTGAAAGTTTCCTGCTCCCTTCTTTACCTTTCTTTTCTTTATGTTTCCGTCCCACCATCCCTGCCCCCACCGTGCCATTTTTCTGTGTGATTTCTTGTTCATTTTCTGTGTGATTTCTTGTTCTTGTTCCTCAGAACAGGGTAGCTCAGAGCTGTTTGCTGAATTATGGTTTGTGCTTGCCTCCTTTCCTTCAACAAATCCTTCCTGAGGATTTACCATGTCCTCAGCCTTGTGATGGGTAATAAAGGAGGCAACAGACCCTGTTCCTGCCTTCATGGGGTTTCCTTAAGAAACAAAATTGCCCCTCTCTCCTCTACATCACAACCAGCATTGTTTTTGCAGGGAAGTTAGTTATATAAGATGCAAATAGATGACAAGGCCCGAGATTTAAATGATAAACTACAGTGCTTAAGAGTGGGGAAAGGAAGAGCTCACAGCAGTCATTCTCCATTGGGAAGTGTCAGGCCCTTTGTCTGGCAAGTGGGAAAGAGACTTCCTGTGGCTGGCTTTCCCACTGATGATCAAATCAATCGCAAACCTGTTCCCCAAGGTTCAGGGACAACTTGGTAGTTAGATCAATAATACCTTTTGTTTACTGAGTTGAAATCATCAGAATAAATCGGTTAAGTAAACAAGATCCATGTTCATCCTCCTGATAAGACCATCTGTCAGAACTTAAAGAAAGATACTGGTTCCTACGTCTGTCACTACAATTCTCTGACTTCTCTTTCATAGAAATTATAATTTTGAGAAGAGCAACATTGTACAAGTCAATAATTTTAAAAACCAATTGTGACTAAGAGAATCAACTTCTTTTAAAATTTATTTCAGCCAATGAATAAGAGAATGTTTTCTTTTAAATTCACTTTTCTAACATTGTTTTAGCAATTCTAACAAGTAGCTAATCATTATTCCATGTTAGGGTATTTTCTTATCTTTTTAAAAGATTTTATTTATTTATTTCAGAGAGAGAGAGAGAGAGAGAGAGAGCGTGCATGAGCCTGCAGAGGGAGAAGCAGGGAGCCTGATGTGGGGCCCGATCCCAGAACCCTGGGATCATGACCTGAGCCAAAGGCAGATGCTTAACCCACTGAGCCACCCAGGCGCCCCAGAGTATTTTCTTATTTTTAAATATTTCTCTTCTTTCTATGTTTACTTTTCTCTATTTTTTTATATCTAAAAATTAAGGTGTTGCCGGTTCTCTGGAAATTGAAATCATCATGCTTAGTTTTCACTGTTTAACTGTTTTCTTGCTTTACCGTATTCATCTTTTGTCTTAAACATTTTACACAAATGCTGCAGGCAACACATTTTATTGAAAAGGATTTAAATAGTATAGAAGCATGCAGACAAAGTAGGGAAGCCTATTTTATATTCAGTCTAGCCATTGAGAACCATCATAAATTTTCTTTCAAGATACCTTTTTAAAAATTATGTAATTCAGCTTTACATCATTTCAGCTTTTTCTAAGCTGATTTCAGTATTTCTTAGAGTATGAAGAATTTTAGAAATTTAATATATAATGTGAAAACTTGCATTTTCACTTGAAGACAACAGGTTTAAACGCTGGAACAATTTATACTAGGGGAATTGAGACTGTTTTCAGTCCCTGTTTTACCAAAATGTTGTATTGTCCTTTAAAATTATTGTCCACACATAATGTGGATAAATACTGAAAGAACCCTGTTTATCGTATATACCTTGACCTCTTATGAAATAGATTTTGGATTCTAGCGTTTGATAATAGTTATTATTGTCCTAAAGTTTTATTATATGCCTTTTTTTTTTTTTTGGTCCTTCGATAGTTTTCTTTCTGATTTATTCTGTATCTTAAATATTCGAAGTTTTGGGGGAAGAATTAGGCTTTCATTTCCCCAAACCTTAGAATTAGCAGGAAATTAAAGAGTCAGGTTAGTATATATGTTGCTTTTAATTAGGGAGTGTTGTGAGATTGGAAGCGAGGAAAGGGGAAGTGATTCCGAGTGTATCTCGTTTCTCCCTGGGAATCCTGAAAAGCCACGGAGGTGAAAGATGGTGTAACAATTGCCCTGAAGTCTGTTCTAGATTAGTTTTTTATTGCTGTGTAACGAATGACAAATTTCGTGGTTTAAAGCAATTCCCATGTATTACCTCCTAATTTTCTGCAGTCAGAGGTCTGAATGGACTCCACTGGGTTCTCTGTTCTTGGTCTTCCCAGACTGAAATTCATGGGTCTGTCACATTGGGATTTTTTACCTAGAGGTCCTGGGGAAGAATTCATTCCATACTCATACAGGTGGTTGGCTGAATTCATTTCCTTCCTTCCAGTTGTGGGCCTTGGGACTCTGTTTTCTTGCTGGCTCTCAGCTGGGGTCTGCTCTCTGCTCCCAGAGGTTGCCCGCCTGACTCCTCTCCGTCTGTCTGGGCAGCTGTAATCACATGACTAGGCCTTCTCGGCTGGCCTTGACTTTCTGACTCCTTCTCCTGCCATCAGCTAGAGATTATTCTAAGAGCTCCTGAGGGGCACCTGGGTGTCTCAGTCAGTGAAGCATCTGCCTTCAGCTCAGGTTGTGATCTCAGGGCCCTGGGATCTACCCCCCACCACCACCCCGAGTTGGACTCCCTGCTCAGTGGGGAGCCTGCTTCTCCCCCTTCCTCTGCGTCCCGCTCTGACTACTTGTGTTCCTTCTCTCTCTCTCTCTGTCAAATAAATAAATAAAATCTGGATCAGTTTTACTTTATTTTGAGCTCAGCTGTGCCATGTATCATGATCACAGGAGCGATGCCTCATCCCATTCATGGGCTGCGGGGCTGAGGGACTGGAAGCGAAGGGTGGCGACCTTTTGGGAATCTTACCGATCAGGTCACTTTCAAGTCCAGCATCAGCCTTTATAAAAGCTGACACATCACCAGCGAGCTAGGGTGAAGTAACTCATGTGTGAAAGGTCATTAAAATGAAGACCCTAATTCTAAAATGAGATATAATTTCAATATAATCCAAAGAAAACATATAGCAAGGTTTTCTTGAAAGTCAAAACTCTGATTATAAAGTTAATGGCAAGGAGTATACACAAGAATAGCCCAGAAAACTTGGCAAAAAGAAAAGCACCGGGGAAAGAATTTGCTCTTCCTAATCTTGGAATGCTTTAACAAAACAATAGTAATAAAAACTGAGTGATGACAGACCAAGAGTAAACAGGCAGATCTATGTATAAATAAAAACTTGGTTCATGATAAACATATTATTTCAAATAATAAACGGATAGTGCCATAGATGGTGTTGAGAAAAATTGAGTATCTGTTTGGGAAAACAACAACAAAGTTAGACCTTTATCTTAATGCCCCGAATAGGTTAGAGAGCTAATCAGTTTTAAAACTACAAAGCCAATACAAACAAAAACAGGAAGCATTTTTTCTTAATCTTAGAAAGAGGACAGTCATAGAACATAAAGCATCACAAGACTTCTAGGAAAGAAGTTGACCTATTTTGCCAAGTAGTAGTTAATAAACACCATAAACAAATTTAAAGGCATGAAATGCATGGGAATAAAAGTGTCATCACCTTTACGAGTCCTGTAAATCATTAAGGGAAGACAAACAATGCTTCAGATAAATGGGCAAAGCATATGAATGGGCTATTCACAAAACATGAAAAACACATGGCCCGTAAACATATGGAGAGATCCACCCCCTGGAATGATAAAATCCAGGTGCAGTCCTTCTCTGCAGTGTTTTTCATGATAGAAGAAAAGTAACGTAAATGTTCATCACTTGCAGAATGGTTAAATATGTTCAGCTTCATCTGTGCTAGGGTGTACTTGTGAAACCTGAAATAGTTGTGCTTGTGTGTGGCTTCAGACACACATCATGCACACACACTTGGAAAGGGCTCTCAGAGGTATGGTTCAGTGAAGGAGAGCAAGTAGCAGGAAAAGGCATTCCATCTCGCCTGGTTCATACGTGTCCTCTCCAATAAAAAGATACGTAGCAGAGACAACGTTCGTCTGTGCATTTCTTATAGTTAGGTTGCACCACGTGTGTATTCTGAGTATTGGGTTGTAAGCAAAAGTGACACGTACTGTTTATCAGTCGAGGAATTTGGGAGCTATGATACCTCCTCTACAATCTCTCACCTCCTCCAGGGCTGCATCAGGGTCACACATCTACACAATGAGAGAGCTCCTGTTACCAAGCGTCTCTAAGTGACCTGGTCGCTGGGCCTCCTACAACTATCCAGTAGCTCCGCGATTTAGGTGTTGTCTGTTGTTACAGGTAGTGTTAACTATCCTGGTTAGTCCGGAGACCCTATACACATAAAGATGTATTTATTGTTGGAGGATTAAAGGGATGCACGCTGTCCCACCAGTTAGTCATTATTTCCTGGAAGAGGAATAGCAGGAAATGAGTGTGAGCATCAAACAAGAAGTGATCACATTTTACTATGATGCTTTCTTTGTTACGTGAGTCTTATGAAACTGTAAATATTTATAATTTTGATTATAAAAATATTGGGATATGTAAAATGCAACGTTGCCCCAAAAGTAGGTGATATGCCAACCGTTTGCTTTGAAAGTAACTTGACCCCCGCTATGGTAGAATTATGACTGCTGCCCCTTGTGTTTCGGGATTTAGGGAACTAGTAAGTTGATACAGTGAAGTAACCAGTTCTGTTTTAACTCCTGCATGAGATGTAAATCTCTTGAAAAGGTAAAGTCTTTTGATGATGTCTTTATTGAGTATGATTTATAGTGTGTGATATGCGGAGCAGTTTGTTGTCTTTTGCAAACGGCCTCACGATTTTTGCTTTATCCAGAGTCTACTCTATATATTTTTATTTTACTTACTGGTTTTCTGTAAAATTACTCAAATGAGTTCATTTAAAAAGATCTTAAATTTCTATGTAAAATGAAAAACCTACTATCTCTTGACATAACTGGGTGACACACATTAAGTTAAATGCAGTGAAAAGGAAACAGTGTTATATGATTCGGCTTGCTACTCTGTTTGACAGTGACCAACACTGAGGATTACTGTGCTTTTAAAAAAGATTATTAAGTGTCAGAACTGGTAAAGACAGAGACCGTTTCCTTATCAGACTGATTTAAAGATAATTGAAAATGGATTATATTCTTATAATTTATAATTATTTAATGTCTTGCCTCTGTACTATCAGTGTTATTCCTCCCACCTTTGGGGAAACAGTGGTACTGGGTTTTTTGTTGTTGTTTGTTTGTTTTAAATTGTGTTATGTTAGTCATCATACAGTAGATCATTAGTTTTTGATGTAGTGCTCCGTGATTCGTTGTTTGTATACAACAGCCAGTGCTCCATGTAATACGTGCCCTCCTTAATACCCATCACCCGGCTAACCTATCCCCTACCTCCCTCCCCTCTAAAACCCTCAGTTTATTTCCTGTAGTCCATAGTCTCCCATGGTTTGTCTCCCACTCTGATTTCTCCTCCATTTTCCCACCCTCCTCCCAGTGTCCTCCATGCTATTCCTTATATTCCAGAAATAAGTGAAACCATATGCTAATAAGCTTTCTCTGCTTGACTCATTTCACTCAGCATAATCTCTTCCAGGCCCATCCATGTTGATGCAAAGTTGGGTATTCATCCTTTTTGATGGCTGGATAATATTCCATGGGAAACACTGGTATTATTGGAAGAATTCTAGGATTCGAATCAGAAGACCCAGAGTCATTGCTGCCTGACATTTACCGTGTCTTTGGGTTGTCACGATGTCTCTGTATTTATGTCACCATTTATAAAATGGGGATAAAAATGCCTACCATCTTCATTGCATCTCAGGATTTTTGTGAATGAAATGATACTGCATATCACTATAAGTAATAGTATTAGCACCAGTTTAATGATCCTATATACTAAGAGGGTTTGCTACTTAGGTCACATGCTTCGGCTACTAGCACACTCTCTGAATTCCCAGCACTCTATCCCAAGGTAGTCAGCATCTTGACTCCTGCAAATAAGCATCATTACCATAGACACTCAGAGCGAGTATGACTCCGTATCTATGAATTCTTACCAGGAGACACATATTCTAATGATCAGTCTAGACTTGATTTTATGCAGTTAGATCTTCTAATGCACTGCTTAGATTTCTTGATGTTTTATGTTTCCACATAGTTTCATTTATTACTAGAAAGACTAGAGGGAGCCTTCTGTTTCAGAGACCTCTCCTAATGTGCAGTGAATTTGGTGTACCTAGCTCATTGAACCTTTCTGGTCACCAGAGTATTATTTAGTAAATTCCTTCCCCCAGAAATTATTGCTTCCTTTAGTGGAATCTCAGTATTGGTCAGTCCTGCTGGGCCGCAAGGGAAATAATGTTTAAGACATAATAAAAAGTGTTCCTCAAGCAAAAACAAACTCACAAATACAGAGAGCAAGCTGATGGTTTCCAGAGGTGAGGGGGTGAGGGATGGGCAAGATGGGCGAGGGGGAGTGGTGATGCAGGTTTCTAGTTACGGAGTGAATAAGTTATGGGGATAAAGAGAGCAGCATAGGGAATATAGTAATGGTATTGTGATGACATTGGATGGTGACAGATGGTAGCTACTCTTGTGGTGAGCATAGGGTAACTGTAGATCACTTATCAAATCACTGTGTTGTACACCTGCAACTAATGTAACATTATGTATCAACTATACTTCAAAACAATTAATCTATTAAAAAAAAAAAAAGAAAGGGGTACCTGGGTGGCACAGTCGGTAGAGTATCTGACTCCTGCTTTCAGCTCAGGTCATGATCTCAGGATCATGGGATCGAGCCCTGCCTCCAAGATCAGAGCAGAGTCTGCTGGAGAGTCTCTCTCTCTCCCTCTCCCTCTGCCCACTGCTCCCCAGTTCTCTCCATCTCTCTAAATAAAAAAAAGAAAAAGAAAAAGAAAAAAGTGTTCTTTACTTGTGCAAAGTAGTTGTTGCATTGTTCCTTTTGACTCACAAAAACAGGTTTCTGCCTTTTCTGTGATATCCATCAAGTTTGTCATTGAGAAATCATTCTAAACTAAATTTGTTCTGAGTCACGTCCCTCTTCCCAGAAACACTTCCTATCTTGCCTTTGGGAACTTGCTTCTCCCCTTTGAAGTAGCTTCTGCTCTTTGATACAAGTCAGATACATGATTCTTTGGGGGACATGCTAGGCAGTTAGGGAACATTGAACGGATTCGCTCCTGATTGAGTCCCCTGTGTTCATATCATCACATAGTGAGCCAAGACCTTCCTTACCACTGCTTCAGCATTCATATGATTCTCCTTGAAGTCCAAGTATAACAGTAATTCTTACATTTTCCTAAGAACTTCTTTTTTTTTTAAATTTTTTATATATTTTCAGCGTAACAGTATTCATTGTTTTTGCACCACACCCAGTGCTCCATGCAGTACGTGCCCTCCTTAATACCCACCACCTGGCTCCCCCAACCTCCCACCCCCCGCCCCTTCAAAACGCTCAGATTGTTTTTCAGAGTCCGTAGTCTCTCATGGTTCACCTCCCCTTCCAATTTCCCTCAACTCCCTTCTCCTCTCCATCTCCCCTTGTCCTCTATATTATTTGTTATGCCTAACAACTTCTGATTGCCTATAGCAACTATGCTGTTTTGGTAAATAATTCCTATAAAGCCAGAGTTCCATGTTTAATTCTAGCCCTGTTGAAGATGTAGACTTTGTGGTATTTATGGGATCTGAATGTGCTAGAACGATCATTTATTTTCTGAAAGTCTACTAGAACACGATGCCCAAAAATCGGAGTGCTTCTGAAAATAAGAAGCTACACAGTTTGTAAGTGAGTCAGCTAACACAGGGCCAGTGAGTGAGTTCACAATAAGTGAACAAATTCAATTTTCTACATAAAATGAATTCTGTCATTTAAATGAGTAACACCGTGTTTCCCAATAGCTCACAACACCGCATTCCTTCAAGTGGAAGGCCTTCCATTCCTAAAAGATTAAACAGGGATTTTGTGGTTATCATTGAGTATCTCAGAACTTTGTAAATTAATGTTAAAGATCTAGGGAAACCTCTTGTTTTTCGCAACAAACCCCATGAGGGAGATTTCAGTAACATTTTTTCCCCCAGCCTGCCCTGTCCGTTATCCATGCTTTTGTTCACTGTGGTCCTGTCACAAACATCCTTTACCTGCACATTTTTTTTGAACATTCACAGTATTTGTAGAATTCTTTCTTGACAGTTAATACCTTGTGACATGTCATGTATTTTACTTTTCACCAAGACTGAAAAAAAATGGGTTCAGGTTTATGATTCCTGTTTTCATAACCTGTGTCTGGTTAGAAAACTAGTTTTTCCCTCATGCTTTTTCTGTCCTCCCGTCTCCCCTTCTAGCATTCCCACACAGTGCTCTCTCGACTTTTTGACTTATCTTCCTCAATCCCTTCAGTCCCCTACAGTTTTACCAGTCCAGAAATACTGAATGAGTTTCGTTCCGCCTCTTTTCTCGCAAGGCTGCTTTTCCAATTAACTGTCCGCCGCTGCCCTGGGTGTCTTACTCCTCCCCACTGCCCTTTATTAATAGCTGTTCTGATGTGGAGTCTCTTCCTTCTGCTTCGCTGTGGTCAGTCACACAACGGCCTCTAACAGAGCCCCTCTAATATCCCATGTTTTTAATCTGAGAAGAGCTTTTCCACGTCTCTTGTGGGCCTATTAAAGACATCTTAATGCAATTTTTGACAGTCCTCAGTATAAATTTTCCTCAACGATGGGGTCACATGTTGGTAAATGCCTTGTAAGTTGAAAATATCCTGTTGAAAATGCTTTTAATACAACTCACCAAACAAAATAGCTGAGCCAACCTACCTTAGATGTGCTCAGGACCTACAGTTGAACAACGTCCTCTGGCATAAAGCCCATTTTATGATGAAGTGTTGAATTTCTCATGTAATTTATTGAGTCCACTTTAAGTGAAAGGCAGAGTGGTCTTTGGGTGCAGCATGGTTCTGGAAGTGTACCTGTTGTCTATCGGCTGTTTACCCTCGTGATCACATCAAGAGAGCGTGGTCACGAGAACATCGTAGCACGGATCTTTAGCCCGGGAAAAGGTTGAAATTCAAAATTTAAAGTCTGGTTTCTACTGAATGCCTGTTGCTTAAAATTGTTAAGCTGAATCATCGTTAAGTCAGGGGACTGTCTGTACTAAGGTTTGAAATGTCTGGTTCCAACCACAAGTGTAAGGAATAATCTTATATAAGAAAGGCAATGAATATCTTGACATAATAAAGACATTTTTACAACAAAACTAATGTTGTTCTTAGCTGACTAATAAGCTTAACAGTTATAAATGACTTCATTCACTGTTGGAAGGGATTTGTTTTGAAGTGTGATTCATTTTATTTTATTTTTTGAAGCACGTCCAAAACAGCATATTGTATAAATTTGTCCTCAAAATATACTAATTGATCCTGTCAAGCTAGCACATTTTCCTTTGGTATGTACTTTGTTTTGGTATTCACTTCCATTATAAATAATAAGAAGTATAGAAGTGTACAAAAATAGGCAAATGCACTTGTAATACCACATTTGACTAGTAGTAAGAGGAACTTTATTTAAATATGTATCAGTAAGACAGGGTTAAGCTGCTTAATTCATCTGATGTCTATGAATGTAAATACATTGTTGCATATATTTATATTTTGGGGTTTTTTTTCCCCCTTTGTTTGACAGAGTATGGATAGATTTCTGCTAGGGAACTTTATGATGGTCAGACCTCATTACTGTCAACGTTCATTCATGTACTAAGTAACCTTTCAGAAATTAGCCCAAGGACATTTTTTTTCATTGAACAGTTCGTTATAGAAATAGTTGGTTGTTCCTCCTAGTTCTACCTTCGTCCAGCTCTTTTCAGTTCCCATTTTCACCACTTCGTTGTTTATTAAAATTCAAAAATGGTGAAAAACTTTTCTCTTGGGAAATGCAGCTGAATTTACTTTGGGAAGGACAATGAAGTTAAAAGAAAATCAATTTCCTATAGAATTTATTTAATCATATTTTTCCTTTCCCCTAAGAGCTTTGATAAGGTAGGCAGTAAAATGTGACAGTTTGTAGATTTCACAAAGATGGATGGAATATATAGTTCCTAGGAATGGTAATGAAATGCCTCCATGATGTGAGTTTCTCCATCTCTCTTAGTAATGCTGACCTGAATTGTTCCTGTGATGTGGAAATGTTGGGGTTTGGAGCGAATTGTCAAGAATAAATTCTTGAGACATCTTCAGTGCAAAGAGATGGTTTTATTAAAGCCCAGGGACAGGACCTGTGGGCAGAAAGAGCTGCCCTGGGGTTCTGATGAGTGGCCGATTATATACTTTCAAGTTGGAAGTGGGTTAGGGTTAGTCTAAGTATCTAGGGAATTTGGAAGCAAGGTTTCCAGGACCTTGAGGGGGCTGTCTGTTGTTAGGGCAAGGTCATTTATTACCGTCTAATTAAACCTTACTCATGAGACCCTTCAGATGTATATCAGTGGGCCATATGCTTGGAGGATGATTGCTAAGATATGTCTTGGGGGCAGGTAGAGATAAAGGACATTTCCAAGGAATTTTCATATGTTAAAGGAGACTTACAGGATCCTGGAGGTTGGGCTAATGTTAAGCTAAGAATGCCATTTGCCCTTAGCAAACAAACTAGTAATTGTGAGGCAGTAGATGTCCTAGAGGAAAGTCATTCCAACCATCTGGGGGAAACTTGTCAGGGAAGCTGTAAGTTGTAAAGAAATTTAGTTTTTTTTTTCTTTTGCCTTTGTTTCCCACATCACTGCACTCAAGTAGGGCAAGTAAAATAGAAAATAAACCTGTAATAACATTTAGTAAATATTTGAATGCAAATTAATGTTTAACATAAGAACAGTATCAAATATTTGAACAAATTTAAATCACAGTTAATTATTTTAGGAAAGAGAAAAGAGCATGCACTTCCTCCTAATATTTCACTTTGGTCTTTAAAGATGCATTAAAGGGCATTCAGAGTGATCAAAACAGTTCACTTCAGAATAAGAAGCATTCCTTGGTGGTTTCATTATTAAGAAGAACAAACAAATGCTCTTATCCACATTTAGAAGATACTGTAAATTTTACAAATATTCACTGGACATTTTCTTTGCGAGGTGCAGGGCATTATTTAATTATTAAATAATTATTAAATATTTACAGTGTGTTTATATTGTGTTGGATCTTTGGGAATATACCCCCCCCCCCCGAAAAAAAAATCTCTGCTCTGTATATGGGAACTTGGGCCAAGGTGGGCTGAAATTCTGCCCTTCTCATTTTCCAGCCTATGACTGGGTTTGTAAACTCTGCGAGACTTGTTCTGTAGACACAGATATCTTCCTGGGTCTGTTTGAGGTGAAAGAGGGCGTTTCTGTGGCTCTCCAACCCATCTTTATTAATAATGGATCCCCACTGTCAAACAGAAGAAAGAAGGGAGGGAGGGAGGGAGGGAAGATGGGAGGAAGGAAGGAGGAGGAAAAGATGGGAAGGGAGGAGGAGGGAACAAGGGAAGCAGGAGAGAAAGAAAATCAAATAATCCCTCGGCTAAAAACTAAGAGATTCAGGGATCTTAACTTCTCATTGGTGAAATGAGGTATGCATACTTAAAATAGTTATTTTCCATAAAATTGTTGTTTTTCCTTTTTTTCTTCTCCTTTTCTTTCTCTGCCCATAGTTTCCCCATCTTTTTACTTCCTCCACCGTCATTACACCCTTGAAAGAATACCTTCTCAAACCACAAGCAGAATGGGCAGTTGAATTTCTCATGATCACTGCGTTGTTTTGAGGGCCTCTTCAACCCAGTTTCTGATGGTTGGTAGAAAAGCCGTACATACCAGGGGCGCATGGATGGCTCAGTGGTTAAGCGTCTGTCCTGGGCTCAGGTCATGATCCCCAGGGTCCTGGGATGGAGCTCCACATTGGGCTTCCCGCTCAGCAAGGAGCCTGCTTCTCCTTCTGCCCCTCCCCCTGCTTGTGTTCCCTCTCTCGCTGTGTCTCTCTCTGTCAATTAAATAAATAAAATCTTCAAAATCTTTTAAAAAAATCTTCAAAATAAAAACAAACAAACAAAAAAACCCATAAATAAAATCTTAAAAAAAAACCCATACACACTGGATGCTAATTTATATTACCTCCCCAATATGCTGTAATTCAGTATTTTTACTGTTTAGTTTGGTCTTTATTTACTTTGTTGATTCTGTAACTTGGCAGGTAATGTGAAGAATGATGTCCTGTTTTTACATAGTGCTGTAAAGTCTCACTGTGATCAAGGGATGTATTTATATATTGCTGTCTCAGGTGAGTTAGCCAGCATCTATCCAGACTTCTTTCCCAAGTTTCTTGACATTTTTCTGAGTTTCATTTCTACTTTGACTACGGAATCTCATATTCCGAAGGAACCCTTGATGAACATTTATTGTGCGTATTTATGGCTGAAACCAAGAGGGATATTAAGCTGAAATTTACACAAATGTAGAAGACATGACTGTTATTTTTTGAAGTCTTTAATAATTTCACTAGTTATTCAAGGTGTATTTTAGTTATCACATATGTCTATACCATGCTTTGTATCTATATTTAATAGTTTTGGATACTCACAAAAATGCTTAATGATGGAGGAGATAGAATTTCTTTTTTTAAAGATTTTATTTATTTATTTGACAGAGAAGGAGACAGCCAGAGAGGGAACACAAGCAGTGG
This sequence comes from Martes martes, assembly GCF_963455335.1. Lineage (NCBI taxonomy): Eukaryota > Metazoa > Chordata > Mammalia > Carnivora > Mustelidae > Martes > Martes martes. Next base: position 7,157,116 of record NC_137900.1, read on the forward strand.
GGAGGGAGAGGGAGAAAGAGGCTTCTCGCTGAGCAGGAAGCCTGATACAGGGCTTGATTCCTGAACCCCGGGATCATGACCTGAGCCAATGGCAGATGCTTAACGACTGAGCCACCCAGGTGCCCCGGAGATAGAATTTTTACACACAAGGAAATTATTGCTTAAATAAATTGACTATTTCAGTAGATGGGCAGCAGATAATCAGCACAAGGACTTAAAGTCATTTCTACTATTTTCAAATTAAATGATTTTGCCAGCTCTCACCATATCGGGTACTATGAAGGAAACCAAATGAGCGCATAGGTTACTACTAAGCCACAAGCTACCACCTGTATTAAGAGTCCTAAAAGAAAAAAGAAAGAAACAATCTCTCATGTGATAAAGTAAGCTACAGAAGACTTTTTGGACAAACTAAATTTTAAATCAGGCCTGGAAGGAAATAGTGGGTTTATATTGGTGGATGAGATGATTGATATAGACAAAACAAGCAGAACCTAGGAGAAGGTAGCAAGAATGTGTAGAATCTTAAAGGGTGATTATAAAGAAGCAGAGAGGCTATGTTCAGAAGTACCCATCAAGGTGTAAATGGCATTGATAAGATTTTGTGTCCTAGTTTGGGTTATTTTTCATCTAAAGCGTGATAGGTAATTTGTCTTAAATTGGCTTTTCTTCGTTCCTGACATATTTACTAGAATTCACCCTTGAAGTCAACTGGACCTGGAGTTTCCATTGGGGAGATAAATTTGATTTCATATATATATATATAAAAGTAAAAATATATATATAATATATAAAAAATAAATATATAAATATATTTATTATTAATATATTATATATAAGTAATATATATAAATAATATATATTAAATATATAAAAATATATAAAAATATAATAAATATATATTTATTTATTATTAATATAAATATATATAAAAATAAATATATATATTATACACATATATATAGTCTTTTGTCTCTTTTTTTACTTTTGCAAGTATTGGTTTTTGTGTCTTTTAAGGACTTTCTCCATTTAACCTAAGTAATTGAATTTGTTGACATTAAGCTGCCTTTATTTCTATTTTCTGTCTTTAGTATGCTTTTCCCTTTTCACCCTTAGTATTCATAATTTGTATCTTCTTTCTTTTTTTCCAAGTCTACTTTAATGTTTAAAATTTCATTGACTTTTTTCCAGTTGTCTTTCAGATGTCTGTTTCATTGCTTTTTTGCTTTTAATTTCCTTTCTCCTACTTCAGTTTTAATTTGTTCATTTTTCTTGCTTCTTAAAGTTGAAACTTCAGATTTATTGCATTGGGGATTTTTTTCTTAATAAAAACATTTAAAACTATAGATTTCTCTCTGTGCACAGCTTTACCTGCACTCCACAGATTTGGATGGATGGTAGTTTCATCATCATTCAACTCAGAAATGTTTTTATTTTTTTTATTTTTTATTTATTTATTTTTTAAAGATTTTATTTATTTATTTGTCAGAGAGAGAGAGAGAGACAGAGAGGCAGAGGGAGAAGCAGGCTCCCTGCGGAGCAAGGAGCCCGATGTGGGACTCCATCCCAGGATGCTGGGATCATGACCTGAGCCGAAGGCAGCGGCTTAACCAACTGAGCCACCCAGGCATCCCTCAAAAATGTTTTTAAATTTCTCTTGTGATTTCTCCTATGAATCATAGGTTAAAGTGTATTTTGTGTTCATCATATAAATGTTTGAGTGTTTTCCAGATATCTTTTCATCTTTGACTTCAAATTGAATTCTTTTCTGGTCAGAGAATATATTCTGTTATTGTTTTTATTTGTTTGTTTGACAGGGAGAGGGAGAGCACAGAGGAAGAGAGAGAGGGAGAAGCAGACTCCCCACTGAGCAGGGAGCCTGATGTGGGGCTGGATCCCAGGACCCTGGGATCATGACCTTAGCTGAAGGCAGATGCTTAACCGACTGAGCATCCAGGGGCCCGTTTGAATTATTTTAAATTTGTTAGGACTTGTTTTCTTTTTCGACATTTGAGCCTCCTTGCTTCATGGCCACGAGCAGTGGGAAGAGTGCATATCTTGTTGCTGTTCTACGAATTGTGGTGTGAAAGTCATTTAGGTCAAGTTGGTTGAGAGTTTCTGTATCCTTCTGATTTTCTGTCTTTGTCAACAATGGAGAGAAGGATGCTGAAATATCCAACTGTGACTGTGGGTTTGCCTGTTTATTTCTTCTTTGAATTCTCTCAGGTTTTGCTTCATGTATTTTGAAACTCTGTTCCTGGAGGCAAACACATACAGGATATTTCTTCTTGATAATTTTATTGATGAAATATTCCTCTTTATTCCTGGTAATTTTCTTTGTCTGGAAGTCTACTCAGGCTGATACTAATAGAACCACTCCATCCTTCTTGTGACTGGTGTTTGCTGAGAGTCTCTTTGCCACATTTTTTAATTTTTAACCTTTCTGTCTCTGTGTACTTAAAGTGTGTTCTGGGGGCGCCTGGGTGGCTCAGTCGGTTAAGCACCCTACTCTTGATCATGATCTCAAGGTCGTGAGATTGAGCCTAATGCCCAGCATGGAGTCTCCTTAAGATTCTCTTTGTCCCTCTCCCTTTGCTTCTGACCCACCACCCCAACTCTCTCTCTCTCTCAAAAAAAAAGAAAGAAAGATAGATAGATAGAGATAGAGTTTCTTTTGGTGGAGAGTCTATAGTTGGGTCTCACCTTCCTAACACATTCTGACAGTCAAAATTTAAAACTTGTGTATTGAAGGGGCGCCTGGGTGGCTCAGTGGGTTAAGCCTCCTTCAGCTCAGGTCATGATCTTGGGGTCCTGGGATCAAGCCCCGCATTAGCCTCTCTGCTCAGCGGGGAGCCTGCTTCCCGCCCCCCCTCCCCCCCGCCGCCCTCTCTGCCTACCTCTCTGCCTACTTGTGATCTCTCTCTCTCTCTCTCTGTCAAATAAATAAATAAAATTTTAAAAATAAAATAAAATAAAATGGCTTTTTAAAACAATAAAACTTGTGTATTGAATATAATGATCAGAATGGTTACATACAATTCTAGCATCTTATTATTATTTTTTTATTTGTCCCATTTGTTGTTCCTCTCTTTCCTCTGCCTCTGCCTTCTATTGGATGTATTGAGTGTTTTTAAGTTTTGCATTTTATCTCTGCTATTGGTTGTACTGTTTTATAATTTAGTGTATGTCCTAGGGTTTTTAACATATATCTTAGTTTACCATAGCCTCTATTCATGTACATTATGTCCCTTAACATAAAGAATATTATGAAAGCATATTTTCATTTCTGTCTTCCATCTTTTGTGCTGTTTTTGTGATACACACATTTCCCCTCTGCCTCTGTGGTGAACCCCATTACCTGTTGTTCTTATATGTACTTTACATGGTCAGTCATCTTTTATAGAAATGAAAAGATGAGAAAACAAAGGGAAAAAAACCCTTTATTTCCCCTGCAAATTTGGTTCCTCTGGTGCCCCTTATTTCTTTGTACAGATCCCAGTTTGCATCTGTATTATTTCCTGTAGCCCCAGAAACTTCCTTTGTCATTACCTCCCCTGGAGGTCTGCAGGAGAAGAATTGTCTCAGGTTTTACCTGAAAAGGGTTTCTCCTTCACTGTGGTAGGACACTTCACTAGTAATGGGATTCCAGGTGGAGATTCTTTTCCCCTGAGACTTTAAAGGTGTTATTTGATGGTCTTGTGCTCTCATTATTGCTAACTGGGGATCTTTCAGTCCTCCTCAATATGGGTTGCCCTGTATACATTATGCCCGTTTTCCATCTGCTTTAAAATGCTGCTCCTTATTATTGATTTTAGCACTTTAATGATGACATATTTGATATGGTTTTCTTTGTATATTTGGATATATTGAACTTAGATGTGTGTGTTTACGGTTTTTAATCAAATTTGGGAAAGTTTCTACCACGGTCTCTTCAGCTGTGTTTTCTGTTCTTCTTCTGGGACTCCAACTGCAATTACTGTTGTCTCATAGTTCACCGATTCTCTATTCCTGGTTTCTTTTTTGTCTCTGTTCTTCACGGCACATAGTTTTGTTTTCTTTTTTTAAGGTTTTATTTATTCATTTGAGAGAAAGAGAGAGAGAGAGCATGAGTCAGGGGGAGGGGCAGAGGGAGAGGGACAAGCCCAAGAACGTTGGCCTCCGTCCCAGGACCCTGGGATCATGATCTGACCAAAGACAGACGTTTAACCGACTGAGCCACCCAGGTGCCCCACAGCACATAGTTTTTATTGCTACGTTTTCAAATTGACCATTCTTTTTTTCTGCATTATATAATCTGCTCTTAATCCCATTCAGTGAATTTTTCTTTTCAGGTATTGTATTTTTCAGTATTCTGCTTGGTTCCTTATAGCATCTTCCCTTTTCTCTCATCATATTCATGTTTTCCTTTAAAATTTGTCTCCTTGTAACTCTTTTAAAGTCCCTGCCACTTCCTGTCTTTCATTTCTGTTTGTTTCTGTTGATTGGCTTTTTTCTTCTGGTTGCAGATCACGTGTACCTGATTCTTCACATGTCTAGTAATTTTTTATTGGGTGCCGGGTATTTTGATTCTTACAGTTCTCTATGTTTGGATTTTGCTGTTTTCCTTTTAAAGGATTAAACCTTGTCTTATATAGGCAGTTAAGTGAATCAATTCAATCTTTTGTAAGGTTATTTTTTAGCCTTTTTAAATTATTCTTTAAAAATTTTTTTTATTTGAGAGACAGTAAGAGAGAGCACTTGAGCAGGGTGAGGAGCAGAGGGAAGCAGGCTCCCTGCTGAGTAGGGACCCCCCCCACCCCCACCCCCTCTACATGGGGCTCGATCCCAGGACTCCAGGATCACAACCTGAGCTGAAGGCAGACACTTAACCAGCTGAGCCACCCAAGCACTCCCTTTTTAGCTTTATTAAGATGGCTCTAAAGTAGTCTTACTGTAGAGTTGGTTAAGCCCTTCTGCAATGGCTTTAATGCTTCTGCTGTTTCTACAGAATGCCCTGGACGTTCAATTCACATCACTGTCCGGTTAGAACTTGAGTATCTCTGTGCACTGAATGTGCGGCTTCATACTCAGCATCAGACTCCAAGGGATCTCCATTATTATTTCTGGACCTAGTTCTCTGCTTAATGCCCTCTCTGACCGTGCCCCCAAATTTAGGTGCCTCAGCCTCCCCCATTCCTCTGTCCGTCTTCTAACCTCAGTGAGATCACCATGCTCTATTTGGTTTCTTCCTTCCTGCTTAGCAGCCTGGGAAATGCCTCCCTTTCAGCTCCAGGGATCATTATGGGGTTACCTTATTTGTTTCCTTACTCTTAAGGATCACACTTTTATGATGCCTTTTCTCAGATGACCAGAAACATTATTTCTACATATTTTGTCCAGTTTTCCACTTTTTCAGTGTGGGAAAAGTGTTTCTAGTATATTTATTTCATCGTGGGCAGAAGTGGAAGTCCTTCCACATACTGATTTATGTATTTTATATATTATGTATGAAACAGATGAATTCATTTTAATTTTAAAAATCCAAGAGTATTATAAATAGAATAAAATATGGTAGTCCCCTTACCTCTCCCATCTCATTTCGTGTCACTCAACAGAGAAACCACTTTTAGAAGTTTGATGTGCATCCTTCTGTTTTCCTTTATGTACTTATATCCATTTATATACACATGTTCATGCAAATGAGAGGTAGACATATTTTTAAATGTAAATAAAGCAGTTCTGTAACTATTATTCTGCAATATACTTTTTCACTTGATAACGTCTTGGAGATGGAGATCTTGTTATTAAAGTATATATCAATTTTTATTTTTCTAATATTAGCCATATATCCTACAGAATGGTTTTCCTCTAATTTATTTAATCACTCTACTCTTCAGTCATTAAGGTTTTTCCTCCTAACTTTATGCTGTTTAAAACTTTATTTTTTAATAATATGTACAGTAACTTTTCCAGTGGTATTTCTGTAGGAGAAATCGCAAAGTTTTCAAAGAGTCTGTCTATAAATTGCCTTTCTAAACAGTTTTTACATGTTTATATTACTCCTAACTAGTAGGAACCAGGCTCTTTGAAGAAATCGTTGATTCTAGATCTAGAACAAGAAATATAAGAGATAAGTCTAGAATATTTTATCATAGCAGAAAGCAAGGGAGGTAAGCAAGATTACTGTGATGGCATCAAAAGATACAGAATGCCCTTTGAAGGGACTGCCATTAGTCAGAGATGGGACAGTTTACCAAGCAAAGAACTGCCGGACTGAAAAACATCAAGTATGTTTGACAGCCAAGAATCATAAAGATGCCAACCAAACCAAACCCCAAACCACATTGCTCACCTTGGAAGGGAGCTAGGGGATAGCATTCCGAGTACTGGTAAGGAGAAGAATCGTGTAGTTAATCTTCCTCTAACTGTACGACCTTCTTTCGAAGTAACCAAGTAATTAATGAGAATCATTTCTCTTTATTTATTTATTTATTTATTTGAGAGAAAGAGAGAGCACAAGTGGGAGGGGGAGGAGGAGACAGCTGAGGGAGAAGCAGACTCCCCTCTCAGCAGGGAGCCCAATGTGGGGCTCGATCCCAAGACCCTGAGATCATGACCTGAGCCCAAGACAGATCCTTAACCTACTGAGTCATCCAGGCGCCCCAAGGGGAATTTCTTTATGGAAGTCTACTAATAAATGAAGAAGGAATAACAGAACAGAATCAGTCAATCAAAGTTATAACCTATATTAATTGAAATACCAGCCCTGGAAAGTGATCATCAGTGGCTACTAATAATCTCAGGGAAAGCATGAAGACAAAGCATTCTGAGAAGAGGATTGTAGCTGACAACACCAGACCCCACTGATTATATGTTAACACTGAAGAAGGAGAGACCCCCAGCTGTCATATGGCAACCAATATGGCAGCTCTTCAAGAATCGAACCTGTTCAAGGCCCTCGATCTAACTCCCTGTTTATAGAATAAACAAGAGATAGAGGAACTTAGTAAATGACATCTCAGGGAAGCTATCATCCAAGTCTAGAAATTCTAGAAATTCTATAAGATAAATAGTCCTTGTTTCTTCAATAAGTAATAGTCAAGAAATAAAAAAGATGGGAAGCTTTTAGAGATTAAAAGAGAAAGGTAGGAAATCTCACCCAAATGTAATACGCAGACCTTGTTTGGATCCTGATTTGAACAGACCAGCTCTAAGGACACATTGGAATCATCAGATTTAACGATGCCTGGATTCTAGATGCTATCCTGGAGTTGTGAATGTGCTATATGTGATATTAGTGTTGTGTTCCTGTTAAAAAATAGTCCCTCTCTCTTACTTACCAGTGAAATGTTAGAATCTCTGCACTTGCTTTTAAATCATCCTGTAAGGGCTTAAAAGGGGAGCGTTGGTGGCAAGTATTTATCTTGGGTGATCAGTACAGGGGGTTATTATAGTATTTTTTCTACGTTTGCATGGGTGAAATTTTCCATCATTAATTTTTTATTTTATTTTTTAATTTTTTTTTTTTTTTAAGAATTCAGCTCTGTGCCCTATGTGGGGCTCCAACTCACGACCCCGAGAACAAGCATTGTGTGTTCTCCTGACTGAGCCAGCCAGGCAGCCCCTGAGTTTTTTAAATTGGAAAATAAACTTAGCAGTAACAGACCAGGTGAAGAGAGCTTCATCAATCATTAGGATAAGTGAGCAACTTTGCAAAGTTTCACCCTAAATATTTGGAATATGTCTGTACCTACACACCTGCAGAAAAGGTATCTGCAAATGGCAGAGAATTTATTCAGCGTGCTTGCTACTGTCGATCTGAGCCCCCCATGTGCTTGTCTTGAAATGAGCATGAGTCTGACTGTTTCCAACACCCTAGAGAGATCTTTGCGGCAAAGCTAACGCCGTGTGTTCGGTCGGACTGGCTTCTCACCGCGATCCTAATATCTGTTTTCCAGGTGCAGCAGGTGCAGACTGTGCAGCAGGTCCAGCATGTCTACCCAGCTCAGGTGCAGTATGTGGAAGGAAGCGATACTGTCTATACCAACGGAGCGATGTAAGTTGATACGCGGGAGTCGTTTTCATTCCCCTCGCGTAGTCAGAGGAAAACACTGGGTTTGCTGACACATCCCGCTCTTCCCAGATTGTTTCCTTGTTTTTGCGGTAAATTTTTTTTTTTTTTAATTTTTTTAACCAGATCAGAGTTACTGGAATGAGGCTTCTGTGTAGAGATTTGTCTAGGTTTGTGACGAATGTGCGCTGATCTCCACCTCAGTGGAATATTTTAAATTATGAAAACTGTTACGCTTTTTAAGGGTTTTCACTAGGTTGAGAAAAATGTATACCCCTTGTTGGTGATTTCTGTATCTTATTAATACCTTATAAACCCTGTGCTTTTTGTTTTTATAAATAAGATGAATTTGGGTGTGTCTTTGTAAACTACCACAAAACTAGTACATTTGTTCCTTTTGGCATTTCCTGAATGAAGTTTAGTGTCTGTAAGAGTCTCTGATCCTCCAATCTTAATTTCCTGCTGAACTTGCCTTCCCCTGCCCCAACTCACCGCCTCCGCAGCAACAACAATGTAAATTTATAAATTTATGCCAGTCGCGTTTTTTAGCCACTTTGGATGAACTAAGATTGGGGATGTTATAAGAGACTAAGAGCTATTACAGGTCACCGTGATGGCTTTCATTTGACCATGTGAGGTTTTGCTTGTGATCTGTTGGGTCTCCGAGTTTACCAGAAATGAATTCAGATTCTCTCATTCTCTTCTGCCCACCACCTCCCTGCAGCGCTGGTGGGCCCCAGGTCCGTATGTTCTGCTTTATCCTTACTGCACCTCCTCTCTCCTTGGGTGGTGTCATAGAGTCCCATGATCTCAACCTGTCACCTCCATGAGGGCTGGAATTCTTGTCTTTCACAGTAAGTCTAACACCGGAAGAGTACCTGACACATAGTCAAAGTTCAGCTGTGGTTACCTATTGTTATTATAACTAAGCCCCTTGGAATCCTCCCTTAACTCTGCACGAGTTTTATTGTCATGATTAAGATACTTAACTATTTTGAGCTTTTGATGATCCTTTCCTGGGAAGTGGGAGGACGATGATCTCACTCTTATTAGGCTGTTGTAAGGATTTGAGGAAATATCTTTTCAGCAACTCATGCAGGCCTGGGAGATACTAGCTGGCCCCAAACTGAAAGCTCCTCCCTCGACCTGACCCTTCTCTCCTTTCTCATTGCTTTCGGTCACTGAATCCATCTACATTCCCACTGCCTTAAAACCTCCATTACCTATAGAATACAATTCATCTCCCCACCTTGGCATTCACCCGTTTCCTACCTCTCCAGCTTCATTTTCCACCTGTCCTAAGGACAACCAACTTTGTAAGGGTTTTCCCAAATACTACCCTTTTGTGCCTGTTTTTTGGACGTGTGGTTTTCTCTACCTGCCCAGTTCCCTACGCCGAGCCTTGTGGGATCTGTATAGACTGCTCCTTTGTCTCCCCGCCTTGTGCCATGGACCCTTGGCTCTCTAGTGCGGTTAAGTTGCCCTTCCCCTGTAGGATAAGGACAGCCCTGGACCCTGACCTTCACGTCCAGCGTGGTGCTGTGAATGCTTACTCTTACATCTCTTACAAGCAAGAAAATGTCATTCTCTTGTTTTATTTACAGCGAGTTAGGAGACTGGCACGTAATAAAGGGCCAATGAGTTTCTGTTGCTCCAGTGAATCCAAAACTCTTTACGTAAGTTCGGCACACTCTGAATATTTTTTTACCTGTTTGTTGTGTAGGACTGTAGCCTCCTGGAGTCTGCTTTTAGAATCTCTACCATAAACCCACACTACGGTTGGCATTTACACCAAAAAAAACAGATCCACCTGCCACTTGGAGTGGCATACTATCAGGGAAAACATAATGGGTTTCTAGATGCTGCTAGAGATCACTCAGTTATATTGTCATTTCATCCTTGCCTGTGGCTTCTCTGTCACAAGAGCCCCAGAGTAAAGCCATTATATACTCTGCCTTTGCTCAAGCGTGTGCCGTCTCCTACCTGGTTTGTTCTTCCCGTTTAAAGGCATCCTAGACAAAGCCTGAACAAGCCAGCCCCCTGCAGCGGAGGCCTGAGTTACCACTCTGCTGCCTGTTACTGTAGCATTTCGTCTTACGTGTATTACAGCGTTCTATCAGCAGAGAATCCCAGAAAATCTGACAAATAGAAGTTTGAACAAATTAGGGCTTTTCTTTTTGTCAGGTCACAAGAAGCCCAGAGGTTGCATGTTGTGCCAATCATTAGTACTCCATGGTACAAAGATAAAGTCAGCCTTCTTAGAGAAAATCTTACAAGCTGACATATAGCAAGGGGAGCATAACTGGACTGGCCACACCATGGAAACTGCTCCAGTAGACAAAGTCTGGCCTCACAGAGTTCTGCATATTTCTAGGGAACAGGGGCAGTGAGCCTTCGTGGGCTACATAGTAGGGAAAAGTGGCTTTCTTAGAAAGGGAGGAGTGGGTGCCTGTCATTCTCAGTTCCATCAGCCTCTTCTTCCATCGGGATTAATCAGATCTGCTGAGCCAGCTTGGAGCCAAACGACCAAAAGGTAATAGGAAATGAGCCTTTAGAAACATCCAGAACCGTGCTTCCTTTACTGACATGGGTTTCGCAGCTCAGGGATGTTCGAGCCAAGATTTTCTGATAGGTTGATGAGATGTCTGCTTCAGTTGGGACCATCGTAGCTACATTCCAGATGGGAAGAAGAGGATATGTGTGTACATGCAGACATGTGTACACATATGTGTTTATGTGGCCATGAACATGCACACAGAGGCTTTCCCAGACGCCCCCAGCTCCCTTTAGCTTCTCTCTCTTGAACAGCACAAGGCAGTGGTTAGCTGCAAGCGGACCTGGAAACGCTGGCCTGTAACTTCCATGTTTACGGTAGAAAGCAGCAGGGAACAGTGTCTATCCTCCTCCTTCATCATTGGTCCAAGGCCGGGCAGAGAGATGACTGGTGTGTGACTTTGTCCAAGCTATTCTGCCTGCTTCACTCTCATTCATCTGTGCCGTGGAGGTGGTTAGCTTTTCCGAAAGTGCTTTCTGTAGCATCTTATAAATAGTAAACACTCAGTCAACTTTAGCTATTGCTGTAAAATTACGTACTATAAAAAAAAAATTAAGTACTATAGTTCTTCTTTTGATTATTTCCGGCTCCTTTTGAGGACCTGAATTCTGCCTATTGCCTTGTGCCTTTTTAAACCCTTCGGCCACGGCCCTCAGGATCTTCCATGCCACAGGCAGATGTGAGATCACTTGCAAAACCTTGGAGAAACAGCATCGCTAAAGTTGACGCTTTAGAACGAGAGAGCCCATTTAAGTCCAGAAATGATTCCAAGTAAATATCTCACGTCCACATGTATTTGCTCTGGCTCACAGTGTCTGTGTATTAGATCATGACTAATGAGTTCTAGGTCGTGAGTTCATTTGCCACAAAGTCCAATAAGCTTTGATCCGGTCTGTGTGGGCCTGGATCGTATCCTCATCTCTAGCCGCTGGGGCCACATGTGTGCCAAGAGAAGATACAGCTTCAAAAACCTTTCATTAAAATTTCCGTTCCAGTGCAATTTTTGACCAAAGATCCTGTAGCAGCACGTTCATATTTACTAAAGAAACATTGTCTTGTCGTGAATTATCCTCACAATTGTGGCAGGTAGAGAACTATGAATACTGTTTCTCAAATATAACAAACTTTTTTTTTTTTCCTCAGCTTTAGCTCTTTTGATCTTTCGGTGATTTTGGAGGCTGTTATTTGACTCTGTACAATGTCTGTCTCAAAGGTTCACTTGAGAGGTCTTATGTTCCCTCTTTTTCTTTGATGCCCTTCCCTGTGTGTTAGGAAACAGTCCTCCCCATTCTTGCATCTGGCACACTGAAGTCTCAGCCAGCTGGTTTGATCCCTGACCTGGGTCTCAGGGAGATTCCTACTTCTGTACGATCATCGAGGCTTTTTGCTAATGACATTCCCAGAAGACAGGCGTGCCGGTCTTTGTCATGAACCTTTGAGCACCCGCGCCTGCCCTTACAACCTACTCATGCCTCGTCAGTGCCAGTGTGCTGATGCTCCTGTCCCCGGCGTCCCCATGCCGTGTCACCAGGATGCACAGGGCCTCCCTTGAGAGGTGGTCATAGCCCTTCCAGAGATGTGTCATCACTTGTGAACATGTACAGTCATAATAATTGGATGATATTGGAGTGTTTCTTCGTTCTCGTCGTGAGGATGGGCGACTCCCGCAGCCTCAAAGGCCGAGTCTGATTTCTGGTGCTGGGTGTTCAAGAACAGCTTTCTGTGAAAGGAAGAAGGGAACAGAATTGGCTTTTCCTTCCGGTAGTTTTCCCATGAATCTTTTCCAAAGTCTGATCATAGTCTTGTCTTTTTTTGAGAGAGAGAGAGAGAGAGAGAGAGAGAGAGAATGAGCGGGGGGAGGAGCAGAGGCAGAGGGAGAAGCAGGCTCCCCACTGAACAGGGAGCCCAACGCAGGTCTTCATCCCTGGACTCCCAGATCATGACCTGAGCCAAAGGCAGACGCTTAACCCACTGAGCCACCCAGGCACCCCAGTCTCGTCTTTTTCTACAGATTCTTAGAATTTACGATGGCTGATAATTTAGAATGCTGTAATTAAACAAGCTGGGAAGCACTGCATACCGTGGAGACACAGTCCAACTGTAGCAATTACTACTTCCTGCAGTAGCTCAGAAATCAATTTTCTTTAATAGAATGATTTTTTTTCTTTCCTTACCCCTTTTTTTGGACTCCTTCTTCCCCCCACAATCAGTCCTCCCTCATGTTAGTCAAGATGGAAATAAAGACATCCTGCTCTATCATGGCCAAGTTAAGAAATATTTTTTTTTTGAAAAATGATTTTAATTTTAAAGGATTGTCCTATATCAGCCACTCTTTGAAGCTCGTCTGCTGTTCAGAGACGATCAATATTTTGAAATGCCAGTGTGCTGACGGCCTGCATATCTGTTGCGGTAAGACTGGCCTGCTTGGAGGCCCTCTCACCATCTTCCTGTTTAGCTCATAGATTTCTCATCAACCCCAATATAGGATTTTATAAAGTGTGTTTTACAGAATGTTAGTCCCATGAAAGTATTCTGTGGTTATATAAGCAGGGAAACACTGTGCCAAAAGCCCTTCTTTTGAGGACTCTAAATTTCTGTTTGTCTTCTGAAGGCTCTGAGAAGTCCCCTAGAGAAGAAATGCAGTGCATTAGAAAGTGAACCTCAGAATTCTTTGATCTTGAATAGTATGGAGTCCTGTGTCATGGTGTGCTTTGGGAGTTGGTACATTATTAATATCTGGACAGAGAACAGATTTGTTCAAAATCCATGAGCATTCATAAAGGACTCACATTTTTTTTTTAAGTTTTTATTTATTGGAGAGAGAGAGAGCACAAGTGGGAGGAGCCGAGGGAGAGGGAGAAGGGGAGGGAGAATCCCAAGCAGACTCAGTGCTAAGCGTGGAGCCCAGTGTGAGGCTCCGTCCTACAACGCCGGGATCACAACCTGAGCCAAAGCTAAGAGTCAGACACTGAACTGTGTCACCAGCTACCCTGAGGACTTACATTTTAAAAAGTCATTTCTTGAAAATCCTACAGTAAGTGCATTTTCCAAAGCTACTAATTATTCTTTTCATATACTTTTTTTTAGAAAGAAATTTAGTAGCAAGCAATGCACTGTTTATTTTATTTTTATTAGTATTATTTTTTTAGACAGAGATTGAGAGAGCGTGCGAGCAGTAGGTGGGGGTGCTAGGCGGGCAGAGGCAGAGGGAGAGGGAGAGAGAGAATCTTAAGCAGGCCCCGTGCTCAGTGTGGAGCCCCACACGGAGCTCGATCTCATGACCCTGAGATCATGACCTGAGCCGAAATCAAGAGTCAGATGCTTAACCGACTGAGGCACCCGGCGCTCCTTTTGCATATCCTTTTTAAATGCTTAAATAAGAAATATGAAAAGGGATACTCTTCAAGTTCCTTTTTTGTCTGTTAGTGAAATAGGTTTCAGGATTTGCAGGTACGATTATGTTTTCTTACTAACATTTAGGTACTTCCTGCTTTGAAGAAATCGGGCGTGGAGTTTCCCTCGTTGAGACTGAGAGTGTGTTTTCTGCGTTTATCCTTCTACTGATAAACACATTCAAATTGGTATAGGATTTGGTTTGTCATTTGGGTTTCAGGAAGTATAGAGCTGATTACTTAGGAAGCTCCCGGAGAGAAAACTGCCCTTTTCTGTGGAAAAGCACACTGAGGTCTCTCTGCGGTTAGAGATGGCTCCCTTTCCTCAAAGAAAAATTCCCATGGGGCCCCTGGGTGGCTCAGTCAGCGGAGCGTCCAGATCTTAATTTCACCTCAGGTCATGATCTTGGGGTCCTGAGATCAGGCCTCGCATCGGGCTCTCAAGTTCAGCAGGAGTCTGCTGCTCCCCTTCTCTCTCTGCCCCCCCCCCACACAAACGTATGGTTCTGTCAATGAGTAAATAAATCTTTAAAAAGAAAGAAAGAAAGGAAAAGAAAAGAAAAGAAAGAAAAGAAAAATTCCCCTCTTTTCAAAAATGGAAGACTTTCAAATATGGCTTCTCAGAATGTCGTAGTCGGGTAGGTTTCGAGATCATGAATTCCAATCCTTAAAACTCCCAGAGGAGTAAGTGGAGGCCCAGAGAGGTACAATGATTTGCCCAGTTAGTTAATGTCTAGAGTTCATATTTTCTGACCTCCAGCGCATGGTTCTTTCCAATGATCTGCAAGTAAAGGTCTTTTGATCCTGAGTTATTTGGGGGATTGGAGGGAAGTTCAGTTATAAGCAAACATTTTAGTAAACTTTTTTTTTTTTTAAGATTTTATTTATTTATTTGACAGAGATCACAAGCAGGCAGAGAGGCAGGCAGAGAGAGAGAGGAGGAAGCAGGCTCCCTGCCGAGCAGACAGCCCGATGTGGGGCTCGATCCCAGAACCCTGAGATCATGACCTGAGGTGAAGGCAGAGGCTTTAACCCACTGAGCCACCCAGGCGCCCCAATTTTAGTAAACTTTATACCTTATACTATTGCATGATTGTGTATCTTATTATAGGTCGATAATTGAACTTATGATCTTTTTTTACTCTTTAAAACTAAGAATGTTGTTATTTATATGAATCTCTTTTCATGTTTTTAAAAAAATCTTCTACTTTTATAGTTAAATATATTTCATGAATATTTAATGTTCTTTGGATAGTCACAAAATGTATGGAAAAGTCCATATGTAATAATTTTTCAACATTGAATATTTTAGTTAAATGGCTTCCGAGAGAAAGGCTATATTATCTGACTGTCCTGTCTATATCACTTTTTATTATTTTTCACTAGTAGAATGAACTGATGTGCATTAAGGGTAATTTGAGATGTGATATTTTCCTATCCAGTAGCTTGTTGTCTAGAATAGTTCTCCACGATAATAGCTGGAAGGGTTTGGACACTTAGTTTTTTTTTTCCTCCTCTCCTCTCTCCGCCCCTTTTATTAAGAAAGGAAGAAATGGAAGAGATCCACATATCCTTTTATAGGTGTAGAAACAAGTTGTGTTACTAGTTTTCTTAAATGAGTTGCAGATACCCCTTCAGGTGTCATGTCTCCTACTAACGACAGGGTCACCTCAATAAACAGCATTTTTGCATCGAGATTTCCTAGTCCGTGGAATGGAATTAATCGTTAAAAGCGTTACTTAGTAACCAGGTCAGGGACAGAGAGCGTAGGGAATGGGAAATGGGGTAATTAGTATTGTCTGAAAAAGTATATTCACTTTTGGTATAGGGATTCTTCTACAACTAGCTGCAAAAGTCAAACTGGGTAAACATTTCCACTTGAACAGTATTTGAAGCTGGAGTAAGAAATCTCTGTTGAAGGCACGTGGTTGTGAAGGGTCTGTTTGTTGAATCATGATCTTGTGCCTCACCAAGTGGCTGTTTGCCTGGCCTTAGCACTCTGTTTGGCCTCAACAGCACACATAAGTGTGTTAGCTGCTTTTGTCCATTTTTGAAATTATCCATCTGTGACAAATTTCTGGTCTGTCTACCCCCTCCTCATGCTAAAATCTCTCTGGATTGACCACATACTCTTCCAAGCTGGCTTTCTTCTTCACATTACAATGCAGTGGCTCTTGTCAAGATCATTGGTGACCTCCAACTGTTAAGTCTAATAACCATTTTTCTAGATTAAATTTTCTTAATGTCAAACAGCCACCCTGCCAGCTACTCTGTTCTTGCTTGAGTCACGATCTCCTCTCGGCTTTTCTGACTGTGTTCTTCTGTTTTCTTCTCATCTTGTCAGGTCTTCCTCAATCTCATTATTGGCCACATGATTTTTCTGCGGCCGAAGTTCTGTGTACCTTCCCCTGCTATTCTCTAACAGAGACAACACTTAATGACTATACGTCGTTGCCGTGACTGTTTTTAACTTACCTAACGTTTGTCTTTCCCCCACCAGAATGGAAGTTTCATGTAGTCAAGTGCCTGGTTTTTGCTCCCCATTCTCTGATACCTAGAACAGTTATTGATAAGAGGTGCTCAACCTGTATTTGTTGAAGGAGTTCAATAAAAGATAGCATTTAATGACATGGGAGACAAGAGCAGGCTACTTGGTTGGTCTATCTTATGTATTTTCTCTTTTATTTATTTTTGCTGTGAATATTTTCTTTGTTTAATTTTTTTTTTAATTGAAGTATAGTTGACCCGCAGTGTTCCATTAGTTTCAGGTGTACAGCGTAGTCATTGAACAAGTCCCTGCATTGTGCTGTGCCCCTCACAAGCGTGGCTGCCATCTGTCACCAAGTAATGCTATTATAATACAACTGACTGTGTTCCCTATGCTGTACTTTTTATCCTCATGACTGACTTATTTCATCATGGGAAGCCTGTATCTCCCCCTCCCCCTCCCCCTTCCTTCTGGCTTCCATCAGTTTGTTCTCCATATTTATGGGTTTGTTTTTGCTTTTCGTTTGTTTGTTTTGTTTTTTAGATTCCGGGTATAAGTGAAAGTATGTGGTATTTGTCTTTCTCTGTCTAACTTGTTTCACTTAGCATAATACCCTCTAGATCCACCCATGTTATTGCAGATGGGAAGATCTCGTTCTTTTTCATGGCTGAGTAATACACCGTTGTGTCTGTATACCACATCTTCTTAATTTTTTCCTCTTTGAATCGACATTTGGGTTACTTCCGTACCTTGGCTGTTGTGAATAATGCTGCAGTAAATAATAGGGGTGCATGTATATTATCAAGTGAGTATTTTTATTTTCTTTGGGTAAAAACCCAGTAGTGGAATTACTGGATGAGATGATATTTCTATTTTTAGTTTTTTGAGGAACCTACATACTGTTTTCCAACATGGCTGCTCCAACTTAACGTTCCCACCAACAGGACATGAGGGTTCCTTTTCCCCACATCCTCACCATGCTTACTACTACTACTATTACTACTACTACTACTACCAATACTACTACTACTACTACTACTACTTCTTCTTCTTCCTCTTCCTCTCCTTCTCCTTTCTTTTAAATTCTAGCTATTCTGACTTATGTGAGGTGGTATATCATTGTAGTTTTGATTTGCATTCTTCCTGATGATGAGTGATGTTGAGCATCTTTTCGTGTGTGTTGGCCATCTGAATGTCTTCTTTGGGAAAATGTCTACTCAAGTCCTCTGTCCATTTTTAATTGAATTATTTGTTCTTTCGGGTATTGAGCTGTACAAGTTCTTTATATATTTGAGATATTAACTCCATATCAGATATGTCATTTGCAAATAAGTTGGTTGGCTTATTTTGTTGGCAGTTACCTATGCTGTGCAAAAGCTTTTTATATTGATGTAGTCCTAATAATTTTACTTTTGTTTCCTTTGCCTGAGGAGACATATCTAGAAAAATGTTGCCAAGGCCAGTGTCAAAGAAATTACTACCTATGATTTCTCAAATGAGTTTCATGGTTTCAGTTCTTATATTTAGGTCTTGAATCCATTTTGAGTTTAGTTTTATGGTATATGGTGGAAGGAAGTGGTCTAGTTTCATTCTCCAGCATGTAGCTGGCCAGTTTTCCCAACACCATTTTTTTGAAGGGACCGTCTTTTCTCCTTTTATATTCTTACTTCCTTTGTCATAGATTAATTGACATACAAATGTAGATTTATTTCAGGGCTCTTCTGTTCCATTGAGGTATATGTCTGTTTTTGTGCCACAACCATACTGTTTTGATTACCACAGTTTTGTGTAGTATATCCTGAAATCTGGGATTGTGGTACCTTCAGCTTGTTGTTTTTTCTCAAGATTTCTTTGGCTCTACAGCATGTTTGGTGGTTTCAGACAAATTTTGGTTTTATTTGTTCTAGTTCTATGAAAAATATTATTGCGATGTGGGGAGAGATTGCATTGAATTTGTAGATTGCCTAGGATGGTATGGACATTAAACAATATGAATTCCTTCCATCCATGAGCGTGGACTGTCTTCCCATTTGTTTGTGTTGTCTTCAGCTTCTTTCATCAGTGTTTTATAGTTTGCAGACGGGCCTTTCACCTCCTTGGTTAAGTTTATTCCTAACTATTCCATTCTTTTTGGTGCAACTGTAAGTGGAATCATTCAGTTCTCTTTCTGCTACTTTGTTATTAGTGTATGGAATTGCACCTGATTTCTGTGCAGTAATTTTGTATCCTGCAACTTTACTGACATGTTAACTTGGTTGTTTTAAATACATAAGGGAAAATGATTGGAACTGAATTGAGAAGCTGTTAACATAGTATTAACACAGCTTTTTTGGCTGTGGGTTGGGGGAGGTTCTTTTTTTTTTTCCCCCCACTGCAAAACATTTTTGGGCTTATGTGCATGTATGTGGTTGCTCAGTTTTTGTTACTGTTTTCAAATATATAAGACAGTATTATTAACTGTAGTTACAGTGCTGTACATTAGATCCCCAGAACTTACTCTTTAACTGAAAGTTAGGTCCTTTGGCCATTATATCCCATTTCTCCCAGCTCTAGCCTCTGGCAACAACCATTCTACTCTCTATTTTTATAAATTTAATTTTTTATATTCTGCATCGAAAGGAGATTATATAGTACTTGTCTTTGTCTGACTTATTTCACTTAGCATTATGTTCTCAAAGTGTTTGTAGGTTTTTGTAATGGCTGAATAACATTCCATTGTATATATGTATACCACATTTTCTTTATCCACTCATCTGTTGCTGGACACTTAGGTTGTATCCATGTCTTGGCTATTGTGAATAATGTTGCAGTGAATAGGGAATATAGATACCTCTTTGAGATACTGATTTCATTTCCTTCAGATATACACCCAGAAGTGGGATTACTGGATTATATGGTCACTCTGAAATAGACACATGGGCCAATGGAACAGAATAGAGTGCCCAGAAATAAGCCATAAACTCAAGCATATACAGCCAACTAATCTTTGACAAGGGCTCAAGGATATATAATAGGAAAAGGACAGCCTCTTCAGTAAGGGGTACTGAAAAAAATTGGATCTCTACATGCAAAAAGAAAGAAAGAAAGAAATTGGACCACTATGTTACAGCACTCACAAAAATTGAAATAGATTATAGACTTAAGTATAAGATCTGAAACTATAAAACTCCTAGAAGAACACGTAAGGTATATATACCCTCCTTGACATCAGCCTTTGCAACACTTTAGGTATGACACCAAAAGCACAGGCAAAAATAAACAAGTGACCTCATCCAACTGAAAGACAAAGGAAACCATCAGCAAAATGAAAGGCCACCTAACAAATGGGAGAAAATATCTGTATGCCGTGTATCTGAAAGGGGTTGATATCTGAAGTACTTAGGGGACAGACACAACCTTTTGTTTGCAAAAAAGCAAATAATTCAATTAAAGAATGGGCTAAGGACCTGAGTAGACATTTTTTTTTTCTCCAAAGACATACAAATGGCCCACAGGTAATGAAAAACTTCTCAGCATCACTAATCATCAGGGAAATGCTGTTAACAAAAAGACAAGAAATAACATGTGTTGATGAGGAGGTGGAGAAAAAGGAACTCTTGTGCCCTGTTGGTGGGAACATAAATTGGTACAGTCATTATGGAAAACAGTATGAAATTTCCTTTAAAAAAATTAAAAATGGAACTACTGTTCTATCTAGCTCAGTTTTTCTTATTTATAAATTTAAACCAGGGACTGTGGATCAAAATCTTCCATGATCCATTTCTGCCAATGTTGACTGAAGTCTCTATGCACTTCCCTGACTTACGTTGTCAGGAAAAATGACCTGTACAGTACTTACTACATGTACCTTATCGGTCTGCTTAAAAACCATTCTGGCAATGGACATTTTGCTAATGCTCTCAGGGATAGCTACAACAGACTGTACAGCTCCTACGTGATAGCAGACTTTAGACTTTTTTAAAAAGCTCGGACCAGAAGAACTAATAGTTATGAGATTGTACTCTTCTCCTTCATGCCTGTGAACTATGGGTTGCACATTTTTAGTGTCTTCCGGTATTGTCGTTCTTAAAGTTTTGCAGACCAGCCTCACTGACATCATCTGAGAGCTTGTCAGAAGGACCCAGCTGGTCTACTGGATCAGGAATTGTGGGGGTGGGGGTGGGGTCTGGCCGTGGGTGTCTCACAAGCCCTCCCACTGATTCTTATGAATGCTGAAGTGTGAGAACCACATTTCTTTATTAGAATTAAAGAATTTAAATACAAAGTGCAAATGTCTGGTTATCTTGATGTAATGGTAACAGGATGATACGAAGTTCCAGTTCCAGTACTCCAGACATTATCAACATATTTGGTAATGAAAATACTGCATGTGAATGGGAAATCCCAATTAGTTGTTGCAAGAATTCTTATCGACTTTTACCATTCATCGTTGCATTTCCTCCCTTGTTGTTTTGGCAACAATTCAGTAGATGCTTTTAGTTTTTACTTATTGTTATAGCAGTTGAAATGAACAGAAGTAAGTTTGTCTTCTGAATTTAAATCAAGCCAAGGGTTTTATTCATGATATTGAGTAGTATTTCTTTCTTTATTTTCAGTCTTGTTTTTTTATTCTTAGGCAGTGATAGGAAATTAAACGTCATGTCACTTGACTTCCCTTTGGAATTACCATTTACCCTTTGGTGTCTTTCACAAAATGGACATGTCCCCACTCAGTGGCATCTTCTGGCTTCAGTCTAACTGGAAGCATTTGAGAGATCTGTTTCAAAACTCAAATAAGTCATGCATGCCGGCCAGCTGGAGATTATATCCTGTACGAACGCAATTTGTTGAAGATTCCAAATAATAGCTACTTCTGTGCAGGGCTTTTGTGATGCACATTAAAAACTTCATAGTGGAAAACTGTTTAAGACAGGGTTCTTGATTTTAGGCAGCAGAAAATAGCTCTGGGTTATGTGAGCAGAACACAGGATTTATCGAAAGGTATTTGTGACTTAGAGAATTTCAAGGATGTCTGGAGAATGCAGCTGAACCAGGATGGGCATGAGTGGTGTTAGGCATCCAGACCGTAGACGAAATCACATCACAGAAGAAGTCCAGTGAGAACACCTCATGCTGCCATGGCCTCAAATCACACACCCTTGCCGCCTCTAGATTCTGACCGTGGCTGTGTTAAGGGGGATGACAGTTCCCCACCTGTGTGGTTCCTCTAGCCAATAAGTGAGACAGTAGATCCCTGCCTTTACAAATAATTCCCCCTCATTCCCAAATTCTCCAAGTTTCCTCTTGTGCTCTGGAAAATACTTAAGACATTCTGGCTACACTTATTTACCTATTTCTTTGATCTGGTTCGATAAAATGAATATTGCTTTCAGGACACTGACACACTTTCCAATAAGATTACCTCCTATCCTATTTCATGAACATGTTCCAGAATCATCTCCCATGACCCCTCTGCAGCCCTGGGCCCTCCCTTCCTCATGGTTTCCAGTTACCTCTCTGGCCTCAGGACTTTGTTCAGGTTATTTCTCTAGCGGGAACAGTCCCCTAGCCAAACCTTCTTACTCCCACCCCAGCTGAAAACAAAATTCAAAGTTCTTATGCTAGTTCCTAACAGTGTCTTTAAAACTTAGTGAACTACCATCCGTAGTGACAAGGTGAGATGTGCATTTTATACTCAGGTAAATACACACATGCACCCAGGAGTATACGCACACATGTGTGCGCACACATGCACACCATGCATTTAAATGATGGAAATAAATGTTTCTCAAAGTAATGCTTGTCCTTACAAGGTGTAATGTGCTTGAATGTTGGCTGGTCTAAGCCAGTCTCTTTTTTAAATAGCTGTTGTGACCTATTAAAATTGTGAATGTGACCCACAGTTTAAAAAAAAATATTTACACTGTTTGCATGTTTAATTTTTACCCACTTTTTCAAGCCCGTTTCTGATATCCTCGTTCATTATATCCAGCCATTCTAGACTTGTGATTTCTTCCTAAATACCAGGATCTTTCTTGTGTTGTGGCTTTTCACACGCAGTACTCTCTTCCTGATATGTTACTCTTTCTGCTTTCCACAGGGCTGACTCCTTTTCATCTTTTAGTTTTTAAGCTAAATCTCTCCCCTTTGGGATAACATTACTTGACTCCTCTAAACCCACCCCCCCACTTATTTGCTTTCATATTCGATTTTTCTTCCACAGACTTAAGAGAATTTCTAATTATCATATTGTATTACTTATTTATGTATTTATTCTTTTTTTTTTTTCTTTTGAGAGAGAGAATGAACAAGCAGGGAGGAGGGTCAGAGGAAATGTGGGCTCCCCGCTGAGCAGGAAGCCCAAAGCCGGGCTCCATCCCAGGACCCTGAGATCATGACCAGAGCCAAAGGCAGACATTTAAACGACCGAGCCACCCAGGCGCCCCTGCATTTTTTATTTTTGAGCACCTACTCCTCTTCTAGCCCTTGTGACCATAGATGTCATGTCTCTTTTGTTCCTTATATTTTAGTTGCCAGAATAGATGCTCAGTAAATATTTGTTAAAAGAATGTGTACAGAGTCACCTGCAAAGATTAAAACGTTCTCCCCGTGTAAGATATTATAATGATCTGCCTTATTATATTCTATCTCCATAGGACATTTTATGGTGTAACACTTGCAAGATACTCTATTTCCTTAATTAACCATTTTCAGGCCATTGCTTAATCCTCTGGTTGACTAGCTTATTGGTAGGAGGACATTCAAAACCTGGGTAAAATACAAAATACACAGTTCAGAGATACTCTCTATCTGGAGTTGTGGATAAGACACTTGACGCTAAAGAAAACAGAAAATTGGTGATAGCTAAGGTAAATTGACATAATCATCCTAGTGAATATGCAAGCAGGGAATACTCAGGGTCATGCTTAGCCCAGGTGTGTGCCGAGGCATGATGGGATGCAAACAGCACTAATTTACTGAATTCAATGGATCAGTCCTGACATTTACATAGAATCTTATAAAGGAGTCAGCTATGAAGCAGCATCTGCTAGCAAGTAGGCACGTATCTATGTATTTACATTCATTACTGGATACATATGCGGAACAATGGAAAGTCTTCTCTTCTGCTATAGAAATAATATGACACATTATTTTCATAACAGTCTGGCAGTCAATAAAGAACAAGCAAAAGGAACACAGTAGCACTTTTCAAATGCGCAGAGGACTGCTTGGGAATTTCGCTGTTTTGGGAACGTACGGTCCAGAAATAGTAAGCTGCTTTCAGTCTGATATGCCAAATATTGAGTAATTTTCTGGAACATATGTTTTGGAAATTTGGGGGGAAAATAGTGTTCGGGCAATAACTCCTGTGTATTCATTATACAGTATGAAAAACAGACTGATCTGAGGCATCAGAATTAGAGAGTCATTCCTTCCAGTACCTAAGAAAGATCTTTGTCCTGTTGGTGCTTCTTTTTCTTCTTCTTCTTCTTTTTTTTTTTTTCTTTTTAACATACATTTTTCAGTATTTCTCCAGGAGCTTAAAGCATTTAGACATGGCAAAGACCTTTTGGAGTTATCTGTGCATGACTTTGGCTTTGGCTCTGGAAACAGGACTCCAGTGATGGGTTAATGCTTATCATCCTAACCTTTAAAGGACAGGGACTAAGGATATTGTGGTCCGCCTCTATGACCCAGTTTAAAAGCCTCCTCCATTCCCACTGCAGGGGTACATTTTTCAGAAGACAAATCCAGAAGCCCTTCACAACACTTCATTTCCTAATAATTTTTGTCCTCCCCCCGAAATTGTCAGTCTTTATCCCAATATGTGTCTGTGCAGTACCCCAGTCTTGTCTCCTGTCCCAGGGGTCATGGTTGAGTGATGAGGATAACTTGTGAGTCAGGCACACTCTTCATTGACTTTCCCCTTTTCCCATTCTTCTCTCACTTTCCAACTCACAAGTGATCTCTAACTACTAGAAGGAAGTATGAAAATCAATGTGGGTTGCCATGTTTTCATACTGACTTGAGGGATGTAGAGATTTTATGTATATGTGATGCATTGGTTTGTATTCCCCTTGTACTCTGAGAACTCCAGAGGCATGCCCCACTGATGGAGTGACTTAAATCCCTTGTAATGTGTCTCTTATGGTAGCATACTGACTTCCATGATCATAGAACCTCTAAAATCCAAGTGTGTGGTGGTAAGTATCCTCTGAAATAACCCCACCTTCTCCTTCTCTCCTCGTTTGTCGTGGGGAGGATGTCTCCAACGTTTCCATTCTGAGTCAGAGAAGAGGGGAGTGTGGTGCTAATTAACGGTGAGCCCAGATGTAAGCAAATCCCAGAGAGCAACAGGGAGCTCATGAGTTCTCTCTAAGACCTGTAGGGGCTGTTTCCCACAGTCCTTCACAAGTAATGACAAACAGAAAAAGTTGTTTTTATGTGATGAAATGGTTGAGGACATGGGCTAAATGCAGACTCCCAAATCTATTTTTTTTAAAGATTTTATTTATTTCAGAGAGGGAGAGAGGGAGAGAGCGAGAGACCACAAGCAGGGGAAAGGGCAGAGGGAGAGGGAGAAGCAGATTCCTAGCTGAGCAGGGAGCCCGTCTCAGCCAAAGGCAGACGCTTAACGGACTGAGCCACTCAGGTGCTCCCAAAATCTACTTTTTTTTTTTTTTAACTATCTGTTTGCTTTAGACAAAGCTATGTAATCTCTTTAACCTTTTCTAAACAAGTACTCACCTTATCTGTGAACTAGAAATTATAATAGTACCTATCTCAGAGTTGTAAGGAAGATTAAACAAGTCAATACCTGAAAGGCACATTAAATAGTGCCTATTGCATAGGAAATGGTCAGTAAATATTAGCGACCATTAGCTATTGTATGTTTCACTTGTGAAATCAGCTTCGTGCGGAGAGCATGCTTAATCATTTCATTCAGACTGCGAAAAGGAAAGCCAGCACCATGCCCAGCTTTCTGGAAGTATTTATTGTCCTAGGTATATCACTACACTTTACTTGGCTTTACTTAAATATCATCATCAGATTGTGTTATTTTAAGTACAGTGAAATAGAGTCACTGTCATATTTAGTGGGCATAAATTTAAATGAGCACGTTTCTTTTTTTACCTAAATTCAAAAGCAACGTGGCTGGTTTTTATTATATGAGTGTGTAATGAAAGAAATATATAAAATTACTTCTGGTTGGGAAACAGAGCAATGATGGTATGTATGTATTTTAAATGGCATTTTTCTGTCTGTAAAGAAAAATGTTCTCTATGGGGTATTTCACACAGCACCCCAAACTAAAATTTATACCTGGATCTGTGGTAACTCTTTCTGGAAAGCAGTAACTTTACCCAGTGGAGAGTACTTCTAGAGCGCCTTTATTATTTTACTAAAATTTACACTATAGATTATATTACAAGATAATTTATAATGGTTTTGAATGACCTGCTTTAAGTGATACCAAGCCATCTTAGAATAGTTTACATACATTTTCACGTTTTACCAGAACAAAAAAAAGGGTTTACGTTTTAGAAATTTATGAAAGTGGCTATTATGTCAAATATACTTTTAAATAGAATCATATTTTTAATTGTTTATTGGTATAGCTGCTACATACCAGCAACTGTGTTCAATGTTGAGGGTACAGATGGAAATGAAACGTAATTTCACAGGAGTATGAGAACACGAGGAAATTAACAATAAGTGTATTGAGAGCTGTTTCAAGGCCCCAGAGAACAAAACATAACAGCCCTACGAGGAATGGCCGCGAAGGGCAAGGCGTGCAGAAGAGTAGTTCTGGGAGGAAGCAGGGAGGAGGTCAGTGTGGTGTGAGTGAGGAAAGCATTTGGAGACAGCTAGTCACGTGTCTGGACGTCATGTAGGCCCCAGCCCTGCTGCTGCTTGTAAGGCGGGCCAGGGGTTTTGAATTTCTTCTGAAGACCAGGAAGAATCATAGAGAGGTTTTTAGTTTGAGTTTCATACTTGAATTTTGGGGAAGTTCCCCTGGTGGCAAAGTTGAAGATAGATTGGAAGAGAACCAAACGAGAGGAAGGAAAACCAATTTAGGGGGCAAGGATAATAGAGAATCTTGTGAATGAAGGCAGTGAGAATGGAAAGGAAGATTGGAGATGATTTTGTAGGTGAAACTAGTAAGACTTAGTGACTGATGTCAGTCTGGTTGAGGAAAGAATGAGGTAAGGATAGTGGCACTGCCCTCCACCAAGAGGGGGAGTTTAGGGAAAGAAGCAAGAGAGAAAGGGAATTTCTTTTTAGCCATAAGTTAAATTTTACATATGGGGACTTCCCATTTATCATGGGGTTTCCTAGTGGAGATAACCAGCTGGCTGTTAGAAACCCAGATTTTAATTCTTCAAGTATAACCACAAAGTAGTGAGAGATATTAACTCATGTAAGGTCGTTTACTATGAGCATGTATATAGTAAAAATAGGTGGTCTGAATAAAAATGAGAAAATATAAGAGCTAAAAATGGAGACCTCAGAAAATACTTGTATTATAAGTGCCAGAAAACTAGAGCCTCCAAAAGGTCCTTTAAAGGTAGTAGTGAGAAAAAGCAAAAAGTGGACAAGAAATGCCACAGGAACTAAGGAGCAAGAAAGGTTAGGACCGAGGGACTCTACATAGATCTAGAAAGTGTCTGAGAACATACACATCAAATTTTCAGTAGTGCCTGGCTGTGGGGTATGAGGCTGAAGAGAATGATGCTAAAACTGAGAATTTTCACCGGATATTTGAAATTTTTTTTTTTTTTAATGAAAGTGTTTTATACCTCTCCGTACTATTTTGGCAACTTGATGTTTTAATTATTTCAGAATGAGAAGTGAAAACCAAAGTCAGGTTAAAATGTAAGGGATAGTCCACTGGAAGGGAAAAATAAATCAAGCAAATAAGCTTCTTAATCAGAACAGGAGAAGGAAGGGGCAGCACGAGGCGGTCAGCACTGTCTTGCTGTGGGTCGGTCAAAGAAGATAAGGACTTGTCAGCCTTTTAGCTTGGTTTTTAGATTAGGCCACAAGCGACATTACTAAAAGCAACTGCCGTGAAAAGCTAAGGGCAGAAGCTTCACTGCGTTTGTTGCCAAGGAGAAAGTAGGGACGCGAAGAGGTAGCATAGTCATCTCCTCGGGAAGGACCATGAGTGTGAAGGGAGGAGGTAGAGATAGGGGTGGAGGGTCCAGCGAGAGGGAACTGTTTGCTCAAGGTCCTTACGGGGGCAAGGAAGAGATGGATGCGCGCTCCCTTGGTCATGGAGGTTTATTGCAAATAACCCAGGAATGGGAGGTAGCATGGGGATTTGACCTGTCGGCCCCCTTTTTTGAAAACTGGGTTCTGCAGGAAGTGTTTTAAGAATTGGAGAAGGCCCTCAGCAGGATTTCTTGGCGGGATGAGACCTGAGCTTATTTCCATGCTGGACGTAGGCACTGGTCAAGGTCAGAAGCTGTCAAGGACAGAGGAGCGCCGAGATACTTACCTAAAGGAACGTACCCTTCATTTCTGGAATGAAGTGCATACGGAAGTACGAAACTCTTCTTGTTCCAAAGGCTAAGCTAACTGATCGATTAGAAGCATAAATTCACACTAGAAAAGGAACGAGGGTGATATAAATAAGCTACTAAATTGCTTCCTTTTTCCTTCTTCTTCTAAAGCCGAACAACAACTTATCCTTACACAGAAACGCAGATGTACAGCCAAAACACTGGAGGGAATTACTTTGACACCCAAGGGAGTTCCGCACAGGTGACTACCGTGGTTTCGTCCCACAGCATGGTGGGCACTGGTGGGATTCAGATGGGCGTCACGGGAGGACAACTCATCAGCAGCTCTGGAGGAACCTATCTCATCGGCAATTCCATGGAGAACTCCGGTCACTCGGTGACACACACCACTCGCGCCTCCCCAGCGACAGTAAGTATTTGAGTTTCTGTTTCTTTCATTTAGCTTCTTGGGAGCCTCCATGGTACATTTTCTTCTCGAGGGACGGAAAATAAAATAACACAGGCTGGGCCGGGCACGAATGTGTTGAGTAGTTTTAGTTCTGTGGTATTTTCCAGAACGTGGCCCGTGTGCCTCTGTGCGGGTTGATACTGATATGTCCCCCCTGTTATGTGAGTTGGGAAGTTTTTTATGAGTAATGGGAAGAGAGGTGAGTCTTCCTCATTGATGCTGACTTTTGTAGGCTTCCTTCAGTGATATATAGTAAAATACTGTAAATTTCTACTGAAAGAACTCACTTTTATCTTATGCTGATTTACACTGGCTTATGAAGAGTAAAATACAATTGAGTTTGAATTTTCCTATCTTTCAGTAGTAGTCTTAACTCATCACCAGAGAAGTTACCATACGGGCAGCATTTTCCAAACCTCAGACATTTAGTTTGGCCATATTCACTTACATCGCCTGTACTATTATTTACTTAATGTATTTTTTAAAATTAATTCACTTCTAAAATAGAAAACCATGTGTAATTTTTTCTAAAATATATAAAAACCCATACTTAAGTAGTAAAGTTAGAAGTGTTTACCCATGTGCCATATTATAAAGTCCCTCTGTTCAGCCACAGAGACACTTCGGGAAAGACTGATGTAGGTGATTCCAGGGAAAAAACGCCTCCGCTGGTGATAGGCGCGAGCATGTATCTGAGGAACCTGCCTACATATTTGAGTTTTCAAGTTTTTAAAATTTAATCCAAATACTTATTTTGGCACAGATTTTAATGTATTATAATGCTGTCCTAGAAATAGTAATAACAAGCTGTGTGGAATTTGATACCATCAAACTGTGTCCTGAGCTTTCCAGCCTCCCCTCCGCTAAGTAGAAGGAGGACAATCGCTGAGAACCGCCCCCCGGCTGAAGTAGCAATGGAGGTGGTTATGTACGTGCTTCATGGAAAAGGGGGCTGGCGATTTGAATGAAGTGCATTTCGTAATCTTGCCATGTATTTTGTTCTTACAATGAAATAGAGGTAGAAACAAATTGAATAGGAAATAATTATGACAGGCTTTACCTTTCTCATTTTATGGATTTTCCTCAAGATATAATATGTACCTGGTAAGTATTTTGTATATAATTTTTATGTTTCTAATCGTTGCATGTGTTCAGACTTTCATCACTTGGTACCTTTTCCCTGATCCATTTCTAAAAGCTCATTATATTTTACTGTTCCATACTAACATCAGAACAGATGACTTGCCATTCTGAGGGAGAGCTCTTCTTTGTACTTTTTTCTTTGTGTTTTTGAAGCATTTCTTATGTGTGTTTGTCTCTTGCTTTTAATACCACTAAATATGACATTTCTAAACTTTTTAGCCACGCTGGTATATTTATGTCGATTAGAAATGAAATCATGGGTTCCCTGGACCTCATTCCCCTAGCAGTAAAATAAGGGCTTAGTTAAACTAAATGATTCCTTAATTTCCTCCCAGCTTTAAAATCATAATATTTACAATTGTAAATTGTAAAATGTTCTAGAATATCTTTACCGTAAAAGGAAGGAGGTAGATCAGGTACTGTACTTTATAGCGCTCCCGATAAAGGCTACTCGGAAGGTCATTTTCAGTAAAAAGGGAGATGCTTGCCACTTCTCAGGGCTTGAGGAGAACTGAAAAATGGGGGAAAAAGAGTTCTTTCCCACTGTGCTTTCACCCACCCTCTCCCATGCTGGCGTACCATCTGCCCCAGCCCCAGTTCTTCCCCTTCCTTTTCTCCAGGAGTTGTTGTCTGTCTTCACACTGACTGCAGGCTGTCTGCTAAACATTCTCATCCACTGGATATTGGTTTCTTAAATTTATTAGTATTATCACTGAGTTCATAGAATTGATGATTTGGGATCATGACAGTATAGTTGCAAATGTAACAGAGTAAGTTCTGTAGTTTGTTTTTTTGTTTTGTTTTGTTTTCTGTGCAGAGGGTGAAACGTGGCATTGCTCTTTAAGTTGTCCACTACACAGATTTGATGTGTGATTTTTATTTTAAACTAACACTTAAAATAGCTGAGTTACAGTAACTGGGAATAGTGGAAACCTATTAAAAACCATCGATCCGTAGTATCAACTGTATATATTAATTTATACTTTTTAAAAGAACATTAATACCTAAGGTTCTCTTATTAAGATTGTTTTTTGGCTCTTGTTAGCAAAAGGAATAAAAAAGTTAAATAAAAAGGTAACTTTGCATGGGAAGATTATAAGGTCAAAGCACAAATGATAGTGTCCTATGATAGATGTACCTATCCATCTAATCTAAATATTATAACATATTTATAATACAATCTGTATAATAACATAATAAACAATCTAAATACACATCTGCTACTGTTGATTGTGTTATCTTCCATTATTATCAAGATTTATATTCGATTTAGATTCTTCTCTCAATAGTGCAAAAGATCATCTCCTTCATTCACCATGAAGTGTACAGTTTTGCATCTGTTATTCTAGTAAAGGTAACAAAGTCTAAGTGCCGTGCAACCTATTTACGATTTCCTACCATTCTCCTTTTACCAAATGTTCAAAAATTTGTAGCTTCTGGTTGTTTAGACTCCTAGAACTCAAAGATTATTTTGGTAGGTACCATGTCATTAAAGGGAATTTGCTTATTTTCATGTATCTTTTTCATTCTCTGTAGAACCCATATGATCACAATCTTGAGCCACTTGTTGGTCAAGACTCAAGCTGTTTCTTTCAAACATTGAGCCAGGCTGTGCCATTGAAGTTCATCTCCCTCCATGTTCTTTAGTGCTCAGCCTGTCCCCTATAGCATGCGTAACACAACTGAACGGGTAGCAGTAGTCTATACCGTGGCCAGAATTCCTGCTTGGGAAGTAGTCCATTGGGATTATTGCTTAAGAGCCTATAAGAAGTAGAATGTACAGTCAGCTAATTCAGTTAATGTGAAACTGGTTAAGTTTTGAGTTCTTGGGAACAAGAGAACCTTGCTCAGTTCGTGGGTAGCAAGGTTTCTTGCTTTGGTTCTCAGAAGAATTGCCTTGACTCTCTCTTGCACTTGACTTTAGTCTATACAGAAATCCTTCTATCTAAATTTAGTAGGAATAACTTCTGGCTCAAAGAAAAGTTTATTTCAGTGTGCAAACCCAGTTCCCAAGATACGCCAATAGAAACAAAAAGATCGTTTCAAATTGAAGCCATTGCTAAGAAGAATAAACAGTGCTTGAAATATTTTCTTACCTACCTAATATTTAGTATATAACCATCTTTCTTACACTAGAAAGATCTCTGAGTGATTAATGGAAAATTTGCATTTGAGCAAATGATTCCCTTCAGTTCTATAACTTTAAATGACAAAACATTTACATAACGTGTTTTAGTATTTGATCTCTGCATTATAAAAGTTTTCAGATTTCAAGTTATATAGAAATACCAGAATTTTCTGAAAGATTATGATGGCAATATATACAATTTTATTTTATGAATATATATTATAATATAAACTACTGATATTCAGATTTGTTCAAGATACTATTTCTCCTTTTACTGTATTTTTTTTATTTGATTATTGGAGTCGTGTATAATTCATATGCACATACACACATATATACATATATGTTTTTATTTATATAAATATGTATACACACACAGTAATAGACATTTCCTGCTGATAGTATTAATAATTTTCAAAAAGAGTAATATTTTTAATGGAACATCACTGGACATGAGTTCAGCTAAGTTACTACTTGAATAAATGTTTTATGTTTTATTAAATCAATAATGCTAGGGATCTGTTTATTGTTAATATTTCAGTGGTACGTGGATATTAATGTGGAGGAGTTAGCTTCAGTCACAACTCTGAGCTCATCATACTTTGATATTTCTCCTGATTGCATCACCATGCATCACCATGATGTTTCCTTTGTGTGTCTTCATTCATTTAAAACTCTGACTTTTCTGGGGCACCTGGGTAGCTAGGTGGTTAAGCGTCTACCTTTGGTTTGGGTCAGTTTCTCAAGGTCCTGGAATCGAGCCCCACCTCAGGCTCCCTGCTCAGTGGGGAGCCTGCTTCTCCCTCTGCCCACCCCGCCCCCCATAAATAAATAAATAATTTTTAAAAAACGCCTTTTA
Source organism: Martes martes (assembly GCF_963455335.1). Classification (NCBI taxonomy): domain Eukaryota; kingdom Metazoa; phylum Chordata; class Mammalia; order Carnivora; family Mustelidae; genus Martes; species Martes martes. Next base: position 7,189,685 of record NC_137900.1, read on the forward strand.
TTTTTCTTCATTATTGTTCTATAGAACCACATCATTTGTAGAATTTTGGAACTTGAACCCAATTTGCATTTGAGGATCAAAACCTTGTGATTGTAGTTAGTGATATTTTTGTGCTCATCGCAACATAGTTTATTTTATACCAGACTTTATAATAATTAGCCATTTAAGAGGCTTTATTTACTTACTTCTCCATAAAGTAACATTTGTGTTCTTATAATTAGATGGTTATTTATGGAGTTTTTTTTTCTTCTTGTTAACTAAATAAGATTACATTAATCATTTTTTAGACTGTGATACGAAAGCTACTAATTTTTATACCTTTCTATATATATATTTAGTATATATTTAGTAATTATGTACGTTAAATGGCTCTTGCTAAAAGTAGATCCCACCAAGAGACACAAGGAAAATGGGTTGAAACTAATATTGTTTATATCTCTCCCTCTTTTGATTAATGTAAAACACCGTCGTTTCTTTCAGTTGCCTGGGAGAGAATTTGAATGTCCATCTGCTGCTATATAAGTCAAAGTCTGGCCTATCTTGTGTAATTATAGAAAGTTAAGCTTTGTTTAAAAGTTAGAGATGCTTTTATTTCTTTATTCTTGGGTTACATGCTTATGGATTCAATGTAAGGGGATTTCTTTTTTCTGAAAAGATGAATGGATGGGGAGCCTGGCTGTCTCTGTCAGTAGAGCACATACTCTTGATCTCAGGGTTGTAAGTTCGAGCCCCATGTTGGGTGTAGAGATTACTTAAGACAAAAAAGAAAACAGGCCAATGACTGCGTTTCGTACCTCCGGAAAATGCTTTTGCCCTTCTTACTCCTTTACTGGAATGGTCCCAGTGGCCATTTATTCTGTTTTTATTAATTTGTGTATGTGCATTGGTTACACATTCTTAAGTAATACGAGTGGGAAGATCTAGGAGCGTGCATGATGCCTGTCCTCCTGACACTGTTCTCAGGCTTGTGTCAAGGTTTTTGAGTGTCATGCTACAGATATTCTGGGAATAGAAGAGCAGAATGTCTCTGTCTCTCTTTCTTTCTCTGTCTCTCTGCTGGTCATTACTTTTTTTTTTTAAATACAAATAGTAATTAAGAAAAACTACATCTTGCTTGATTTTCACCTAACAGTGTATCTCAGAGATTCTTTTTCACATCAGCCCTGGAAGGGCTTTCTTATATTCGTGGGAAATGACTGTTACAGAAGGTGGCAAACTGCCCATCTCTCATACCAAAGGGGGGAAAAATAATGTTGGATTCTGGATTATGGCTATATAGAGGTAGAAAAGCAAAATAGTCACCTGAGATGAAAATGTCTGTTTAATTATCATACGTAAAAATATGCTTGGAAGAAAATCTTTTAATTTAAAAGTGTGCATAAATTATGCATATATCAGTTTTATGTATTTCATATATTACAGAAATAATCATTCCTATTTTAAATAATTTTCTTAGTCTTCCAGTTAGTCTCAGTGAGAAGAATAAAAACAAAAACAAAACACTTCTCCGCTTATTTTGGCAGAAACACGCATGTCCGTTACGATCCCAGCATTTTCTGTTTTCCCGTGTCCTGTTTTCTCTAGGCCAGCTGGAGCCCTCCCAGGAATCTCCTCAGAGAGAGTACCACGGAGTCTTCCGTTTCCTGTACTAAATCCTAAATTGAGGGAAGGTTCTGGGACCTCATTTTCCAAGCACTTAGTACAATGGGACTTTGAGTGACTGGTGGTCTCCATCGCTTTATCTCTGTCCCATTCGGCCGTCAGTCAGTTCCACTCTGCTCCAGCCTGGAAGCTGATAAGATCTAGAAGCCGTAATTTTGCGGTTAAGGCTGTAAGACATTCCACTCCTAGAAATCCCGATAGACTAGAAGGTTAAGACAAACAGAATGACAGGGCCCTTCAGCCTCTCCTGAGCATAGCTGACGGGTTCTCCTGAATTTCTAAAGCCAAGTGTAATGAGTTATTTTAATTTTTAGCCGTTTCCTAGTGAAACGGGATTTCAGAACACAGGGGTGTTGTAAACATGCCAGAAAGGGCTATATTCTGTTTCCTGCGACATCTAGATTAGGCAGGTTTCATGTTGGTAACTTCTGCTTAATGAATATGGAAATAGACTATGCAGGTGACCTCTTGTATAACTTTTGCTTTATCCTTGTATTTATAAGTCACGTTTCCAATTAACTTACTGGTTTGAAACTACTCTAGATTTTGAGGGAAGAAAAAAAATTACTCATGTTTCACTGCTGGAGACCACGTAATTCCAGCTAAAATACGAAATGGCTTGGTGACAAATTAAAATACAGGAGTCATTGGGGGTGCCTGGGTGGCTCAGTGGGTTAAAGCCTCTGCCTTCGGCTCAGGTCATGATCCCAGGGTCCTGGGATTGAGCCCCGCATCGGGCTCCCTGCTCAGCGGGGAGCCTGCTTCCCCCTTTCTCTCTGTCTGCCTCTCTGCCTACTTGTGATCTGTTTGTCAAATAAATAAAATCTTAAAATAAATAAATAAAATAAAGTACAGGAGTCATTGTTAAAACCATACAATTTTTTATTTCATTTTTATTTTAATTCCAGTATGGTTGGCCTACAGTGTTATATTAGTTTCAAGTGTTCAACATTGTGATTCACCAAGTCCAGACATCACCGGCCGCTCATCACAGCAAGTGCTTCAAACCTATCACCTGTTTCCCCACCTCCCCACCGACCTCCCCTCTGGTCACTGTCAGTTTGCGCTCTATAGTTAAGAGCCCATTTCTTGATTTGTTTCTTTCTCTTTTTCCTCTTTGCTCTTTGGCTTGTTTCTTAAATTCCACATATGAATGGAATCTAACAGTGTATACCTTTCTGTCTGACTTATTTTGCTTAGTATTAACGTCTCTAGCTCCATCCATGTGGTTGCAAATGGCAAGATTTCATTCTTTTTTGTGGCTGAGTAATATTCCATTGCTTATATATACCACATCTTTTTAATCCATTCATCTATCAGAGGACACTGGGGCTCCTTCCATTATCTTGGCTCTTGTAAATAATGCTGCAGTAGACAGGGGTGCATGTATCCTTTTGAATTAGTGGGTTTTGTTGTTGTTGTTGTTGTTGTTTGTATATGTGGGGTAAATACCCAGTATTGTGATTACTGCATCATAAGGTAGTTAGTCCCCTAAGATTTTAATACTGACTGTTCCACTGGCTCATGTTTTTTCATTTAATGGGGGAAAATACAACACAAAGCCTATGACTGATTACCAATTTTCAATGAGAGAAAATCTCTCCATGTTCCCCTGTTTATCAGTTCATCCTCCAAAAGTATGTGATTTGATTACCGTCTCCTCGGCATGCTTAACTACAGTCGTGTTTACTAGCCCCAAGATTATCTGGATTCTTTCAAAACTTTGCCATTGTGTTTGATTATAACTATTGGAGCCCATAAATTTCACTGGCTAGGACTTTTGTAATCTACCTGTAGAATGTTAGAAATAATTTTACACATTTACTTTAAATTTACTACTTAAAAGTTTTAGTACCTTTCCCATCTGCCTTATAGGAAAGGAAGATGTGGGGTTTTTAATCATGCTTTCAAAATTACAAGAAAGATGTAGTTAGATAAGAAAAAGAGAATGGGAAAATAGAAAGGAGATAAAGAGCTCAGCATTGCAGATATAATTGTATACCTGATAAGAGCCATGAGCAGCAGATGAAAAACCGTAACAAATAGAGAATTTAGTAAAATTAATATTTAATGAAATCAGGAGCTTTTCTAGATACAAATGACAGTAGTTAGAAAATATTATGGAAGCCGAGGTCTCATTTATTATCAATTTAAACCACACCATGTAGTAAACTAACAATACGTGTACAAGGTCCAGCTGCTAAATAGAACTCTAAAATTCCTAAGGCCCGAAGGGAAGTTTGCATGATTGAAAAAGAAGTTTCAGTATCACACATTTTGAATCTTCCTAAATTAGCTTTAATATTTCATTATGGACCCAATCCAAATACCAGTAGATTTTCTTCTTTTTACAAGAATGCCTGTTTATATAAATAAACATGCAAGAACAGTGAAGGAAATTTTGTCAGAAGAGAAATAATGGAAAGTGGAGTGGGGTGTTAACAGCCTTACAATTTGATCCAAACGTATTGTGAAATTAGAGTAATTCAAACAGGATTGTTGGCATGTGAATAGGTCCGTGTAGACCAGTCATGGACTAGAGACCCTAAACAGGCTGAGTGAGTGTAGGAATATCGTGTGTGATAAAGGTAGTATTGCCTGTCAGTGGAGACACGGTGGATATGTCAATAAATGATGTTTGGGACAACCAGATGACTGTTTAGGAAAGAAAAGTAGATGGCTTCCATCCATTATCTCCTTATGCAAAAATTAATTTCACTTGGTTGGAAAAAATGCATTTTATCATTATCCTTTGATAGTGGTAAAGTATGATGTAAAATCCAGACGCTACAAAGAATATCTCTTTAAAAAGCAACTACATAAAGGGGACGTGTTCCCTGTGACAAAAACCACAGGAAGTAAAGGCAACAGTGAAACAACCTGGCATGAAGTTTTGAGATATTATGTCTGAAGAACTAATTGGTTTACTGTATAGACCACTGTTATAAATCCATGAGGAAAAACGAAAAAGACCAAAAAATGCCGGAAGTATATGAATATGAGCATCCCACTGAAAAGGAAATGAACAAACAGTAAAGCACAGAGAGAGACTGCTGTTCATCTCACACAGGTAAAGCTGGAAAAGTCAGTCAGCCTTGCCAGGGGCGTAAGGAAACCAGCCCTCTGGCTCGCTGTTGAGAGGAGTCTAACTACGGCACAGACAGGATTAGAGAGCTCTATGGAAATTTTTGTAATAATGGAAAATAAATATATCCTTTGACCCCAAGAGTGTACTTCTAGTAATTTATCCCACTGATAATACGCTTACATATGTGAAATGCTGCGTGAACATGAACAACCATATTCATGGTAGAGTTCTTTATAACAGAATTGAGAGTTCTTTATAACAGAATTGGGGAAAGGCTAATTGTCCATCGGCAGGGAAATAGTTAAATAAATTTTGATGCGTTTGTTCATTCAGTGGGATTTTATACAGCCAGTCAAGAATGGGGCCGGATGTGTACAGATGCAAGTGGACGTAGAGGAGACACACATAGATCGAGATCTAGAGAGATGGAAAGATCTCCATCCATATTGTTAAGGGAAAAGGCAAGAGGTAGCATGTGCATGCTTAAATAGAAACATACATTTGCATATGCTTATATAAGCACAAAGATATCTCCAGAAGAATGCATGAAGGAAAAAAAAAAAACATGGAGACATGTGACTACATTATCTATTTGAAAAAAGTGATTTACTATTTGCAAGAATCTCAAGCAAGCCCTTGATGATTATACAGTGTATCTATCTGGTCATGTTTCCTGAATGCCTAGAGCTGACACAACCCTTCCTTTAGGAGCCCAGTGTAAAGACTGCTGATGAGATATCACAGTTCAGGTGAAATCATGTTCCCGGAAGAAGTCCTCCTTTATTAGACTGTGGGAAGTTCAGAGAACAGAAACTGGCATTAAATTCAGTAAAGATCTTTGGATCCACTCTTATTCAGTCGTTTGGAGCGGAAGCGAATGTTTTGTGTTTGTATTCATGTACTTGGAGTCTGGATTATTTTCTTTAATCTTCACTCAGACATTTATGGAGCCAGCAGTGTGGACCAGGCACGTGCTTCTGGGAGTATAAAAGGTTTACCATATGGGTACCAGAGCCAGTTCTGGCGTACCAGAAAGCTGCCTAATCCTCGAAGGCAAAAATGGAAATCCACAAATAGCCTCCCGACTTCTTTAAAGCGGTTACTTTCACTTTTCTCTCTTACCACATTATTTTTTTAAATCACAAATGTTAATGTGTTATACATTGATTAATTTTAGATTCACCAAAATTTTATCTTCGGATTATATGTTGCTCATATAAATTGCAAAACTGCCTCAAGGTAGGATTGGATTGGGGAGGAAGAGAGTGAAAGAGAAGCAAAAATCCAAATAATACTTCGACTTCAAAATTGCTCTTTAGGTAGAGTTCCCTAGCACCATTGTAGGAACGAATGCCCGTTCTCTCCCTGCTTACTCTCCCTAAAATAGTAAGTGCAGTCTGACCCTGACAAAGAAGAAAATTGAGACTATTTTACTGCCTTGTTTCTCCAACTTAGTGTGCCTTCTCTGGGGGCATTGATTAAATACGTCCCTGGATGGAGCCCTCCCCCACATCCCCACCCCCGGGGCTATTGATTCAGTGTGGGGAGGGGTCCAAGACTTGCATTTCTTTTTTTTTCTACTTTTAGTGGATGTATTATTATTAGTATTATTATTGAATTATGAGAGTTCATACAAGCCTTTTATTTTTTTTAAATGTAATTTAATTCTTTTTCAGTGTTCCAGAATTCATCATTTATGCACCATACCCAGTGCTCCATGCAATACGTGCCCTCCTTAATACCCACCACCAGGCTCACCCAACCTCTCACGCCCCCTCCCTTCCAAAACCCTCAGTTTGTTTCTCAGAGTCCATAGTCTCTCACGGTTTGTCTCCCCTTCCGATTTGCATTTCTTGCAAGTGCCCTGGTGACTCCCATCATACTGATCCAGCACCACCACGCTTGGAGGAATCCTCTGTTTTAGTGATTATGCAGATGAAATACCAAGTGAACATGTGCTTTAGTACTCAGAATAATCTGCGAAAGGCAGATTTGAAATCTTATACATTGGAAAATGTAAACTTGGCCTTAAATCCTATCACTTAATTCTAACCCAGCAGGTTCCCAAAGGGTAATTCTAACCCTGAGTACTTATGGAATCGATGTCTCAGAAAATAATTTGTCACACACTGATAATGCCAGTCTTTTGGGCCCCAGTGAGGGCGGAGGGATGTGGGCTATACAGAGCGATCAGAGAAACCAAACCAGCAGTCTTGGTTTCAATCCACCAACTTAAGTCAAATATTCTCAGAACACGTTCAATTTATGCAAGTTTTTTTTTATCCAAAATTTTTTTTTCCTCATAAATATTTCAGAATAGCTTCAGGTGGTACAAAACTGCCAAAACTTCAAGTTGAAAGCGAAACAATTTAAATTTTTTTCTCTAGATGTCATAAAATTATGTGAATGGAGATTTTATATAGTTAGACATTTGCAAGGCCTAAAACTTCTTTGCTCTAAATGCCTAGACATGTAAGATTAAGATCTCATCGTTCTTTCCTCTGATGTTCCTGGTTGGAGTGCTTCCTGGAGGAAGCCCCTCTGACCCGCCCCGCCCACCCCCCCCCCCCCATACACCAGGAGACTGTCATTTCTATCAGATAAATGTGGTGGCTACGTGTTCATGTTGGTCAACACAGATAGCTTTTCTGAACCAAAGCCACCAAGTAGAAACATTTCTGACTTTACCTCAGATGCAAACAAAAAGAAAATTTCCAGTCTTAAGTGTATTCTCTTGATTGGGTTTCTCTGAAGAAAAGGGGGGGAAAAATGCTGTATTAATTGGTGAGATTAATACAGTAACATGTATGGACAAAAAAAATGGAATTATTATACATTAAAGATAACTTTTTGTGACGATTAAAATGTGACTATCCATTTAGAACTTTATGTTGCCTTTAACTAGATCACTTTAGAATCATTTTCAAGTAATACTTATCAATCATATTTAAACCCTTTCCTATTAGAAAGTAATTTCCTTGTAAACCGTTTAGAAAATGTTAATTTTGCAAGCCACTCTCCAGAAGTTTCATTTGATATATTTGATACTTCGATTTGAAATATTCCATGATTTATATTTATGTTGTATTTGCATAAAATGGAAATGATATTGAACTTCGAGGGATAAGTCTTGTATTCTAGTCTCATATTTAATACCCTTGTAATCTCAAGAAAATCCTTCAATCCCAGAGAACCTCAATTTTCTAATCTGTGAAAAGGAGATAATATTGCTTGCCTTCCCCACTTCTCAAAGTTGCTGTGAAGATCGCAAGAGAATTAATGTAAAAAAGGCTTTATAAACCATGAAGTATTGTAATATTACTTCAATTTTTAAATCACTTTCTTTAACAGTTCTAGAAAGGAAATAGTTTCTACCAAGAGACCAATTTTAATTATAGTGGTAGTTGAATATATCAATCTTGACCTTTATTCTTTAAAATAGATTAAAAAGCCATTTCAGAGTCAAGAGAATGTGCCTTGACCTATAAAGACAATGAATAAGGGGATATAATTATTCTTTTTCCTTCTGCCTTATTAGCATGTAATGGAATGACTGGTTGATATTTACATTTAGAGAGAGCCCTAATTGTCCACAACGTGGTACTCTTATTTGAGTCATTGTACAGGCATACATAAATGGATGTATAAATCACATGTCCAGGAGAGCCTCTTTTTTACCGCATGTAACTTATGCAAAAGACTTGTCACCGTTCACGTTTCCCTGCATTTCCAACTGCAGTTTACCTTTTTGACGTTATCCGCTGCCCCTGAATGAACCCTGTGCTCCAGCCAGCCTTGATTACTTGCACCTGCAGTATCTGGGTGCTCTAGAGCTCTTACTGAGGATTCTGTAGGAGAAAAGGCTGAGGCTTTCGCATCATACTCTCCAGAGCACAGTCACTCAAAGCCTCTTTGTCCTTCCCTGTTCTCCCCACTCTGCCCGTTCCATGTGCAGGTGAGGGCAACCCTGACTTCTGTCTTCCCGGATCCCGACGTCCTGTAAACCTCCCTACCCCCCAGCGGAGCACCTCGGCCTGGGAGCAAGTCTGCAAAACGAGGAGCCATCCTATAATAATAAAAGGGCCATCCATAATGTTATGGGGAACTCAAATGCCAATTGCAAATAATAATGGGAAATTATAAATAATGGGGAAAATGTTGTTGTTGTTGTTGTTGTTTTTTTCATTTTTCATTTTTGTCTTTAAAAGTATTTGCTGCCTTAGAAGAAGTATAATATCGATCCCTTCTTTGAGGTTGGGAGAAGAGGACACAGTTGTATTTGCTGGACATCCAGACACCATCTGAGCCCTCTTCCCCTCTTCCCATCCTCTTTTCCTAAGGGCTTGGGTGGGACTTCCCTCTGAAGTTGAAGTCCTTTTCCGGACACTGATTCTTGGTTGGATACACCCAGGGTAACCCTGGGTGGTTGGAGACCCTCTACCTGTCCTTGGTTCCCACAAGGCAGCATTAGCATTGTAGTGACTGGAAAAGAGTTTGCAGCCTGGGTTTGAGGCCATATGTTCATCATACTGTGTATCTGTCCCCCATCAGATCATAGGCACCCTGTCCCTTTCCGGGCCTTCTTAGAGGATTTGCTCTCTTTTTGTAGGAGCTCCACTGAGTTTTCTGTATTTTTTTTCCTCTTGCGTATGAAATACAGCACCTCCCTGGCCTCTTCTGAATTTCTAATCCTAACTCCTGAGAAATTAGGAAAGACTTCCGTCACTCGTATGATCTGCTATATTTGCTATATGCTCTCAGAATAATAGGGGCTTAAGTCTTCCATACACATACGCGCACACATGCACACCCCTGCGCACACACACACACGCACACACGCACATACTGCCATACAAGACCTAAGGTTTGCTTATTGACAGTTGTGATCATTGCCACTTTCTGTACCAGAAGCAAAGTCTTTGGTATAGTCTCTGATTAGCCCTCCAGACTTAGTATGGGGTGTCTTTTGCCCAAGTGAAGGAAACCCATGTACACCATTCCCTGGTTTTCAGTCTTTTGAGAACTCAGCGTTTGGTTGGGGAAGCCGAGTGTTACACCTCTATTCATGTTAATCCTCCAGTGACTAATTCACTGGTGACACAGTCCCAAACATTTTTTTAAGTGTAGCCCTTTTCCTCTTTCTTTACCCAAATGAAGCTTCAGTGACAGCCAGACTCCCAGGGGTGCCTGCTTTCTGACGAAGTCTGATTTTTCTGAATTGTCTTCATGGCCAGTGACCCCCTCAGCAAGGTGCTCCACACAGTCCCCGTTTTTCACACGATTCTCCACAGTCGTTTGTCATACGGCACACTGCAAAGAGGTCTTTGCATCCTTCTGCTACCATGTGGTCAGAAAGAAATCTGGCATGTGAGTGTAGCAAGTTCTCATTACCTGTGCGTTGACTCTTTGGACCTGGCCAGGCATTCCGTCGGGGCTGCCTCTGAGGCTTGGAGACCCCGTGATTCCCAGAGCTGGAGAATGTCTCATTTATCTCTCTTGCTTTTCTGCCCCCGAGGCCTGCCAGTCCTCTGAGATTGCAGCAGCCTGTCTAAACACAGGGCAAACCCCTCTTCTCCCATTGCTGAAAATACGTCTGCAGGAGGTTGGAAGCAAAGTTTCCTGTCTTTGGCGGAGAACCACCCCCAGAGTCGAGTCCCCTTCTCCCCAGATCCCTGCGTGAAGCTGGTGAATCTGGAGGGTTTTAAAATCGTCCTTAGCATAGTGATGAGGATCTTCTTTTATCTTCTGGAAAAGACTGATTTTTCTAGGAAGTCATGTGCCCAGATTGTCAGGAATGGACGGCGGTTTCTTACCTGCTCTGTCACACAGGGAGTTTCTTGATGTCGGTCACCCCATTAATCCCACTGATGGCTCTGAGAGCCTGTCTCTCCAGGCCAGATGTCTCATGTCGGATGGAGCATCCCACCATCTGATCTCAGAAGAGTTGCCATAGCTTCTTATCTGATTATGAGGCAATAGTCCAGGGTCACCTGAACCAGCCTAAACTCTCAAGCACCACGTATCCTAGCAGTAGGTAATTGCAGAGAGGACGTGTACACTCCTGGTAACTCAGTTTCAGGATGATTATTCAGTAAGAGCTGCAACTGGGCACTGAACCTTAGTTCAGAGCATCGACTTTTCAAAAAATAACCTCTTGTATCATCATCGTCTAAAGCCTTGCTGGTTTAAGGAAGAAGTGGAAAATGTTTGTCTACCATGTCCACTTTTTAATGACCCAAAACAGTAACCATGAATTCTTTTAGTCATAAAGAAATTAAAATTGCTGATTAAAAACCCACACAGACCTGGATTTCGCCATCATCACTACCGCAGTGACACCTCTGATCATTTTCACCTTTCAACTCAATGTGGAAAATCAGGCAATGCAGATCATTTTATTTTTATCTAGTAGACTGAAATCGAACCTCGAACTCTCGACACTCAAACTAGAAAGAAAATGTCGGCATTGTAGCAAATTAGACTTCTGAGCGAATTCTTCACAGAAGTGATCTAAAGTCACGTGAGGGTGAGGCTTTTCAGCTCTGTTTTTGGATATATGTGTTCTCTTTGCAAACAAGAACACTTAGGGATGCCCTTTTAAGAGATGAGTACCGAGGTCCTTTGTAGTTCTGCAGTTTAACATTTTAGTAAAATGCTTGCTTACTCATTACTCTGTACATTTATGTTGCTCTTTTTGTAATGTGTCTTTTTTTCACTAGTACAATATCACCTTCTTCAGTTGGTTTTCAACTGAAAATCTACTACATGACCGTTCCATCCAGCAAGGAGAGTGTTTTAGAAGCCAGGTTACTTAATTTTGTGATCTAAAAGAAACTGTGAAACAAATCATATTACGTAGTCTTATGAATTATAATCTCTATTTGAAGAATATGTTTTTCTATAATTTCTAGTCTAACATTTTTGTCAGTTTTAGATCTTATTAACTCAAGGGAGGCAGAACCAGCAACTTGTGGAAATAACATAAAATAGAATTAAAGCTATTAAGTTCCCAAGTTGCTTAGAAGAAAATTGGATATAATGCTGATGTAATTGAGACTGGACATTCTGTGGGTAAATTTCCACCAGGAAGCAATTGGGACGTTGATGGGGGAGAAAACTTCGCTGTGGACATTGCCAACCATCATTTTTGTGTTGGTGGGGGGACACGGTACGAGAGAATTTCAAGGCATCGTTAATTTCCGTAACCACTGTAAACTAGAGGTAAATCAACTACATTTGAAAACACTAAGTGTTCTTTATAGCTGCTTCTACTGATATGCTGACTTGATCACGTGGTAGAAATAAAAGTAATGAAATCAGTTTTCTCTCTTACATAATGTGATTTTTAAATTTAACTTCAGTTAATGTTGTTAACATAGCCAAGTAACCAAATAGAGTGTGTTCAGAACCTGATTTGACAGTACGTGCCCTAGCACTGGGAGTGAGAGATAGACATCTTTTGCTATGAGGTTATCAAGAGTGCATCCCGTGTATTTTAGGCACCTGCTCCTTAATTAAGGTGCTATGATTGCTCATGGTATGCTGAGATTACATGGTATAAAACTGTTTCTGTGGTTGTCCTTTTCTTTGTTGACTCTGAATTATTTTCTCTTTTATGTTCCATTTCTGCTGTCATTTCTAATAGCTCTGCCTCACCACCACTTCCTAAAATATAACTTAGGGGCCATGATTACATCGTAGTGTTTGTTCATACTAATGACCCTCCACTTCCAAATTTTAATACAGGGTTAAGAGAGGAATGGATAGAGTTAGTAGCTTTTGAACACTAATGAAAGGGTCTTTGTACATTTGCATTAAAATACTAATGCATGTTAAGCCCAGAATCTGCAGGGTAATTTTTCTTTCATGACAAAATAGAGCAAATATTAAATACTCTGTGAAAGACTGTTTAGAAAGAGAGCGGTTGCTAGCCCACATCTTGGACTCTGAAAGTCAAGAATGTTTTCTTGTAACTAGAAGGAAACCACTGGAGTTCCTGTTCTTCAGGCCTCCATTCCGATCATCATTACAGAATGTTCCAGAAAAAAAAAAAGTGTACTTTTTGCGATCGGGCTTATCATTAGTGTGACTATTTTTATTTTATTCTCTGGGGGTGGAGCGGGAAGAGGGGGGAAAGACACATTTAGGTAAGAGCTGTTCATTAGCCACCATTGAAGAAGAAATTGAACTTTAGAGAATCTATCAAAAATTCTCTGGTGAGCCTTTTATTACTATCTTGTCTTGAGCCCTTTTTTTAATGACATCTATTATCAGATTGAAATGGCGATTGAGACGCTGCAAAAGTCTGACGGTCTGTCCACTCACAGAAGCTCTCTCCTCAACAGCCATGTAAGTTGCCTCTTCTTCATGTAAACTAATCTCTTGCTTGTTCTGCATGTGTTGCTTGCTTCTAAATGCTTGTTTTATTTATTGACTTGTTTATTTTGCTTCTTAACCTTCCTCTCTCAGCGCCCTATGATCTCTGTATCCCTTCATGGCTATTTTGTACAGCGGAATATCTAAAACAAACAAACAAACAAACAAAAAAACCCCAAATGGAGCCCCTGATATACTGCTTTACTAGGTTTTTGTGCTGTTTTGGTACAGATGTAACATTTCCAAGTTAATACCAAGCTGCCATTTACTTGTGAGAGTTAATTAATGGGGATTTTCAATATTTAAAGTTTTCTGGTTTGTTATTGATTGTGAAGCAAATGCTTGTGATCTGCATCTCTGTGTCCGAAGCAGGCAAATGGTCATGTCTACTTGTATGCCCAGTAGTATTCTGGAAGTGGAAAAAGATGATTATACCAAACTGAGTGGTAAACTGTCTGAAAATGATTTCTTTACCAGTAAGACTATATAAGGTGGGCAGGAAACAGTGACCTAGATGAGCTCCGGTCCTGAGACCTACAGAAAAGTGAAACTGGGCCAAGAGAAGAAGGGAGACTCTAGATAAGCCATAAATTGATATAAATTGAGATTAAATAGGATCACTGTTACTATTTCTTGATGCTTTTACCTGTTACCAGATGCAGCCATCACTGTAACACTGGTAAGTCTGAGAAGATCAAGGACAGTTTTGTGAAACTATGAACACTTTCAAACTTCAAATTTGGGGGAACTGATGGAAATTCTGATTAAAAATTATTTTGTTGCCATAATTTCTGAATATATGGGGAAAAGTAAATAGAGCTGTGACTTATTTCTGTTTTAGAGAGATCTTCTGCTAAATTAATATCAATGACAATACACTAAGTTAGTTTTCCCTCCCAACTGACAATGTATTCTTAAACTGAGAAATAAGTTATTATAATTTTTTAATTCTTCCCCATATTTTTTGAGTGAAAAGTCTAAAATTGGATCCCCCCAACTGAAATGAGATATTGTTATTTTTTCAGTAAACCTAAAACCTTTAGTTCACAGATAATATTTTCACTGTGCTTTTTAAATAATTGACTTTATTTAAAGACTTAAATCTTATATTCCAGCTTAGCACTAAATACTTCCATGTCTTTTACACATTTGTTTTTAGATGAATATTGTGTGTTCTCTCTTTTTCAAGGGGAAGTATCATGGCAAATAAAAACAGGTTAGCCAATTTGGAGAATGCCTGCAATTCTGGTAAAAAGTATAGGTTGTAAATTTTAAAATAATGTATGTCTTGGCCTTTCTTTTTGAAACAGTTTAAGGAATGTGATTTTTTTCCCCCGTCTGAAAATTTCTATGCAGTTAAAAATGTCACTCTTTTGTATGTTTCATCAGTATATCCCTACTGTGTTAGCATGAATTTGTAGTTGGGTATAAAGACTGGTTTAATGTACACTATTAGAGTGTTTTTTTTTAGGGGGGGTAATGACTTAACTGGCGTTTGTATTTTGAAAATGGCAAGTAAAAATGTTTTTCACTTTTAGTCAAAAATGTACAGGAACATAAGAAAAAACAAACAAACACCTGAAGTCGACAGTTAACTTTCTAAACTGTCAGACTTCTAAGAAATTGTGTTTTTGTTATTTAATTCATCTCATTTCACTTGAATTATGCAATTTAGTAAAATATGTGCTATGTTTACTTTTAACTTAAATTACCAATATTTATTAGTATTCCATGACTAATAATATAGGTATAAGAACATGGGGTTTTTTGGTATGTTTTTGTTGATTTGTTGGAAACTCTTCAGATATGTTGGGGTTTCTTTGAGATTATTATTCTCTTGTAAAACTCACAAAATAATATTTAATGTTACTGAACGTGTGGCTTAAACTGCACAAACAAGGAATAAATGTTTGTTACTGTGTGGCTTCATACTTTTTGTTATTAGCACGGTAGCTCTTCCATAGTGTTGTCTAACTGTCAGACATTTCAGGATATACACACACACACACACATATAGATACAGTATATAGATAAATGTTGCAAATACAGTGATAATCTCCCTCTAGATATCCCTATTTGTTTTGTTACGCCTCTGAGGTAGTTAAATTCATTTAAAGCACATTTACAGGGGCACCTGGGTGGCTCAGTGGGTTAAAGCCTCTGCCTTCGGCTCAGGTCATGATCCCAGGGTTTTGGGATCGAGCCCCGCATCGGGCTCTCTGCTCAGCGGGGAGCCTGCTTCTCCCTCTCTGTCTGTCTGCCTCTCTGCCTACTTGTGATCTCTGTCTGTCAAATAAATAAATAAAATCTTTAAAAAAAAATAATAAAGCACATTTACAGTCAGGTCTTCAGAAATACAAATGATTCTACAGATGGTATAGAAACGGTAAAGGAAGGGAAGGATCTTGTCTCTGCTGACCAGTCAGGTTTCTCCCTGAACACATAACAAGAATCCTGTTGTTTTTCTGTCCTTGGAAAGTTAGTGATGCTCCTAATGTTTTAGATTAATCCGAACAACTGGAAAAACTACTGCATGTGTTCTAGTTGATAACCACCTGCTAAAGGCATTTTGAAATCTGTTGACTTAATTGGTGATGTTCACTTGTAAAGAAAAATTTTAGTGGAAAAGTTTCTAAAAAATATATCCTTCGTATCTTAAATGTCAGTAAACTGTAAGTTACCTTTATCCCTCACTATATAGCACATAATATAGATTCATTTGAGGTTTGTGGGATTCTTTAAAATGGACATGAATCCCAACTTCATGATGATACTTCCCTGACCTCTCAGTTACTACAGAGGATCGATTTCATTAGGCCAGAAATTAGGAGGACTGATCAATACTGTGTGTCCCATATTTAGTAGTTTTAGAAGAGGCATCTTAATCATGATTTTTGAGCAGAAAGCCTATTTCACTCTATTTTAGAATATGGGAGAGAATGGTTTTCCCATTTTCCCTTTACACATTTGATTATTCACAGTAACTCAGAAAATTCTTCTTAGGGTCAAACAAATAAATAATCTCCTGTCAGTAGAATCCAACATGATTGCCTTGTTTTTTTACCTTTCTTTCTGGGGTGGGGTTTTGAATTCTGTGTCCCCTTTTCAGCGTATCCTTAAGAGTACTTAGTACTGCTACTCCGTTTTTATCATTATTTTCCTGTTATCCTCCAGGTTGAAGTGCACATGATGCATATATACTCCTCAGTTTCATACCATGTATAGTACCCCACTCAGAAACTGAGTATAGTGACATTGAGTGCCATGTTTCTTTTCTAGTATTGTCAATATTTGCATAATGGCAATTATTTTGGTAGTAACACCATGCAGGCAGAGAGTACATACAAACTGATAAGTTGAAGTCCCAGGAGAGTGCAGACTTCATATGTTTTGTCCACTGAGGCATCCCTGCTGCCTAGAAGAGTACCTGGTACATGGTAGAGGTTTCCCAAGTATTTGCTAAATGGATGAACATAAACAAGTAGTAGAAGGGAACAGACCTTATCTTACCTTCAGTATTCTCCATACCTTTGCCTGTCATATGTTCGTTTATTTGGGGACTCACATTTTGTTTGTTATCAAGTATGCTTCTGTCGGTTTGTTTATGAACAGTATTGGCATAAAGCATTTTGTTTGTTATCAAGTATGCTTCTGTCGGTTTGTTTATGAACAGTATTGGCATAAAGCAGTCTTTTCCCTGCATAGAATTTGTGTGAAATAGTATATGATCCCTCTATCATTGCCCCATGGGCAACCTTCCGTTTAAGAGTAGACAACTTCGTTTCTCTCCAAAAAAAAAAAAAAAAATCAGAGCCAAGGGTGATATCACTCATCCCCTTGTATTTTGGAATGGTACTTTTGATTTAGCTTTATGGAATTCACTCTATTAGTATAATAATTTTTAATTAAACATTTTTATTTCCAAATCTTCTGCATGTGAGGATGCAGTGGGGCTTAATGATGTATATTGTCTGCCTACGACAAAGTAGACGGTCATTGCAGACCAAAGTTTATTTTGTACTTCTCAGTGGTAACTAATATAAATTGGCACTTAATGATTATTTTGTACCCGATGTGAGATATTTTAGATTGCAAATTTGAACACAGGAATGTTCTTAAACTAATTGTTCCCAATTTCCACAAAATGTTCTTGAACTTGTACGTTAAAAAAAAAAAAAATCCATCTAAAGCATATAAAAAGCATCAGGCATTTATTTTTTATACTTTTTAAATCTAGCAAGTTGTTTTATGATTTTTGCTGGTTTTAGCTACTTAAATATATTCAGCTCAAAGCAAACCCTTGTTTTGTACTCACTTTCCCTTGACTTTGCTGTATTGTAAATATAAGTTGTGACAGAAATAAGACCTGTCAAAATGCATATCATCAGTGAACTGAACTTAAAATGAATCCTAATGGATAATAATCCATCTGGGGGAAAAATGCCAAATGTTACATTTAGATGTTAATTGGGGAATGCAGTTTTTGTTGTTGTTGTTTTTTTTTAATTTGTCAATCAGTATTTCCCTTTGGGAAAAATAGGAACTATTCGTCTTCCTCAATCTACCCTGATTAATATAGATTAAATGCAAAGGTTGAAAGATGCAATTATCTTGGTTTCCACCCTTACATGAATCTGTGTTAGTTCATCAGTGGAATAATCAAGTTTTAAAGATAAAGGTTAAAAGTTCCTGTGGTATCTTACAGGCTTTTAAAAACCATAAAGGTAAGTAAATACTCAATGACATTTTATAACAGAGGAAACAAAATAGTAATAGTTTAATTCTAAATTGCTAAATGTTAAGGGTGTTGAATTCTAGTGTCCAAAGGGATTTTATTAAGGACAAAGTCCAAGGAAATTAGATCTCAACAGGTCTGACCTTCCCTTGAGCCGCACGAGAGGGCATGCCTTAAGCCTACACTGAACGGCCAGGTTTCCCTTTGAACAAAATCAGTCCTTTCTTATACTGTGTTTCAGACCCAAATACCTGATTTACAATGTCATCCCTGTGTCGAAACTTGAAGGTGACATAACTGCATGTAGCATGCACGTGATGATCCCCAGCTGCATCTCAGAATCTGACCTCGTCGCTCCTAAACCAGAGTCCACTCACACAGTGAGCTGAGGACCGCTGTGCTTACATGGTAGAGTTGTCCCCAGCATTTCGAGGTTGGGTCTCCAGCCCTCAGGGCTTTCCACCTCCACGTGACCTCCTCCTGCTCTTCCAAAGTGATTGCCAGCCTTCTGGCGAGGAGTAAACATTCTTCCTCCTGCGAATGAGGGGCAGGGAACGAAATGCACCTTCACGACCATCAAAGTTACAGTCCTCCGGACACCCACTCTTATGGAGTTTTTCAAACCAACTGACGATATAGACCCAAACATACACACACATACTACAAATAAACTCAGATTTTTTGAAGAACTGGCTTAGAAATGAAGAGTCTATAAGAATGTAACACTGTATACGGTAAAACAAGAAGTTTACAAGGCAGTTAGTCCAGATTACTTGACCCGTTGAGCCTTTCAGGGGACCACGGAGCCAATCCGGTAAAAACTTCATTTTCTCTGAACTATTCATCTGGGGCTTGAGTAATATTATCCAGGCTTCCAAGTATTTTAAGGCAACTTTTGCTGTCGTTATGTCACTATTTTTGTGAAAAGTTTTCTTTAAGGATGGTCTGATTAACTCTTTTATATATGTAAACATACCTTTGGACTCAAAATATTTTATGTTGAACTTTGATATTTGCACTAGTTTTCACTTCTATAAAAGGCGTCTTAAGATCATACCCTCAAATATTTTATTATTAGATTTGCTTTCCAGTTTTTTTAATCTACAAGACAGTTTTCTTTATTATGAGAAAATAGTGTCATTTTTAGATATCTGTCTTTACGTTTAGGTAATTAAATATTACAAGAGAACTAGTAAACATTTGAGGCAGTTTACGGAAATTTTCTATTTGTATCTCATTACTTAAACGAATTATTTGTATTTGCTTTATATCTTGTTAAAAGTATATTTATCAGATCTATTTTTACTAGTTGTATACTTTTGGCTATAGAGTTCATATTACGAAATCATTTTCCATTTCTGAAAAGAGAATATCCTTTAAATTAACATTTCCTATATAGCTCTATGTTATGTTCATTAGCAAAGAAATATTTTATTTTTATTTATTTATTTTTGTTACAAAATCATACTACTTTGGCTTTGACACTATGCCTTCCATGAGGAAGCAAAGATAGTATATACAAACATATCTTTGGTATTTTTTACTTACATGTGCTATGTGTTCCATGCTTGTGGATGTGAACACTTCCTTAGTTCAGTTGCAGAATATTTGCTTTCTCCCAAAATATTTCAGAGTTTTTATACATTTGCCTCTCTGAGGATTCTGTTTTGGTCTTTCCTTTATACTCCTTCATCTCAAGAAACTGAATTTCTCAAGAGACTATACCTTTCTATGTTTCTATAGTCTATGCCCTGTATTTCTATATTCTTTATGTGTTTAGAATACCAATTGGAAGGTTCTATGTAGTCTATACACACAAAACAAGAGCTCGCATCGCTGGGCGATATGGTTCACTAGAGCCTCGCCAGCGCCATTCACGTGAGGAAGCACTGCCTTCAGATGCCGGTCGTCGTCCTGAGGCGCGCGGACAAAGGGTAGGAGGGAGATTCGTTCGGCCATATTTTGTGTGTCCCTGTCTTCAGTTGCCTTCGTAATCTACAGAATCTGAACATTTATGAAGAAACACTAGAGACATCCTGGCCCACTCTGGTAGGCAGAATACTAACCCGAGCCATTATAACTGGGTTTTCCAGTCATTTT
Organism: Martes martes; assembly: GCF_963455335.1. Classification (NCBI taxonomy): domain Eukaryota; kingdom Metazoa; phylum Chordata; class Mammalia; order Carnivora; family Mustelidae; genus Martes; species Martes martes. The sequence goes on from NC_137900.1 coordinate 7,209,646, forward strand.
GCCCCCCGATACGAAATGAGTATGAGTAAGTGAACTTGCTCTTTGTGCTGTGTAGAATACTCAGAAATCACGTGTCTCTGGAAAACGCCTTTACTGACAGGTTACAGATGCTTCCTCTCGAAAGAATTCTTTTTGACCTTTAATTTTTCTGTCATTATGTAAATGAACGTTTATTTTGTGTAACCTTTTAGAAAGGGAGGGTTGTATGTGTTACAGAGGCAATGAGTGTGTTTAAATGCACATGTTCATATATACGTGTTCACGGAGAACTTCAGGTCTCCCTGACCAGAACGTGAACTTTATTTTTAAAAGTACTGTGCTCTGGGGGCGCCTGGGTGGCTCAGTCGGTTAAGCATCCCACTCTTGATCTCAGCTCAGGTCTTGATCTCAGGGTTGTGAGTTCAAGCCTCGTGTTGGGCTCCATGCTGGGTCTGGAGCCTACTTTAAAAAAAAAAAAAAAAAAAAAAAGTACTGTGCCCTAACCTGTAGACTTGGTGCCCATATTTTCGGAGCCAACATCAGTATGAGTTTAATGGGATAAGTTTAATTAAACATGACCATCATGTAAGAATATTTGAAATTAAAATGGTTCTGGTCAATTCAGTCATCATAGTTCAAGGCAGTAAGTCTAAAATATTTTTAATGAATTTTCTTAGTCAGAGTCTGAAGGTTCAGGTTCTGAGTTTGTTCACAAATCTTAAAATATGTAAGCCAATGCTTTGATTTATTTAAGTATCCGTATTGTTTTTTGGAATATGACTGTAAATTCCTAGAGGACAGGAGTAAGATCACATTCATTTCTACATTGCTAGGTGCCTAGCACATTGCCTGGCTCATAGTTGATGTGCCAGGAATCCTTGGGCTCCCATAACTTATGTTTAATTTAAGTTGCATGTAAAAATATCACTTCTTTATCACACCTCTTCTATATGGCATGGAAATTTTGTTGAGACAAGTAATGTGAAGTATTTGCTGCTCTATGGAAATAACAACCGGTATGCAAGTAATCAGGAAATGTGTGTTGGGAACCAGATTGGACTCTGAGACAATCTGTGACCTTAAGAAAGTCATTTTTCATTTCTCCTTTTATAAATAAATGAATGAGCGAGTTAATAATTTTCCTGCTGTTGAAATTCAGTAATAAATACCTACATTATATTTTCTAAAATTTTTTTGCACTTGCTATACTTTAAAGATTATTTTTAAAAAACACAGGACAACATAAACCTTTCAAATGTGAACTACAGACTGAGAAAATGTTGCTTTCCCAACTACCATTGTAATGTATCTTCCGAAATTATGAAAAAGCATAGCAGGGAAGTAGAAAAACTCCAGTGATTGTAATAAAAGATTCCTTTTTGTAAGTTACATATGTATTTTTTTAATCAGTGTCTGGTTAATTTCTTTCTTTCTGGGGCAGAAATTATTGATTTTTTTTTTTTCCTTTCTGCTTGCAGAATTTGACCCACTAGATAGTACCGTTGTTGTCCTGTTGGAGTATATTACATAAGTAAATTAAAATTCTATGTAAATGAATAGAAACTTGATATAAAAACTCATACCAGGCAGCCTGCTGTTCATGTGTTAAAACAAAGTAACCCTAAAGCTGTATTATGTGCCACGCCACTAGGCTTGGAAACATCTTGTACATTAGAAATTACAAATTTTATTTACAACCAGTTAAGAGGTTTCTTTGAATTTCCCGAAGAGGCGTTTATCCACAGAATTGCAATCAATACAGGGAATATGAGCGTTCTTTACACATGCTTGAATGTTTGAAGGAATGGATGTGGTCCAAGGTCATAAATTAGGTTCAGTGGTGCACATTTCCAAGAGTTTTCAAGGTCTGATCATACCAGCCTTTGAATTACAACAGTTGACCCTATTACAAGTCTTGATGAAGATCTTCTAAGTATTTCTGTGTATTGTGTTTGTAGTGGCTTGTAGACATGTTGGTAAATTATATGGTTTCTCTGTGTTTACCTTGTCTTATTTGTACTAGCTCCAGTGGCTGTTGGACAATTATGAGACAGCAGAAGGAGTGAGCCTTCCCAGAAGCACGTTGTACAACCACTACCTACGACATTGTCAGGAACACAAACTGGACCCAGTCAATGCTGCTTCTTTTGGAAAACTAATAAGGTCAATTTTTATGGGATTACGAACCAGGAGATTGGGAACTAGGTTAGTATGAAAAAATAAGATCGTAAACTAATCCCTCTCTTTCAAAGTAAAGCAGTTCAGTATATCGTTGGAGCAAAAGTGCTTGATTACGGATAACATATAAAGAAAAAAATAAGGAAATAGCTCAGTTTATACAGTCTCTCATGAAGAGGTCATTATTCACAGAAGACTGCGAAACCAGAATGATGCATTGTCTTAAATGTAACTGAGCTCAGCTTTGAGATGAGTTGATTCTCAAATCATATAGAAATCAGCAAGTCAGACTGTTAGTGGAAGATTTACACATGGTGCCTTAAAAATTAATATATATCACTATTTTTTCTTTTGAAAAATAATTAGACTAGAGATGAGTAAGTGATGTAGTCAGTGGAAAACTGTCTCTTGACTCTTGCAAAATTATATTGAAATGTCTTTATAAATAACTCTTTGAATGGAGTGAGAAATTAAAGCTGAGTTTTCATTTCTGGAGATCAATTAAAAATCATTTGGTGAACTTGAAAAATTGGGGAGTTTGAAGCCTTCAGTAATGACATTGTCCTGTTTAACCTCCTACTAGCCTTTTTTAAACTCTTGACTGTGAAACCGTACATGTAGGGAAGTAAAAATATAGTATACCGCCATTACATGAAAACCAATAATGTGAAAGAAATTCTTAGTTTCTCGCCTCTTTCCTTTGGAAAGAGATATGAGTGTTTTTACTAATCAAAATATCATGAACATAATACTTAGAACTGTGGAGTTTCATTTTGGGCCTTTCTATAATTTTTACAAATTATCATAACATAAATATTTTAAGAAGCTGGGCAGAAGGATATGGATGTTTTTGATTTCCTAAATCCTACAGAAATCCATATTAAAAAGTATAAAAATAAAGATGCTATGCTGTGTAACATTAGATGATATACCCTTCATTGGTTTTTAAGTCTTAGCTTCCTAGTGTTCTAGTGAAGAGTATTTAATATTGTTAATAAAACAAAGAGACCCTCAGTAATTGACTTCATAGTCAATGTATGCTAAAAAAAAGGGTGTGTGTGTGTGTGTCAATTTCATGGCATTGACGAGGTCTGCCTGTATTCAGAGGGTGAATACTCCTTTCTGTTGCATTTCAAGTGATTTTACCTTCAGGTTGCTGGAGGTTCTCTCATAAATATATTTTCTTCTACCTATACTTGGAAAGATAGTACATTTTAAACCAGAGACTATGATGGCTAAAGGAACTCAAGCTTTTAGTCCCTTGAAAAAAGCTCTTTGTCTCTCTCATACTCCCCCCACCCAGAACCACAAACATCTTTATTTGGGGATCTAACCTGCTATCCCCTTGCCAAAGGCTCCATAGTTATGCATACCATGCCAGTATTTTGAGAGTCTGGGCTTCATTCAACATTGTAATAGTGGTATTGTCATGCTCCTTTTGTTGCTGAGACGGATTTCAGTGGGTCCTATTTTGAGGCTCCTTTCAAACCTTGAAACACATCTTAAAAATAGAAAGGGACAAAATTGGGGTGGTTTGGGTTTGTGAATGAGTGGAATCCAACTCTGTAAGTACATATTGCAATATTGCAGCTTTACTTTCTGATGTTCTGTTTTCCCCCCTCACCATGTAACAATTATGTCTCCTGTTCCTTTTAAAATTGGATGTAGTGTTTGCAATTAGAGGTGGAAAGGAAAGCTTAGAAGAATAAGGAGAAAAGAAACCCTATGGGGAAAGTTCAAGCAAATGCTATGTTACGAAGACAGCAGAACTCTAATGTAGAATTGCTCACAACGATGAGGGCAAAGCTCCAGGGGGTCTGTCGTGGAGAGTGGTTTCTCATTCATTTACTACTCCTAACCCAGGGGACAGAAAAAAAATCAGTATTATAAATCATGAGGCAAACTAACTCAGATGATGCCCCTCCCCCTCTCCTTCCCCTCCTCCTCCTCCTCCTTCTTCTTCTTGATGAACTGTATGCACAGCTATTACTTGTTAATCAATAAAATAATTTGGTGGGTTAATTCAAACCAAAACTTTTCTCAACTTTATGTTCTAAACAAAGGCAGTTCAAAAGTTTCCTTTCATTAGAATCCATCTGCAAATTAAGTTTAAGCAAAGAAGACCATGGAACATGGCTGATCTCCCCCAACCATCTCCCCACCAACCCAGTGGAAATGCTGATTTGTAGAAAATGGAGAAGAAACTAGACACTTTATCTGGTTTGGTCTACAAGACAGACACCATTTTACTCTATAGCTATCGTTGGCTACATCCCTTGGGGAATGGCTCCTGCTTCCCACCTCTACTCCTTACCCTTCTCCTGTTTGTAAGGGAGAACACTACAAATTAGTGTTTTTTTGTTTTTGTTTTTTGTTCTGTACTGCAGTGGATTTTGGAGACAAGATCTAATCTCTGCAAGTAGAAGGCCCTAAGTTTTCATACTGTTTTATTTTACCAAAACTAGGTAGTTATTAAATGCCCTACTTTAAAAAAAAAATAGCAATATTATTTATATAATAAGATTTAATGTCTTTGAATATATATTCTTTAATTTTGGAAGTAAAATTCTGTTCTATTTTTATATAAAATATTTAATCCACACTCTTCTTGCATTTCTTTTTGTAAATGAAAGAAAAAAAATGGAAAAAGCAGCTGATGTCTTGCTATATATAGACTTGTGAAAAACTATTTTCCCTTTGCAAAAATCTACATATTTAAAATGTTATTTTTGCAAGAATTTGCAAATTTCATTCAGAGCAAAACTTTGTCGTTTCTAATAACAAACATGGTCTTTCTCACGAACATGGGGAAATTGTGACAATTTTCATCCAGGTGGAAATTTGCCATTTTCACAGAGAAATTTCCCCATGTCTGTTGTGACACATCTTACTCAGCCCGCAAAACCGATATGAATTCGTTAGAACAGAGACTAATAAAGTATGTTTCAAGACCAATAGATTAAATGCCTGCTTCCTTTTCAGTTTCAAAATAGTAAATAATAGACTTCGCCGCAATACTCTGTATCGGTGGAGTTACCTTCATGATCCCTGCCGTAATAGAACTTGCAAAAATGGAGAATGTATCCAAGACGATAGAATCAAGATTTCTCTTCCTCGTTTTGTAGAACCACGTCATAAGAAATTCCCATCTAGCATGCGGCCCTTTACGCTGTCGATGCATTTTTATTGGCCAGACTTTTTTTTGCAGCATCACCCCTTCTAAATTAAATTTAAAATACAAATTTGAGAAGAAAAATGTAACTTGCAAGGACTCAGTGGCTGTTGTACTAATATTTTATAGTTTATAAGGAATATTTATATAAAATATAATAATAGACTAATATTTTAGTTTATAAGGAAAGATTTATCCCAGGGTCCTGAGCCGACTGATTCGGAATCTTAATTTGATTCTTCAGGTGTAGCCACCATAAAAATACACGGGTGATCCAGAACAGGGAGATCATAAACATGTGGCATAAATATGCCACTTTTACCTAACCTTTCCCAGTGTGTAGCTAAGCGGACATCCTGTGTGATTGATATTGATTCGACTGACTTTCTGTGTCTCTAATGTTTGTTGTTCTTTTATGAAGAGGCAACTCCAAGTACCATTACTATGGGATTCGCGTCAAGCCAGATTCCCCTCTGAATCGTCTGCAGGAGGACATGCAGTATATGGCTATGAGGCAGCAGCCCATGCAACAGAAACAAAGGTAGACTCTGGAATGTTTCCTGACCTGTCCAAGCTACGCATTTCTTTAGATGTACGGTCTCCTTTTTTCTAGAGCTAATACCTAAGTGTGCAAAAATGTGGCTGTTGTTGACGTACGTACAGAAAACACCATGAGCAGTTCTCAAATATGATTTAGTAGAATTTCATCTTCCCTGTTTTCCACATCTTTTTAAAATTACTTATCAGACAACCCATTGAGCCCCTTGTAAGTAAATGTGACATCCCAAACTATGCGGCCGAGGAAACCCAACACAACACATCAGGTGCAAATCCAAGCAAATGCCACCTGGGAAACTTGTTTCGGTGTTGGTGAGTTCCCTTCTTGCTGTCGGCAACCTCCCTCAGTCACTCTTCTTGACGTGGTAGGAGCACTGGCACCATGTTCAACACTTCTTACATCTTCTTTGAATCCAGCTTTCAAAGATGAAGAATTGTAGATGTTAGAGCTGTAAGAGGTCTCAAGCTTTTGTGGATGGATGGATAGATGAATGTATGGGTGGATGGAATCATAGATCTTAGAATTAAAAATACCTCGGTCTAGTCTGACCCATTAGCTTTGTGACAAGCAGAGCCTTAATAGCACTGTGTTTCAGGGAAGTCCCAGAGACATTAAATGATTTGCTCAAGCCCACAATGCTGTTACCTAGCCCAGGGCCTTCAAGTCTCATGTGGCTTATGTCTGGAGTAAGTAAAATGAACAATCTCTTCCTTTTTACCAGGATAGCTCAGCCATAATAATAGTTATAATTTTTCTTTTCAATTGAGCATGCAGAATTAAGTAGGGGAAAGGAGGCCTGTATACAGGTCATCAGATGGCCTACCTCAGTCTGCTGAATTTATTGGTCTGGGATGATTAGCCGGGTCTCCTCTACAGCCATACTAGCTAAGTCGGAAGCATTAGCTCCAGTCACCGCCAGGGAAAGAATCTGTCAAACAGTGGTTCTTCCTTTCCTTAGTCAGCAAGCATGCTAGACCCCCGTGTGCCCAGAGAAGACACAGTCTCTAACTTGGAGGAGTTCAGAAATTAGAAGGAGCGGCTCGGGAACCTTTTTTCTTAAGGAATGCAGTGTGAGAAGTGCTGAAGTAAAGCTTTGATCCAGGAACTAGTGAAATACAGAGGAATTTTCAGCTAACCCCAGGAGGACTGAGAAGTGTCCTAGAGAAAGCGCTGTTTGAGGGGGTCTCAGAGCAATCAGGAAGAGGGACTCAGGCAAGCAAGAGCTCCGGGGAATATAAAGTCCAGGATGTCCTTGATACATACTGGTGATTTGGTGAGGCTGACCCGGCAGGGGGAGAACTGAGGAGAAGGTTGAGTGGTTCAGCAGGAGATGAGATTTAAAACTTCCTTTGGACCTTAGCTTAGGGGACTCGGTGGTATATGCAGCCGGTAACTTTGTTCTTTGCGTGCAATATGGCTTTGAAGCTGTGTAAGGCTTTGGAGCAAAACAATGGGACTTGCAGATTTTTTTTAGAGAGGAGATTTATTAGGGACAAGACTATATTTCATGGGAGCAGACTGGAAGTAAAGAGGCTCGCTAAGTGGTTTAACATGATCGAAATTTCTGGTGTTAGTGTTCTAGACTGAAGAGTCCGTCCATTCAGGATTGGCTATTAAATGGTGATCTCTAGGGTTTCAGATTTTTGAATCACAGGTTCTCGACCTTTTTTGTTGAATTTCTAATTTCTGTTTTTTTTTTTTGTTTTTTGTTTTTTGTTTTTTTTTGAGGTATAGTCCGTAAAATATATTAAAAGGTCTTGGAGAACCACAATAAAATAAGTCAGAACACTCCCTTACGTGGAGGTGGAGTTTGTGCGAATTGTCATAAACGGTTATCGTCTCGGGTTATGATTATCTTGTTCACCTATGAGCAGCGACACTTGGTGCCTTTAGTCTCTGGTGCATCCTCTGCTGTCAGGCATCACAGCACTGCACAGTGGAGCTGATGGTGAGGTCAAGATCAAAACAAATCGGTCCAAAAAGAGCATATTCAAACTTAAATATTGAACAAAAACTTGTTCAGTTGCTTTTAAGATAGCTTGAAGATTACTTCTCCCTGTGATTTACCTGCAAAGAATCAAGCAAGTGCTATGGAAATGGGAGCCTTCAAGGAATGTTCTTTGTTTAAAAAAAAAAAAAAAAAAAAAAAAAACCCGTGGGGCACCTGGGTGGCTCAGTCTGTTAAGCATCTGCCTTCAGCTCATGGGATCGAGCCCTGCCTTGGGCTCCCTGCTCAGCAGGAAGCCTTCTTCTCCATCTCCCACCCACCCCTGCTTGTGTTCCCTCTCTCACTGTGTCTCTCTTTGTCAAATAAATAAATAAAATCTTTAAAAAAAAAGTGGGTTAGGGAAGAAAGACCTGGGGCTTAACAAGGCCTCCTTATGAAACAGATTCCAGAGCTCTAAAGGTTAACAAGCCATGAACACTCTGCCCTCTCAGTCTAGTTGTAATTGCTTTTAGACCTAGACCTAATGTGGATGTATTTAAGAAGGGATATAAAATTATCAGTGATGCTAATAAATTGTACCAACTTTAGTTCCTTACAGTGTTTGCTTTCTTGTGAAATAAGGATATGAGAGAACCAAAGACATACAGTTGACCCGTGAGCAACAGGGAATCAGAGGCACTGACCCCACCACATGCCCGAAATCTGGCTTTAACTTCCGACTCCCCAGAAAAACTTCACTACTAATAGCTTAATGTTGACCAGGAGCCTTACTGATAATAGAAAGTTGATTCCCACATGTTTTGTATGTTACATGCATTATATAGTTTATTCTTACCATAAAGTCAGCTGGAAAAAGAAAATGTTACTAAAAAAAAAGTCAGGAAAATACATTGACAGTATTGTATTTATTGAAAAAATGCTGAGTGTAACTGTGTGGATCTGCACAGTTCAAACATGTGTTGCTCAAGGGCCGGTAGTACTGAAATTTTCTTTGTTTTTAATGAGACAAGTTTTGGATTATGGATAGTTGCTCTTGGAATGGTGTCTTGATCACTGACTGTCCTGTTAGTATTGTCAACCTCACAGACCCCTCACTGGGACTAGCAGGACGGAGGGAGGGTTCTGTTTTCTCTCTGAAGGAGTCTACCAACTGGCCACGTTCTTAGCCCTTCAGTGAAGCCTGTTATCCCATTGTGCAAGAAGAGTTGGACAGAAGAGGGAGAGTTTCTCTAAGTCTGGATGTCGGGGTTAAGAGTATTTGTTGAAAAAACCAATGAAAAAGAAAAGTATTGTATCGTTTGTCTTATGGCTTATAAAACTCAAATGACTCTACTGAATATATTCAATTTCACGTAAGAAGAGCCTGCCATTCTTGTTAAAATATAAGTGACATGTGAAAGGTTTAAAATATTTTATAGCAGCAACTTGTATCTAATATTTTAGAATATTCAGATTATCTCAACGCCTCGAGCATTAGTGTATGCATGTACATGTGTACATCTTCCGAAGTATAAATTTACATGTTTTATGTGTTCTTACGGAATGAAAATTCAAGTATATGCAGTGATCATTTGATCAAATAGAAGTGGAGTTTTACAGCTCAGTTTGCACATTTTTCTGTGAAGTTGGGAGTCACAGTAGTTGGAGAAGTACTAATGATTGTTTTGCATATCTTTATAATTATTAGAACCCCTTAACTTTTGGTATCTCATCTCAAGATTTGATAGGGTAGTAGAGGAAATTTCCACTTGTTTCCACATCCGATTCCCAGCAACACCACCATATGGGGCACAGCCACAAGTCTGGAAATAAATGGAAACAGTTTCTGATTGAAAAAACGGATGTCACAGAGCCCGTAGTATAGCTTAATTGGAAAGATGAAGCCATCCTCAAACCAGGTATCTAAACTAAAGGAGCAGATGAGAGCCCACTTGATTCATAGGCAATCGTGGGGTAGAAGAGCTGGCAAGAGGAAATGTAAGTGACAAGGTGACAAGGGTCTTCTCTTTGCTTTTGGGTTAATCAACACAGAAGTGTGTGCACATTCAGTGGAAGGACAAGTAGACCCAGGTCCTCCAGTAGTTTCGAGTATCATCAGTATAGCGACTGGAATATAGTCCAACACAGTGTAATAACTTTGGCTTATTGATGACATCACAGGTAATCAAAAAGACAAAGTATCCTGGGGTTAAAAAAAAAAAAAAAAGAATGTATAATTTTTAAAAATACCTTCTGTTGAAAATATTTCACATGAAAATAACTTCTGCACATAAATGTCTTCTCTAGTTTCAAGGAAACTCACTCATGGATAATTTGCATGCCTTTATTTAGGCAATAAATAAATCAGGTTATTATAGAGCAAAAAGGAGACCAGGACTTCTCAGGTCTACAAACCAAGTAAAAATGCTTGCTGCAGTTTATTTTCCACATTTGAAAGAAGAGTTGGAAGAGTGTTGGCATATGTATTTGAGTCATTCCTCCAGATCCTCATAGCAGAAGTGGTAGAATGGAACCAAGCGCTTTTGACAGTGTGCTGGGCTGTGTTTGATCCCAGTAGCCAGTCTCAAAATATTAAGGTGCATTTATCATTCCTCCAACAAACACCTGACCACAAGCAGTTGCATATAGAAAATGTCCATCACATCTAAAAGAGACGGAATCATAGAATCATAGACTCTTACAGCTGGAAGGAAGAGATTCCCCCAGTCCAGTCCATCCTCTTGATGAGAAAACTGAAGTCCATCAGGGTAACTTATCCACAGTCATATAACAACAAGGGCAAGAACCCAGTCCTCTTGTCTTTGTTCTTACAAGAATGCCCCCTTTAAAGAGGGAAGATAACCCAAACAGGAACATACACATGTAATAAATTTGTGCATATGAAATAAAGGGAGAAATCACACTTCAGTGAGTATGTCCCAAGTAGTGAGGGCACGTGTCACCTCCTGCCTCTTTGAATGATCTCTTCATAGGAAATGGACCTGTGAAAGAAGGAGGCTTTGTGGTACAGAGAGGAGAGAGAGGCCAGTTGGAAACCCAGCAGGGCTACTTTTGCTTTGATGTAGACAGATGTGAAAGCACGCATGTCTCCAAGGAGGGAGGGAGGGCATGGATCCCTGTCTATAGAAGACCTTCCCTAAGGGGCGCCCCAGTGGCCCAGTCGATTGGGCGTCTACTCTTGGTTTCAGCTCTGGTCATGATCTCGGGGTCGTGAGAGCCCTGTGTGGGGCTCCACGCTTGGCAAGAAATCTTTCTGCTCCTCCCCCCGGTCATATGCATTCTCTCTCTCTCTCTCTCTCTCTCACTCGCTCTCAAATAAATAAGTAAATCTTCTAAGAGAAAAACACAAGACTTTCCTTAATATAGACTTCCCAGGCTAGTGGAAAGCACCCCATAATTAAGACTGGGAAATCTTCAGTTTCCCAGTAGACTGCTCTGGCTTTTCTGCAGTGTGCGTGACTGAAATTCACTGAACCTTGGTTTCTCCATCTGCAAAATGGACATTGATTCATAGTAGACGACCTCACAGATTGTTCTTCTGTTCAGGTGGGAAAAAGTATATAAAGGGGTTTTTTTTGTTGTTTTTTTATAAATAATTGGAAACATTCAAGTGTTAGGTAAATTATTATCATTAATATTGTTATACTGTGTGCTCTAGAGAACAGTATTTATTTCTTTAAGGCCGTTTCAGAGATGAATGAACTCTAGCAATTAGGCAACTTTTGACTTCTGTTCCTTTACGCCTCCCGGCGAGTGGTTTTCAGCTTTGATTGATGCTAACAGTTCACCCTCCCTTTCCTGGGTCGGGAATCCCAGGGGGTCACTGCAGAGCTCAGCATCTAGGGCTGGTCGGTTGCTCTGGGGCAGCGCAGGGTGGCAGGAGTCATCGGTGGGAAGATGATCACATGCCTGCACCTTTGGCTTTTGGAAACAGATAAGGAATCTTGGCACTGAATCTAGCGTTCACTGTGCCCCTGCAGTGGTCCCCGATGTAAAGATAGTTTCCACTAAAGATCAGAGAATCAAAATTAATCACGATTCAGTAACTATTAACTATAGTAATTCGTGTAAAGTTTTTTAATGGTAACACCATTTACCCTCTTGATAAACGTTTATTGAACATTTTAAATGTCCTTCAATAAGCAGTTTCTATGCAAGATCTCATTTGGCAATTACATAGACTATTTACTGATAAGGAAATGGAGGCCCATTTAATTTTGCTGTATACGAGAAGCTCACTAATCTGTTTTTCCTTAGACAGAGCCCCAGGTTGTTCTCTTTTGTGGTTGTTGCCCTCTTGGCATCAGGTGGAGTCAGGTTGTTATCTTTCAAAGAAAAGAGGTAGGGAAGGGCATCCCTGTCGAAATGGTTTAAAAGGAAGGGCCAGCTATAGATCAAAGAAGTGTCGTGTATATTTGTAGCAAGACTATACGAGTTCGACATACGAATCCCACGTTGCCTTTGTGGTGAGGACCCCTTGAAAGTCATGAGAAGAGACTAGCGTCTGCCCCTTTCAACAATACATCGCCGGCACCAAGCACCTTGTCAGCGCTCTGTAAATATTTGTTAAGTGAATGAATGATCCCCACCTTTTATTTCAGCAAACAACTTCAGCCTCCTTTCCCTACCTCTCCCACGTTTTCTACTAAAACTGCTGCAATTAATACAACTACCCCCTCTGAATTTAATGTTTCCCTCCTCTCCTTGCCCAATTATAGACGTAGAGCTAATGAGGAGTCAAGTACTTCAAGAGCCACCAACAAGGACTGAAGAGACGGGTAACTGTCATTCACCAGCAGGGTTGACGCTTGAAGTCATTTAGACACAGACACCCTTAGTGTGACATCAAGGAGGCAGTTCACACGCGGAAGGAAAGACGCTCCCAGCATTCCGTATTTTCCTCTGATCTCTTCATATTTTACCTGGCTTCAGACCTCGAGTCGCCTCAAGATCTTCTGGGACAGTTGTTCCAAAGAGAATCTCAAGGTTCCAGTAGGAAATTTTAGCCTCTTGCCCTGATGAGGAGCTCAGCATTTAGACTGGTTCATGCTGATCAAATGATTGTGTACTTTCTAGAATGATAGACTCCTGTGGCCCAAGCAGTTGAGATGTTACATTTGGCCCATGCATTTTTCACCTGCTTCAAGAGAGACTTTCCCAAATGTCTCATTTAGTCTGTTGACAATCGTGATCCCACTAAATACAAGAGAGTAAATATAATTGAGTAAATAGAGGGCATTCTTTGGCTCTCGTTGGATTCCTTCAGTGTCTGTACATGTGAGATTCTTGACAGAATTAGATACAATTTTACAGTAGAGTTCCAGCTGTCCAAGTTCTAAATAACAGCTACCACTAACCCCATGGGGGAAGATTCCTAACAATTTTCCGTGTTTTCTGGGTTAGTGACAGGTTTCATGTGTACACGCCGCTATTAAAGCATTAGACTTTCTTTGATTTCTTAATCATTAACAACTTCGGCTTGGATTGCCCATGGAGCTGCAAGCTGTTAAAATGATCATTTGCCTCTTGCTAATTTGGAAACCAAGAGCTGTTTCTTCATGTGATGAAGCACAGGTCTTTCTCAGAGCTTGTGCGGCTCAGGAGCACTGAGGATCTGCTGTCAGAAAACCTCATCTAAAAATACTGAATTTGTAAAATAATTGGGACGAAGAGAGAAGATACTCTTAAATACTAAAAAGTTCAGTTCTGTAAGGGATTCATCAAGGAACTTTTTTCGGTAGGAAGTGTCTCTGGCTTTTACAGTTTCATGTTTAAATGGTACTTTATGAAGAAAGCAGAGAGGCAGGAGGTCTGAAAGCTGTTTCATTGCTCAAAGGTCGGTTGGAATTCAACCAGGGTTAACATAATGTTGAATGCTCGTATGAGTCAACAGAATGTAAGAAACATCCTGGAAGATTTCTATTACTACATGGCCTTTTCGAAACCATGCCTCTGCCATGTTTTCCCCATAGTAAATGCTCAATAAATATTTGTTCGATCGATTTGATAGATGCTGTGATCAGTTGGTGGTAGGATAAAATGAAATCTGTTCCCCTGAGGATTCTTTCACTCAGTTATTAGCCACTCAGTGATACTTATTTAAATTCCAAATGTAGTTTATTGGGAACAAATCAAAAATTGAGGACTCAGTTTATTAAAAAGTGACTTTTCTTTGATGTGATGGTTGTACTTGCACAACACTGGGCTGAAGGAACTTATTTTGGGGCCAGCAGGCTCCCATGGACTAGTTCTGGGCAGGCTACTCAAATATCTGGGAGGCTTGTGAACGTCTAGTTCCTAAGCCCCGTGTTAAACATTTTGCTGGGTAGGTCTAGGGTGAGCCTAGCATTTGAGCTTTCTGAAAAGCTACCCAGTTATTGATATACATTTAGGTTTCAGGACCTAAGGTCTGATGATGTCATTTTTAACTGTTTCTTCTAAGGAGAATCAGTTACCACAGATGTTGTTCAACCTATTTGTAATGTGGCTCTTGTTGATCTCCTGTGAAACTTTCCCTCGGGGAAGACCCAGTTCTGAGGTGATGGTAGTGATGGGATGTTTTCCTTAGAGCTTCAGGTAAATGACCATGCGGCTTCCCTCTGTCCAGCGTTTCTGATTTCCGGGGATTCTGAGGACCAGCCCCATGTCAGGCAATATACTGAGTTACGCCCCTGTGGGACGTGCTCCTTAAGACAAAAGAGGAAATGCAAAAATCAGCATTACTGGGGAGCTCTGTCAGAGGCTCCCAGGAATACTCCTCTTGTATATGAGCCATATTCCTGCCCTTCCTGATTTCATTATGGCCCACACTGCTCCCAGGCGTGGCCCTCAACCTGTCTCTGAAGAGATACAGCAGAAGGTTCTGGTTTATAGAGGTCCTGCTGACAAGGCAAACAAAGTGTGACCGTTCATTCTACTGTTCACCCTACTATTGGGGTTCGAATAAATCCACTCATTTCTCCGTTCTGACTGTATTTTCTTTCCTTTCCTTCTTTTCCGTTCCTTTACCTTTCCTGTATAAGATTTGTTCTTGTATACTGACAGACCCGCACGATTTCTCCAGAACTGACCAACTTCCATTGGTCTGGATGTATTTTCCATCTGTATAATATAGTGTACCTCTAATCACCGCTTCCCACTCAGTGTCATTATTATTAATTATAATGTGTTCCAATTTTGAGTGCTTATTAAAAATATCATATTTCTTTCCCTTAGGAATTTCCTCTGTCTTCATTTTTCTGAGGAAGCAGATAATTTTGCTTACAGGCTGCAGGCTTGATAAGTACTGTGTGTGAGTAGATTGTGGGAGAGCAGCTGTCCTCTGAAAACTTACATTCTAAAAGGAATAGACATCATTTCCTTTTATGGCTGAATTTTACTTGTCCTCGACGTTTCTGCTTAGGAAGTGTGTGTGATATACTAGATGCTGTGCGGGACAAAGGAAGCTTGATAAAACAAAGTCTCATAATTACCCTCTAATCCCGTATTAAAATTTAATAGAATTGAAGTCTATAGGATATCTTTCCATTTTTCCTTCTGCAGTGTAAAGAATTGAAATCCTTTTAACCATTTCTGTTAGTATTAACTCCACAAATCCCAAACTCCATTAAGTTAAATGAGGAAACATGTTTAAACAGTTTTAGCCTGTTCTATTAGTGGTATAAAACTTCATAGCTGAAAAAAAGAGGGCTAAAATCAGATGAAGCCTGGAATGGGTCGATGAGGGTGAGGAACTTCCTCAGGGATAAAATCATTCAGGGCTTCTAGAACAGAATGGTTGGCAACTGCTTCCCCACATGAGTACTCAAAGTACTTGCCTCACCGAGTCTTTTTTGGCTCTCTGGGATGATTCTTTAAGGAGGAAAAAAATTTTTAAATTCAATTTTTCATCAGTGACACTTGTAGCACTTGTAGCACAGGATAGTACTAACCCTTCTGTCATCGTTTGGTGTGGCCCCAGCGGAATAGTCCTTTCAGATTTTTCCCCCCGTTAAATAAAAGGATAGGTTTGAGTTCTTCAGTGTCATTAGAAAAATAACAGTCCACATTTGGGTGGCACGGGCCCATCACCAAGATGATAACACAGATGACGTGTGTTATCCTCTTTACCCACCCTGTTCACCTTCTGACTTTATGTTTGCTTTTCGTAGTTCTCTGGGAGATCTGTCACAGAAACGGTGAATGTAAATGTCGTTATGAGGGACGGCAGCTTTTCTTGGAAGTTTTGTTTATCCAAGTTCTAACGAACAACATTCAAGATGGAGTCGTTTCCTAACGCAAACTGCGCCTTGGTTTGCGTGATCTCTCGCCGGGTCCATCCGTTTCATATCTGTTGTCAGAGTGCAGGTGCCTTTGGGCGCGCCCTGCTCGTGTATCAGGGACATTTATTCTTGGTAATTTCATATCAGTGATGCAGTTGACTTGTATTAGTGTTAGAGTCAAGTGTCTGGGTGGAGAGAATGTTAGGTGGTCTTGTTTATAAATATAATGAGAAATGGGGGGGAAATGGAAAAATAAACGAAGTGAAGAGTATCTCGGGTCCTGAGCTTATTGTAGATTTTAATCTTTGCTTACGTTCATCTGTCTTTTTTCCCTAAATTTCTAACGTGAAGGAAAATAAATGAAATCTTAGAAAAATTCTTCTATCTTATTTTGTATTCACTCATCTTAGGACACTTGCCCAGGCTTTTTTTCATAGGTGCTCTTTCTCTCCCAAGCAGACTTTCCTTCTTGCCTGTGCTGCTGACGCCTGTCTTCTCCGTCTTAGCAGGAAAGTTCATGAGTTAGTATGACTAGGACTTAAAGATAAATGCGTGACTATAGCGGACGTGGATTCTTTTTTTAAAAAAACTTGGTACTCTAGGCTTATAGGTGGATTCTTGCACGTACTTCTCTGCTAGCTGATGCATCCGGTCTTTGTATTTGCAGGCGAGGTTAGGGGTCAGTGGAGATGACTGTGTTGAGATGCATGGGAGGCTTTAGGAAGTATGAAAAAGAGCGTGGTAGAGTTTCTATGCTGAATCGCGTACGAGAGATATTAATTAATCGAAAGCCATTCATTAACATTTCTCAGGCCCCTGCTCCTAGGTCTTATTTCAGATTAAAGTCCCAGTGTAGTTAAAATGTTTTCCCTTGACCCACTGGCCACTAAAAATTATGTTCACACTGCATGTCATCACGGGCATCGTAGCCACCCCGTCCAACGAAAATGAAATACCTTCGTAATTCCTTTGTTATTAGACACATTTCTGAATTTTCAAAAATTGGTCCCCTTCCCCAATTCCTCTCCCCTTTTTCTTTACACAATTGAAAAAATTTCTTCATCCTAACTTTTTGAGACTATCAGGGAAAAAAAAATCCTCCAACGATCATGGGACATTAAAGAAGATAGAGTAGGGACGCCTGGGTGGCTCAGTTGGTTAAGCAGCTGCCTTCGGCTCAGGTCATGATCCCAGCGTCCTGGGATCGAGTCCCACATCGGGCTCCTTGCTCGACGGGGAGCCTGCTTCTCCCTCTGCCTCTGCCTACCACTCTGTCTGCCTGTGCTTGCTCGCTCTCTCTAACAAATAAATAAATTAAAAAAAAAAAAAAAAAAAAAAGAAGATAGAGTAAAATCAAATGCCTCAGGAGTTATGTGTAGTGCGACAAAACAAGGAATAATTGTATTTGTTTTTCCCCATCTAATATTTTTAGGTACAAGCCTATGCAGAAGGTGGATGGGGTTGCAGATGGTTTCACAGGAAGTGGTCAACAGACCGGCACATCTGTTGAGCAAACTGTAATAGCCCAAAGTCAACATCATCAACAGTTTTTAGGTATGTCAAGTTGTAATGCATAGTATGGTTGCTATTAAGATGTTGAAAACAAGAGAACAATAGTAGTGTTTTCTCCAAGTGGCTGTGTCTATTACGGATGTGAGCCACACAGAAACATTTGTGTGTGTGCTGAAACTCTGCCTATCATGGGATAGTTCTAGAGCATTTCTGTTTCTTCGTGTTCACTAGAGCTCCTTTCAAAAAGTATCAAGCCGTGTAGGACTTCTAAATGCGTAGGAGTTAAAGGCTCATAGCTTTGAAATTGTCTTGAGGAATTTGTATTAATTGGGCTTTCATGATCAAAGTTGTGTTTACTTTCAGTAGTTAACTTCAAGGGCCCACAAGAATTCTCCTTTCCTACGTATAAAGTTGCAAATGCGTGGTCTCAGGTTAGAAAAAAAAGAAATTCCTATAAGCTTTAAAAAAGTTATTCTTTTAAACTGATCACAGTATATCCATTTTTGTAATTCCGTAGATGGTTTACGTGTTGCTTTTCATTTAAAGAGTGGGGAAGTAGAACTCGAACATTCTGCATATTGTGGGCATAGCTACCAGTGCCAGGATTGGCACTGCAATCCACAGCTTTTCTAGAGATGAACACGGGTAGCTTCTGTACAACAGATCAAGATAAATAGAAGCCATCAAAGAGTGCACATGTGTCTGGGTTGCGTGTGCGTTTGTCTGTGTGCCCCTTCTGACAAAGAACTAAAAAGGACACTCAAGTCAAAATAGCTACTGAAGTTGAAAACACGATGGCAACCTTTCCCAAACTGGAGTCCTCCTGCACACTCTTGAAGGCCTCGAACTCTCAAAGAGGGTTTTAATTTTGTTTTCTAATCCTGTATTTTTATTTCAATTCAAATCTGTAAAGAAATAATAAAGACATATTCTGAGTTATCTAGAAGAGGAGAACGATTACTGTTCTGCGGTTTTAGTTCACACATTTGTATTTGAATTTATGATAAAGTAGGCATCAAAGTGTACTGATGTCCTGAGCCCACGAGAAAAGAACAAGGAGAGACTTACTGTGTAGATGACACAAATTATGTAATGCGTCCCAAGGGAAGGCTAAATGATGTCCCAGTGCTCTGTGTGGAGGAAAGTTCCACAGCTCGTTTGAATACAGAAGAGTAATGGGGGAACCAGCCACCAGGAAGTACGTGTTGGTAGAGGCCTGCCAAGTTCAGAAGACCTGGGCTGTGGCGGTCAATGCCACATTCATGCTGCAAGAGGTAATTCAGTTATAGGACAGCAGCAGCATCCATCCTATCAAATTCATGTTGTTAAGTTTAATGTGATTTTTGTAGTTTTATTTGGGTTCATTCTGTAGCTTTTTTGGCTTATGATGATGATACAAGAAGTATGAGCATAACGAGTGTAAAGCTAGGTTTATTTTTTTATTAATTCTTAAGTAACATAATAATAAAATAACTAAAATTGATACTGGCCAGCTTGAGATATTTTCCTTTCAATAGGGGTCCTATGTTGAGAGACATTATGGTATGTTATTTCCAGTATAACGGTAGTGAAAATTTAGTTCCTCCACAATTTTAACATTCCTCATCTATTCTTTTCTACTGATGATGTTGCTACATTTTTGTTTGAAAAATACTTCTATGAAAAGTTCTTAATCGTTGGACCTCTGGCCTTCACATTTGTTTTTTTTCCTTTCTTAGTCTATCTTAAATTTCCCCTTATTAATCTGTAATTGGCACAATCCACAATAGTTTGGTTTTTTTTTTCCCTGTTGTGTTGTCATGGCAACAGATGCATCTCGAGCACTTCCAGAGTTTGGAGAAGTTGAAATCTCTTCTCTGCCAGATGGTACTACCTTTGAGGATATCAAGTCACTGCAGAGTCTTTATCGAGAGCACTGTGAGGTAAGTTTTTTCAAACACAGTAGGAATGCATGCTAAGTTTTGCCAGACAGCTTGCTAAAACAAAATAATCCAACTTATTCCTAAAGGACAGGGGAAGTTGGTTCATAAGTCAAAAGGTCACATCGTTCTTCTTGTCTCAGACCGAAGAAGGGAGGGCTGTGGGAAAGGGAGACTACATTTTACTGCCTATCTTCTTAGCATCTCCTAATCAGAATCCTTGGACATAGCAATTCCATTTCTAGGTACATACCCTAGAAAATATGGGTGAATATAAGTGAACTTGTTGCATTATTGTTTTTAGTGCAAAAGATTGGTTGTAGCTTCCACATCTAAAAGGCAACTGAGTAAATAAAACATCGGGCAGTCTGTAGAGTACTATGCAGCCATTAAAAATAACAGACCCTTCTAGATGTACTCCTGTGGACTGAGTTCCAGGGTTTATTTTTAAGGGAAAAGTAAGATGTAAAGCAGCGTGTATCCCATACTATCATTCGAGTGAAAAAGAACATGTATACAAATCTCCAGCAGAAAGAACAAAATGTTCAGTGTGTTAATGGTAGTTGCCTTTGTGATGGAGACTGGATGAGTGGGAGTCAGTGGAAGAGAATTAATTTCCCAATATCCCTTTTAACCTTTTGAATTTTACACCATTAACTGTGTATTTCTGTCAAAAATATTTTCTGGAAGGTTGCCTTGCTGGGTCAGAAGAGCGTGCGACTTGTAACCCCGGGGTCACGAATTCAAGCCCCACGTTGTGTGTGGAGATGACCAAAATAAATAAGTAATCTTTAAAAAAGAGGGAAAAGAAAAAGATACGTCCTAGAAATGTTTAATGGAGCATTTTAGATGTTATTGAGGTTATTGAGGGATTATGGAGGCTCTAGTTCTGTTTTGGTTTTATGCTTAATTAAAGTTTCTCTGGGTGTTTTCCATTCCTGCTTCTACTTCTTTTTCTGAGTTTTCCGCACCGAAACTGGTTCATTGTCTCCAAGAAGTGACCACTCTCCAAACCAGCCTTTTAATATACCTGCAGCTCCCCTGGTGGAGAGGGCAGAACAGATTGCAATAAATGCTTCTCCTTTTGAAAGAGGAGTCTGTTTAGAATTTAAGTACCTTTATTCCAGGGCTATTTGTGATCTGCTTAGAAGTAAAAGATATTCCTTGGGGTTTCACGGGCAGTCCTAACTGCTGACAATGCAGTATGCGGTGAGAAGTCTCCGCTCATAGCATTCACAGATTTTTTTTTTCCCACTCCAGAAATACAAACTGCTTGAGTGCATCTGAGTGCTTGTCAAGGGTGCTGGATTATTAACAACCAAGGGCAAGTTCTCTCTTTATTAACAAACCATGTGCCAAAAGTGTTTTCCAACATGTCCTGCCGGTTCGTTCCCAACATTTTCTGGAACGATGAAAGACTCTTAATACTCATCTCCCTTTAAGTACTGTGCTTCTCCCAACATTAGAGAATTTCTGGATGAACCTTATGTATCTAAAAAAAAAAAAAAAACTTTCTTTGGATGTGAATATCATGTATCTTCAATAAAGATTTATATAAAGATTCTCAATTTCTCATGTCTCTGTGTTCAGGTGAATCTTGCTTTAAGCAAACCAGCCTACACAGATATCATTTGGGTTTGTTTTAAGTTTCTTTTATTTGTTCAAAATATAAATAGGAGCAGGGTTTATTTATATTACTAAAGAATGTCCAGTAAGCTTATTCGAAGTGGAAAACTCCACCAGTAAGATGAAAGATGACATCATCTTTGGGATGACAAAAATGACATTAGCGTACCCACATTCAGGAATGGTCTGTATGAAGAGATACAGTGGTGTATGGTAATCAGTCTTTGTGGGAAATGGCAGTCCATGGAGCCCAGAGAATGAATGATCCCCACTTATTTCTGGATCACCAACATTCATGCCGTCTCTCGTGAGGCATGGAAAAGAAATTCCAATTGCATGATAAAGAAGAATTCCAGTTTTTTTTTTTTCATGTCAAACTTCCAAACTTTCGAAGTGCAGGTGTTCAGTCTCATATCCCATCCTGTAAATAGTCACTTGCCCTAAGGCAGTACAATAAGGATTATTTAAAAATACATTTGCCTATATATTTTAGTCTGAACATATTTGAAAGTAGGTGGACAAATGGTAAAATGTTTTATTCATTTGTAAAAATGTCTCAAGCGAGGCTGATGTGAATGTCCTTTTCAAAAGAATTATTTGAGATTATTTAATTTGGAGAGAGGCCACATGTAAGATGCACTGAATTCTTCCCTTGCCTTATTTTTTTTCATATTCTATGCCATTTATGTTTTTAAGAAAGATTCATCTACCTATTTTGTCTGGTTTTATTTTTTTTGGAATTCTCACAATTTACTTATCAAAGCGGTTTTATAAGTATCACTAGTTTTTTTATGGAAGGCACAAGTAGAATTTCCCACACAAGTTGCTGCAACAGTAATTGGTTTTATTTTTAAAAAAGCTTAGCTTTCTTATAGCGATCTCACAGATAGAGATATGTAGGTATTATATATGGCATTAGTAGTTGCTTTATTAATAGATATCTCCTGGAATGTGCCTAAGGTACAATTGGGAAAGGAGTGTAATAATTTGCCTTGGGGTACCTGGGTGGCACAGTTGGTTTAGGGGCCCAACTCTTGGTTTTGGGTCAGGTCACAATCTCAGGGTCCTGGCTATCCAGCCCTGGGTCTGGCTCCCTGCTCAGCACGGAATCCGCTAACGTTTCTCTCTCATTCCCCCTCGGTCCTCCCCTGTGCTTTCTCACTTGTGCGCTCGCTCGTTCTCTCTCGCTCTCTCTCTCTCTCTCTCTCAAAATAAATAAATAAATCTTTAAAAAATAATAATTTCCTCCTTGAGAACGTTTTTGCCTGGGAGGAGGGCCATCTGTCTGCCTTTTAATTTCAAGGCTTAACACTTGCATCTTTTATTGTTCCTGATATCAGAGGGTGAAAAGTGTTAATTAACGTGCTCCCAAACATGTTTTGCTTGATGTTTGATTTGGTCTCAGGGTGTGTTTATATAGAAAATCCTTTATTCTCTGTACCCTACAAAGGGCCAGAGACCTACACGGGTTTCACAGACTCTAGAGCTAGGGAGTTCACAGTTTTCCTCTTTTTGCCTCGGATATCCAGATTGGCTCCCTTGGTTGCCCCCAGTGGTCTCCTTCCTTCTAGGAATTTTGTGGATCTTGCTGGGGCTGTTTTACCTGCCCTCATTCTCAGTGCTGACGACACCAAACACATTATGCTGATGACTTCTGTCTTTTATGCCCAAAATAATCACAGAGTCACATGTTCTTTGCACAAACAAGTTATTCTTTGGTTTTCTGACTGCTTTTATCTGAAGGCAAATTTATAAACTAATTGCGATGGCAGGGTGAAATTAAATATGATCATCAAAATTTAACGAAGGGGGCAAATTTTAGAATCATAAAAAAAAGTATCTTTGATGCAGCTGGGAAATGGTTCTGGGAGATAAAATGAAGGAGGAGATGAGGGCCCCGCGCCCAAGGTTAGAGAAGGGAGTAGTCTTAAAGCTGCTCTCTAAAGAGAAGCGAAGGCGTGGCTTGACCACAGAGGTGCCCTTTTTCTGCCCAGACGGACACTGTCCTCCGAAGGCCAGCCCCGTCGTGATTCCTGCCCCGGCCTCTCGTTGCCTGGGAACACTCTGGAATCACGGTCAGCAGCTCCAGGACAGGCACATTTAGCCTTGGCTCTTGTCCGTCCCGCACAGACAGCTCCGCAGCCTTCACTAACGCGCTCTTGGATGGCCATGGGCTCCCCTGGCCCCCTGGGGACCGTGTCCTTCTGGGTCTAAGAAGGCGAAGAGTGGCTGCCATCGTGGAGGCAGAGGAAGCAGCGTGGAAAGGAGTAGAAGAAAAGTAAGAGAAGACAATGGAGAGGAAGGGAAGTGAGCGAGAAAAAGAGAGGGCAGCGCAAGGACAGGAGGCCGTGCCGGGGGGAATACACATCATCCCGTTGGTCTTTCCGGGGTTCTGTTCTCCCTGCCTGAGCTCGTGGGTTTGCCGACTTCCATCGGCAGAATGTCCCCCAGTGGCACCGTGTAGCTGCCGCTCCTGCAGCCGCGCTCACCGTCCCCGTCCCGGTGCGCCACGTGCTCCTCACCAAGCCCATCAGCGGGGTCGTGAGGCCACACTGATGACCGTTCGGTTTTGTTTCTGGTTTTTTTTTTTTTTTTTTTAGGCAATATTGGACGTTGTTGTGAATCTTCAGTTTAGCCTGATAGAAAAACTGTGGCAAACATTCTGGCGTTATTCTCCCTCGACTCCGACCGACGGCACTACCATCACGGAATCAAGGTCAGAATCAATAGGCTTTTCCGATTCATGTTCATGGCTGAGTAGATGTCACGGCTAATAAATGAGAGACCTGTATACCAGTTGTGAACCTTACCTGATAACATTAAATGAATAGATTGAGATGAACCACAAACCGCTCTCTCGAGGCTTCCGTGTGTGTGTCGTAGCTCCCATTTTTATCGATCTGGGGGACCGTGGTAGAGCTATTTCGTCCTCAGGGAATGAGTATCGTATCTGCCCCTCATACCGTCCGAGTGTGATGGCGCGTCGGCAGCTCTGGGGGACTGTTGTGTGTATCCGGCCGCAGGGCGCCAGGGCAGTGGTGGTGTAGTTCTAACCTCAGTGATATTTGCTAAACTAAAACTATTTTTAAAGTCCATTTTCTTTTTTATCCTCATTTGCCATCTATTCATTTGCTACATTTATTCACACCAGCAATCTGAGTGAAATAGAAAGTCGACTTCCGAAAGCAAAGCTGATAACTCTGTGCAAACATGAGTCTATCCTGAAATGGATGTGTAACTGTGACCATGGGATGTACCAGGCTTTGGTGGAGATTCTCATCCCCGACGTGCTTAGACCTATTCCTAGTAAGTTAAATGCAGACGAGTACGGATGCTTTTGTTCTCATACATTCCACCCAAGTAGTTTGGGAAAGTGACGTTGCAATCTAGGGTGATTCTAATCTCATTTAGATTTGCCAATTAAAAAAAAAAAAAAGAAACATGCAACACAAGAGTTTTGCATGAAAGCAGCCTAGAGCAAAACTGTAGGGAACGGGGCAAAAAAAAAAAAAAAAGATCTGTTCTCCAATCGTTCATTTTCTTTTCGACAGAAAAGACAGCCTATGGGTGTGACAGCCCCAATAACTAATTGCAGGAACACTCCCAGGCCAGGCAACCTTGTAAAGATTATTCTGCCCAAGGACACAGTTTCCTTCATAAAGCCAAAAGTTTTTGAAATCTGTAGACCAGCCTCTTTCATGGTTGCTTTTGATTTGAAATGAATTTAGCTTGGTTTCCACTGAAGTTGAATTCCTATATAAAAGCATTTACTTTGTCCCGTCTGTCATGTTGAGAACTACAAATGCAATTTCCATTAACAGTAACGGTTAACCGGCATGGTGAGCAAAAAGTCTCTGTGTACAACTGCACGAGCATTGTATTCCCACTGTGAGGCAAATAGGAGTTACATAGATAAGTTAGATGACTCTTTTTTCTGTGATGTTGTTGATGAAACTACCTTGTGGCCAACAAAGCTATTTCTGCAAGTGTCAATATAAACACTAGTATGGATGCTTGTGTCCGAGGCAGTCGGAAGGATTTTATGCCAACATCTTCATGAGCACCTAGTGACCTTAGCTTTTAAAGAAATGGGACAGAGTTTCCACTCCTCAGTGACATTAATAAGGTAAAAGCAGTCTCATAGCTCGTGAAATTGGCAACTGTGTACTTCAAGTGCACCGTTCACTGATGATTTATATTAAATCATAACAAAACATGAAGGAAGGAGTTAGTAGAAGAAAAGGTGAATATACCAGCATTTGTATGTCTATGCTTTCTTTTTTCTCAATATGATAAACAACAGTGGAAGATAGGAGTGCTTTTGTACGTTTCCCACCATCTTGAAATACGTGCTTAGCCACTCGTTTACATATAATATCAATGAACACGTGTACAGGGCTCTAGAAATAAGTTTTAAAAAAAAGAAATCCAGCCATCAGTGTCTCACATTTTTATAAATTGGTAATATTTTCCACTCTCTCTGCACCACGTTTCCTGAATGACAGTTGATTAAAAGTGATGTTGTCATGGAAAATTTCCATGCGTGTATTCTCTACCGATGTATGTTCCAGAATCTCAATTTTCCTTGTTTTTCTCCTGCTCCCTGTGCCCTGAGTGATAATCTCTAGAGATTTTTGAGAGAATTTGCGTAGGGCTGGCTCCTTAGCCTGTGACATCTTTGCCCCCCGCCCCAAGTACCATTTTTCTCATGAAGTACAAGAAGAGAGATCTGTGAGCTCTTTCTTGTTTGACGCGAATCAACAACATCAACTTCATTAAAAAATTCTGAAGTCTTTTGCTTCTGTTACACCACAGGACTTGTGAAGTCAGTTCCCTAACCTAAATCATGTATCTGTTTAACTCTCAGCCTCGTAATTTTAAGTGCACGATACACTTGACCTTTTTTCTTTCCTTCTTTATTTTTTTGCAAATTTTGATTCGAAAACCAATTTATTCTGTCAGGAAGTCTGTCTGCATTTAACAGACAACTCGACTTCAGGAATTTACAGATGACCATAATTTTAGAGTTTCTGTGACATTATAAGGGACATTAACGTGCTAGCCTACAACATACATTTAAAAATTTAATTCTGATTCTATAAGGAGACCTCACAAAACAAAGCTTAAAATACAGCTTAAATAGCTATCTTCTGATCGTATACATTTTAATATAAAATCACAAGCAGGTTGAGACAAGTTAGCTGTGGAATAGTTTTAAATTTTAAACCATCCATTCATGAGAAAAAGTTGTCAGAGTCAATCTGCACAATTTGATCTGACACGAATCCCTATAGAGAGAGCAAACTTAATTTTATTTTTAAAAATTATATTTTCCTGGCTACTAGTACTTCACTCTACCATTTACTGTCCAGATGGGATTCCTTTTTTTAGCCAAAAAAAGTCTGCATATCACACTAATTTGAAGTCAGCTTGAAGCTACTATATTCTAAAATACATTTATCTGAAAATGAAAAGCAGTTAAGTGTAAGAATTGTATAAGACCTCAACTGGTAACACTTATGTACAATTATGAGTATACGTAAAAGTGGCCCCAAATGTCATTTAGTACAAGAAAGTAAAAACTTATAGTCATTTGATAAAAAAAAAAAATCTTTTTATCTTATGATCTTCCCAGCCTCAAATTTGTCTAGATAAAACAAGACCCATACTCAGTATTTTTTTTAAAGTAACTTCTCTTAGTTCTTGGGTTTTTTTATGCAGATCAAATAATTATTATATATTAGTAGAAAACATGCAAAATACAGATAGCGAAGTTGAATTTTGAACAAAATTTTCCCAAGTTTCAAAAAGGGTCGTTAAATTTTTTTTCACTCTTTTTCATTTCCATTCATGCCTGCCCTCCATGGTTCTAGTACATAAGACAGCAGAAGAATATTTTTCTTTCTTTTTTTCTTTTTTGGCTCAAGTGGGAAGCTTTGGAAATTTCACAAGATTAGTTCTCAAGAAATTTCCAACTCAGTGTTTCCAGTAGATGATTGTCATGGTTAAGAGTCGATACTTCTTCAAAATTTAGTCATTTCAACCTCTCTTCTGTCGTTTGGCCAGTTGGAAAAAAAATGATTTTAATAATCAATTGTTTTTATGACTGGGTCATTACAATTTGTATCTTTCACAAGCAACTTGAGCAAGCTAAATTATTTCTAGCCCTGCTTTACCAAAAGTATTAGAGAAGCATGTCAGACTCATTTGAGCGCAGGAAGAAAAACCAAGAAATTTAATCCCAGCATCAATATTAATATTCTTGGGAGCTTTGGAGAAAAATGTAACTTCCGGGTTTCTTGTAGGAGACTCCAAATTATAATGTCTACCACATTAGAGGGAACCCACAGAGCTTTCTTTCATGTTGTGGGTGTTTCAAACACTTATCTATTAAATGTCTGAAACCACTCCCTACACCGGGGAGCCTTGGGTACAGATGAAGTAAAATACTGAATTACTTGTTGACCAAGGGAAAAATTCTCTGTTTATTCTATTATACAACCCATCTCAGGAAGCAGGTCCCTTCTTGGGAAATAGGTGTAGTCATTCCTGGTAACTGTTGATGCTTCTAGACATTTTATGACCACCATAAAAACTACTCTCATGGGACCCAGTCCTCTTTCAGATCTTAACAGATAGGTGAAGAATGGGGAATGGACTGTTTTAGGAATATCTTTAGAATATTGGTCTCTGGGGACAGCAAGTATATCACCCTGATCTTTTATCTCTGCCTACCAAGTGAAACGGTGAAGAGTTGTCTGAAATTTTCAAGTCAGGCAATTTTAATTTTTACCTTACTTTTCAACCAGAGTAAGAGATAACCACTCACTGAGTATATTCTAGAATGAATAGATGTGTAGAGAAAGGGAGAAAGCTTTGCCTTGTTTCCTTTTTAACTAAAGAAAGGGAAATAGATTTAGAGCTTGAAAAATCAGGATGAAGAATTTATAAAGAAAGTACTTAGCCCTTGAGCATTAAGCTGCTAACGAAAAGGCTGTTTTGTCTAAGGTAGAAAATTCCACAAGTATATTCACAACTGGTATATGTTGCTATCAGCAAAAATGTTTGAATGTTTGGATTTCCTAACAAAGTGTCATAAATATCTGGGAACAAAACAACTTTAAAACCAAACCAAACAAAACAAAAAGCCCAAAATGCAATTCTTGGATGCTTTCAAAGTTAGGAATTGTATTTAAAATAAAAGTCTCATCAATGAGGACAGTATAAGATCTGTGCGATTTCAGATGTCATGTATGCATGTTTTTCTCTTCCCCTGGAATAAAGATTAACATCCTGTGGTGTCTTTTTCGTTCTGCTTGTATTCTTCAACATTTAGGTGCCTTGACCCAAGCCATTCGAAATTTTGCAAAAAGCCTTGAAGGTTGGCTTTCCAATGCCATGAACAATATCCCACAGAGAATGATACAAACCAAGGTAAGTTAGTATGTGTTTGCCTTTTCTTCTGTTTTTAGGAAAGTGTTCTGAGCTGTGAAGTTTAGATCTGTCCTGTTAAATGGTGTCATGTACGATGTTGGTATCAGAATATACTGAGCTTTTCAAACTTTTTTTTCTACTTGGGCTTTATAACCATGTAATCAAGAACGTGCATGAGAGATGGTGTTCGATATTACTCCTTCCGAAGAAACTAGAGAAGCATTTTAAGTGTGGAGTATTTGTAAGCCCTTTTCCAAAGTGTATATTTCAGATTGTATATTTCAGATATATTTCAGTGTATTTATCATTAATTTCAAAAATGAAAAAGAAGAGCCCAGAATGTTCAAATAGTTTCCACTTGAGGGAGTTTTAGATTTTTTTTTTTAAGTCCCGAATTACACTCATTTATAATGTGAAACATTCATGTACATTTAATATCCTTTTGATTTTCAGGATTTTTTTTTTTGAACACTGGAGAATGCTTTTGTGAATCAAGAAGTCATTTCTTAAAGTGAGCAGTTATCTCATAATTGACGGTGTTTATCAGGAATGTGGGTTGTATGGCTACAGATACGACTTGTGATCTCTACTTTGTGCCCTGCTCACTTTGTTACTTTAGGTTAGTCTGTGAACGTATCCTATGGCAAGATCAGACTGATTCTGTCTAAACTTTATATCAAAAGTTACATTTCTGGCTTTTTCTCAATGGCTATGTCCACTGTCCTCAGCCGTACAGCTTGTCTTTCAGTGTGGGGACACAGTCGATAAGTTGACCTTCTTGTAACTGACGGGCCTCTTTGGGTACACAAGTCACTCCTAGTTCTGCTTTGACCTAAGATTTGCAGTATCACTTTCCAAAACATACAGAAAAAACAAACAAACAAAAAAGTAAAATACACAGCAGGGACATTTCATCGATATGCCCACTTTAGATCGCTGTTCTGGAACTATGCTGTCAATGCAGTAAGGGGAGTCACAGTGGCTATTTAAATTTGAATTTGAAATTTAATGTAAGTTGAAGTTTTAGTTCTCCAGCCACACTAGCTAGCTGTGTTTCAAGTGTACCACAGCTCCATGTGGCCGGTGGCTACCATATTTGGCAGCACACATACAGAGCATGACCATCATTGCGGAAAGTTCTAGAGTGCGACACCGAGGTGGGCAAAGGAAGGAGGTACTGTTTGATTATGATGGTTCCAGGCATGCTTTCCAGTTTGCTAACTTAGTCATATTCGCATTAGTACCTCAAACAGCTGAGAGCACCTTCCTTCCCAGTATTATTGAAGTGAATGTAGTGGCAATCTAATTGCAATATTGGCCAGTTGCATTGGTCCCCAGAGTTGATGTGGATGATCTGCCTTGGGGGACAGTGTCTTCTGCTTTTCTTCTGTCACTCATGTACAGCCTGTTTTCATCTGAGCACGCGATCAATGAAAATAATCTGCCCCAACAGAGGAAAGAGCCTAATTCGGTTATGACGGGCCCTTGCTATCAAACCTGCCCCACCACCATAACATAGTTTCGGTGCAACCTTGAGCCCGCTGCTTAACCCCTTTAAGTCACGATGTGTGTCCCATTTGACAGTTATGAGAGTTCAGGTGATATATGTGAGGCAGTGAACATGGCGTCTGGCACTTAGTTTGTCCTCGGTTAATAGAAACCACAGAAATGGAAAAAAGTGTAAGACCTCTTCCAACTTCCGTATAGTCCCAAAACATCTCACTATTAAGACAGAGCATCCTTTGACCTTTGAACACCCTGGATGAGACTGTTGAATCACCTGCTTCTTTCATACTGCTTGTCACTTAATGACATGACATGCAGTCCTGTAGATATGTTAAAAATGCTCATTAGATTTACTGTGCATGTGACAGATTTCCATGAGATCGTGAGATTTAGATACTTACCTAGACTTTTGTTTGTTGTTTTTTTTTTTTTTTTACATTATCTTTGCTATCTTTCAGTGTAACCTGTTTCATTGAGGGTCTCAGCAGGAAGCAAATGGTAGATCCAAGGGGAGAATAATTGAAAAGAATTTAAGAAGGGTCTATTCCCAAAGATGTGAGCAGTTAAGAAAACTCAGAGGAATGGTGAATCACCCTGGGGCTGGCAACAGTGGGGAGACATGAGCTTTCGTAGATCTTTTCCTAGATCCTAGACATGAGATTTCCTAGACTGAAGGGGAAAGAGGTAAAAGTTATGGCATTAGGACATCATCTCCTTCCCTCAAGGACTGTGTGGCCTTAGTCCAAGAAAGCAAGCTTTGCCGAAACATGGAGAGAGCAGAGGTTGTAGGGGAATAATGCAGTGAACTCTTTTTCCCCCCATCCTTTGTTCTTCCCACTGCATATCATTGGCCAAACCCAACTGGAAGCCAAAATGTAAGGGAAGTGCTTAATGTAGTCCATTCAGGGCAGCCTTCCTGGGCAGAGGAGCATGGAGAAGAATGGCAAGTAGATGTCGAGGAGCAAATGGAGAAATCCTGGATGGTTCTTGTACCAAAATTCAGATCGTGCAAAAGAACTCTTGTTGCCGATATCTGATAAGTTTATTGGCTATGTATTTGCTAATACTAAAAACACCTTCTCTAAAATAAAAGCCGTAAGAGCGAATCTGGATGACAGTGCTCTGAAGACTATAAAAATCTTTTATCCATTTAAAAAAGTGAGATGGTACATTTTGGTTTCCCAAATAAAAAGGGGAAAAAATGGTATTACTGAGTTTATATCGACGGTTCTACGGAGAGTAAAAAAGAAATGAAAATCAACACTTTTCCTGCTTCCCTAGACAAAGTCATTTCTTGCAAGACTGGTTTAATTAATGCTGCACTCAGATGTCGAAGAACATGGGAGTTTGTTTCAGTCTTGACCTCTACCTACTCAAAAGGAAAAGAATACTTGGTTTTGAGATTTAAATGCTATAATTTACAAGTAACCTCTCCCATGAAATGAGTTCGAAATAAGTATCAGAGGGAAGCAGTTACAATTTGGCAAGGGAATAAAGATTTGAAGATTGCCGCGGTCTCTTTTCCTAGAATGGAAAGCTACCCGGTTTTGATGGGATTTCTTTCCAGGTTGCCGCTGTAAGTGCCTTTGCCCAGACTCTGCGAAGATACACATCGCTCAATCACCTGGCCCAGGCAGCTCGTGCAGTGCTCCAGAACACTTCCCAGATCAACCAGATGCTCAATGACCTCAACCGCGTCGACTTTGCCAATGTCCAGGTACTCTGCTTTCTTTCAAAATATCTCTTGGGAGGAAAGACACCCCATTTTTTCTTGGCCTTTCCTACGTTTCATCAAGGCACAGACAACATCTGTGGTCCTGTGTCCTGAAAGAGGGGAATCTGACTCAGCCGGGACTTTACTGCTCGTCTGTCTCGTAGTCTGCTGAGATGTATTGTACTTGATGTGACATATGTCAGCAGGGTTTGCTAATTACTGGAGTCAGGACAGTTATAGTCATGGAAGTTAGGTAGGCAAGAGATTAAAGTCTTCCATCTGCTAGCTGTGCGATCTTGGACAAGTTGCTTAACTGCTCTGGGCTTTCCCCTTCCCATCTTATATAACACCTATCTGAGATAATTGTTACATATTTAGTAATACATGAAGTCCTTTGTGCTGTAACACACAAGAGATTTATGTTTTTAATAGTTTCCCACCTTGGGGTGCCTGGGTGGCTCAGTAGGTTAAGTGCCTGCCTTTGGCTCAGGTCATGATCTCGGGGCCCTGGGATCCAGCCCTGCATTGGGCTCCTTGCTCAGCAGGTATCCCCTCTCCCTCTGATCCACCTCCCTACTTGGGCGTGCTCGCTCACTATTCTCTCTCTCTCTGTCTCAAATAAATAAATAAAATCTTTTAAAAAAATAGTGCCCCGTCTTGAAAGAACTAAGAACACTTAGAAACTATTTCAGAGCATCTGGTAAATACTTGTTCATTTGCAAAGAATTAGGAGCAATACATTTGGCTCTTTTGTTTGTCCCAATGGAAAAAAAAAAGGTATTTTAACCTTGCGATCAAACTATTTACTTTAAAGTACACTTATAAAGACAGGCAACTTAGGAATATTATTATGAACTCCCACAAATATTTTATTTCAGATACTAAAATAATGAAACTAGTTGTTACCATATAAAAATAGCGCATTACTCAAAGCAGAAGCAACAGAAGAAAGAAAAAAAAATACCTAAACTGAACATGACCAAAATGAAAGATTTTTGTGCTTCAAGAGATGAATAAGAAAGTGAAATGACAACTAATGGAATTGAGAACATTTTTGCAAATTATCTATCTGATACAAATGTATATCTAGAATATATAAAGAACTCTTAAAACCCAACAATAAAAAGACAACCCAGTTTGAAAAGGGCAAAGATCTGCGTAGCCATTTCTCCAAAGAAGACAGACAGATGGCCAGTAAGCCCCTGAAAAGATTGTGAATGGAATTGGCCACTGGGGAAATGCAGCTCAGAACCACAGTGGGATTTTCATTTCATCCACACTAAAATGGGTATAATTAGACAGATAATCGCAGAAAGAAGAGAGTTTAAGGTGGAATATGCTACCTTAAGAAAGCGATTACTCATTAAAATGAACAGTGTGAGGAGTGAACTGTTAAAATGAACAGTGTGAGGCGTGTAGGGGAAAGGAAAGGCACTGCAGGGAACCCAACGCACCACTGACTAGAATGTCAAATGCAGCCACTTTGGAAAACAGTGTAGCAGTTTCTGGAGGGGTTGACGTAGAATTCCCATATGACTCAGCAACTTCACTCCTAGACCAAGAGAAACAAAGTCATGGCCACATAAAACTTGTACATGGACGTTCATAGCAGCATAATTCACCTTAGCAGCATGACCATGGAAACAACCCAGATGGCCACTAACTGACGAGTACATAACATATTCACACAGTGGAACATTATGTGGCATCAAAAAGAAATGAGGTTCTGACGCTTGCTACATTGTGAATGAACTTTGAGGATACTATGCTAAGGGAAAGAAGCCAAACGCAAAGGGTCACATAGTGCATGATTCCTTTTATATGGAATGTGCAGAATAGATAAGTCTATAAGGGATAGAAAATAGGTTCTTGATTGCCTGGGTTCTAGGGACTGGGAATTGAAAGGTGACAGATTGCAGGGGGTGGTCTTTTGGGGACATGAAAACATTCTAAAATTGTGATGGATGGACAGCTCTGAACGTTCTACAAGAAGCCATTGAGTGGTATATTTTTAAACGAGTGAATTGTATGATATGAGAATTATATCTCAGTAAAACTTAAACAATGCCTTCGCTTTAAAATAAACCACCAATTACTCCTGTTTCCTAGAAATTTTAATCTGCACGTCTGGTCTGGTTTTACCATTTCATTACATCAAAAAGTAATATTTGGGCCTGATTCACTTTGGGATATAATAATTAGTTAAGTTCGTTCTGACTTTCATGGATTGGGCTCAAACTGCTGGTTATGTGGAGCCTTAAAAAATCTGCCTTTCTGTGTATCTGTGTGTTTATCTATGTACAAACATGTTTAAATACACACAGGTAAACACAAAATGTCTGTAAGAACAAACTGTCTCAGGTTTTGCAAAGCCATTAGCTTAACATAGTTCAATGAAATTTACGTTAACTGGTTTTAGTGAGACTATTAGAAGTTCATATTGCCTGAAAATTTATCCTGACGTTTCTTTCACATCTCCATTCAGAAGAGATTCTTTAAAAAGCACCTTTAGGGGCTCCTGGGTGGCTCAGTGGGTTAAAGCCTCTGCCTTCCGCTCAGGTCATGGTCCCAGGGTCCTGGGTGGGCTCTCTGCTCAGCCGGGAACCTGCTTCCTCCTCTCTCTCTGCCTACTTGTGGTCTCTGTCTGTCAAATAAATAAATAAAATCTTAAAAATAAATAAATAAAATAAAAAGCACCTTTAAAAAAGTTGAAGTAGTAAGGCAACCTATGGTTTCAAATGTGACATTAAGTTCCATTAAGAAAGAATAATTCCTGGTAATATCTGAGAAAGGTTTTCTGTTCCGTTGGTATACTTGTGTATTGTGTATCTGCGACCCTGTGAAGTGTTTATGCAAATGAGTTCCTCCTGGTTGTAACTGCCCACCTTGGGAACATCTTTGCATTTAAGTGGTGGATTTTATCACTGCTCTGCTCATCCTCCCCCACCAACTCAGGCTCCCTTTTCCCTTCTTCCGGAGTGTTCTGGGTCTGCATGACAGTGATCAGTGCTGATACCTGGGTGACTCACCTCTGAGAGCCTTTCCTTTCTTCAGAGGACCAGGAGCACAGTGGCCTGTTTCCCCGCCACCTTCCTTCTCACACTGTGTTCATTTTGATCAGTTTTCTCTTTCTTAGGGTATCGTGTTCTCCGCCTTTGACTCCCTTCTTTCCTTTTCTGTTGGGAGCTTTGCCCGGTTTTTGTAGCATCCTCTGGGTTCTCCATCTTCTGCCTCTCCTTGCACTTTTGTCACCCTCTCCTGGTCATCTGGACGTTGTCCCTGGCCCTTCCAAAGGGACCTCAGCAACAGGGACATGTGTGAAGGTGGTGTTCTTGCAATAAGGGGACTGTAATGTTTAACAAGGAGATGACACTTAAGTGTCAATATTATAATGCTCTTAAGAGCTTGAAAGTACTAAGAGGTCTCGAGACCTTCGGGATATTCATAAATCTTTTTCACCACTTTGTTCTTCTCTAGTTATCTCCTCTTTTGTTCAGGCATTCAAAATACCCTATCTAGGGGCGGGCGCCTGGGTGGCTCAATCCGTTAAGTGCCTCTTTATTTCCGCTGGGGTCCTGATCTTGAGTTGTGAGACTGAGCCCGAGTCCGTCTGCTCTCAGCAGGGGGTCTGCTTGAGATTTTTCTCCCCCCTCTCTCCGCTCCTCCCCCAACCTGTGCTGTCTCACTCTCTCTCTCTCAAATACATAAACAAATCTTATTAAACAAAGATCAGCTGGGGCGTCTGGGTGGCTCAGTAGGTTAAGCCTCCGCCTTCAGCTCCCGTCATGATCCCAGGGTCCTGGAATCGAGCCCCGTGTCGAGCTCTCTGCTCAGCAGGGAGCCTGCTTCCCCCTCTCTCTCTGTCTGCCTCTCTGCCTACTTGTGATCTCTCTCTTGTCAAATAAATAAATAAAATCTTTTAAAAAAATCATCTTTCTACTGCAGTATAATTGCTTTTGTTTTATTTAATTGATAGCATTGCAGTGGTATCGTTTTTGTGTGTAAATAGATAGTTTTTCATCAACATTATGGGCAAATAGCTTTGGTGGGTTGACCTGATAACTTATCCATTGTGTACACTTGTGTTCGCTTATTTAAAAGATACTCCGATTGTGACGCCACCGACTCCTTATCATTTTGGATATAATTTATTTGTAAGTGAAGAACATCTTTAATGTTCATCTTAGCTTTTTCCCTTTATAGAGCTGAAAAGTCCAAATTCCTTTCACAAGGGAATATTTATAGTGTACTCTATTGTTAATGTATTTTCAGTCTCCAAAGTAGTAAAATGATGTATAATGTGAAGTAATTTGAAAAGCCAGAATAATGTCCTGTGGTTTTATTTTTTTAAGTCAGTGTTCAGTCCCAATCACCCTAAAACTGACTTCCAAGTAAATAGTGAGTTTGAAATTATGTTATGAAAGGAAATTGAATTCTTCCAAGGAAGCCAGTGAGTTCCTCTCCCCAACCCCCACCCCAGTTATCAACACACAAACAAACAAAAAACAACCCTCCCTACGATGAGTACAGTTTCAGTTTTGCAAAATGAAAGAGTTGATTGCATTATAATTTATATAATAAATTATTGTATATGTATTTTTATATTTTATATATTTATATATAAATATAATACATTTATAATATATATGTTATATAAATATATATTTATATATAATATGTTATATATAATTATATAATATATAATAATATTATATATAATATATAATAATTTTTATATAAATTTTAGTTATATTTCATTTATGAATATATTTCATGAATGAATATATTTCATAAATTATGAAATATATTTTCATATATTTCATATAAAATAATATATTTCATATAAAATAATTTCATAAGTTATGAAATTACGAATATATTTCATAAATGAATATATTTCATTTATGAAAATGAGAGAGTTGATTGCATTATAAGGAGCATATAGTTAACACTCCTGTACTGTACTCTTAAAAATGGTTAAGATGATAAACTTATGTTATTAGTTTTTTACCACAATTTTAAAAATGCTTAGGGATTAATGAAAGAGAACGAAAACAACCTTCCCTATCCTTCCCTTGATGCCTAGATTCTTCCCTGGGTACTCTCCTGGACTCTTAATATAAAATTTCAGAGTCATCTGACAGTGTGTGTTGGAAGAGTTTAACTATTGTTCTTATGTAATTCTATCATAAAGGAGTAAAAGCATACTTCGCAAAGATGTAGCTTCAAGGTAGCTAATTCCAGCATTTCCCCTAATAGTAAAAAATCATAATGAACATGAATGTCTAACTGTATGGAATTGATTGTGAAAATAATGGTACATTCATGCATTAAAGCAAATTCAGTCATTCAGCAATTAAATATAGCTCTACATTTGCCTACATGGAAATTCAGTTATTTTATATATATCATATATAAATTCAGTTCTCATAAGAGAAACTAAGCAGAATCTCTACTTGAATGTATAATGTGATCCTTTTTTATTTTAAATATTTATATATGCATAAGCACATACTGCATGTGAATCATTTGAAAGCATGTTTTAGTTATCTCTTAGTGTTGACATCTTAGATATTCCTAATATTTTGTTCCTTTGTGCTCATTTGTATTTTCAGTTTTTTCTAGAATTATATTTATAGTGCCCTTTAAACTCTGAAAGTGATTCTTAAAAGGTACCTCTGAAAGACTTTATGATTAATTAGATCAGAGGATAGCAGATGGTGTCATCTACTGAAAATTAAGAAGAAACTATAGGTTTACCTAGGGAAATAAAATAAATTCAGTTTGGGCATTTTGTTTTTAAAATGCCTGCCAGTTGAAATGTCTCTTGAGTAGGTAGTGTCTGTACCACGAGAAGAGACACAGGAACCAGAGAATGAAGGTGAGGGGTTTCTCAGCAGAACTGTCTGTGTGAGTGGACTCGCCCTCTGACAGCTCATGGCATGGAAGCTATACACACCCTTTCCAGAAAAATAGACACGTGATCACGATGTTTTAGAGGTAGAATTAGGACCTCCACAGGAGCTTCTCTTGAAAACATTTTCTGGTTGCAGTGAACGCAGCTTAAAAATTCTTGTCACATCACATTTCTCTATTTTATACTTGGGGAAAACGAGGCCCACATAGATCACACGAGTTGCCTGAGGTGCGTTTAGCTGACGCACGCCCTGCATTAAAGTCCACGTCCTCTGACTCTCAGTCAAACATTATATTCCCCAATAATTATGTTTTGACCCTGAGAGTGTATATTCTTTTAATTTTTAAATATAACACAGGGACACTTGGGTGGCTCAGTCGGTGAAGTGTCTGCCTTCAGCTCAGGTCACGATCCTGGGGTCCTGGGATGAGCCCTGCAGTTACCTTCCTGCTCAGCGGGGAGCCTGTATCTCCCTCTGCTCCTCCCCCTGCTCCCCTGCTCCTACTAAAGAGATGAAATCTAAGAAATAAAATATAACACAACCCTGGAAATGTCACCACACTTGGAGCAGCTACTGAAAAGCAGCTTGAAAGGTTTCTTCTGTTCCAGGGGTGCCTGGGTGGCTCATTGGGCTAAGCCTCTGCCTTCGGCTCAGGTCATGATCTCAGGGTCTTGGGATCGAGCCCCGCATCGGGCTCTCTGCTCAGCAAGAAGCCTGCTTCTCCCTCCCCTTCTGTGCCTCTCTGCCTACTTGTGATCTCTCTCTCCCTGTCAAATAAATAAATAAATAAATAAAATCTTAAAAAAGATAAAAGTTTCCGTTCCCATTGATTTTTCTGAACTGAAACTTCCCAGTGAGACGCAGAAGGGAGACTGTTGTAATTGAATTCCGAGGCAGGTAGATGTCTACCTTTTCTCCAAAGTAGTTTTGTGGCCGTTGTTACTGTTGTTTTCAGTTCCGTGAATTAATTTGCATTTGTACCCTCGCCTCAAGAGCCCTGGAGATTTGGTTCCTGATCCATAAAACTCATACAGCACATGCTCCCACCTCCTACCACTCCGGGCTTGTTTCTCTTTTAATCCAGAGGGAACACTTTTGGCCAATCGAATCTGCTTTTCCATCTGACTTTCCCTAAATCTTCTCAAACGGATTGGCTTTAAAGTTTCCTCTGATTGTGGTGTGAGGTGGAGGGGGGAGAAAATGAGGGAGAGCCGACTTTTGAAGGCAGACCCTGCACACTGTCGGTTCAGCCACTCTTTTTCCTTAGATGATCGCGTATTTGAGTCCTTCACATGGACTAGCTGATGTGGAAAAACCAAGTCCCGCTTCTGTGTGACGTCTCGTTTTCAGGCGCAGAGGCGGTGCTGGTTTTCCGAACGACCCGCAAGCGGCCCTTCGTTTTCTTAACTCATGTCGTTGTTGGAAGCTGTCCTTGTAATTTCCTGTTCACACGCAGGGTCTGTGTGCCGACCTTCAAGGGAAAGACGCTGAGTTGACGTTTCCCTTTGCTTTCTGTGTCCTGTCCCAGGAGCAGGCTTCTTGGGTGTGCCAGTGTGATGACAACATGGTCCAGAGACTAGAAACAGACTTCAAGATGACCCTCCAGCAGCAGAGCACCCTGGAGCAGTGGGCCGCATGGCTGGACAACGTGATGATGCAGGCGCTAAAACCCTACGAGGGAAGGCCCAGTTTTCCTAAAGCTGCCCGGCAATTCCTGCTAAAATGGTCTTTCTACAGGTATTGTCTCCTTTTTCCTGAGCTTTATGTATTGTCCATGTTCTGCAAATAGGCCTGCTTCTCAGACGGGGGAAAGAAACGAGTGGAGACTTGGTTTGGAAACTCCCATCGCTATTACCTTCAGCCCGCCTTGGTGATTCTAGCCTCGTGGAGTCGTACCAGAAGGTTTATGAGAATAAACCCTCTGTTTGGGAATCGAAGCCTCTTGCTCCCAGTCCTGGCATTCCCAGATGGGAGGTCTCAGGCCCCAGGCCAGAAGACAAATTCAGCGACAGACAGAAAAGGGCCCAGCTCCCTCCCTCTTGCAGTTGTACATTATTTGGGCCTCTGTGGTGAAGACTTAACCCCACTCTCCTCCTGATTTGGTGGTGTGGGTGATTTGTGAGCTGCGGTCGCTAGACCAGGAACATCACTTTCACTT
Source organism: Martes martes (assembly GCF_963455335.1). Classification (NCBI taxonomy): domain Eukaryota; kingdom Metazoa; phylum Chordata; class Mammalia; order Carnivora; family Mustelidae; genus Martes; species Martes martes. The sequence continues at coordinate 7,249,530 of NC_137900.1, forward strand.
GGAAGCGTATTCCAAAAGGGAACTCTCGGGCCTCTCCCCTAAATCTGCCAGAATCAGGAACTGCAGAGCTTGGACCCAGCCGTCTGTGCTTTTAAGAAAGTCTTTTAAGTGATGGTGACGCAAGCTTAGAACCATCTAGTTCATTTCTTAATTTTATCAGCTACGACTGTTTTCAAACCCAGCTGCACATTAGAATTAGTGTAAAAACAATAAAAATCATAGGAACGTCCCCCGACCCTATTGATTTGAAAATCTTAATGCGTGGATGGTAGTGATTAGGAAATGAGGTCGTCAGAAATTTGGTCTCCAGAGAGCTTCCTCCTGGTGATTCTAATTCATAGCCAGTTTAAGAACCAATAATCAGTGGATGGTACACTATGAATCCCTTATTGACTAAAATTATATATGTATGTTTCTGTTGACATGGAACCCCGGAAGAGAAAACCTTTCAGGTGACATGATATGTGATATCAAGGGTCGGGATGAGTTGTTGACCACAGGTCTGCCCTAAGGATTAAAAACAGAGCCTGTGTACATGGGCTTATATACCTTATATACCATATCTATATAGGATGAAATTGAGAGGTGGGGTTTCATTTCATAACATGAATAAGGTAAGTTAAGCTCTAGTTCTGCTCTGTATGCTTCATTAAGTGTTAATTTCATCTTACCTAATAGTTTTCTGATGTCTAGCCCAGGGTCAAGTGAAGGAAAGCTTGCCTGCTTTGTATTACTGTCATTTTGTTTTTGTTTTGGGACTGGAATAATTCCATAGTTCTGTCTCTCCTACATCTGATACCTTTAGCCCACGGGATTTGAGAAGGGTCTTATTAAAATGCTGCCTGACTCAGTGAGCCCCCTCGTATGCTGCACGAGGCCAGTGGTAGGTTTAGATGTCTGGGTGTTAACGAGATAGATGTTGATGAGAGATGTAGGTTTTCCCTGGATACATGGGGAAGATTTCAAAAACATTGTCACAGTGTCTCAAAGAAACCGCAGCAACAGTAGGGGTAATTTTAAGAATTCAGAATTTTAATTTGGGAACATTTCTTAAGAAGATTTCGGATATTTTCCCATTTGCCTGTGAGTTGATTTTTTTTTTTTTTGATTCATACATTGTCTTCTCAGCAAGTCATACAGATGGTATATGTATTTCATGAAAGATTAACTAAACCAAAGTTATACAAGCTGATTCTTCCAGAACCTGTAAGGCCAATAGCAGCACCAATATCAGAAAATGCAACGTTGTGGGTTTTGTTTTTTTTTTCTCTTCCTTCTTAGTGCTTTCTTATGTTGCTAAGTCAGACTTGCCCTACTCCTTCCTGTGGGTTTTTATTTTTTTTCTATATTTAGTTGATATCGTTTTAGAAATAAACCCCTCGAGCCTCCATCTCCGCAGAGATCTGTTGCAAGTATCTTGAAAGGAGAGAAAATTACTTACTTGTATTTCTTGTTCTCTGCAGATATACAAACCCAGCGGATCATCTCTTGCCTGCCCTCTGTCCTTCCCTGAGTCGGGGATAATTGGCTTGTTATTATTAGACACTATTATGGTTATTATTTTCATTTCAAAAAGACTCAAAGGCAGATAGTTCAGGGCCACAGAAGGAAAGGCATATTCAGACAGATGCATACCTCCTGCTGGTAGGAAACGTCCATGGCTTAGAAACAGAAGAGCCTTTAAAACCCGAACTGTTTTTTACTGAGGCTTAAGAACATTTTGGGTAATGAAATTGCTTTCACAAACTATCAGAGAGGCAGAACTACAGAGTTTTGTGTGTGTGTGTGTGTGTGTGTGTGTGTTGCATGGTTCTGGCATTGTAACAAGAATTTGGCAGTTCCACACACAGACCCTTCGTGTTCTGAAGCCGGGTGATCTCATAATTTCTTAAGTTCTGTGTGTATATTTACAAGCATACAAAGAGAGAAATGGGCTGGCAGACAATCAGGACAGCAGGTGACACGCTGCTACAGACACACTGTGCTCCAAACGGGGGTCTCTCCTGGCCTAACCTGGCTTTGAATGACTACCGTTGGCTCCCTGGGAGGTGGGAAGAAGATATCACCACCTTTCTTGGGCAGACGTGGAGAAGTCCTGTGGGCCATTTCTCAGCCGGTGTGTTCTGTGGTTAACAGAAGAGAACATTCCTGAGAGCCACCCTGAGGGTCACCCAAATACTCCCTTTTTAAAGAACAAAATTTATAGCTTTGATACAGTGACTCGAAAGGGGATACAGGGAACTTAGTTTTCCTACAACTGGACGATTTATGAATCTTCCAGAAAGTAATAGTTTTTTGGAGCCGACCGTCAGCACTGTTTGAAAAGAATGTGTAGGGGGTCACCGGTGCAACGCTGTCCCCTTTCTCCTTAAGAAGGATGTGGCATATCCCCGGATGCACAGAGTGGACTGAGTATCACTGGTTAGCATATGTGCCACAGCTCCCAGACTGTAGTTATAAAGATAAATCCACAAAGGGGTCCCTCATCTGTTATAAAATAATTAACTCGAGAACTCTGATTTTAAAAGAAGTTGAATTGGTGGTAACTTAGCAACGCGAAATCCAGTGGAGTCTGTTTTGCAACACATCTTACAGAAGTCTGAATCAGACAAAAAGTTTCCAATTAAACCGCTAATTGTGTCATTTAATACTTGGCTTGTAGGGCAAAGGCCCAACATAGAGAAGATACTGAAGGAGATGTAGCATTAATCATTCAAGTCAACTGATGTTTTTCTACACCTACGACAGTAATTTCATGGCATGCTTATCAGTATTTGGTAAAAATAGCTGGGGATTGTACCGGAAGGTCAGCAGATTTCTGTTTTGTTTTGTTTTCCAGCACATTTTGGTATTACGTGTGTATTTTGTGCTGAAATAAGTTGATTGCCTAACTACCTAAAAGTTTCCAAAACACTTAGAATAAAATCCAAGACCTTGTCATGGCCTACAAGACCCGACATCAGCCAGTAGTGACCCGGGCCCACTCTGGATTCTTCTCTTTGCTCCTTGTCTTCCAGCCGCACGAGCCTCCCGGCTCTTCTTTGAACGCATCAAGCATGGTTCTGCCTCACAGTCTTGGCGTTTGTCTCCTTTCTGCCGGGGAAGCTCCCACGTTCACAAGGCTCCCTTCAACCTAGGTTCCGCTCCGTTATGTCCCCTCTTCAGAAAGATTTTACCTGACAACCTCACTTCAAGTGCCTGCCCCCATCACTCTCTGACTGCTTTCCCTGATTTATTTTTTTCACATAGGATTTATCACGGCCTCACTTTATATTTATACCTACCTGTGGTTTTTTTTCCCAGCCCTTTCTCTTACTAGAGTGAGCTCTGTTGATACCAGAATTTCCTCTGACCCGCTCTGGAACAAGACACTGGCACAGAGTAGGAATGCGATAATCCTCTACCCGGTGGACTCGGCAGATGTCTATAGCACTGTCAGAAAGCTACTCAATCTGAATACTTTTCTTAGTCATTAACACGATTTCAGGGTTTTTCTATCTCAAGGGAAATATAAAGGCCTAAAGCTTGAACTTAAAAAAATATTATATGTAATTCATCCTATATCTGTGATATTTATCTCTGCAAAGATTTACTGACGCTCAACTGACCCAGAATTGGTTTTTTATACTTGTAATGTCCTCTATTGAAATAAACATATTTTAGGGGCACCTAAGTGGCTCAGCCAGTTAAGCCTCTGCCTTCGGCTCAGGTCATGATCCCAGGGTCCTGGGTTCGAGCCCTGCTTCAGGCCCCCTGCTTAGTGAGAAGTCTGCTTCCCCCTCTCTCTCTCTGCCCCTCCCCTCTGTTCTTTCTCTCTCTGGTTCTCTCCCTCTCCCTCTCAAGTAAATAAATAAAATCTTTTAAAAAAATTTTAAATACAAAAAATTAAAAAGTAAACGTTATTTAAATGAAATCAGTATGTGCTCACTTTAGAAAATCTGTGAAATATTACAAATAACAAAGAAGGGCACCTGGCTGGCTCAGTCAGTGAAGCCTATTACTCTTGATCTGTGGGTGGTAAGTTTGAGCCCCATGTTGGGTTTAGAGATTTTTTTTTTTTAAAGATTTTATTTATTTATTTGACAGACAGAGATCACAAGTAGGCAGAGAGGCAGGAAGAGAGAGGGGGGGAAGCAGACTCCTCGCTGAGCGGAGAGCCTGATGCGGGGCTCGATCCCAGGACCCTGGGACCATGACCTGAGCCGAAGGCAGAGGCCCAACCCACTGAGCCACGCAGGTGCCCCGGGTTTAGAGATTTCTTAAAAGATAAAATACTTTATTTTATCTTTTAAAAGTCAGAAGGAAAGAATACCCAGGAAGTCTCCCACTGAGCACGGAACCCAACATGGGGCTCGATCCCACAACCCATGAGGTCAGGACCTCAGCCAAAACCAAGAGTTAGATGCTTAACTAACTGAATCACCCAGGCGCTCTGAAAATGAAATCTTTAAAAAAGAAAAAAACTTAACAAGAAATAAACTTACATCATTCATAATTTTAATACCTGGAAAAATAACCACTGGTGAATTGTTAGGGCTTTTTGTGGTGATATAAAATTGGAATTCAGTTGTTTACCACAGTTTATCATCTGTATTTTTCTTTCCCTTAGCGTTTTTCTCTTGACGTTATATCTTAAGCATTTCTTGTCATTAAACATCTTCAGAAGCATAACTTTTTTTTTTTAAGATTTTATTTATTTATTTGACAGAGATAGAGGGATCACTAGTAAGTAGAGAGGCAGGCACAGAGTGGGGTGAAGCCGGCTCCTCACTGAGCAGAGAGCCCTGTGCAGGCTCGATCCCAGGACCTTGAGATCATGACCTGAGCTGAAGGCAGAGGCTTGACCCACTGAGCCACCCAGGCGCCCCGAGAAGCATAACTTTTAATGTCCTCACAATATCCAATATCACATGTATATCTCCCACATTATTTAAACATTACCTTTTCCCCTATTCTTAAGCATTCGGGTGGGTTTTGGCGTTGTGATACAATGATAAAAAATACTGTAACCTTTGCATGAAATTTCCCCTGTATCTTCAGACACATTCTGGTAAAAAGGTTTGAACTTTCTGAAGTGATGAACACTGTGTTAATGAAGTGTCCTAGCTCGGTGCTAATAATTTCCCATTTACTTAAGGGTAGGATTTTTTTTTTTTTTTTAACTATAAGACAGTTATCCTGTTAAATAGACTCCTATATATCTTACTTATTTAACTTGGCATAATATCATAGACACCTTTCTGAGTTACTACCTTTATGTCTGATTTTCCTCATTTCTTTAAACTGCACACGGTTCATATATGAATGAGCCATAATTTGTAATTCATTTAATCAACATCGACTGATGGATATTTGGCTTTCCCTTCTGGTTTCTCAGTGGGATAAATTTGCTACAGTTAAAACTTACCTTTGTTCATTTGCATAAATTTTTGGAGTTAGAATTGGTAGGTCAAAGGTTTTCTGCATTTTTAATTTTGGTAAATATTACCAAATTTCTCTTCCAAACAGAAGTTTCATGAATTTATACTTGTGAAAACAGTAAATGAGAGTTCTTTTCCCATCTTCTCTGTAATACTGGACCTCCTCGTCCTCTTACAGTCTGATAAATGAGATTTGGTATTTTACTTTAATTTGTAATTTTTGAAATTTTGAATAAGAGTACTCATATTTTTTTATTTTTTTAACCATTTGTCTTCTCTGGGATATATTATAAATATTTGCTGCCTTCAATAAGTGAAGCAATTAGGAGCAAATATTCTGCCTCTGTGTGACTTGATTTTTCAAAATTCTTTATTTCATATGATCAAGTTTGGATCAGTAGAGGTAAAAATGTTATGCAACATTTTATTTTCATGTTGTGTTTGCTTTTGCTCTTTTAAGTAGAGGTTTCTCTGCCTTTTTAGATTTTTCCATAGAAAAATAATTGTTTAATTTCAAATATATAGAATTTTATGTTTGTTTCCAGAATTTATATATAAAATTTTATATCCGTTTATATAATTATAAACAGAATTTTATGTATGTGGCATATGAATGAAAGAATCTGTTTTTAGTAGTTCACTTACAGAGTTCTAAACTTGAGGTATTCGCTAAGGTGTTTAAGTCTAAGGAATTATTCACTAGAACTATGGTGTATGATAATGAATATATTATTAACTCTAATATATGTAGTACGTGGTAATGGGTAATTCTTTTAATTCCAATATAATTAACATACACTGTTATATTAGTTTCAGGTGTACAATATAGTGATTCAGTAATTCTGTACCTTACTCAGTGCTCACCATGATACATGTACTTGTAATCCCCATCACCTATTTCACCCATACCCCCCACTTACCTCCCCTCTAAAAAACTATCAGTTCTCTATAGTTAAGAGTCTGTTTTTTGGTTTGTCTTTTTTCCTTTGTTCCTTTGTTTTGTTAAATTCCACATGTGAGTGAAATCATATGGTATTTGTCTTTCTCTGACTAACATTTCACTTAGCATTATAATCCCTAGATCATCCCTGTCATTGCAAATGGTAAGATTTCATTCTTTTTATGGCTGGATAATAGTCAATGTATGTATATATGACACATCTTCTTTGTCCATTCATCTGTCTATGGGTGGACACTTGGTGCTTCCATAATTGAGCTATTGTAAATAACGTTGTAATAAACATAGGGTGCGTATATCTTTTCGAGTTTGTGTTTTTATATTCTTTGGGTAAATACCCAGTAGTGGGATTACTAGACCATCTGGTTGATTATATTTGTAGTTTTTTGAGGAACCTCCGTACTGTTTTCCACAGTGGTTGCAGCATTTTATATTCCCACCAACAGTGCTTGAGCGTTCCTTTTTCTCCACATCTTTGCCAACACTTGTTATTTCTTGTGTTTTGACTTTAGCCATTCTGACCGATGTGAGGTGATACCTCATTGTGGATTTGATTTGTATTTCCCTGATGATGAATGATGTTGAGCATCTTTTCATGTTTCTGTTGGCCATCTGGACGTCTTCTTTGGAGAAATGTCTGTTTGTGTCTTCTGCCTTTGTTTTAATTGGATTGTTGTGTTTTGTGTGGGTATGTGTGTGTGTTGAATTATATAAGTTCTTTATATATTTTGGATACTAACCCTTTATTGTATATGTCTTTGCAAATATCTTCTTCCATTCAGTAGGTTGTCTTTTAGGTTTTGTTTTGTTTTTTTTTTTTATTGTTTCCTTTGCTGTGCAGAAGCTTTTTATTTTGAACTAGTCCCAATAGTTTATTTTTGCTGTTGTTTCCATTGCCTCAGGAGACATGTATAGAAAAATGTTGCTATAGCCAACATCAGAGAAATTAGTAATGGCTAGTTTTCTTAAGATCTCACATACATTATCTCATTTGATCTATACTAACCTTGAACCTTAAAATGTTGAACGGCATGCTTAAAATTAAGATCACATTGTGGTTAACATGAGTCAGTCTCACTCTAAACTCCTACTTTTTCTTTTTCTTTTTAGTAAATAAATCCACTAATGGTAGGTCCCCTGCCATCATCATATAATATTTGTACCTCCTGTTCTTGTTGCTGTAGCCAACTGAGAATGAGAAGCTCATCTTCTCCTGTTCTGTATATTATATTTATATTTAAGTAGTCAGTCTGTTCATTCATAAGTTTATTTCACGTCCTTGAAATAATCATGTAAGTTAGGTAAGAGCAAAAATGTAGCTTTTATTTTCACCCAAGAAGAAAAGCAATCTCAGGGAAATGATTTGTTTAAAGTCGACAGTGAGTTAACAAAGAGCCAGAATCAGAATGTAGGGTTTAGAGTTTCACATGTACCATGATCATCTGCCACTTGCCAAACCAAATGTATAGAATTTGATATATTAATAGCCTCTACATAAATAAAGTTGACAATGAAACAGAAAACAGAAGTACAGTCTTTTTCCATCTGCCTGACATTTTACAATTCTTCATTGCAAAACAGGCTTTAGGATATCAGCCTATCCATTTGTGAGATCCTATTTCTTCCACCTATCTAAGAATATAATGGCTGTTTTAGTTCTCCTAGGCCAAAAATCTCTAGAAAAGACCACAAAATGAGAGTGATAAGAAACACACACACACACACACACACACACACACACACACACACTCATCCCACTCTGACTCTAAGTTAGAAATATTAAGGAGATTTGAAGTATAAGGATAAGATCCAAGACCAGTGTATCTTCATTGAGGGCAAAATTTTATTTAGGACTGGTTTCCATTTTAAATATAGTAGAGTATATTGTTAGTATTAATAATATCATTCATATTTTGGTATCATATTTTATAAATTCACATTTTTTCAAAGATATGCATTTCTTAATTAATTTTATTATACTTATTTCTAATGGAAAATCAGCTTAATTTAAATGGACATCTAAGAAACTGGGATCAATTAGTAAAGTTGCCTTCCGGGGTGCCTGGGTGGCTCAGTGGGTTAAAGCCTCTGCCTTCGGCTCAGGTCATGATCCCAGAGTCCTGGGATCGAGCCCCACATTGGACTCTGCTCAGCGGGGATCCTGCTTCCTCCTCTCTCTCTGCCTGCCTCTCTGCCTACTTGTGATCTCTGTCTGTCAAATAAATAAATAAAATCTTAAAAAAAAAAAAAAAAGTTGCCTTCCAGTAAGATCTGCAGGGATCTCCGTACATACTTTCATTCTCTATTGCCACATCTGGGAGCATTACTACAGAGTATGTTTTGTAATCTTTGTATGGCACAAATACCTATTTCTTCTGAAGTGTACACCCAAAGTCGTCACTGGGACATGGTGACACATTGTTTACCCATCAATAAGATTTTCACTTTGAGTGTTTCTTATGGTAGTGATGAATTGCCAATCTTTCAACAATCTTTTTTATTTAGTTCTGGTCCCCTCTGTGAGAGAGATAGAATCAGAAGACTCAGCCATGATAATAAAATGTTTTTTCCCGGTGAAGACCTGTCTAGATCTGGTCTGGATCTAACCAAAACTCATGAAGGGGTACCTCTTTACCACCCTGCTTAAATGAGTGGAGCCGACTGCTTTCAGTCATGAAATGAGTCCTTGGCAAGTTGTGTAGTACACCAGCCTTTTAGACCCTCTGACTTAACTTCTTCTAGGAGGGAAAGTAGGTTGAACTCTCGTCCTGGTCACTAATATTGGCTGCATATATGTCTTCTCTCTCGAAACAGCTCAATGGTTATTCGGGACTTAACCTTACGCAGCGCTGCTAGCTTTGGCTCCTTCCACCTGATCCGTCTGCTCTACGATGAGTACATGTTCTACTTAGTAGAACATCGTGTTGCTCAGGCAACAGGAGAGACACCCATCGCGGTCATGGGCGAGGTAAGAGAGGCCAGAAGAGCTGTGACTCACGGGGCTTTGAGAAAAGAACCTGAATTTCGTTTTAATTTGAATATATTATTGATTGATTAAAACAATGATGGTCCTGAGGGGCTGTGGAGTTATTGAGGGGTGGGGGTCCTTAAATCCCTCTGTTTGTGTGTATTCTCTTAACTAAAAGAGTCTAAAATTATAAATGACATCATGTGAACGTTCATGGTATGTTTCAATATATTATAAAGGTGTCTGCTTAAGAAAACTTTGAGAATTACTAGACTGAAAAAAACCCTTATGGGACAGGAAGTAAGAAAGATTGATGTTGCTGATAAGGCGAAGGCCTAGGAATGTAGAGAAGAGACTAAATATGTATTTTTGTAGGCTCTTTGTCCAAGTGCCCAGGAACGAAAGAAATGGTTCTGTTTCAGAAGGATAGTAACGATAATAATGGTGCCAAAAGCTAATGTTTCGGGGGCACTGACTACGTGCCAGGCACAGCTCAAAGTCCTTTCTATGTAACCAAGCACTGGACGCCTTCCGAGACAAGCACAGCTCTACCCCGGTTTACAGATGAGTATCTGAGGTTGATGTAAAAAGCAAAGGACCCAGATGAAACGTTTACGTAGCTCCGGTGGGTGGTGGAGACTGTCCCAAGTACTCAGACTCTGGTTTTCAAATCAGGTTTCTCACTGCTGAAGCTATGAAGAAGAAAACATTCTCTTCATAGTTCTTAGATAGAAAATAAAACTGTGTTGTTTTCAACGCGTGTCAGAAAGCTAACACTCCGAAGTAAATTTACACAAGGAGTGGCGAACACGTTGAGGGATCGGTGCAAATGCTCAAGTGAATGTCCGCCATTTCATTTTGTTGTCCTGAACTGGGGGTCCTTCGGATCTTGCTAGATTATAAATATCAGGCAATATTACAAATTACCCAAAGCAGTAAAGAAGACAGGTTCATTTTGAAGCTGTGTGTATGTGCTTATTTAAGTTTTAGAAAATCCAAGTAAGTATTAGATGCTTTTCCTAGTTTAATAAATATGATAATAAAGGTATAAATTAAAAATATATTAAAATACCTCAAGATGCTTTGTAAATATTCTACTATCAATAAAATCCATGTTAGACGTCTTCAAGTAGGTTGGGCAAAAGGTTCCCCTTTCCCTCTTTAAAATCCCTCTCATTTGTTGATCTGTACGTGTTTGTGTGATGTTCTCAGTAGTGATTGTGCTTAAATCATGCCAGTTATATGTACATACATTCTATGTGCAAGATGAAGCAAGGATCACTGTAGCTTTTAGACAACAGGCAGGACCAAAACAATCTGGACTTTTCTTAGACTTGACCTTCCTTTAGAGCATCTTGCAGTGGTTGTCTTACAAACGCCCAGTGGGCATGTAGATTAAGTACTGCAGAATTTCTCAAGTCAGGGGTCCCAACTTTAGAAACAGACTTGCCTTCCAGTATATTTAACCCATTTGCCAACCCCCTCGTCTGTTCTGGGACTCCTTTAACAAGTGGTCTGCATATGATAGCAGGGGTTCTAATGAGTACCACGAGGCTAATCCTGATATGTGGGCTTGGCTTCCCTTGCATCTCAAGAGCACAAAGGCAGTGGGTAGGAGCTGGTCACCCAGCGTGAGGGCTCAGCACGCCCCCTGCTTGTTGGTTGGGCAGTGCTGGCTCACCAGGGTTAAGATGGTCTCATAGTCAGTACTGCCTACTGACTATGCCTGTAGGCATTCTTTTGTTTTTGTTTTTGTTTTTGTTTACTTTATGTAAACAATGTGAATGAGTGTGACACATTCCCCCAAGAGGTGAAGATATAAAAAGATTAAAATCTCGATTAGAAAACAAGGTATAAAATACCTTCTGCAAGACCTAAGATCTAAGAGCATCTCTTGATTTCTTTGCTTACTCTCTCCTTACCCAGTTTATAGGACCATCCTTTGAGCTGTCTCTTCTCATCCATTATTCAACCCATACAACATTGATGGCCTTGTATATCTGTTGGCCACTGCAGATTTGGAGGTCGTGGTCATGTTATCATATCTAAAATTTCTTGATTCCTGGGAAGAAGAGAAGGAAATTCCAGAAAACAGAAGGCTATTTTCACATGTGTCTCTCCCTTGTTATCCTGTGGCTACCCTAGAATTCAGATTGGAGGTCAAAAGGGCTTTTGCATGTTGAGGCTCAGTTGCTTTCTCCCCTTAGGTGATTCCCCCTTTCGGACACCAAGTCCAGAAGTGCCCGTGTACATGGTGGGAGCAACACCTTGGACTCAAATCCATTGAAATCCGTAAAGGTCACCATTACCCTCAGTTGGAGCCACTGGTTTTCAGTCATCAGTAACGACAGCAAACATGATAATAGTTCTTAGTCTTTATTGAGAGCTTATTATGTACTTAATGAAATCAAACTCTTGATGTGTCTACTAATGGCTCTTTCTCAGTAACCGGTACCACATTCTCCCTGCTGATCATGCTGGACATCTGAGCATGATCTTTTACATGACTCTTGTCCAGACCCCTACGTCCCCCCAATTACTAAGTCTGCTCTTCCCCAGACCTCCCAGAGTGCAGTCAGTATCATGTTATGAAAGTGCAGAGTTGGCTGTGTCACCCCTACTTAAAACCCCTCCGTGGTATTCTCTCGCGTTAGTGAAGGAACAAAATTCCCTCCTTGGTACACAAGGTCCTGCTCGATCTGGCCCTGCCCCTCAGATTAACCTCAGCCTCCCTCTTCCTATTCCATTCGCTGCCATCACAGTGGTCTTTTCTCTGTTTTTGTTCACCAAGCTTTGCTCATCATGGAACCACTGTGTAAATCGCTGTTTCTAGCCGGGACTTTCTGCCCAACTCCCCTTGCTTATTCTAACTCCTACTTCACATCTGAAATATCAGTTCCTCAGGGGGCTCCAGTTCCTCCAAACTACCTCGCATACCCCATTCTCTCTGATCTGTACTTTAGCTTTTCATTCTAGAACCTGCACTATACTAGTCACGTGGTTCTTTGTATGACACGTGTAAGTAAAGATTTAACGCCCTGGAAATAATAGAGGACTTTGAGTCAGGAGGATTCAATTCTCCTGGTAGTTCTGTCATTTGCATGGTATAATCTTGGGTGAATCATGTTCACTGATGTTGAGTCTTAGACTTATCTCTGAAATTAATTTATTCATTTATGTAACAGGTATTTCTTACACACCTACTGTAGACTAAGTGCTGTAATAATGAGGTTATAGTAATGAACCAAGTGAATCTTGGCCCTTGCATTTTAGTAGGGGAGTCATATGTACCAAATGTTCACATAACTGTGGAGCTACAGAATTAGAAATAGAGGAATACTCGAAGCATGAGGCCTTAAGCTAGCCTGCGAGCGCCAGGGAAGGCTCCCCCCGGCAGGGATGTTTGAAGTGAGATCGAAAGGGCAAAAGGAGTTAGCTATGTGAATTGTGAGAATTTGGGGGTAAGGGGGCACGGAGACAGGCACACAGGTCCTGCCTGCGACGGAAGGGAGTATGGCCAAGGGGAAGTTTCTTTGGAAAATGTGAGGGTCAAACACCCTCAAATTCAGTAGACAGGAGGTAGAATTGGATGAGGAAAGAAAGCCAGAAACTTCAAGTGAAACCTGCATTCACATACTATTTATGTGCTGGGCACTGTTCTAAGTGTTTTATGTAGATTAACTTAGTAATTCATGACAACTCAATGAATATTGTTATCCCTGTATAAAACCGTATGTATTTTTTTTAAAGATTTTATTTATTTATTTGACAGACAGAGATCACAAGTAGTCAGAGAGGCAGGCAGAGAGAGAGGGGGAAGCAGGCTCCCTCCTGAGCAAAGAGCCTGATGCAGGGCTTGATCCCAGGACCCTGGGATCATGACCTGAGCTGAAGGCAGGGGCTTAACCCACTGAGCCACCCAGGCACCCCAAAACCATATGTATTTTACAGATAAAGACATGAGACACAGAGCCATCAAGTAGCTCGCTAAGGTCACACAGCCTCCAAAACCAAGCAGACTGGCCCCCAAATTCTTGGTGTTAATCCCTGACGCTTATCACCTGCTGCAGGATGGGGGATGGGAGCAAGAACTGTTGCGAAGTCAGACACAGACTTGGCCAGTCGTTGGTTTTGCCTTATGGGTGCTTTACTTGGGAGAGGTGGCAGACAGCCAACTAGGTCCAGAAGCAAGGGGAAAGGTTTTCCTTTTAAAGTGACTTAGGGACCGTTAGTGTATCTTCATTAATGAGAAATCAACAAATAAATTTTGATTTTACAATTGTTTACATTATTTGAGTAGGCAGGAGAGACCAATCCATGTTTTACATATAAACCCAGATACAACGGTACAAAACTACTATTTTTGCATTCCCTGTTACACTACCGTAAATCCATTGTTGGCATAAAGACTGCCGTGTCAGAGCGCCCCCAAAAGAAACAGAAACAGAATCCCACCCGACGCGTTTTCATCTAAATGTCAATCCGCTGCCACAGTAATGCTGACTAGTAAGTTATTCAAAGCACGTGCAAGTCCAGAGTTTTGTGGTTAAATTTTTTGCCTGGATGATAAAAAGGAAACAGAGTTTATTTGCTGCTAAAATTATGTAATTTTTTTGAACTTTAATACTATAAATACACACAGAGACTCTCTGGGAGTGGAGAAATTTTAAGAGTAGGAATAAAATAAACAAGTTGCATCTGTTTGCACACCTGTTAAATAAAAATTTTTTTGAAAAATCAGGGCTTTCTGTACAGCCCTGGTGAGAAAAATTGAGCAGGAAACTATCCTATTATTTGAATTTTATAATTATTTGGAGTCTCTCTGGAAGTTTATTTCCTTAAAATAGACATAGTCCATTAAAATATTCAGCTGAGTCTATAAATTTTGGTGGCTGCATAAAATGATTTTCTGAGATAAATATTTTTGTGTTTAACTTATTCAATATATTTAAATTGTCTGTCATAATTTAATTACATTTATTTAATATTACATGTAAGCCACCCACTTAGCCAATTTTTTTAAATGAAAAGTAGAACCCGAAAAGTGCTTCGGTGGTTCAGACATGAATAGCAATATAAAAAAGATGATATTTTAGTCATACTTTTTAGGGGAAAAAAATGGAACAACCCTTAAGAATATACCATCAAAAGAAAAATGTCTTGAATTTATCAGAGTTGATGTACTCAAAGTAAAAGGGGGAAAAAAAAAGATCTTCAAAACCTAAAAATTGGACCAGAGCAATAATAATTCAGAAGGCAAGCTTTTAGGATAAAAGTTGAGTGAAAAAGTTCCATTTGGTAGAAGTAGAATCATGGTAAATAAGCACGGATTCTTAAGGTAAAATCAAACTAATGAAAAATAGATTTCAGTGAGTCCTACAATCAAGTACCACTAGGGAATACGCTGAAAATGGACCTGTGGAATGATAGATTAGTTATAGGATATTTTAAAATGAATGGATCATATCTCAAGTTAAAATCATCTGTAGAAAAAAGCCATCTTGGAACAGCAGCAGTTTAGAAAATTTAACAAATACTTGTTGAAAGCTATACCGTTTATTATTATACTAAAGCTTATTGATATTCTTAAATTTTTCTTATTAATTAACATTGAGGAATTGCCTTGTGACAATCACGATACTAGGTTTTTGTTTTTGTTTTTTAAAGATTTTATTTATTTGACAGAGTGATCACAAGTAGGCAGAGAGGCACGGAGAGGGAGAAGCAGGCTCCCCGCTGAGCAGAGACCCCGATGTGGGGCTCGATCCCAGGACCCTGGGATCATGACCTGGGCCGAAGGCAGAGGCTTTAACCCACTGAGCCACCCAGGCACCCCAATACTAGGTGTTTTGCATTCTTACTTAATATTCACGAAAGCCTTGAAAGACATGTGTGAGTGTCCCCATTTCACCCGTGAGAAAAACGGGTTGAAAATTTCCCCAACACCAGAATTAGGAAGCGGTAGAAAGTAGAACTGTGTCGTTCCAAGGCGCCACATGGGTTCGGTCCACGTTTTCATTTTTCACCGTATAAATTGTTTGTAGACAGATTCAAATGGGGACTCATTTATTTCCGTCTGTGCTGTTCAGCTTCCCCAACACACGCGTACTCACGATTACACACACACGCCAGATGTCGAGCGTGTAAGCTTCATCCTTTTGTTCTAGGGTCTCTTTCCTCTGCATCTCGGGATGCATCTTGATCGTCCTTACACTTTTTGTTCCTTAGACGTCTAGGACATGCAGATGAACTGAAAAACTAGTCTAGGCCAATGGCAGTTGGAAAGCTCAGTGTGCTGGGAAACACCACCACCAACAAATTACACCCTTCAGCTCCTCCGTACCCACCCACAGACCAGACCTAAGTCAAAATCATTGTTTTGGAATTTGTAGTCTGCTTTTAGCTGTAAATCTGTAAATCTGCCCTCTACATGAGCACACTCCTGCCAACTTGAAAAGAAATTCTCAAAGTGACATCCTGGAGGAGAGCCATGGGGGGCCCTTCTTCTACACCGTCATCCTCCAAGTTCCTAAGAACTGGCTTTCTAGAAGCTCTCTCATTTTCCCTCCTTGTCCCTGGTTTGTCTTTCTGTTCCTTTCTGTGTGTTTGAGAAAAGCACCCAGGGACTCAGCTGCCCGGGCCCACAACCCTTTCCAGCTCTGGGATCCCCGCTCATTAGCCACCTGTCCTTGGTTTCCTTCCTGCGAGTTCTGGGCGATCACCTCCTCTCCTCCGCTCTTCAGGAAGTGGACTTCTGCCTGTAACTGTGGTCTAACCACAGTCCTCCCGTAGGTGCTCAAACAATACTCATTCCAGAAAGCAAGTACAAAACAATGATGGAAAGACAGACTACCAATTTGTAGGCCCCCTCATTGGATTTCATGATTGACATACTGGATTCTTTTATCAGGAAAATATAACTCAGAGACCCAGAAGTGCTCCTTCCCTCCCAGGATGTGTCTGTCCACATTTCAGAAACCTTCTCTGTCAAGTTAGGCCTTCCTACGTGCTTTCAACTAGAGGTTAGCTTTCCTAAAGAGTTTGAAGGTGGGGAAAGAGTATAAAAGAGTTGAAGATTTTTTTTAAGATTTTATTTATTTATTTGACAGAGAGAGAGACAGCGAGAGAAGGAACACAAGCAGGGGGAGTGGGAGAGGGAGAAGCAGGCCTTGTGTTGAGCAAGGGAGCTTGATAAATGGGGCTCCATCCCAGGACCCTGGGATCACGACCTTAGCCAAAGGCAGATGCTTAATGATTGAGCCACCCAGACGCCCCAAAAGAGTTGAAGAATTCTTACCATACTTCAAGAACTGAAATGGTCACTGGACACATCGGGAAAGAAATCTCAGCACACTGTTCTCTTCAGGAAAGTCCACCCCTGGGCTCTTTGTTTAGGGAAGAGTTAGCCTGGTATCCCCAGCCTCAGAGTGAGCTACTTGAAGTAGCCCCTTGTGGGGCAGAGAGTAAGCATGATGGCTCCCTCTGCTGGCCTCTTCGTCGCACTCATGTCATCCCCTGCCCTGCCCAGGTGGCTTCTAGCCTTGCCATTGTATTTCTAGTAGTTTTGCTCACAAACAGGTGGCTGAGGTGGTTCCTGGTCCTTGGATAAAGAAGTTGCTCTTGTTGGAGACCACAAGTTCCTTGAGTCACAGGAGCGGTTTCCTGCGATTCACCCTTGCTGTTTACAATTAATACACTTGTGTAAATGTGAGAGATTCTCTGTAAGTACGTGGGTCAGGTGTTTTGATACTACACTCACTTCAAACCTGATTCACACTACTGCGTCTAAAGAGAACATGTTTCTCTACCCCTACCCCCATTGCCGGTCCAGTTAATAATTTCTGAAAAAGAGAGATGGTATAATTATCAAGAAGTGCACCTCTCGCATAATCAACCAAGGCCAAGAATTCCTCCTAGATGAGGACCGTGGCCTCGAATGAAGCCTGTCTTAAGTTAGGTGTGCCAGCGTTCTTTCTTTTTAACCCATTGGTTTCATTTGCGTAAAGGCTATGGAGCCAGACTGAACCCTAACATGTGCAGGGCCTGTGGTAGCCCATGTCCAAACATTTCAAAAGCTTTGAGTCAAAGTATAAGCGAAATCGATTGCATCCACCTTGGTTGATAAGTATGTCTTGATCACAACTTAGAAGTCTGGGTTTAAATGCAAAATTCTCAGGCTCCTCCTAGGCCCATGCCAGCAAATAATGACATGGATATGCCCAGCCTTTGGCCCCAGACCACTTGTCTTATTTATCCCTCCCCATCCTATGCTGTGAATAGCCCAATGTTTAGGTTTTATCCACCCTTAGAAAACCGCCGCCCCTCGTTGGCTCTCCCTTCTTTCTTGGGAAGGGAGGACTTGAGAAGAAATCTACACAGGCCGGGAAGGGGACTCGGGGAGTCCAGACATCTTAGAGAGCAAGAGTATGGCCTGCGGGGTGGGAGGGACACAAAGGCTCCAAGAAGACACGGCCACTTGGCCCGGTGATGGCCTGGAGGGAGTGCCCCAGCCACAGGAAAGCCAGGGCAGGGCTCTCCAGAGTGTGGGGCTCAGGACGGAGGCCCTTCTCGGCTCAGCCGAATGGGACCATTGTGCATTCCTGCTGTTGAAATGACTTTTTCCTTCGAGAGGACCTCGGGCTTACATTCGTACTTCATTGCCTGCGTGCTCACTCACGAGTGGTTCCTAGAGATTTTGAAACAGCATAAAGGCGCGTGCTTGACTGTGTTCGCAGGGGGCAGAGGGGAACAAAAAAGCCTGAAGGCTTAGACTTGTGACGGAAGTCCGCAGTCTGTGGAGAGGACAGCCGACATCACACGTGGCCGTTGCGAAGGAGTAGGACCGCCAGCAGCTGGAGTGCCCAATTTGCTTTGGTTTGCAGCAAGCCGGCAGAAATCTCAGCCATCTTAGTTGGGAATGCTTGGGAAGATACATTTATAGAAAGAAGAATCACCAGGGAACGCAGGATTTTACCAAATGGAACATGATTCGCATTCCTTGCAAATTTTATAAAATTGGAAATCACTTTAAAATCCACAACTGTTTGTCCTCAGTTGTGAAACCTTGCACCAAAGCTAAATGTAAAATTCTTCGATGAACTTGGTTCTCATTTGGAAGACATTTCAAGAAAATTAACTAATGCTCTGAAATCCCTTATGATTGACATTTCAAGACCTTTCTGTCCATGGAGAGATTATATTTGATTGCCTTCTACTCCAGATTAGATTTTTAAATATTGATTTGGCACTGACAATCCAAGGAGCAGTGTGTACAATTAGACCATCATGTTTTTGACATGATGAGCTTAGAAGTTTAAAGTTCATAAAACAGATAATATAAAGGAGTGCGAAGGCTTTAATGAAACTATATGGCAAGGGGGAAAGTAGCCTCTAGACAGTTTTTGAGTGTTGAGTCCTGTGATTCATGGAATTATGAAGAATCCAACAGCATTGTTTGGGATGGAGCCCAGCTGGTAGTCAGAAGCAAACTAATTCAGTGCTTTGTAAAAACAGTCAACAAAACCGAATGCAGAAAAAAGTCAATTAGAAAAAAAAATGGCAGTATTAGGGCAGACATAAAAACAATTAGACGATCATAGCTAGACTTGTATCAAATTTTAACTAGTAGGAATGACTAGTAGGAAAGAACTTGTGACATGGGGAGAAAGTATTGTATATTCAGTTCCTACATATGTGTAATTTATTTCACGTTTAAGAGTAAAAGTAAGTCCCAAAGAGACTTCGTATTCCAACTATGAGGTAGAAACCACTTCAGAACAATTTTACAGTTACCTGTTCTTACTGCCTTTGACAGCTTAAAGATTTTTTTTCCTAGAGCAAACGATTCATTGGCAGGAACTGGAAAAATGTACACAGACAGACACACACACACACACACAAACACACAATTTCTTCCTGACATGCATGTATCAAAACTTACCACTGCTGGCAAGGCCAGTCTGCAAGTATGAGATCAGAGCATCGCTTCATTCTGAACCTACGGAAAGACCTAAGAGTAGCCGAGGCCCCCAAATGACTGGTCTTTTCTAGTTGAAACTTCCAAGGGTTTGGCCTATCAGCTACTAATGACCAGAGCCGCCCCCTCCCCCGTCAGCAGGAATGTCTGGGGTCACATGTAAAGTGTAGGTATTATATGCCAACCGGGGTCACTGCCTTCGGCTAAGCATCTGCTGTCACCTTAGCATCCGGCTCTGGCTGCCGGCATCTATACAGCATAGATCCTACAGAACCACTGGGTAGGGCTGATACAAGAAAGCCTTCTGAGGGCTTGGGGGTTGCCTGTGGTACCATTGGGTGGCACGAGTTAATCATGATGAAATGATGAGAAATCATCATTTCATTTGGACAATGAAATTGTCCAAAGACTAGTACATACCCTATTTCTTAGTGTCTAATTTTAACAGTAGAGTTAGGCCTCCAGTTGGACATGAGGCTTAGGGCGATTCTGGCCCCACGGCCCAGTAGCTTTTGGTTTCCTCAATTTCAGTGTCCATTTTTGTCTGGAATGACTTCCCTGTATACATGTCACACACAACTTTGAGCTCTGCGATCCTGGTAAACTTTTTGTATCCATGTGAGATTCCAACGAGCTTAGAACTTGCAATGCGTGCTGTAAGAGCCTTTCAGACTGGTAGAAAGTCTTAGATAAAATTCGAAGTCTGGTAAATGAGAAATGCAGCACAAATGCGGAGTTGAGTATTTGCAACACGACGGTGAAGACTTCAGGAGTTAGCTATCTGACCCTTGGCTGAAAAACGTTTGCCAACCCCTGTTCTGGACTGTACATGGTCCTATTTTGATGCCCCCAGGGAAATCAGTTAGGCATTTTTGTGCATGGTAGCTTGGTGGACATGGTGATTCTCGATGCAGACAGCTACTATTTCAATGAGCAAACAGAACGTGGGTGCACAGGTGCGCATGTGCGTGTGATCGCATCTGTAAATCTGTATCTACCTCTAAATCTGATGTACTCACAGATCTTCTAGAAGGACACAGGTTATAGAGGGGGTGTTTGCCTGGCCACCCAAGGTGGTGTTGTTAGGATGACTCCCTAATGCTTTCTCCCCAGGATGGGGTAAACCCATCTGGCAGGGAAAGCGTCCCCAAGAGTGAGATCTTCATCCCAGCCCCTGAACGCTTTCCTTCGACCCCTGACTCCTGTCCCCAGTCTCTTTTGCTGTGGACCCCCACGGATTCCCACCTGCTTGCTGTCTGCACCCGGACTTCCTCTGCATGGTCCTCGTTCCCAAAGATCAGAGTACAAGCCTTGCCTCCCTCCCCGGGAGAAGTTCGCTGCTCCCGCCCGGATCCAGCGCGCAGTGGTCTCTCGGGGGCGCCTGGGGTGTGCATCTCTGGGATGAACAGCGCCCCGACCCTTTCATGGGTGGGAGACCTGACGGGTGTGTAAGGAGCCACTCCTCAGCTGTTTGGCCACACGTCAGGGTCACACCGGAGCTCTCGCCAGGAAGGGTCCTGCCTGCCGCTGTGTTTGCTCTGCCGTCCAGTTGCCCCCTGGCACGTCCCGGTCAGTACTGGTCTCCTTGTGAGGTGGGGTCTTTCAGACCTTCCCGCCACATGTGTTGGTCTGCTGTCCTCCGGGAGGGTGCGCTTTCTCAGGACGGTTTAGGGACCTGGAGGAAATGGTTTCTGGAAAACGAGGTTTTTCTTCCCGAAACGGCAGATATGCTTCCTCTGTGTTCCATTCTGTTTCTACTTCAGAACATTCCCGATCTCTCTGTAGAATATGGATTCCCACGTACATCAAGAGGCCGTATGCTCTCTAACCCCAGAGCACATTTGAAATCCCTTAACGTATACTCTTTCCTCCATGTATGGAACAAACATACTCTCTCCTCGCTCTCCCTTTCTGTCTGTCTGTCTCTCTGTTTTCCTCCCCACCCCTTCTTTTTCCCTTCCCACCTTAAATTCCTAAAGTGAGGATCAAGAATTTCTGGTCTCACATCTCCCACCACGACATTTCCTACAAATGTTAGACAAATCAGTTCATTGTTTTTAATAGCCTCAAGATTAAATCTCAGCTCTCTGCCTTGCCAAATTCTTAACGTTTTGCTGAGGCTGAAATGAGGAAACAAATTCATTCATCTGCTATCCAGTCAGCCTTTACTTTCTCCTGAGCCTCCATTTTGTTCATCCAAATCTTAGATCTCTTCCTTCTCGTTTGTCTGGTTTGTGCTAGCGTAGTCTCAGTGCTTGTCGTCTGTCCCCCGTTGGTGCCACTGTCTTCCTTATGCCCGCTCCTAGTCTTCCTGGCCACCATTGATGTCCTTCCCTCCTGCTGCCCCATCCAAAGCCCCCACAGTTGACTTCCCTTTCTCATATGCCCACGCTTCCAAAACTTTCTCAAAGCTTGCCTCATTTTGTGGCTAAACTACCTGGTCCTTTGTGATATAAACAACAACTGCTACTCACCTCTAGAAAGAGGAAGTACTTCCACATTGACCGCCTGGACCTGGCTGGCACGAAGGTTGGCTGGTATCTAGTCAGCTCCCAGTGAATGTTGGTTGAATAACAAGGGAAGGAACGGACTCTCCTAATCTTAGCCTACCAGTGGGAGTAAAGCGAGTTTTCCTTAGTCACATGTGTATTCTTTCCTCACACGTGAAATGCATATGAAAGCCTTCACCTTCTGCTACAGAGGGTATCAGAATCTTACTTTAGTCACAATATTTTTATTTTAAATCTACTATCTTTGCATGTACACATGCAACTTTGTAATTGACCCCAGAAACACCTAGAGACATTGATGGTGTCCCTGAGATTGCCTGTACCGTGTCCAGCGTAGGGCGTAGCCACAAGGACAAAGTATTGAGCATGCAAATGTTTATTTACTCACAGTATGAGCAGTCCATGACATGTTGATCATTGTGGGTTTTTTATTTTTAGCATCCTGAGTAATCAAATGTATTCAATCAGATTAAGCAGAAACGTTCAAAGGAAGACCTTTGTATTTAGGAAGTTGCCATATTTGCAGTTAATTTGCAGTTAAATAGCGACCAAAAGAAGTTTCTTTTGAAGGAGACTTCCAAGTAGGTCTAGAGTTTGGTTTTAGCCATTTTGTGTGACATTACTGATTGCTAATGGCAATAAGAATTTAGTCTCAAACAACGTCTTGAGATTTCTTTCAAAAACAAATGGAATGTTCATGCTTTCTAGGTATAGAGGAATGTTTAAGACTCATCACTTGCCAGCTTGTTTCCAGGATTGATCTTAAGGGTTATTAAGTATTCATTTAAAAGAACCATGAATCTTACTGTGTTGCCTCACTTAGGCGTAACTTATACAGGATCTTTCAACTTTGAGCATTCTCTGTTTATAGTTCTAAAATATTTAAGTAATACCAAAAATAGAGTCCCATTGATTTTGGTGGTTGTTGTCGCTTACATTCTTTAATTCAAGAAATTTTACATAATTTAAACGGTGACTTTTATTTAGATTAACACAAGGTTCTGAGCCAAGTGATCAGGAACAGCATCGAAAGAACAGCTCAGTATTTATGATTTCATATTTGTTGCCCAATGGGATGTAACTGTAAAGTGATGGTTTTTCCAAAAAACGTTCTAGGAGTTACAGATCCAGGAGGCCTTTGTCCCCTTGAAAGCAGTCACCTGGGGAAAGCTACACATTTGTTCCAGTCATGCTGCGATAGCTTAAAATGTTGTGGCATGTTTCTTTTTAAACTGCCTCTGAACTGCCGGGAAATAATAGAGTAAAATGACATATTATTTTAAATATCCTGGATCGTGGCAGAGGGGAATTTGATTTTGATGAGTAGTCAGAAATCATCCCAGGATCAAGGAAAATCAGTACAATTTGGAGTGTTATTTGCAGTACCAATTGGGTACAAAATAACAAAATGGGCTTTCTTGAATGGTACATAAGCTAACTCTTGAAACTGATTGTTAAAGATGCATTCCAGAACCTTGGACCTTGGAATAAATGTCTAAGCTCCCAAGGTAGCTACTAGGAAGAACAATACATGTGTAGGTTTAAAAAAAAAAAAATTGTGTTTGCAAAATAAGGTCAGTTTTATTACTTTGTAGACATACCTTGTAGATGAAAAAAATACTCTTATCATGGACCTCTTTATAAGCAAACTTCTGAATGTAAGTAGAATTTCTGTCTCCCTCTTTCTAAGCCTCTTGAGAACTCTGAATTTCTATAATGACTTTTTCTGAATCTTCAGCTTTTAAAATAGTAACGTTCTCCATTTAAGAAGTGGATGCTTTGAGGTTTCTCCTCACCTTTTTCTGATCAACTTGGTTACCTCTGCTATTGCTTTTTTTTTAGAGTATCCATCTTTCTGAGACTCTCAAAATCCATTTCCTCATGGTAAAAATATCATTAAGCTTTTGAGCCAGAATAGAAAATAAAATCTAAGCTGAAGGTTATTAGTTGTTCCACATTGTTTCAAGCTCTTTTGTGTTGCATTAATAATAAGCAGATGGTTTTCTTTTTTAAAAAGGGACCCTGACATCTTAGTAAATAAGAACATCAAATTATTATACAAGAAGTCTCAAAGGCTTTTAAAAAATAAATACTCTGAATTTTGGCGCTCCCACTGTTTCTCATTTCCACTAGTGAAAGCTTTAAAGAGAGAGTTCAGCCAAGCGGCTGGACCAAGTTTCTGTCATGTGGCTGCCCCCCACCCGGCCCCAGGGGGGAACTTTTAGACTGCCTGTGGGCGATGGAGCTGACATGTCCTGCTTCACCAAATTTCCGAATTTATCCCACCACCTCCAACTTCTCCAGGCCAGCCAAGCCCCCATTTCTTCACGACTAAGTGGGAAATAATAATAAAAAGTAAAATGGAGCGTGGAAAGCTGAGAAAATCGTTATCCTTTGCAAAGAGGTCAAGACAGCTAAATTGTGACACAATTTCAGCTGTTCAAATTCGACAAGTTTGATTGGACAATTAGGTGACCCAGGTAGTTAGAGAGCAAAACGGTCACTGGTTTACAGTTTTAAAAAGTCCTCCTCATATTTTTACCCCAGACTCATAGAATATTATTTTATTCTACCTGGTAGTAACTGTTGCCCAAATGACTGTTGTTTTACAGTTTGGTGATTTAAATGCTGTGTCTCCTGGAAATCTGGATAAAGGTAAGAAGTGAAAATAATGCACATTTTTAAGGACTTCTTTGAGAAATTCCCATACAGGAAAACGTGGCATGTGTTATTCTGTGGAAATGGCCGATAACCCTACAGGAATAGGACAATTATGTCTCTGGGAATCCTCATTGTTTACTTCTCCATTTCTGTGCCTTCTTTATGGGAAGGATATTAAATGCAATAATTGAATTTAAATGCAGCTACAAACTCTGCGTGACTCTTGCCCACAGTTCTTACAGGTAACAAGAAATTATTTCTGACCGCCACCAGAGTCCTGGAGAAAAGTGATAAAATTTTATTGAAGGCCCACTGGGCAGGCAGAAAGATTTCTCAGTCTGCCCTTCTCACCAATGCATACTTTTCACTGGAAAAACAGCTCAGAGATAGCAAGGAAGTTTACCGTAAAAAAGCAGGATCAGCAATGGGACAGATGAAAAGGATCACCCGAACACTTGTCAGATAAAGCCAGCATTGCCACTCAGCTAAGATGCCATTCCGATGCGTGTTCCAGAAGGAACTTAGGATCTACAGAACCACACAGTGAAAGGGACAGGGCTCTGGGGAAATGAGGTTGGGGAAGAGCGTATGCAAGCAAAAACCATCCTCAGTTAAAACATGCAAACAAATAGCAGCTCAGTTTGGAAAAAAAAAAAAAAAAAAAAGGTGAAATGTTTAATAAACAAACAGTGCAGAAAAAAATAGGCCTAAAATAAAACAAAAAACACCAAAACAAATAAACAAAAAACCAAGAAAGTAAAGATATCCTGAGGTTCTAAGGAACTGAGTTCTGGAGTCAAGGACAGAATGCCCAGATGGGGGAAAACTGTACAATTAGCCTTTCCAGGACAGAGCCACAGCTGACGGGGAAACGGGCCAGAGGAAGGGCTTGGGGAATCTGTATGTGAAGGGCAGCGTGGTTCTCTGGAGCCTCCTGCACGGAGGTCCTTGTGGCCAGCCTCCTTGCCTCCTCGGTGGTGGAAAACGTGAACGTGCTGGTGGAAATCCTAAGGAATCCGTCTCACTCCCATGTTAAGCTCCTGTCAGTCTCTATGACCAGTGGTGCAGGCAGTAATTCCTATTTTAGTAATAGGCATCATAGCCGTGCAGGACGGGTAGAAAATAACAGGCCAAAGACATTCCTCCTGCAAATATATACTCTCTACGGCTAACCCCGTGACAAGAAGGTGAATTAGTGATGATAACTAGTTTGTAACTTCAGATCAAGGAAGGTGAGCGTTGAAACCTGTGGCCAACGTGAGGCAACCTTGCCTTGCACTGACCAAAGCCTGATGAGTCACACCTGAGGATTTCACCCCATGTGCCAAAGTGCATAGGCATCTTCTACTTGGCACTGAATGGCTGCCAGGCCTCTCTGTAAAGTGCTGGACCACAGCGAAGTCTTCAGTCACCTCCAGTAGCACCTAATTTTAGTTTCTGTGTGCCAAATTTCTATAACTTTGAGGATATTTCTAGAAAATGTCCTCGAGTCTTTATGAGGGCATAAAATGTCTATGGAATTGCATTAATTTGCCCTTAGAAGTGGAGAGAGGGCTTGCTCTTTGGTGGATTGCTTTGGAGCATTTCCATAGGAACCCCATCACCCACAAGTGGATGTGGAGAGAAGCGGCCTTGGAACACTTAGGTTTGTTCAGCCTGTTATCCCATTGCATTTCTACCCAGGACATGGTGGATGAAAGGGGTCTCTCCACTCTCTTTGCTCACCTACTGGCTTAAAAACTTTTTTTTTTTTCCTTTCAATGCTGCCTTTCTTACCATTTTGACACTATTTCTCAGGCATAGAGATGTTGACGGAGAGGGAGCCACGAAGCAGTGTGATTTATCCTCCCCTTGGGGTGGCCCCGCTGATCCCATTCACACTCCAGACCCAGTGCTTCTGGAGATATGGCCAAACTGGCATAGTCAGGGCCTGAGGCTTGAATGTGAAATCTTCAAGAATTCTTGTGGGCTTTTCCACAGAATGAAAATTTTCATTTTTTCCCCTGATAATAAAAGTCATTTCAGCTCTATATAAAAATATCAAATAATACAAAGATTTAGAAACTATGACAAGTGAATCTTCATAGTCAGAACCCTAGGAGAGAACCACGATTAAGAATTTAATGTGAGGATTATTCCAGTGTTTTTGTGTTTATATATAAGCAAATACAAAAACAGACCAAAATGTGTCAGACAAATATGTTTCGATTATACCGTCTTCACGAAGCAAATGTCTACCAGACGTACCCCTTTCCCTGCAGCCCGCGTTCCCTCTGGATGCACTTGTTCTAACAAACCCTATTATTATAAAGTCCATTCTCCAGAGGCGAAAAGGTAACAGGATAAAGCAGATGAGCCTCATCTAAGAGCACTTCTGTGTTATAATAATGTGCTACGTCCTTTCTAGTCAATAATGTGTTACCTCCTTTCTAGTCAATAAATCTCATGTCAGCCTTTTCAATCACAAGTCGCGCTTCTCTGGAGATGCTGCTGCTGGCAATTACATGCTGCACAATGTGTGCAACCATGTGTGGAAGCCCTGTTCCTCCTCATCACTCTTCTCTGAACTAGCTTTGCCCCAATAGTAAGATAACAATAATAAGGGACGAAAAGCCAAAGGGCCCATTTGTTAGCAGGGACTTCTGGAGACATGTGCTCCACATGCTACAACTCCATTCAGCAGCTCTCAGAAAGAGTCCAACCTCCCCAAAGACTGAAGAGACTGAAGAGATACTTGTTAAACATTTACTGCATGTTCGTAAGTCCAAATTTCCTAGTTAAGTATAGGTATAGTTGAGCAGCTAAACAATTTTTGTTTAAAATGAAAATTTAGATTGATCTTTAAAAAAAAAACAACAGTAAAACATGTAGAAGGTGAAGTAAAAACTCTTTAGATTTTTAAGGCAGAAATCTATTCCCCACTGTTTAAAAATTATCACTGATGGGAAGGTGTTCTCCACACTCTTCTGAGGAGAACCGTGCATAGTGGTAAGGCTGTGTGTGAGCATTTTCTCTCTCTACTATACATTTGAATTTTAACAGTACGTGCTGGGGGAAAAAAAGAAAGAAACAGTAGTCCATTATGATGGTGTCTTAATTAGCATAAAATATGTTAAAATGTGGAGGTGACAATGACTATTTAATACATTTAAATTCCAGAAATGAATATCAGCTATTAACAGTGAGTGGCACTGTTGCCAGGAATGGAAATCCATTGTACGTTTTTACTCTGATAGTACTACCTCAGTCAGTATATTTTTAAGGGCCTATTTAATATTGTCATCTACAACATTCAGGGACACCCAAAAGTCACCCTTGCGTATGTGTGCTGTGGTTCTTTGTGAATCAACACTCTATAAACATGGGCACAGATGGAATTGATACCCAGTGTAGATTTCGAAGGAGACGGAGAACTTTCCTCCCTCCTTCCCTTCCTGCCCTAGTATTTTTCAGCTCATTCCCCAAAAGCAGCATAGCCTACCCAAGCGACTACTTCAGGATGACTCAAATTAGCCAACTACTTAACCCCCAAACTTCAGGAAATCCCAGAGGTCTTCTTAAGAGAACTCTTAAAAGTATCACTCACAACCTAGCCAAGACTCAGTTGCTGTTGCCACGTTGGAAAGGATTGCGGGTGCACTAGTAGAGCGTTGGTACCCATGAAATGCACAGAGCCAAGACTCTTCTGGTAACAGGGTCTTGGTGTCGTTTGTGCAGACGAAGGCAGCGAAGTAGAAAGCGAAATGGATGAAGAACTGGACGACTCTTCGGAACCCCAAGCCAAAAGAGAGAAGACCGAGCTGAACCAGGCGTTTCCGGTGGGCTGCATGCAGCCGGTGCTGGAGAGCGGGGTGCAGCCCAGCCTCCTGAACCCCATCCACAGCGAGCACATCGTCACGAGTACTCAGACTATCAGACAGTGCAGCGCCACCGGAAATACCTACACCGCGGTTTAAGGAATATTAAAGCGTATTTTTCCAGCTAACATTACCCCTGTTGATAGATTGGGCTTAAGTTGAAAATTGAATAAGCCTGAAGGTTGACTGTTGTCAAATTCTCTCTGTGCTGAACATTACCTTTTTGGAGTTGTGAAATGGAATGGGTGTATGTATTTTGCCAGGTCTTTCTTTCTTTGTTTTTTTGTTTTTTTTAACGTTAAAAAAAAAATCATTTGCCTCTAAATAATAAGAGTTTTTTTTTTCTTCTTTAGTTTCAGGTGTCAAGAAGGATTTTTACCACACTTAATGCCAATGTTTTTGTTTTCTTATAATTAAAAAGTAATTTACATTTTTGTAGCTTAAAATATTTTATTGTTGATCGTTAGTCTTGGTGTATGATTTCATGTGTAAGTTTTTAATTAGATGCACTTCTGTGAAATATCAAAAGAAATGAATTTCTTTGATTTACACTGGAGGCATGCCCATTTGCCAGCAGATGCATCAGATTTGCTTTTGAAAGGTGCTTTGCATTGGACAGAACCACAAGACAGGATTTTGATAACACTTTGGTACGGAGAGAGAATACAGAGCATTTTTATTACAGTGCTAGAGGGTTGGGAAGGTCATCTCTTTTTCTCGGGAGAAAAATTGAGCTGTGCATTTATCAGTTCGGAGTAAATGACAGAACTGCAAGAGATTATGCTAATATGTACATAATTTGTGTACATAATTATTAAACCATATTAATGCAAGCTTCCGTTAAACATTGAATTTTAACCGTTATTTGCATACCAATTCCTCTGTTTAAAGACTACTGATTCTGTATTTGGGACCACTGCACAGATGCATTCTGCTGTTGAGTGGGGCTGTTATAGTTAGATACTGAAGCTAAAAAAAAAAATGACTTGACTTTTTTTTTTTTTTAATTTTGTTTTGTTTTTTTAAGTGTACATGCTACTTATGCTGAGCTGGACATACAGGAAACCATTCCATTTGGATGACTTTCTTTTATTCCAGGTCTTTTTCCTAATAGTAGTTCAATATGCTGCTATTATAGAAGAAAATTTATAGAATGCAAGGAATGTAGCAACCTGCATATCGTGATTTCCTTCAAAAAATATTTCCTGGTTTCTAAAGTATGTGGATTTAAATTTTAAACAGAACCTGAAGGCAGTGTAACTGGCACACGACACTGTTGTTTATCCCCAATTCAGTAGGATTTGGATAGGTGGCCGGATGGACCAGTGCCATTGAAGAATGTACATCAGGGATCATCGTACCTCGGCTATTACATGGTGCCTTAAAACAGAACTGAAGCTACGGTTTAGTAAGGCTTATTTTGTTCATGTGAATTCTCTTCAATCCATTTGACAAGGTGTACCTGTCACGTTCAGATTCCCAGAGTGAGGACAGGTCACGTGTTCTTCAAAGGAAATTTAGCTCAAGCGGAGCAAAACAAAAAGAGGAAAAAAAAAAAAGAAAGAAAAGAAAAAAAAAAATCAATTCCCCTCTCCGAGTGACCACGAACGGACTTTTTGTTCATAGAGCTGAATATTACTTGATTACAAATCAGATTGCTTAAGGGTGAGGAATAGCAGACTAGTTTTAATTACCAACTTGTCACATAAAATCATACATGTTTTAGGTCATTTTTATCTAGTTCTCATTGAAGAAAGTTAACAAAATAAGCAGGTACTTATCGAAGTGCATCTTTTCAGTCTAAATGTGTCTTTTTGTTTGTTTGTTTGTTTGCTTTTGTCTGTGTCTTGGTATCTGTGTGTCCACAGCGCACACAAGTGCCGGTGGGCAGGGGTCAACTCAAAGTCAGGTGAGGTCCTAGACAGGACACACCCATCCCCATTTGAATTTCCATGAAAAGCCAAGGTTCTTTTAAGCACTCAAGTTATTAACAGCAACAACACACCAACCACAAAAACCGGCACACTGATCCATTTAAGTCGTTTTTAAAAAGCTGACCAGCAAAAATAAATGAATACATGAACATGTAAAGCCAAAAAGAAAAAAAAAGAGAGAGAGAAAGCACAAAATGATTTACAGATGATTAACGAGGCCTATATTAATCTCAAGATGTTTATCTTTCCAGTTTTATTGGGGTGGGGGTGGGGGGTTGGAAACTAGAGGGTGAGCCAGTCTGTAAAGTTAAAAGTACCAAATGGCTTATCGGGTAGGGTGTTCTGGTTGCTCGATTGCCTTAGGCCGTTGACAAAACTAAGATCAACAAAGTTTCTTAAGTAAACTTTAAATGTTCTAGATGTAATTTTTAAAATGGATTCAAATTTTGTATGACTCATCTCATATATTTAGAAGCCTTCACTGGCATTCTCCCATCACCTCATCCAAATATCATTGAAATGACTATTGCCCTTTTTTCCCTCCCCCCAAAAAGCGATGAATTTGCACCGTTACACACACAAAAAGGCAAACAAACAAACAAAACAACTTCACTGCAAAGACCACATATCTATTTCATTGTGCATTAGGGGACGTTTACAGGTAAAATTAAAATCACAAAATGAAAAAGACACTCTTCGTTTCGACTCTCCTTTCTGAAAAGCTTTTTTGCTTTCCTCTCCCTGTCCACCAGCCCCAGAATTCCACTCTATCTGTATTGGACCAAATGTATTTGCTGGTTTCACCTTGTTTATTGAACGATTTTCAATGTATTAATTGTCACTGTTCATTGTTGGATATATTTGTATCATTAGAGGAATCTGATAACAATGGGCAAATTTAGAGTGATGAAAGGTAGGGATTGGGGACCCTCC
Source organism: Martes martes (assembly GCF_963455335.1). NCBI lineage: Eukaryota > Metazoa > Chordata > Mammalia > Carnivora > Mustelidae > Martes > Martes martes. The sequence goes on from NC_137900.1 coordinate 7,280,747, forward strand.
AGGATTCAACATTTCTTCCAATTGTTCATGGTTTGTTCTCCATCAGGACAGATTAGGAATTAATAAGTAGGACTGCATTTCAGCTTGGCTCACTAGAAACCTCCAGATCTCCTTTACGAACACAGAAACATTCATCTTTGACTAGGACAGATAGTTCCAAACCAACAGACAAAAGAGCATCTGCAGTCTGAGCTATTTCCGGTGATCTGTAGTCTACAGTAAGACAAGAACACCTCTACAATCAGACACAGACATCTCAACCACTCTCGAATTTGAACTGTGAGATAGAGGAGAGAATCAAACCTCCTAATTTGTACATTTGAGGCAATTGGAACAATCCCCTTTATTGCATTTATTTGATGTTTGGTTTTCATTTGTTTCATTCATTGAAACTGTGACTTTTCTAAGGAAGACGGATTCTAATACTCTCAGAGTAGATTTATTGACAAGTGACAAGTACACATGGTAAGGACTTCTTAATATTTCTTGACACTGTAACCAAACCCACTAGTCGTGAAAAGTACCTGCATAGACCAAGTGCTACACTTTCAGTGCGGAAGATGTAACGAAGGCATGTTGGCTATTTTTAAGTCTCTGGAAAGATACTTCCGTAAAATGGGATTGAGTCTCGTGGGTATGGTTTGATCTTCACATACATACTTTGAGAATCGTACCCAGAAGATTTGCATTCATGAAGCCAGTGAACAATGGGGTGAAATGGGGGACCCACCTCCTTGGAACACAGGGCCCAATTTTGAAATTTTTCTTTGGCTCTCAAACGGCTGGTCACTTTTTCAGGATTCTCATCCAAACCATGTTTGGACTGACTATTTAAGTCTTACTGCCTTTTCAGAAATCTGCTTTTTCCTTTTTGTGCTTTTTCTTGTACTGTATAGCACGGTTCACGCACCTCTCTTTAGACGGTGTACTTTAAAAACAAAAGTAAATTTTAGAAAACGGTTTTAACACTGCGTACCTGAAATTAGTAGTGTGCAACACTGACTGCCTTCGATTTGTAGCAGACGAGTCAAAACGAACACGTTCTTGCGGCATCTGCTGTCAACGTCGTTCAGGAACGACCACGGTTTTCATTGCTGTCGTCATGAGCCTTTTTACGTGAGCGCGCTCCCCAGAAGTGCTGAACGTGATGCATTTTCAAATTAAAGAAAAAATTCTTCAGATGGTATATTTGAAATGTCTAAAACGATGCTGTGCTTGAAACATTAGTGTAAAAGGAAAAAAAAATGTGTGTCACTGTGATGTTGGTCCTCCCCGTGTGGACTCAAGTAGAAAGTTTAAAAAAAAAAAAAAAAAAGCTCTGGCAAGTCACCTTTCTGTACAATTTGAGGCAGTGGTTATAGACAACAAATTGACTTTTGGTAGACCCTTCCCTCCCCCAAATTCTTGGTGAGAAAACACCAACTATCAAAACAGGGAAATCAGGACAAATCAGAACTTCTGATTTCAATGGAGAACACGGGAACACGGGGGAGACGGGTGGACATGCAGTGCTATGGAAATTGGGCTTGTCACTAGATCAGATCAACCTCCATGTATATGGTTAGAACAAATCAATGAATGGAATCCTAGTATTTCTGCAAGTTTGGTGATTTTAAAACAAAACAAAACAAAAAAAAAAAACACAAAAAACTGGAATAGAAGCATTATTCCAGTGCTTAGTTCTAGTATTAGAAAACCCCTTTGATGTAATGCCTTGTATTAACCCTTTGAGCATTGTAAGATATACAATGGGGGACAAAAGCCTTTCAGATCATTTATTTAGACTTAGACCGGTAAAATATACTCTATATCCAAATGTCTAATTATGCTGTTTTTTTTAAAGGGGGGGGTAGGAAGAGAAAGTGTTTCCATGCTGAACACTTGCATTTTATATACAACTCTTAATTTTCTTCTTCAAGAGGGCTTGATATATTTATTCCCAAATATTCACTGCCATCTAAGTAAGTGTACTGTTTACAGAAAAAAATCAACTTTTCTAGCATCACATCATGACTCTAGAAAAGGAGGACAGATACATGGGCCTGTTGACCTATGTCGAAACTGATCTCTGCACATTGAAAAGTACCTAGATTGCCTTTAAAAGGTATGATAAAGAAAGGGTTACATTTCTTTTTCTTTCTTTTTTTATTTTTATTTTTATTTTTTTGTCCTTTCCCAAAACAAAACAAAAGATCTCTTTTATTTAGCTTTAGAAAGTACAGTTGTAAGCGAAGCCTTAGGAAGAAAGGAGTTCGAGTGGATAAAGAAAAGCTGAACTCTTTGGGGGCAGGGAAGCTATGTGGAGTTCGATCGCTCACAAAATAATATTGTTTGGGAATTTCAGACAGGGCATAATTTTACCTATGCTCCAAAACTTTATGTCACAGTTTGTCAAAAACTCAGACGTAGGTAGAACAGAGAGCAAAGCGTTTCATTCTCAGCTCATCTGTCCGGAGATGCCATGACGACTGCTTCTGATATGGGCAAATGCCAGTCCGCTTACACAGTTGCCGACTTGGTTCAAGGGACACTCTGCGTGCCCTTGTCCCCTTTTTGTCCCCCACGTGCCGGAACATGACAGCAGTGTCGTCTGCAGATGCGCTTGGCGCCGCCTGAGAGTGTAAACCTATTCTGATGTCTGGTGAAGGGACGTCCATAGCATAGTGCAAGTTTGCCGCAGAAACATTGCTTTTCAGGCAGTGTAGGAAGTCCAACCATGCAAATTACTCATGTGTTAACATGCAATACTCAAAGGGTTTTAATTTAACTTTCTTCTTTTGAATTCTTCATGATGATTTACTGTAAATGCTTCTCAGTTTGCATGCTCTGATCATTGCTGCTAGTGATTTTACGTGCCAGTAGACCTGAGTTTAGTTTACCAATTTTACTTAAATAGTAAAAGCCACTTACAAAGTGACTGCCTAGGATTTTTTTTTCCTTTTGTTTGAAGTAATTGGTAATACGTCTTATTTTCAAGAAATGTGTTTTGTCTCTTCTTTTATTCGGTTCCGGTATGTGATCCTTTATTTCCCCCCCCCAACTTTCCTTTGTTTTTTAAATAAATTATGATGTTGGGATTGGAAGCCCTGAGTAATGAAATCTTTTGGTAAGAATTGTTACGTAGCTCGATCATGAGGACAACAAATCTCTGTTAGAAGAATTCTGATTCTGGGGGAGGAAGGAAAAAATTGAAACTCCCATTGACTGTTAATAACCGAGTAAATTTTTCCTTCAATGAATTAATAGTTTTGAACGAATGATTGCCTTGTTTTAACCTGCTAACCACAATTTTAAATGACCCAATAAAGGAGGTATTGAATTTTATTCGTTTAAAAAGCATCTTTTGTACCAAAGCAAAATTTTTTTCGCTACTCATCTCCATCATCAATTGGGACCTATGGTGGTGACCAATGCGTTGGTTACAGAAACTTTAAGCGAGTGCCTTGAGAAAACTTGGAAATTTGTGCCTGGGGTGGTAAACTTTTAATTAGGTTTAATTGTAGTGCTTACCAATCAGTAATTCCGCTATCACTCAGGGCTTTCGTACCTTCTAGGTAAAACTTCTTTCATTGTGTTTTTTTAAAATACTGTATTTTTTTTTAAGTGCCATCATTTAAATTTCACTTAGTAAGTGGCAGATTACATTATTCAGTCCCACAAGCACAGAAACATAGTAACACTAGGAGATATTTGAACATTTATTTTACAATCGACTGAATATATTATGTAAATGAGGTAAGCAACTTTTGTAGAGATTGTATGTGTGAGATAATGTAATGTTCTTTTCCAGTTTTTGGACTACAGTTGAATAAACTTTTTAATTATTTAAAAACATCTTTACCGAATAACATGTGATGGTTTTTTGTATAATGTATTTGATTTTGTAAATACGTATTTCCTGATGTGATTTTTGTGAGAAATGCTAAATCTTTTAGTATATCATGTCCTCTCAAAATTGGCAGGAGCTAAATAATAGTTTGTGGGCGATTTGTATTGTGTACTGTACAATAACTGGGGAACTTTTATAATTATAAAAATATATATTAACTTTTAGTGTGTTGTTTAAACAAATGACTGGAACATACTAAAGATATTAGTAGGATTTTTCTGAATATTTCAGACTTGAACTCAGGCTAGCTTTCTTGTGTTTTTCAAAACAAAATGGTGTCTTGTCTTTTAAAATCAATAAATTTGTTTCCTTGTTACAAATACATTTGAAATGCATTGCTTTTTCCCCCGCCTCAGATCATTGCCAGGAAGCTCAGAGCGCACTGCCTGCCTCATCTAGAGGGTAGTCCTGTGTCATTGACTAGCTTAGAAACAAAATTAAGTTGTTTTCTGTTTTTGTGTCAAATGAAATTAGCAATATTTACACATGAACAGCACAAAAAGAGAAAACAGAATTATAAACCCAGCAGGGTACAAATCTTACCCTCAAAGAAAATTAGTGATTGAGTGCTGTTTAATTTCAGAAGCTGTCAACAGTTCCATTGTAAGTCCAGATTTTTGGATGTTCGTAAAGTGTTTGTTTTATGTCACTTCACACTGATATCTGGCACCCAAGTTCTTAGCTTAGATTGAAACAGCTTATTAAAATTCATTTTAATACACTTCAGAAGATGCCCTGCCCCTATTTATTTCTTTGAATTATATAGTTACATACAGAAAAATTTATTGTTTTCAGTATGCATTACTGAGTCTTGACAAACACACGCAGGCATGTGACCACCACCACAATCAAATTTAAAACACTTTTTTTTAACCTTGCAAACATTTTTTCTTTAATGTGTGTGTGTAGGGCCTCCTCCTAGAATATGGAATAGCCAATTTGTTTGGATTTCTTTAAAAGATAGAAATGCAAGACAAAATACCCTTTTGGGAATCACCACCGTGGTGCTTTCAAGTCATAGTACAAAGTTACTTCTGAAACAAAAATGTTGATATCTTAGCCCACGGAAATACCAAAATCATTCTAACTTAAGTGGCTCCAATAACATAGAAATGTACCAAAATAATGTTAGTTAATAAATGAAAGAAGAGAGAGACAGTTAGAGTTAATAGAAGACACAGTACTAGGCTAGGAAGAAAACAAATCTAACCCATTTGAGCATTTTTATGTTGCATAAATACTTGTCCAATATTTGGAACTTTTGTACACACACAAAAAAATGGAGTTCCCGGTTTCCAGCCTTATTTTTGCACTTGGGTTTCTTTTAAAAATCTGAAATCTTTCAAATATATCCTATAATTAGTGTACTTTGGTTTTACCATTCATTTCCTTCTCTTTTGGAACTTGGACGTTTCAAGACTTGAACTCAGCCTGAAAAATAGCACCGGTTTGCATTAACTGATTCAATTCAATCCACCAAATGCTTTCCTTCCAGTATGGTCTAAAAGTAACGTGTGTAGAAATCTGCCATCAGTGGTATGGCTGCCATATTGTTGAGGATCCTGTATTTGAAATCCAGAGAAGGGAGCAGAAGGGCACTGCAGTCTGATTCTGTTCTGCTTCTCTCTGAAGCAACATCTGGACCAGGAAGAGGGGTCTGCTCACTCTCACAGGAGCTGGATGTCAGATTAGTTAGGCTGAGGGACCCCAGACATAGTAGTTTCCCAATGCTGATGAGACGTGTTTTTCATGTTTGTTGTTGGCCTTAAAATTGGAAAGTATCCCATGTGTGCCCGGAGAACATGGGAAGCAGGGCTCAAGCTGTCTGAACACAAATCTATTAGTAACTAAAATAAATAATAAGTGCGCTATTATTGCAATTAAACTGGAAAGATTGGCAAACATTTTTGAAAGAGAACAGATCTCTATACTGGGTACAAGAAAATGTGCTCCAAGAGGTTGAAAGCAAAAAGATACAGAGAGAAAAAATAGAAACACTATGAGATAATGAATGATAAATCTGGTAAAGTGATGTGAAAGGTCTGGACACTGAAAACTATAAAACATTGCACAGGGGAATTAAAGATTAAAAGGAGAGATCTGCTGTGTTGATGAAGCAGAAAACCCAGGATTGATGAGGTGTTAATCCTTCCCAATTTAATCTATAGAGTCAACACAATCCAATCAGAATTCCAGGAAGCTTCTAATGGACAATGACAAGCTGTCTTTATAATTCATATGGGAATGCAAAGGATCTAGGTTAGCTAAAACAGCTTTGGAAAAGAGGAACCAAATTGGAGAACTACCAATACTTAAATTCAAGGCTCTTGTAGAGCTACCCTAACCAAGATAGTGTGGTGTTGGAATCAAGGTAGACCAACAGGATCTGTCAAATAGATCAGTGGACAAGAATAAAGGGTACAGGAATGGACCCACACATTTATGAACCACTGTTTTTTGACAAATGTGTAAAGGCAATTCGATGGAGAATCTTTCAAAAAAACACCCATATGTCTGAAAAAAAAAAAAAGTTTAATCACACCATACACAAAAAAGAACTCAAAAAGGATCAGAAACCTGAAGATGAGGGCACCTGGGTGGCTCAATGGGTTAAGCTTCTGCCTGAATTCAGCTCCGGTCATGATCTCAGGGTCCTGGGATCAAGCCCAGCATCAGGCTCCCTGCTCAGCGGGGAGCCTGCCCCCCCCCACTTGTGATCTCTCTCTCTCTCTCTCTCAAATAAATAAAATCTTTTTTTTTTAAAGAAAGAAACTGAAAGATGAAACCTAAAACTATAAAACTTGTATTTTTGTTTTTTTAAAAGATTTATTTATTAGAGAGAGAGAGTGCGTGCAAGGGAGATAGATTTAGCAAAAAGCCTTGCAAGTTAGAGAGAAAGGCTCCCTCTGGGGCAGAGGGTATATTGGTTTCCTGACAGTGTGATAGATAGTTTTCTTCAGGGCAAAGGTTGGGCAGGCTTGCTACAGCCCGCTTTAAAAATGGGGTTTCTCAGCTGTGACTCAAAGCCCCCCACCTGTGCAGTACCCACCTGGGTCTTTCCACATCCCTCCTGGGTCTTCCGGTTGTAAATGTGAAGTTCCAAAGTCCTTTCTCTCTAACCCAGGAGCCTTGAGTGCTCTGCTGGTGTCTTTGAAACCTTGGAAGCCCAAGGTTTAGCTTGCCAGCAGGTTAAAATACCAGCCCCTTCGCAGCCCTTGACACCACAGACTGGGAGCGAATATTTACAAATCGTTTATCTGATAGAGGACGCGTATCCAAAGCTATAAAGAGGTCTCAAAACTCAAGGTGTTGAAAGTGTATGCCTAGACCACCAACCACTTTTTACACTAAATGCATATTTTGGATGAACATTTACAGTGTCTTCCTTTGTAATTCCAAACTTCGGGTTTGCAGGGACCTCTCTGTCTTTCATGAGATGCCTGCTCCCCAGGCTGACACTAGGATGATAAACTAATGGGCCTTTTTCACAGACACTGAGCTCCTGGGAATGTGGCTTCCTGCTGTGCCCTGGGGGTGGCAGCTGTTCAAACACTGTCTTCCCCGGTCCCAGTCCCACTGAGCGTTAAGTCTTGCAGGCCATCGGAGCCATGCGTTGCAGTGATGCCCCAGAAATCAGGGTGCCAGACCATGGTATAGGCCCCTGCCTGGGTGTGACTGGCAAGCTCGAGCCCCGCCACAGACCCCTAAAAGTGAGCCAACCCAGACGCTTGCCTGGGTGGTTGCTCCCGGACAAGTAGGCTTCTTTCCCCAGAAGACTGGGGTGTGTTTTAATCCTCCGTCTATGCGGCGCCCCGGGGGTAGTGACCTGCCCAGAACTGTCCCTCTGATTGTCACAGACCCTCGGACCTAGGAATGCAAGCCCTCCTGGCCCGCGGAGTCAGGCGATCAAGGGCATCGCCTGGGCCGTTGTAGCAGAAGCCGCCGCACGGAGGCCGAGAAGACCACGTGGGCGGAAGCGGAAAGGCGGGTGGTGGCTAAAGACAAAGATGGCGCCCACCAGTCTCTGTCGCTGGAGAAGCCGGCAGTGCCCACCAGCCCGAAATTAGACGCTGCTCCTCGGGCCAACGCTTTCATAGGTGCAAAGGAGCCCCTTTTCATGTCTATCTGGACAGGACAAGTTGCCGCGGAGCCCTGGGGTGGTAAGTCCTCGCGCTCGGGTCCTTAAAGAGCCGGTCGCAGTTTGGCTTCAGCCTGTGGGTCTCAAAGACCTGAGTCCCATTGGTTTCCAAATGTTTTAGCTATCTTGGGGGCTCGTCTCTCAGGGGCGGATCTTAAAAGTCTGGGTGTCTGGTGTGGGGTATGACTCCTTGGCTCGTCAGGGAGAAGTGCTGGTTTCGAGTTCCCTTCTGGTGCTCGTCGCTGGACGTGGGTGCAGGTTCGTGGGGGGACTGCGTCCCAGCCTCTCCTGCTCGCTTCCATGCGGTTTCCCTCTCGTTTACCCAAACTGTAGGAGCTGCTCGGTCAGCCTTTAGGTTTTTTCAGAGAAAGATCCTTTTGTAGAGAAGGTGTCCATATAGTCTCTGTGTCTGTGCGAGGGGGTGACTTTTGGATCTTCCTAGGCTGTCATCTTGAATGGAACCCCGGAGACCTCTCTGTGTGGATCACGACAGAGTTCCCCCAGCTTGGCACTTCGTATGCAATTCAGTCAACAAATATTTGTTGCATGGATTAAGAAACCAGTTGTCTTATGACTATACCTAATGATTATACTAATTTAAGGTCAGTTTTTTCTGCTATTGCAAATAATTCTTAATGACTCATCTTGAACGTTTTATCTGTGCATTCATCCTATTTTCCCTATATACATATGTTCTCTACACACACTTCGAGAAGTCAAATTTGGAGGCCAGTACACTGCAAAATTTAGTAGAGCTGCTGAAGTCTACTGTGACAGCTTAAATCAATTTATAATTCCTTCAGTAGCTCTGAATCAAATCATTAGAAGGCAATGAACTGAAAGGAAAAAAAAAAAAATGTTGTGAAAGGGAAAGAGGCAGGGCGAGTCCAAGGACCCAGAAGGGCTCCCGCAGGACCAGCCAGGTGGGTCGTTGGCTTCATGCAGGATGGAAATCAACAGGAGCCAGCAGCAGGTGAAGGCAGAGTTTATAGGCGATGTAGAGAGACAGTTGGAGCATCTGGGAGACTCCGAAAGGAAAAGTATCTCGTTTTGGTGTGGGGTCTGAGGGTTTTTATTGGCGATTGTGGTGCATGTGTCCTCTGAGGCATCCAGGACCCAATCAGAACGAGGACAGGGTACAGGTGTCCATCATAAGCCATTTATTCTCTGAAGCCAGGGGTCTTGGTATCTCCGAGTCTCGGGCCCGTGGTCTGGAATATGTGTATAACTTTGGTCATTCTCAGCTGGTCCTTCATTAAGTGCTATCTTTTGAGACAAATCATAAACTCCTTTTCCCTTACGAGGAGGATATACGCTATTTGCATTTTCTGAGGCCTGTGTAGAGTGGGTTGGGGGCGCACGTCATAGCAAGAATAGAAGCTGGGTAAGAAGCCAAGGGAAACAAAACAAAACAAAACAGCCTTCTCTCTCGTGGGGTCACTTTGGTTTCCCTGTCTCAAAAGCAGTTTATATTTGGGGACACCTGGGTGGACCAGTCATTTAAGTGTCTGGCTCTTGGTTTATGCTCAGGGCAGGATCTCAGGGTTGGAGATGGAGCCCCTCGTTGGGCTGTCCTAGCTCAGTGGGGAGTCTGCTTGAGATTCTCTTTCTCCCTGTCTCTCCCCCCCCCCCCACCAACTGTGTGCTTTCTCTCTCTCAAATAAACACATCTTTTTAAAAAAGCAACTTATATTTGATCCAGGTCTTATATTTTATCATTTTACAGACAGAGAAATCAGTACTTCAAAAAATCGTCAGTGATCTGGCCAAATGATTACTCAGCAAAACTGGTATTTGATTATTTGGAACCCTTCCCTCAGCAGTTGCCATGTTAAGTGTAGATGCACTTTGAGCAAATAAGTATTTTATGTCCCAAGTGATTATTCTGAAGTTAACCTTGAATATGAATTGCAAATACAGCACTAAGCTGTTACGTTAGCATATTATTACAACTCTGTCATTTTAATTGTAGCCCATTAAACATACCTACATACTCTCAGAACAGTTCATTACATTTATTCAGTAAGGCAACTGTTTTTTAAAGTATGAAAAAAAGATTTTTTTTTTCTGATGTAAAATGTGACTCATAATCTCACCAAATTGCAAACAACCCACTTCCTTCAACTATAGAAGGAAGAAGGAGATTATGGGCTATTCATATAATGGAATACCAGACATTAGTAAATTAAACCAAGCACAAGCAACAACATGGTAAATCTCACAAACATTACAGGGAGAAAAGAAGCCAAATATGGAGGAAAATATGTTACATTATTCCGTTTAAGTTCAAAAACTGGAAGAAGCATACTGTAGTATATTGTTTACCTTTGGAGAGGAGAAAACATTTGCAATTAAGAAAGAATTTAAGGCTTTTGGGTGCTAGCAGTATTCTGTGTCTTGATCTTGTAGTGGTTTTATCTGCACTTTTGCTTTGAGAGGATTTACTGAGCTGATAAAAAACACACACACAAACATGTTAAAACTAAGGAGTCCAGACTCACCTGTCTAGCGGAACATAATGGCTTAAAATCCCCGACCGACCCAATGGTTTTCTAAACCCCGCGAAGCATTTACTTAGGCATTCGCATTGAAAGGCACCCCAAATACAGCTTTACTTTCAACACAATATTTAATGATGTAGCCATGAAATGTTCATGCTTCAGTAATCACAAATGAATACTGCCAACCTGATTTCTTACATCTTACTACTAAAGGATATATTTGTTGAAGTTGATTGGAGTTAACAAATACTAAGAATGTTAAAAAAAAAAAATCTCTGGGGGTGCTTGGGTGGCTTAGTTGTTTAACCGGCTGCCTTCGGCTCCGGTCATGATCCCACCATCCTGGGATCAAGCCCTGCCTCAGGCTCCCTGCTCAGCAGGAAGCCTGCTTCTCCCTCTCCTACTCCCCCTGCTTGTGTTCCCTCTCTTGCTGTGTCTCTCTCTGTCAAATAAAATAATAAAATCTTAAAAAGAAATAAAATCTCGGGGTGCCTGGGGCACCTGGGTGGCTCAGTTAAGCATCTGACTCTTGGTTTAGGCTCAGGTCATGATTTTGGGGTGGTGAGATCGAGCCCGGTTCTGTGCTCAGCCGGGAGTCCCCTTGAAGATTCTCGCCCTCTGCCCCTCCCCCTACACTCTCTCTCACAAATAAATAAATAAATCTTAAAAGCAAAAATCTCTGAGTGCCTGGTAAATTAAGAGTAAAGGATACAATCTATAACAGAACATTTTGGAAAGTCTCCCAAATTTACAAGCTGTCCCTATTCTGTAGAAATGTTTCTCAATGGTCGGGAGCATCCAGTGGCTTTCCCCTGTGCCCGAATGGCTGTTCAGAGAGTTCGCATCAGGAGGCTGTATGCATTAGAGGAGTAGCTCTGTGATCTTTAGAATACAGAGCCCCCAGTGTGACACTTGGCAGCAAACCAAGACCACAGAATATGTCTAGGGGAAACCCTAAGAAACAGCAGGTATTATGGGCAGGAAATCACACTGTTTGCATTTCTGAAATAGGCTGATTTACTTGCTTGATAGGTGTGCTGTCACTGCAGTATGCCCAATCCCAGACAATTAAACACGGGATGCCATGTGGCCCTCTGGTATGATTTGCAGAATCCAAAGTGCCACACGACTTAGGACCAGTGAAACACAACAGTCACACTCTTGCCTACAAATGTTTTGCTGGGACGCCTGGGTGGCTCAGTCGGTTCAGAGTCTGCCTTCAGCTCAGGTCTTGGTCCCAGGATCCTGGGATCGAGTCCCACCCTGGGCTTACTGATCAGCAGGGAGTCTGCTTCTCCCTCTGCTGCTTCCCCTGCTCGTGCTCCCCACCCCCAATAAATAAATAAAATTTTTAAAAAAAGAAAAGATAAAAAGAAAGAAAGAAATGTTTTGCTAAGCAGCGTCATACAAATGGAGAGAGCCATTCTGTCCTTGCTGGTTCTCTGTTATTAGCTGGGAGGGATGCCCATACTCACCGTCTGCCAACCCTTTGAGCCCACCCCTCCACTTCCAGCTTTTATTGAACTCTGTATTCTGGCACTAGAACATTTCTACATGTTTTCAGAGGCTCAATTTCTTGATAATACTTGGTGGATACATCCGTTCTAACATCTGGTTTTACAGGGTGGTTTCTGGGGGAGAGTATATCTGCATGCTATGCCCGCTGGGGGAACCGAGAATATTCTGAAGCACCACCATCGACCATCTGCTTTTCCGTGGAGTAACAGAGTTCATCCGGGTCTGGTCCGAAGAGGGTTCATTAGGAGACAGGGAGACTGGACCCTTTTTCTTAAGATAATAAAGTAAGACGAAACAGATGTATACAAAGAAGAAAACAGTTCCTCTTCCTAATCCATTTCCTCTTTTCATAGGTAACAGCTATTAAGGTTACTGCCAACTGCAGAATGGGCGCTGGAAATAGAGATTTTTAAAAATACTGGTACTTTTGTACCAGAGTGGAGTTTATGGGTTGTGAAATGTGTGCCCCCTACACTGAAATTCCTGGGTCTGAGCTGTGGCCCAGTGCTCCTGTAACTGGCACTTCTCTCTCATACTCAGCACACTTTGAAGTTTCCTTTCTTTTCTACATTTGGATGTCAGGTGTATTAGGAGCTGAGCACATTACATTGTTTGGTCTGCGGCGTCAAGACCAGTACGTGCCAGGGACACTGGTCCTCTGGTCTTCTTGCGTAAGACAGAAGGACCAGCAGAAGGTGCTGGCGGGGACACAGCTGTGACAGTCCCACCGCCGTGGTGACCTGGTGCCCTGGCTTCTCTCTTGGCTCCCTAGGAGCCATTGCTTAGTCACGGGTTTATGAGAAGGCTGCTCTGTAAATTTGACTTGATAATTCTTTTCTGTGAAGCTATGGATGGATTTGAATACAAAGGTTCAAGGAAACCAACATCTGTTTTAAAACCCTACAACACGCAAGCAAAGATAAAAGTAGGAAATATGTGTAATGCATGACTCATGGTTCCTTAGACACTGTCTTATAAGCCCGACTGACCCATGTGGCATCTCTGGGGAGTTAGAGTACTGAACCTGGTACAGCTATCAGAGGAGTGAGACTGATGTGTCTGGGTAGGAGGCTAATTCCAGAAGGCAGATGGCAGCTCCTTCACTCTGGGTGATGAAGCCAAGAGCACCGGGGTAAAGATTGTACACTTGGTAATTGAATTGAATCAGTCAGCCTCCAGTACTCCTTCAGAAGCAGGATGTTTCTTCTGTGAAAGGAACAAACATCATGAAATTGAGATGTTCTTTGTAATTGGTAGTGGTTGCTTATGAGAGTGGAGTGCAGCTAGGTCTGGACAGACACAGAATCCCACTTCGACAACACAAAGAATACTCAGGGCCTGGTTGGCCATGATAAAATGGTGGAAGGTATTTTGTGAAGGTGCCATCTGCTTGCTTCTTTGTGGGTATTGTAAAGGACTTATATATTGACTCAATTAATGATTTTCCAGAACTCTATAGGGTAGTTTCCGTTATTAACACCTGATTTATGGAGATCATAAATATTTGTCCAGGGCAATTTTTAAACACCTGTTGTGCATAACTGGTGACTGCCTTGTGTCACATGGTGGCACAGTCCTCATAATGTCGGCATTCTGTAAACAGCCACTAAAGGTCAATCCTCGGCACCATATGGTTCTTTGAAATAGTTAGCACTGGTTTATCTGTGCTGAGGAAGGGGAGTGTTGTGGGAAAACAAACATTCTTCATTGATGGTGGGAGGCTTAGTGGCATCATTCGGAATACAGTTATGGAAGGACTGAGGGTATGAGTTTTCTAGTCAGTTTTCTGTCTTCCTTTTCCAGCCCTATCATCTGCTGACTGTGTGACCATGAAAATCCCTTTTCTGAAGTTTAGTTTCATCATCTGTGAAATCAAGCTAAGAATAGGACCCACAACATAGGGATGGGGTGTGAAGATTAAATGAGATAACACATGAGTTTATCCAGGAGCCCAGTGAACCATGGTCCCCTGGGTAGCAGGGTGCTGGGGTGGGGGGTTGTGTGGGGAGGGTTGGGTCGGTCCTTGCTATAGGTGTGCTGGAGGGGGCTGATTTTTTCTGGGATTCTGGTCTTTCCTTTTGACTACTAGTAAAGCTAAAAATTAACTCTTTTGGAGAGTTTACCAGGTGCAGAAACAAGAAAAAATATATATATACATATATTTTTTTAATAAAGATTTTTAAAAATTTATTTATTTGACAGAGAGAGACACAGCGAGAGAGGGAACACAAGCAGGGGGAGTGGGAGAGGGAGAAGCAGGCATCCCGCGGAGCAGGAAGCACGGTGTGGGGCTCCATCCCAGGACCCTGGGATCATGACCTGAGCCGAAGGCAGACACTTAATGACTGAGCCACCCAGGTGCCGCAAGAACTTATGTATTAACTTAGGTCTTTCTTCTTGATGTATATTTTTCAGATATGTTTTCTTTTTATAATGCTGCTCTGCATTCCCTCCATCTTATTTATTTATTTCTTTACTTCTTGACTGTTTGGTGGACTCAACCAATTGGGCCTAGAGTTTCCTTTTGAGGAAGATTTTAAATGGTTCCATTTGTTTCATGGTGATGTTATGACTCAGGTTTTTGTTTTTTTAAAAGTCAGTTTTGGTAAGTTGTATTTTTTTTTTAGGAAATTTTCCATTTTCTGTCCGTCTTTCACTCTTTTGGCATAAAGAGTTTCAGGGATATTTTAGTATGTGTTTGTAATCATTCCTTTCTAAACCTTGTTTAGTTTACTACCGTTTTGTGTTTAACCCACAGACAACTTGGAAGTCTGGGTCTTACTTTTCAAATGTATTAGCGTTTTCTAGCTGTCATGTTTTGATTGATTTGTCTCTTAATTACGTCGCTGTCAGTGAATACTCCTATATGATTTCAGTCCTTTGAGATTTGTGTAGGTTTGCCTTTATGACCTAGTATAGTCAGTCTCCCTAAATACTTAGTACGCGCCATAAAAGATTGCATGTTATTCAGTATTGTGCACAGATTTTGCCCAGATTTATAATTATGTTTGTATTTTCAATATTCATACTGGTGTATTTTGTCTGCTTGTTCTATAATTTATGCAAGTAAGTTTTAATCTCTCACACTATGGATCTGCCTTTCCTTATAGTTATTCTATGATTGATTGATTAATTAATGAATTAATTTGAGCACCATATTGTTCTGAGTCCATGTTAAAATTATTTTCTCTTCTTTGGGACCATTGTAATGTGACTGCATGTCTCCAACGTGCTATTCTGCTTGGAAGTCTTTCTTGTCTGATAGTAATACCAATACACCAGTGTTCTTCCAGTTTACCCTTTTCTCATAATCTTACTTGCTACTTTTACATATTTTAGTGATTTAGATGTTTTTCTTGTTAAGTGGATCAAAGTTGGAGATTTTGGGGAAAGCATGGCCCCTAGCTGGAGCATTGGGTCTATTTATTACAGTTGACACAACTGTTGACATAATTACGTTTCATCCACAAACTTTTTAAAGATTATTTTAGAGTGAGAAAGAGAGTGTGAGCAGGGGAAGGGGCAGGGGGAGAGGGAGAGAGAGAATCTCAAGAAGCCGGCGCAGAGCAGGGAGCCTGATGCAGGGCTCCATCTCACAACCCTGAGATCATGACCTGAGCCAAAATCAGAAGTCAGCCACTTGGCAGACTGAGCCACCCCGGGCCTCAGTCTCATCTACCATCTGATTTAACCCTTTATTTGTCTTGCTCCTCCTGTGTTTTCTGTTTGTCCCTTCTGTTGGACTAGCTAATTTCTGTCATTCCCTTTTCCCTTCTGTTGGTTAAGAGGTCATATTCTCTTTTACTGGTGAACTTGATAGAAATAATAATAATGTTATAGTACATGATATATATTATATATTATTGTTAAAAATTATATACATATAATCAAGATAAAAAAGTATTAATACTTTTACTTTCTTCCTAGAAAATACATGGGTCTTAGAACAATATAACCCCATTTATTGCCTTCAAATTATGTGTTATAAGTGATATATTAGTGTGTTTTAATTTGTTTATAAAAATGAGATTCATAATTATTATATTGCTCAGGTAGTATTGGCTTAAATTTATCCCTATACTTACTTACTTTGTTTTTTTACAAAGTTATGGTTTACCTCTCTCCATGATCTCAAAGTCATTCTCAATCTATAAGACGTAGTCAGCTGCAGTGAAAAGCTTGGGTCCAAGAAGCTCTGCATATATTTATCGAACACCCGGGTCAGGGGTAGAGAACCATCAGGCCGATTCCTGGACTCTGTGTGTCATGGGAGGGAAAAAGTCTGATCTCTGACAGTTTCCTTAGATGTAGAACCTGTGTCATAATAATTATCGAACTTACCGGTTAGTGTGGTGGAATAAAGAAGGCAGCGTACGCCAGTGTGCCTTGTGAGGCGACACACAAATGTGAAGTTCACCACGTACACGTTATGTGATCTCGGGCAGGATCTGGTCTTCCTGTCTTCCTCACCAGTAGGGAGGGCTTTGAACTGCTGGACCCTTACGACCCGCCATTTCTGAAGGGTCTTTTATTCTATGACTTCTGGTTCATTCTGTGTTTCTTCATGCACGAGCCTTTGGAGTGGAGTGGTATCTTTGGTTAGAACTTCCTTCAAATACATCCCCCTGTTATCAGAATCTTTTTTTTTTTTAACCTCTTTATTAAGTCTAGCTTTGCCTACTTTGTCCTATAAGTGTTTGGCACGTCGCCCCTTCACCTGCCACATGAAGGGCTGACCAGCCCATGGCTGAGTGAGCAACACTGATTTCGAGAACCTGGTGGAAACAGGAGCTGTCACCACTGAGATGGGATGCAAGGCCACAGGCCAGCTGCATCATTGCTGGATTGACTGGGGACTGAGCTCCAGTGCTGAGATTCTGGGTGTCGGCCGCCAGCAGCACCCCCTTTCTTAGTGGCTGAGTGCTTGGGGGAACCATGGCAGACCCCGTCCTGGTATTTCCCCCAACTACTAAGGCCAACTTGGAAAACGGTCTTACACAAAACAGCAGTGCAGGTGCTCAGAACCAGCTGACAGCAGAAGCAAAACCAAAGGGAGGCAGGTGATCAAGTATTTTTCTTGATGATTTGCATAACCATCAGTTCATTTCCATATCCATCCGTTCGCTCATTCACTTGATGAACGTTAAATATTAAGAGACTTCCAAGGATGTTCTTTAAATTCATGGAATCCATAGGTTTGCCCTAAACCCAAGCACATACTCCTTTTCCTCCCGTGGCCTTGGATATTTAGCAATTAGAAAATTAAACAGCTAACTTTTGTTAGCTTAACTCACCATAATTTACCGGAAATGTTGGAGATGGAACTAAGATGTACAGATTCGTATCTAGTGTCAAAACAGAAAGTGTATGGAATTAGAAATAGGAGTTCCCCATAAATAAGAGGTCACATTAAATTATAAGGAAACTGAAATAATTTCACAGAACTCTTAATTGCCTGTGTTCCATATAATAACTTGTTTGGAGAATGTATGAATACCTTGTGAGCTCTAGAGGATGGCTAGAGAAAATGACCTAATTTCCAAAGACTAGCTTACGTTTAAGTTATTACAGTTCTTTGTTTTTCTCACCTTAAGTTAGTAAGGTTTAAACTCGTGTTCTCAAAGGCATATTGTCTTAACTCCTACAATAGAAATCCTGACTTCATGTTTTGTGGCGATGTCTCCGTCAAATGGGGCCCATATCGTCTTTTTCTCTCTCAATTTTACTGACTTGAAAGGAGCACTTAAAGCAAATTTTAAATATGTCTCTTTTCACTCCTGCTGTCCTCTGTCCTTCATAAACGATGCCACCAAAGCTCTGTGCCACCGTCACTCTGATAACCCCCTCCCAAGAGAGGTGTCATTGTTGCCCAGATGTGGGTTCCAGTTTGTTTTTACACACATGTATTTGACATTACAGCTGTTTCCTACAGCTCCTGTTTGTTTTCGATTCACCAACATGTTATCCGTATCTCATATCTCAGATTTTCTACCAGGATTGCTTTTCTCTGCCTGAAGTAAATCTTTCTGAATTTCTGTTAGTAGATAAATTTAATGTTTTGAGACACTTTTAAATAGGAACTCATGCAAACTTAATGTTTCTTCACTGTGGATACTTGGAAAATACAAGACACTCCAAAGAGATAGCAAAACATTACCTGTAATTCCATTAAAAATTTTTAAGTGAATTTTGGGGCATCCAGCTGGGTAGCACAGCTGGGCAAGTGTCCGACTCTTGGTTTTGGCTCTGGTTGTGTTCTTAGGGAGGGTCTAGATCGAGCCCTGAGTCTGGCGCCACAGTCAGGGCAGAGTCTGCTTTAAGACTCTCTCCTCCTCTCCCCCCCCCCCCACCGCTCTCTCTCTAAAATAAATAAATAAAGCTTAAATTATGTGTATTTCTACATTCTATACATACACACACAAAGAGTTGTGCACATTGGTACATTTTGGCTATTGTATTATTATTATATGTCTGTTATCATTATGCAAATGGAAATATTTTAAAGGCTGTGTAGGGGAGGAGAAAGTTTTCCTCTACCATCTCAGGATTTCTGGCTGGCTCTGAAAATTAAACTGGTAAAGACAGATCATAGGGGAAAAGTATACAGATTTTATTGAATTTTTACATGTACTTAGGCGTCTTCACAAAAGAATGAAAACCCAAAGAAGTGACCAAAGCAGGAAGCTTCTGTATCCTTTAGACAAAGCAATCATACATTTGTCAAGAATTGACAAGACAGGGGCGCCTGGGTGGCTCAGTGGATTAAAGCCTCTGCCTTTGGCTCAGATCATGATCCCAGGGTCCTGGGATTGAGCCCCGCATCCGGCTCTCTGCTCAGCGGGGAACCTGCTTCCCTCTCTGTCTCTGCCTACCTCTCTACCTGCTTGTGATCTCTCTCTCTCTCTCTCTCTCTCTCAAATAAATAAATAAAATCTAAAAAAAAAAAGAATTTGCAAGACAAAGGGTTTTGGGCTAGGAGTAGTAAACAGTGTAGACATAACCTAGGAAGATAAAGGTTAGTTTAACAAGGTTTGTTTGTATGGATTTCTTGGCCTCAGATTCACCATCTCTGGTAATAAGAATTTCTTCCCATCTCCTGGTACTGGTAGGGTATCTTTCACTTGGGAGGTTTATGACCTGTTTCAGGGAAGAAGAGTGATTGTGGTGGGGCGGGGGGAATGTCTAGAGTGACCTTCCAGCTTCTTCTGTTCTTTTTTTTTTTTTTAAATTCCTTCATTTTTGGGTATCTTATATGCCAACGTGCTCCATTTTGGGGTAGTGTGTCCTAAACCCCATCAGGTGTTTTGCTGTTTATCAAAGACAAAATAAGCATTTCAATTCAATTTTGGAAAAAGACATCTCATGAATTCAGATTACAAAATATGACATTAAGGGCTTATTTTTCTGGAAATTCAAGAAAAAGCAATAACCCTTAATATGTTCAATGGTAATTTTGTGGACCTTCCTCTTGTATCAAAGGCTACACACCTTCTGCACAAAGTACCTGCTCTAAGTGCCAACTCCCCCCACTTCTTCTCCCTTTAGCTAGAACAAGTTAATTTCCTTCTACCCCCACCCATTTGTGTCAGTGCCAAATACCCTGGGCTCTGACCAGTGAACAGAATTGCCCTTTAAGTCAGTAACCCACAGGCACTGGCACCCAAGGCTCAACCCCCAGCCTCCAGGGCAGACCACAGGGCTGGGATTATATCCACTCTCTCCCAGAGAAGGAGCCAAACAAGGATCCTTAGCACAAGTCGAAGCCAGATATGGAGAGAGAATAAGGACTCCTATATCCAGAGTAGGCTGCAAGCTGGAGGCAGATTTTAGGAGGTTTTGCAGCTATACCATTGTAAGGGAGAAAATTAACTTTTTCCTGTACCCTTCCAGATTCTTAGCTGGGACCCCCCGAGACAAGAGAAAAGGACACAAATTTACTTATATAAATTTTAAGTGACACAGGACCCTTCACAAAGAAGTAAAGAACCAAAGAAATGTTAAACATAAGTGTTTCTGTGCTAGGTTTGATGAGAAGTACAAAGTCTTTGAAAAATATGATAAGATAAAGAGTTTCGGATAAGTGTACTTAGCTGGGGGACAGTTGGCAAGCTCTGTTTGGCCAGATTCCTCTCTGTGTCCCTCTTTGGAGGGAAGAATGCTCCTTTCTTCCCGGTGTAGGCAGGAGGGCACCTCTCCCAAGAGCGTTTCATAACCTGCTGCAGGAGGAGGTCAGAACGTCCTTTCTGTACCTGCCATTCCTCAGATTCCTTCAGCTGAAAATATTCAGTATGGCAAGGTGTCTTGTTTTGGGGTAGCATGTCCAGAACCCCATCACCATCTTTAGAAACAAGGGGAAAAGTGGACCGTTGTCCACTGTTGTGGTTCTACAAGTTCTGCTGGTCCTGAGCCCCCAGGGGATCTGCAAGCACAAAGGGTTTGCACAAATCAGGAGAACTTGGCCCTGGTTGGCGAGGAGCGTGACAAGCAGGAGACAGGTCAGTGTCATAATCTGTAGGGAGAAGATGTCAGAAACTTTTTAGCTCTTTACATAGCTGCCAGCTGTACAGAGCAAAGCACAGTAACGAAGACAACCATTGCAGTCTGGTATAGCATAAGTATCTTCCGGTCTTCGTCTGAGTCCTCATCGAGTATCCAGTCTCATTGCAGGTGTGATACATGAGAGGAAAAATGGCTGCAAACTTAGCAGTGTGGGTCAATGCTACTGCAGACACATGGGCTTCATGAGTTCCAAATGAGGTTCATAATTCCTGGGAGCAAGAGGGCTGACAAGCCAAAGAGAGAACCCTGCAAACGAGACCACTCTAGTGCTTCTACGACAAGTAGGCCTCACCATGGGAAGAGACCAGCTGTAGGTAGTGATATGGGGAGACAAAGGACCGTTTGAGCCTGTGTTCTGACTCCAGGACCGCCCCGTTTCTTTTTTTAGCCGTGGTTCCTGAAGGAATAGCATTTTGGATACAGAGCCACGGACTAAGGTAGGCGCAGAAGCAATGACAGCCAGTGTGTCCAAACAAGAGAATGGCCGTCTTGGGTTCTGGTCTGGACTGAAGTTGTAAAGGCTATTTCTTACCTGCCTCTTTCATTTTAGCAGTATAACTTGACTTTCTCTTATCCTTTAACATTCTTCTGCAAAATGCCTTTTAAAAATAATATGAAAATTGGATATTGGTACAAGAGCTCTCATAGTAAATATTTTTTATTATGCTGGGTAGTGAATATGTCTACATTTGTTTATTTTAGTAGTATTTATACTTTACTCCTGTGTAGTAAACATGTGTGTGTGTATTCTTAGTGTTTATTAAATTGTAAGGGCTAACCTTATAGACACTAAGATTTGTCAGGGAACCTACCGTCCTAACACTGTGTGGTTTACTGTCACACATTTTCCGCTTCTGCTCAGATGTCATCAGAGAAGCCGTCTCTGGTCACCTGCCCGGCACCTGGCATTCCCCATCTCCCTCACCCTGTTTTACTTACCCCATAACTCTTCCTACATCCATATTCTGTACGGACTTGTTGATTTGTTTATTGACTGCTTCCTCCACTGTAGGCATCAATGAGGCAAGGAATTTGGACTTTTTAAAACGATTGTTGTCATGCTCGCTTCGACAGCACATACACTAAAATGATTGTTGTCAGTTCAGAGTGGTGAGTGGCACGTAGTAGGCGATCAGGAAATGTCTAGTAAATGAATGAATGGGTGAATGATCTGCATCGTCATAAAACCTAACTAGTCTTTGGAGTTAGTAACAATTCACATTTTTACCCCTTGGGAGTCACTTACAATGTTAGGAGCTCATGGCAGACCCTTTTGGGTGTATGCAGAGGGGAACGTGCTGGCTGCATTCGCTGCCCTCGCTGGTGGGGTAATACAAGCATATCTGATGTGTTCAGCTCAACACAGTGTAAAGATTGTGTCTCTTCAATACCAGTGATTGCGGCAGCCTCGCGGAGTCGAAATGAAGCCTGGATGTGCTTTGGTCCAGCTCCCTTGTTTCCATCATTGTAGGAAATGAGGGCCAGGTGGAGTCAACACTTAGCCAAGAAGATGAAGGAAATCAGTGAACAAATTGGAGCCAAGCTAAGTGCTAAACTCCATAGGAGAGATGAGGAAACGAAAGCTTATTTAGTGCTGTCTACTTCTAGCATGTCACGACGGGCATCGATAATGACCATGTGCAGAGCCCCCAGGGCCTGCTCATCACCGGGGGCAGAGTGCGGGTTGGGGGCGGGACTCAGTAGCCCCAGGCCTTGGTGCAGCACAGAGTACCTCATCTGTCTGCCAGAAAATTCTGGCTCAGAGAGCCAAAGTGATATTCCCAAGATAGCAAACAAGAGGTGCGTTGGGATTTGCATTCAGTCAGCTCAGAACCAGAGCTGTGCTCCATGGTGTTCTCATGCCCTGAGCCCATATTCAGCATCCAGCACATTCCCAGGTGCTGAGGGGTTTGTGGAGGATAAAGTCCTCTCTTTTCCTTTGTAGCCACACACTGCTCTTTCTACCTGACAGTGTTAGGTGGGAGGAACCCCCACGAATTTTGTGAGGAGCTTTCTGCCCGTTCTCAAGGCCACCAGATAGGTTAACATTATCCCTTAAGGGCTTGTCGGTCTTAAGTGACACCATCAGGTGGGTATGTACTGTTCTGGATGGTGGTATCTGCCTCTTGAGTATGGCTATGTGGAGATCAGGCATCTAAGGAAGTGATTTAGGCTAAATGAAGTCATAAGAGTGGGGCGCTAATCTGTTAGGATTAATGTCCTTGAAAGAAAAGATACAACTGGGGTTCAGGGCTGAAAGAGCATCTGGCTCTGGGGGTCCCAAACAGAACACATACGGCCACTCCATGCTGACAAAGTCCAAAGACAAAGAAACAAGAGGTAGAGAGACAAGATAGGAATTTATTTCGGTGAAGCCAGCCCTGGGAAGACAGCAGACTAATGTCTCAAAGACTGTCTCCAAACTGCCGAAAATACTTGCAGGGTTATAAAGGAAAAGTGTAGGACAGAGGTCGGTGGGAGCATGCAGGTGGGCAGTGAGGGTCAAATCCATCATTGTCTTGGAGTCAATTAGGGGCTGGTCTTGTTGGCTCTAGCTCAGGGCAGTCCTTGTTGCTTAAGGGGGTAGTTTCTGTTCCTATCAAGGACTGCTTTGCCCTCAGGTTCTTCTGCCCAAGTCAAGAGACTAGCTGGAAAGAAGAACCCGGGGTGTCTGGCTGGCTCATTCAGTTGATCATGATCTTGGGGTCATGAGATCGAGCTCCGCTCTGGGGTCCCAACTCAGTGCAGAGTCTGCTTAAGATTCTCTCACTCTCTCTCCCTCTGTGCCCCTTGCCCCCATAAATACATAAATATTTGAAAAAAAAGAAAGAATCCAACCAAAAAGTTTCAGGTCAAATGGAGGCAGCAGAAGTCCTCTTTCAAAGATAACAAGAGAGGGGCACCTGAGTGGCTCAGTTGGTTAAGCGGCTGCTTTTGGCTCAGGTCATGATCCCAGGGTCCTGGGATCGAGGTCCGCATTGGGCTCCTTGCTCAGCCGGGAGCCTGCTTCTCCTTCTCCCTCTGCCTGCTGCTCTGCCTACTTGTGTTCTCTCTCCATCTCTCTAATAAATAAATAAAGTCTTAAAAAAAAGGGGGGGGGGTAACAAGAGAGCTCCCTTGCTATCTCTGCCTACGTGCATACACTGAAACAAAGCTGTATGAGGACGTGGCTAGAAGGAGGTGGCCATCTATGAGCCAGGAAGGGAGTCCTCACCAGAAACCAAATCAGCTGGGACCTTGATCTTGGACTTCTAGCCTCCAGAACTGTGAGGAGATACATTTCCGTCATCCACCCAGTTTGTGGTGGTTTATTATGGCAGCGTGAGCAGCTGAATATGTGCACGCTTCAGATGGAGGCTTTATTTGGTAGGACAAACTTTGCCTCTTCCCAGAACAGTCGAGCTAAAGCTACAACGGAATGTAAAATGCTTAACTGGATGCTTGCCTCTTTCAAGGCTACAGCACCCATATTCAGAATCGAAGGTGACTTAGTGCAGAACAGAAGCAGGGTAGCTCTTGTTTTCCTTTGGGGTCACCGGAGGGCTGATATTAACGTCATTTCCAAGACAAAAGGGGTCTCTTTCAAAAGTCATCAGATTCTACTTTCGGAAGCAGAAATAACCATTCAGACTCCTACCTACATTACAAACAGCCACAACCACAAAACTCTTCCATCCTGGGGCGCTATAAAAAGAGATTTCAAAATGTAGCCAGCGAGCCGAGCAGAGAGAGTCTCTTCTAAAATTGGGTCTGGAGGCCCTAAGGGGGGAGGGACTTCGGCACATCCTAATGGGAGAAGTTCTGAACCTTTTGCACTTTACAGACGGCCACATGGCGGTCAGCCTGGACTGAACTTGCTCCTCACCGAGGCAGTGGGATCACCTGCGTTCTTCACTTCAAAAGGAGCCTGTCCAGTTTAGCAGGCTTCAGTCCCTCATTTGCATGTGGACGCAACCAATCCCAGCGAACCTGATGTCCGTCCCTTTTTTGTATAGCGGACCTAATGCGAGCAGCGCTGTGGTCTTTCCACTTACAACTTTGCCCCCTCTTTGTCTTCTTGGGCACAGCTATTCAAATTTCTGCCTGAATCTGTGTCTCCCTAATCACCCAAAGGAATGTCTGTTTGCTTCAATTTTCAGTGCATTCTTTCTTGGTTGAAAGCACCCAACCACAGGAAATGGGTGTAATGAGCTAGCTAAATGCAAATGAAGTAGCTGGATGGCAGACCACTGTCTAACATCAGGTGAAATGCACACACTGAAGACGTCTTTGCTGTGATTAAGAACAAAACTGTGAAAAATGCTTAATATTTGTATATTATCATTGAATCCCCATGTAAATTTAAAAAGCAAATTTAAGCATCTGTATATGTATACAGAAAGACATCTAGAGTATATCTGACGTTCATAATAATTGTTCCTGAATGTATGCATTCTAACTTGTACTTGCTTCGTTTTGCTTGTATGCAGTTTCTGCTTTTGCTTTTGCTTTTTCTTTCTTTCTTTTTTTTTTTTTAAGATTTATTTATTTGCGAGAGCAGGGGGAGGAGCAGAGGGAAAGGGAGAAGCCCAAGCAGACTCTCCGTGGCTCATGGAACCTGTCAAGGGGCTCCATCCCACAACCCCAAGATCATGACCTGAGTGGAAATCAAGAGTCAGAGGCTTAATCATCTGAGCCACCCAGGTGCCCCAGTTTCTGCTTTTTCACGGTGCACATGGTATACCTGTATAATTGTTGAAAGTTAAATAAAAATCTATAAATCCACATACTTAATCCACCCACCCCCGGCCAACAGGAAGAACACCCAGCAGTCTGGATATTTTGTTGTGGTAGCACCTTCAGCCAGCTGACCATGGGCCTCGGGGCCCGTTAGTAGCATCCTGCTGGTGGTCGGGACCCCCTTCTCACTCCCCCGCTGCCCCTCCCTGTGTGCTGATGGGGGCAGAAATTTCAGTCATTCTGACAGGACTTTGTTCCTGCTCCAGTGTAGTTTGCATTCATGATTCCCTTCTCGCAGGAGCCAGCTGTAGTGTCGCTCTCTGGGGGCCGCAGCCGCCTGGCCGTGTTTAGTTCTGAGCCTCTGGAATGCGTGCAGGAGGCTGGGAGGGTTTGAGAGGAGACTGCTGGGAGTCCTTCGGGGGCCCTGGAGGCACTGAATTAGGAGGTGGCTGAAAGACACACATGTGAAGATGTCAGCCCTGCACTGACTAAATAGGGAACGTGGAGGAAACAGGGAGGATGTCAACACCAGGAGCATCCCACAGTGTGAGCAGGTAAGACCCCACACCCCGCCCAGGAGCAGCAGCAGGTGGGCCGGGAAGGCGTGTGGTGTAGACTTCTCCGGCAGGACAGTCGGGCCTCAGGATGAGCTCTAAGATGGATGTTCCCTCGTTTGCCAGACCCTGAGAAGATGCTCAAGCAAGCAAACAGGAATGAATCAAGAGGAGAGGGGTTTTGGCTGACAGTGTTATGTGATCGGCTCCTGAAGACATTTCGGGGACTGTGCTGGGGGTGCTCTTACGCCCACAATCAGAACAAGCCTGTGGAAGAGAGGAGTCTGGCAGGGAAGTGTGGGAAGAGAATGGCATTCGGAGTCCAAGATTCTGGTTTTTGAAGGCTGACTTTCTGAAGAAAGGGTCTCTACTCTTCCCACCCCAAGGCTCCCAGATTCTCTTTATTGTAAATACTTTTTATCGGTTTCTTTCTTATCATTCCAGGCAGTTCTGTGTAAACACTAAGAACCTGTTACGAGCTTTGCGTTTTTCACTCACCACGACATCATGGAGAGTGCTGGACATAAGTACGTCTTGTTTCCTTCCTTAAAGAAACAGTGATGTTGCATGCCCCAGTAAGAATCACCGAAGTATTTAATCACCTCGTTCAGGTTGTTTGCAGGGAATGTCCCTGTCTGCACACCTGCGCTTGCGCGACTATGAAATGGAGTTGCAGCAGAAGGCATCTGCAGGAGCTCAACTAGTAGGAATGAAAATATTCCCGCAAATTTTGGAAAAGGGGATTGTTCTGAGGCCCTGATAAGCAGGAGCCATCAGAAAACGTTTTAAACCAATGGATCAACTTCGTGACCGGTTTTTACAAGCCAACCAATCACTGCCATCCCCACCTTCTCAAAGCCAGCCAATCAGGACCAAGACTCCAGTCAGGGCCAATCAGGGCCAAGACTCACCTCAGTACCCAGCCAATCAGCAGTCTCACAGAGTCGGTGCCCACACTCGGAGGCTATGACACCCCTGAAAAGCTGCCAACCCCTGAACCCCACACTTTCCACAACACACAGCAAAAATGACAGCAGTCTGCCCTATGCAAAGACGATGAGCCTGAGCAGAACTTCCCTTTATTTTACTCTAATCAATAAATTCAGCATTGTCATTTTAATTCAGGTGCTGAGTGATGGTCTCATCGTCCTTTGTTGCTGGACATGCTGTCAAAACATTGTACATATGTGTCTCTAGATATTTACGTATTTCTTACATGTAGACTGTATTATAACTCTATAGGGTAGGTTGTACTTTGAGGTGGATTGAAGGGATTTCAGAGTAAATTTGTAAATTTTGCTTAGGCCTTGACTTTAAAATCTGGCCTCCTTATGAGCTTTGACCCTGTAGTCCATTTTTAGAAGTGTAATTGCTGAGGGATGCCAGATGGCTCAGCTGGTTAAGCATCAGACTCTTGGTTTTGGCTCAGGTCATGACCTCAGGGTCCCAGGATGGAGCCCAGAGCCCCAAGTCCTGGGGGGCTTTGTGCTCAGCGAGGAGACTGCCTAAGGATTTCTGTCCCTCTGTCCCTCCTCCTGCTCATGCATGCTTGCTCTCTTTCTCTCTCTAAAATAAATAAACAGATCTTTACCAAAGAAAGTGGAATTGCTGAGTAATGAGACAGATATTTTGAAATTTGACAGATGCTATCCTCCAGCGATATTTTTCAATGTACATAACAATCATCAATGAGCAGAATGTTTCACCAATGTGATTTTGAAATCTTTTGTGATTCTACAAAAGAAAGATTTTCTTTAGATTTTTATTTCACACATTCCAACTTGAGCTTGAACATCTGATCTTATTTGTGAAAAACATTTGTATTTCCTTTGTTTTTGGTGAATTGGTAGTTTATAGCTTGTGAACTAAATGATGATTGAAAATTAAAAAATCTAATTATCCTCAAGGCTGATTATTCCTCTCAGTTGTAGTAATATGCATAAGAAACCGGGAAAATAATACTTCCTTTTTGTTTACCAATTAAATGCCCTCTTTGACCAATTTGTTCCTGATTTTGTTCCTGATTTTCAGAGAAACTTGAAGAAAAAAACAGATTGTTTTAAGATATGAAGGAGGAAAACTCTCCGAGTGTACTAAGGTTCAGTTAGTTCTCTGTCCCCACTTGCGTTAAGCCTACACAAGTTAGAGTGGTTTTCTATTTTTACAGAGCAAGATTGCAGCTCTTCTAGAGTACAGCCTTTCTTAGCTGGTACCTGGGGAAGATAATTGGCAGGTACCACTGAAGGTCGATGCAAAGTACTGAGTGTTGCCTACTTTGAAAGACCTAAGGAGGCGTGGGCTCAGCAAACCTGTGGGCGGCTGGGCTCACAAGTGACCATTTGGGGCTGTTTTTACCAATGGCCAGCATCCGTGTTCCTTCCCTTCTTGGGAAGGTATATAAAATAACATTAATAAAATTCTTTGTGTAGGTCTTAGAATTACTAAGCATTTTTACATACATTATTCCTATTGCCAGACCTGATGGTTATACTATGAACTGTTGCTCTTTGGGGAATAGAAATGAATTTCAAATCCCCGCATGTAAAAAAGAATTGAGAAGATGGACGCCTGGGTGGCTCAGTGGGTTACGCGGCTGCCCTTGGCTCAGGTCATGGTCCTAGAGTCCTGGGATCGAGCCTGCCTCTAGCTCCCTGCTCGGCAGGAAGTCTGCTTCTCCCTGTGCCCCTCCTCCTGCTCGTGCACTCCTTCTCCCTCTTTCTTTCTCTCTCTCTCAAATAAATACACTTAAAAAAAAAAAAAGAAAAGAAAAGAATTAAGAAGATAATCCAGGCCATTACTCTGTGACGTTAAGTTTATTATTATCCCCTTTGGTAAGGTGGAGACCTTGGGGCAGAGAGAGGTGAAGAGGTGTGAGACTGAATTGGAAGGACACACTTGCTGACTTAGAGCCCTGTCTCTGCACCATAATAAACTGGAAACTGTATACATAAATAACCAGAACGCTATCTTCAGCCTTTTCTTAATAGTGACATAACTTCTCAAGGATAATAATTAGTGTGGAAGAAGGAGAGTAGACCCTTAATGCCAAACTACAAGAAGAAAGGTGAATTTATTTTGAAAGCTTTCCAATCAAACGCTGTATTAGACAAACGGCAGAAGCATTGCAGGTTTAGATCTGATGACAAAGCTTGGGAAAACTGTCTAAAATGGCCTGCTTTGCATTTATGTGTATACAAAAATTGTTTTAAGATTTATTTTTATTGTCTGCAATTAGTTGGAATATGTTGTCTTCTTGTGCCACTTCTGCCTCGGGAGCTCAGCTGTTTATTTCTCTTTGTCCCCGGAACACACACACTGCAGTGCGCCTTGACGAAAAGCTCCGTGATAGAGTGTCTCTGTCCTATTATGCAATTCCTATTTTTAACTTGTACAGTAAAACTGTCATCCTAATAATGTCCTCATACCAAAAATTAATTTTGATCCTTGAAAGGTAAAAATTTATGTGCTCTGTGTGTGTCAGTGTTCTCGGCAATCTGATTGAACAGTTTTTCCCCCAGACCATCGTTATAAATTTGACAAATTTGGCAGACCTCTAGGAGCTACTGAGCTGCAAATCTGCATTGTGCTTGTAAATTTCAAAGATTCTTTGCTTATCGCTGATTTAAATTTTCCATTAAGAAGGAGAACTCAGAAGGAACAGGCAGTTCATTTGAAAGAATCAGAGACAAAGTAGATTCTTAAACAAACAAGGGGGACCCAAGAGACCAGTGGCTCAGCCAGTTTTTCCCAGTACGTAATGGCCCAGCTCTTAAACACGAGCCTCGTCAGTGTTTGCTTCCGTTGCAGCGAGGAAGCCCAGAGCCCCCGGCAAGCGCTGTGTTAGCTTTGCAGCCAGCTCCCGCGTCAGATTCAGACTCTTAATGATTAAGAATGCCTTCCTCCCCTACGTTTCTCATTTTGATGGCACCGAATATCTTGTATGTATTTGTTTTTAAATTGACGTTCACCGAGCTTTGACGATGGGCTGCCTACTGTCTTCCATTAAGTCGATATTGTCTGAGTGGCCGCTAAGAGTCAGGAGCTGCGTGAAGCATTGCGGATTCAACGGTGAGCAAAACCGATGCTGGTGGGGCTTACAGCGGTGCAGGGGAGGAGAGATGTCCATGAAGTCATCACACACACACCCCCTACATACACAGGTGTAATCTGAGATGAGTGCTCCGAGACAAGTGAGCGACCTGTCCTCAGAGCCTGCCGAGTGCAAGGCGATTTCCCCGGGCAGTGCCGTTGCTTTCATATGCAGGACTCATTCAGTCTTTGCACGGAGTGTTTGGTTCTGGAGTTACTATCCTCGCTTTGGGGATGAGGACTTCAGGGCACTGCAGGAGGTTCAAGTGCTCCTTGTCCTGTATTTCCCAGGCTCACGCAGGAATTACAGAGGGATGAAAGCGAAGTGCTGATTGGTTGGTTGACAAGCATGGAGTTAGGGCTCTTTAAGATAATCCTACTCTTCTTCATTTGCCCCTTCTGGAAATTTTGTGTCAACATGTCCCTGAAAAGACAAACAAGCTATTATTACAGCTTTGAAAGGACATGGAAATAGTTCAGAATATCTGTTGCAAAACCAATGAGCGGCAGATGTCACTGACTTGTAACTGAATGCTGCAGTTACCCTGCATTATCTCTCCGCACTTCATCAGCTTCCTGGATTAGCTGCTGCACGTTTTAACCTGCGGCTCGACTTTGGCTGCAACTCCTCCCAAGGTTGGAACCGAGTTGCAGTAAGTGAGGTCCACCAGCAGCAGAGGGGCAGCGCCTGAGATCTTGGGAGAACTAGAATTACTGTGCCTGACGGAGTGTGACCAGCATTGCCCTTCAGAATGTGACTAGCGCTAATCCTGGCCTAAAGGTACATCTGCAACCATGTGATATGTACAAATGACAATGCGTGTAGACCACTGAATAAATATCAGCTGTTCTTCTAAACATACAGATGACCTGACAACTGGATGGACACGTTCGTATGAACTGGTGAAGCAACTTTCTTCTCTATATGGAAGAATTGAAAAGAATACGGGTGTGTTAGTGAAATACATGCTTGTACATTTTTTGGTATCATCCTTTTTAGTCTTTCTATAACACTATCTAATAAATCAGATAATCAAGTGTATTCTGGCTTCTGGTGAGTTGCTAAAAGAATAAGAGGTGGGGGCGCCTGGGTGGCTCAGTGGGTTAAGCCTCTGCCTTCGGCTCAGGTCATGATTTCAAGGTCCTGGGATCAAGCCCCGCATCGGGCTCTCTGCTCAGCGGGGATCCTGTTTCCTCCTCTCTCTCTGCCTGCCTCTCTGCCTACTTGTGATCTCTCTCTCTGTCAAATAAATAAATAAAAATTAAAAAAAAAAAAAAAAGAGGTGGGTCAGTAAGCTTTCTATGTCTGCCTTGTAATTACTGGCTGAAGATCAAGAAATATACCTCGTGAGAGATCGTGCATCATCTCATCCAAACACATCACCCCGCTGGGGAGAGCTCCAAGCTGACGATCAGCAAAGTAATTTCTTTGTAACTGACTATTGCAGGAGGTCTGACCCTGGATTTAAATGCTGATTGGCAGACTACTAATAATTATGTTAGTTTTTCAAAATGCCCCTCTCACCCTGCAATCCTCTTCTCAATCCAGCTTGTTTTCCCTAATCTGTTTTGTTGTTGTTGTTGTTGTTGTTTGTTTGTTTTTTGTTTGCATTCGCCTCCATACAAATGGATCTGGAGCATAGCTGTTTATTTGCTAGTTTACAAAACATGCCAGTGCGCCTCTGGGCATGAGCTTGATGTAAGTCACAAGCCATAAACAAATGACAGAACGACAAAAACAAAAATAAGTAGAGCTGCAGCTCACGTGTCTTGTAACTAACCAGTCTTTTTTTTTTCTCTTATCAGAGAAGTATGGAGTCAGTCCTACATACATCTCTTACACCTGTGGATAGCCACACTGGGTTTTGTTTTTTGTTTTTTGTTTCTCTTTAAATAACAAAAGTTGACTTAAGGCCAAGATTAGCTGGCCGATAGGAAAAAAAAATGAGATAACTCTTGTAAAATAATTCCAGTGGTAGCCTTCAGGTGAGGGAAGGTGGTTTATTTCAGCTTTTGTCTTTTTACTTTTACTTTGTCCTATTTCCTTCCGGGAGTGGTGGTAGTGATGACAGCCCTGAGTCAGTTCTTGTTCTGCAGCGTCGCGTCATCTCCACAAGGACCCCATAGGGTCCTGGTGGCTTATTGTAAAATCTTCTGTAAATTCAGGGCACCGGAGTAATTTGCCTGGGTTGTTCAGGTAATAAGGAAAGCACCTGGGACTGGCCCCAGATCTTCTTCCTCCCAGGCTCCTTAGCACCCTTCTCAGCATGATTGCCCCTTTTTTGCATTCCCAACCCTGTGGGGCTCCCTTTCACTTCTCGCTACTCCCTCCCACTAAACCTGGACAAGGTGTTTGTGCCTATTTTAAGTAATCTCCACACCCAGTATGGGACTTGAACTCATGACCCAGAGATCAAGAGTTGCATGCGCTACCGACTGAGCCAGGTGGGTGCCTCTGGACCGGGTCTTCTGGAGAAAGTGCTGTGTCCTCCCCACGGAGTCAACAGAGGCATCGCCGTGCCATGAAGCTAGGGAAGGTTAAGCATCGGGGCTCTTACTTCATGGCCTTCGTGATTGCTGGGAGTTGCCAAGGGTCAGAGAGTAATCTACCACCTAAAATTATGTTTAATAATCTCTCAGTTGACAGCTCAATTAGGCCTCCCACAGTTTCACTGAAAATAAAGAATTTAAACAGATTGTAGTCATTTACTTTCTGTATACCTAGGGCAGTATTTTAAATTGTCTCTTTATTTAGTGCTCTGGATGTGTTTGTACTCCATGGCAATTAGCCTTAGTAAAATTAGGATAAGGGAAAGATGGCTTTCCTTAATAAAGTGAGCATCTCCATTGTGCATATTCCTCAGGAAGGTCAATTTTAGGAACACTACTTGTGGCAGTAGATCTGGAAATTCATTCCCTTAAAATCCTCCATGTTGGGTCTTCACCTACCATGGCTTGAAGCCCACCAGTGTAGAGAGTGATTGTTGGATCATTCTCTCCCTCTCTTCCTCTTTCCCTCTTTCTCCATATAGTTTGTTTTCCAAGGAAGAAGATAAACGTTCTTCTTGTTTTTCCCCGTAATGTCCCCCATCTTTCATAATGAAGTTAGTCCTTCCTGTATAATGCAGGACATTGAGTTCCTCCAGTAACTTAAGGCTAGTAATGATGCCTCGCATGCTCCCCCACTCTGTCCCCTCTCTCAGACCACCTCATTCTGCACCTGCAGGAACAGCAGGTGTGCCCTTCACCAAGCCGTGGACGCAGAGGCTGGACCTAAGCTTTGAAGTGGTATCTTGCATTGTCTGATAGTTACAGAGGTCTCTTCGCCAAGCTCCATCAAAAATGAATTTTACTGTGGTAAAATACAGTCAATTCCTGTCATTCATGGTAGTTATGTTCTAGAAAGCTGCTGATAACACTGAATTAGCAAATACTGAACCGTCGCTCCTAGGGGAAATGCAGTGTTATGTTCCTACAAGCCCATGGCTACACTTTTGTCAGTCAGTATATAACCTTGTGTGAGGTGTTTATCTGTTTCAAGACACATTATTTAATATAAATTATTTACTTGTTAACATTGAGTTCACAGCCGATAGCACCATAACTCATGCCTAAGCAAAGATGATCTAACCATGTATTTTCTCTGTAAGATACCTCACAGCCATCTTGTGCTTAGGAGTGGTAGACAGCGCTGTGCTTGGGGACTATTTTAAACAGCAAAATCCCCAACAAATTGCATATGAAATGCGAAAGACAGGATACTAAATGGACTGCAGAAAGACCACTTGTTTGCAGGGAAAGAGCTGAAACAAGAGGACAGAATGTCACTTGCTCAGCCTCAGCTGGGAATGTGTTCATCAGGTGACTCAAACTTTCAGCACCCAGCGTGCGTCTGCAAATAATCGTGAAGGCATTGGTAATATTGACTTGAGGGCTACATTTTGGTGAATAGGTGAAATCACAAATATGGGAAACTCAAATAAGAGTTTTGACTTCAAGTGTTTAGTGGGCTAGATCATATGCGGATTATTATATTCTGCTTTAATTACTTATGAGTGACATCAGAAGCTTTGTGGCATGTAGAAATTTATTTCTAAATTTTTCAGCTGAGGCACAGATTTTTTTTTTGTGGGGCACCATAACGAGCCGTGTGGCTGCCATATTGCTGAGGATAATATATTTTGAGATCAGGGGAAGGGGGCAGGGGGCACTCTGGCCTGAGTTTCTCTGAAGCGATATCTGGACCGGGAGGTGGGATCTGCTAATAGGTACAAGGAAGAGCTCACCAGGGGTTGAAGAACCTGGTCTAGACTTTAAGCTGTTGAAATGCAGCCCATGAACAGGTTGGGATGCTCCCTGTGGAAGACAGGAGATAGATGAAGGCACATATGCTCACCCAGAGATCCTCTGATCTCCAGGTATGCACCCAGTTCTGGACTTCTGTTCTCTCTCTCAACTCAGCACTTGTCCATTGAAGACCCTTTGGATGCTGAGCTTGCTGTCACAGGCCCCTGCAGATGTGGTTAACTAGAGGTCCTTTTCCAGGTGTTACTTGGGGAATGAAAACTTTGGGCAGATTATACTCAGGAAAAACACAAGTGCTTTTGATGCTGTATGACAACAGAGTCAATCAGGAGGTGGCGATGATGGGTGGGTGGGGGGTGTCTCAGGGAAACTGTGTACCAGGGGTCCTCCTCTTCCTTCCGAGAGGACTTATGCCTTCTAGAGGATACACAAGAGGAAGAATCTGGATCATGGCTTTGGATATATAAGAAGGAGAATCTGGATCATGGCTTTGGATACACAAGAGGAAGAATCTGGATCATGGCTTTGGCTTCCCCAGTTTGATCCTCTGGCCCCCATTCAGTCTCTGCAAACAGCTGGCAAAGCACGGCCTCCTTCCTCCATCACAATGTGGAGGTGGGCGATCGGAGATGGGAACTCAGCAGAGAAGTTTGCCCAATTCATCTCAGAATGCTCTGTTGCAAACTGGAGCTCTTCTGTCTCCTCAGTAACTCTCCTGAACTGGTTTAAAAAAAAAAAGTTTGGTGGCCCTGAGAAGAAATTTTGGATAAACTGAAGACAGAAAGTGGAACGCAGTGGTGGTTCAAATAGAGGATATGAGTGAATCTGCCTTGCATCCAATACAGAAGTCAGAAAAACTGATTCATGGAACTTTCTGCCGGGGCTTGGGCCAGGGTAAATCTGCTCAGGTATGCATATGGCTACTCAAAGGCCGAACATTCGCGGGAGAGGAAGCCTAAGGAATTCTTACCCACCTTGGAGAGGGTGGGACGACCAGAGGGAAGAAAGTGGGAACCTGTACATATTTCTGTGTTTACAGTTCTGGGGCCTTGAGTTGTATCCATTTGGAATACTAAGAAATTAGTCTAGTCGCTTCTAACTTTGGAAACTGGTAGTAAGCGCTATTGGAGACTTACTCTTGTGTCTGAACTGTTGTAGAGGACTTCCGCTACTTCTCAGCTGTAACTGGGCGAGTTAGTTACTATTTTGTACCTGTTTCCTGGTCAGTAAAAGTGAGGGCAGTAACAGTATCTCTTCCCCAGGGTGGTGGGGAGGAATAAGTGAATAGTGTACATGACATGCTTAGTACAGTGCCAGGCATGTGGGAAGCACTATGAGACGCCATGGTTAGTTCCTGCTTTGTCCTCCCAACTACCTCCTTCCTGTGGGTAGGCGCTCGTCCCTCACTCAGATGATGCAAATTTGGTAACGCTACCAGTCTCCTTGGTCCAGGTCACAGCTGGGTACACCCATCACAGGAAACTAGTCCTTTACAAGTGACCCTAGCTGATTTGGAGAGGAGAAGGAGCGTTGCCTTTGCTGGAATGTAAATTGGTGGTACCTTCCAGCATATGACAGGGACCTTTCCGTAAAATGGAAGCAAGACCATGTGGTAACCTTGAGTTCCTAAATCTGGTCATGACCAAAGCTTAGACTTCATCATAATATTTTGATTTTTTTTTGCTCAAGTTAGCTGAAGTTCAGTTTCTTCCCCTTGCATTAATGTGGAGGAAGGACTACCATTGTTTTTTTGTTTCTTTGTTTCTTTGTTTTACATATCAGAACTCCAGATTTCTTGAGCGTATGGTGGGAATTCTACTAAGGTCAAGATACTGCCCTTCTAGAGATGCCTTTTTTTTTTTTTTTTTTTTTTTAAGCAATCTCTACACCCAATGCAGGGCTCAGACTCAGCCTGGAGATCAGAATCACATGCTTTACCAACTAAGCCAGGCTGGTGCCCCTAGAGATGCTTTATGAGTCATTTTCATCCACCATTCACTTTTAGTATAAATCAGACATCTGTCCTCCCAGATTTACTTTCCAGTTACCAGGTGACACATATGAAGGCTGAACAAGTTTTTTTGACAGAAGGGTAAAGAGGTCAAGAGGGTCTTCAGCAGCTTGGAAGTACTTAGTGCCATCAGGGAGTGATGACAAGGGAAAGGACAAGTGACTGACGAGGGAAAGGACTTGGGAAGGCAGGAGAGCACTTCGAGGAGGCCGGAAACAGGACAGGCAGAAGGATATAGTGAGGGCTGGGGTAGGGCAGAGTGCAGGTGTTCTGTGGGCCTCAAACTAGAAGCCCTTTCCAGAACTCCAACTCATTAAAGGACATCTGATTCCAGGAGGCTCCCAGGGCACAAATCAAAGCCATGAGGCAGATGGAAGTAAGAACAAGATAAGAAAGAAGAGCGTGATACTTCTTTGATAGAGATAAGAGACAAAGAAGGAGGGAGGAAAACTTTTCTGGAGGGAGTAAGGTGAGGAACCGGAGTGGCCACATCAAAAAGAGGACAACAATGGGATGTGGAGTGGGGGTGGGGGTGGGGGAGACCCTTGAGACCAGTCCAGGTGGGAAACTCTGAAGTTACAGACCCCATGGCCTCTGGGGAAGCTCAGTCTTATCAAGTCAGCCTGCTGGAATCCCAGTGGATGTACAGTCCTTGCTTCCTTCCTGCACTCCATTCTGCCTGGCGCATCAGAGACCAAGGACACACAGAAGCTGTTTCAGAAAGTGAAGGAAAGTTCCCTTTATGGCACTTGAGTCTATGACTGTGGGGGACACTGGTCAAAAGAAAGACTACTTCCTTTTCTTAATCCCCTGCAACAGGAGACCAACTTCGCTCTGCACAAGACTAACGTGTGATGTGGCTCCCCCGGGGTTTGGAGCCCCTGTCCTTTGACGCTGGAGCCGCTGGCTAGGTTGGGTAGCTCTTGGAGTCAGGCATCCGCTTGGGGACAAGAGTTCCTGGCCTTTCTGCCCCAGGACTAGGAAGATGATTCACCATCCAGCAGCAAACAAGTTTGCAGTTCCAAGCGATGGGGGAAGAATGTGGTCATTTGAGCCCTGACAGTTGCATGAGGGTCTCAGCGCTCCTCAACGGCCTGGCTGCTGCTGCTGCTGCTGCTGCTGTCGGGACCCTGTCAGTGAAGAAGCGCTCTGCGCTTGGGATGGTCGCTCTCACGTGGCCATGAGCACCCCAAAACCACCTGGACTGGGCAGGAGCCCACCCAGCAGAGAGCCCGAGCCAAGGCCATTTCCAAGCCAACGCCCACGCCCACAGAGCAGTCCCAGTGAACAGCAGGTGTCACCCTTCTGCTTCCAAACCCCCAGTGCCTCCAGGTGCCTCGTGAGCTCCCCAAACTTGAGCGTGGGAGCAGCGGCCCGGCGGGGTGGCCCCAAGCACCTGCGCTGCGCCTGCGGGGTGGGGGTGGGGGTGTGGGGGGCGGTGCGGGGACACGGGGCTGCAGGTGCCCGCAGGAGCCCTGGGCGGGCAGAGGTGGACGCTCGGACTTGTGCGGAGGTGAGGAAGGTTGCTTGCGCTTCCAAGTCCCTCCCCCTTCCCCCGGCAGTTTCTTGGGGCGCCGAGCAGCACGGAGGAGGCGCTCGCACCATGGCCCGGGTCCCCGCGCGCCTGCAGTTCCGCGTGCAACTGCGCTTCGTGACGGAGGAGCAGCTTTTCGGGGCCGGGCCGCTCTCGGCCCCGACCCCGAAGTCTCTGCGACTGGAGGTGCACCCGGCGGGGGAGGAGGCGGACGCGACGGTGATTGACGGTGAAGTACTAAGTCTCGCTGGAAAGTTGGGGCCGGGGGCGCGCGAGCGTGGTGCGTGCGCCCGGCCGCGTGTGCGGGGGCGCGGCTGCGTGTCCAGGATGTGTGCGGAGTGCGCGTGTGCTTTCGGGCGCGTGGAAGTGTGGGTTGCGCCGTCTCTGCCGCCTCGGGAGGTGTGCACCCCGAGGCTCGCCGAGAGGAAATGCCGGGCTACTCCCCCCCTCCCGCCCCCCGACTCCCGCTGGCCCAAATCGCGTCTCTATTGCGCGCCAAGAACTTGGGAGCCGCGGGCAGCCGGGCCCTGAGAACTTGTCCCGGCCAGAACTTAGAGGTGTCAGAAGCCAGGTCTGGAGAAGACAGGCGCGCGATGTACTCGCCCGGCACCTACTCAGGAGCAGGGCAGGACAGGGAACCCGGTCTCCTTACTTCCAGGCCTGCTGGGCTCCTGTTCCCTCCCCGGCGGCTGGCCACCCTCCCGCCACGCCTGCAGCTTTCTGTGGGCCGAGTTCTGATGCGCGGGAAGGGCCGTGCGGCTTGTTCACCAGTCGGAGTGGCTGTCGTGGCCAGTGTGGTCTCCACTGAACATTACATTTTGGTTCAAAAAAGGGACCTTTTAAAACAACGTGTGACCCCTGGCTTCCTGGAGCTGTGGGTATGTTGAGGGAATGCTTTTAATTCATATAGGATCCTAGACTTTTTTGAGAATCCAAGGAAACCTGTAGAACTGCCCGCAGAAAATGTGCATTCCGCAGCATCAAACTTTACATATAAATAATGCGGCATAACAGCTCCTCTTGGCAGCTTATATTAAATACCCAGTACTAGTACGTGGAGGGAACAGAGCCCCAGACAGCTGTAAGCCTCCAAAGACTCCTGGAGTTTCTTTTTCCGGCCCTAACTTCTTAAGATTTTGAGAATTGTTTAAAGTGCTCTGTGTTGGTTCCAGTGGGAATTTCAAATAACACAACTACTGACCTGCTCCTCTGTGAGAAGGAGAATACAAGTTCGCTGCTGTGTCTCCAAGGCCTTAGGACAGACAGACACAGTAGATACTCAATATCTGCTTACTGTGGGATGATAGAAAGCCTTTGCATGTGTCTTCTCGCTTCCCTGTGGACTGGGATGGGGAAGTCTGGGTCTTTAAAAAAGATATATTAAATATTGTTTGCCTAGTGTCTTAGCTGGAGTCTTGGCAAGGAATCAAAAGCCTTACTCAGCAACTTCTAGATTTCTCTTTTGGTTGCAAGAGGGGGAAAAAAAAAAAAAGAAAGAAGTAGCTTCCAGTATTTCTCCTGGGAATTTTAAAACTCAAGGTGCCAGAAAAGTGTTCAGTTTGTCAATGATGGTCATCTGATTTAATGGGTAGCCAGGCATGTGGAGAAACAAAGGCACAGATTTGAGATTTACACATGATTTGGTGTCCTGTTAATTTCTTTCCCACAAATAATGTGTTAAGAGAAGAAATTCCTGAGGTTCAGGGTGATTGAAGTCGTAGACTCTCCCACAAGTTACCTATGCCTGGCCTGTGTGGATGTAATTATCTTACCGAGAGGAATATGCTTTCCTTTTATGCGGTCACTAGAGTCTAGAGGTAACCTCTGTGGGATGGATTAGACCAGAGTAATGGAAATGGGAAAATTAAAGCTAGGGCAGGCAGTCATTGTCACCCAATTTTGACAATTCCTTGGGAAAGAATCACTAACCAGAAAGAGGAGAGCTCACTCTCTGAATAGCTCAAATCCTGAAACGCAATTGTTAAAGCCTTCTATGGAGAGTTTTGGGAGAGAAGCTATTCTGGAGTTGTTTTGTTAGTAGCTCATTTTACTGTGTGACCAGCTAGACCGCTGTATGATGGGCAGGCCGAGCGAGTTTAAAAACAGATTCTCATGAACTCTTAGAAGAGAGATTTGGGTATGTTCAAATATAGTAGCCACATTTTGAGTGGTTAGGATTTCTCCTGAGATAAAGCCTTTTGGATGGCTCCAGAGTCCTTAAGAATGGTTCTAAGCAATGTACCTTTAGAAAATGGTACAGTTTCTTAGCTCACATATGGAATTAGTTACTAAACAAGTAGGATCCGGAGTAACTGGGCCTGGATTCAAGTCCTGGTGCGACCTTTTATGGGCTGTGCTGAGTTTAGCAAATTATTCAGCCTCTGTAAGACTTTGGTTTCTTCCTCTGTAAAACAAGGATGGCAGAACACATGTTATGCCATTAAATAAAACAATGCATACATCATGCTTGGTGTAATGCCTGGCATATATTAAGGGCTCAGTAACTATTCACTGTTGTTATTAATGTTATTTTTATATTTTGTCTCCCAAACAACAGTTTTCTCAGGCTGTTCTGAAGAATAGCTGGGCTGTATTTTTGTGAAGATGTTTCAAAGGAAACTTACTTAAGTCTGGTAGATGATAACGGGGAGAAATAGAACAATCTTTTAGATTCCTAATCTCAGTAGCTTGTCATGTAAAAAAGGGAACAGAGCAAGAGAAACCAGTTCATTCTCATTTCAAGCCCCCCAAAACTGACAATGATTTTATAAAGGGAACGCACCAGGAGATCTCTGAGAAGACAGTCATTCATTCCTTTTCTTACGTATTTTTTTTTGAGTCCCTATCCTACCACAAGCCTGCCTGAGGTCATGCCTGATTCATCCTTTTATCTCCAGAGTCTTCCATAATACTCAGTACACACAAGACATCGATACAAGTTTCTTGAGTGCATCAGTGATTTAAATCAAGAATTTTTAAATGTTGCAGAAATAAAACTTTAAATACTGAGCACTGAGTGCAGAATCTGAGTTGCCCCCAAATGACTAAGACAACTGATTTGACGTAGTCTCTAGAGGGATGTTTTAAAATACAGTATATTCATAGAAAACTTGAGGTACCCTAAGGTCAACAAACCAGGTGCTGAGTGCCACTGGGAGGTTAGCTGCTTATGGATCCCGGGGTGGGAGCGGGGCACACCACGCCATGGTGGCGGACACATGAAGAAGCAATAGGCGTGTTGGGGGTGGGTTGGAGACAGATAGAGTAAGGGAAATTGTGGGTAAGAGACTTCACTGTGGTTTTTGTGGGAACGAACGGGGGAGGCAGTATCAGCAGGCTTAGGTTGACAGGTTTGAGTAATTTCAGCGGGGTCTGGAGAACCAGGGCTGTCCCGAGTTGTCTGGCACCCGGCCCCAGGTTAATTATGGCAGGTGGATAGTTGCCTGGAGTGTGAGAGCCCAGTCAAGGGGGTCTTGGAGGTGTGGGCTCTGGATTGGTTGGCTCGTGTTTGAAAAGTGTGCTTGCAGTGAGTTGTTTGCTATCTCTAGGAAATGGCTAACCTGGGAGGGGCTGTCTCCCCAGGGTCAACAAGATCCCAAATGTCAAAGCATCAGATACAAAAATAAAAGACATGGTTAATACAAGGGAGAATCAGAACATAAGAGAATTGGTAAGGATGGTGTATAGGGTGGGGGTGGCTGTCTGCTGGGCTTGGAGGGGTGGCCGCAAGCAGGATGGGCCTCGGGATAAAGTCTGGAGTTCAGGTGATGGGGGAAAAATACTATCTTCATACCTCAAGTATGGGAAAGAACTGGAAGATGGAGAGAAAACAGAAAGCAGGTGGGAGATGGTCTGCTGCTTCTCCACTCCTTCCTCCAAGGTCAGGGCCATGATGCGGGGGGGGGGGGGGGGGCGTTGGTGGGAGGAGGAGAAAGGAATTTAAGAACTGAGACTATATCACACAAAGGTTAATGGTAGACTGGATCTCCAGGAGAGAGGAGAGAACATTTCTTCCCTTGCTAAGTTTAGAGCTGTCTTTTAATTAATCTGGAAGAGTTAGGGAAATATATAAATAAGCCACACAAATAACCAAGTATAAAAATGCAGTGATTTTTTTCTCTGAGGTATTTTAAAAGGATGCTAGGTTTTTTGTTCCCTCGTGGTTGCTCGTCTCATTAGAGGGGGAGGAAAGAGCAGAAGAAAAGTCAGAGCAAGACATCCTTTGTATCACATGGGAGTATGAATCTCCCTTCATTAAATTCTGTGATAACAGACTCAGTTGAAGCCTATGATCAGAATCCTGAAGTCAGTCACCTACACATGATGTAGGCATTCATTTGCTTTTCATTCAACAAATATTTATTGAACACATGTTCTGCACTAATCACTGGGTGAGCAGTCCATGAGCTAGATAAAAGCCCGTCTGTATGGAGCTAATATTTTAATTGAGGGAAGATGCTGGCCAATGACATAGCAAGACAGTTTCACAGTGAGATAAATGATTTGAAGAAAATGAACCCAATGGAAGGAAAAAAAAAACAGAGACAAAGAAAGGGAGGGAGGGAGGCCAATGTAGAGAGTAGTCAGGGAAGGTCTCTCTAAGGAAGTAGTATTTGATCTGCGGCAGGAAGGATGGAAGGAGCCAGCTAAGCAGAGACCTGGAGGAAGAAGACAACAGGCAGAAGGAAGGCAGGTCAAAAGGCCCTGAGGCTGCAAGGAGTTGGCGGGTTTGGGAAGGCCAGGGAGCCGATGCTCACTGAGGGAGACGGGGAGTAATGGGAATCCAAGATAGTGCCCCAGTTCTTCGTAGAGTATAACAAGCCATCTTTAAGCTCACCGACTTACAACTATTTATAATGCTTCCAGATTCTCTCC
Organism: Martes martes; assembly: GCF_963455335.1. Lineage (NCBI taxonomy): Eukaryota > Metazoa > Chordata > Mammalia > Carnivora > Mustelidae > Martes > Martes martes. Next base: position 7,323,439 of record NC_137900.1, read on the forward strand.
ATGAGGAACCCGGCAGGGGATGGCTGGGTGATTCTGTTGCTCCTTGTGGCATTGACTGAGGCTAATCACTGGGACTCAGCTGGCAGCCAGTCCGGCCTGGGGGATGCAAGGCAGCTTCATTTACCTGGGCTAATGTCGGGGCTGGGATGATGGTTAATTTTTTGTGTCCGTTTGGTGGGCTGTGTACCCATATATTTGTTCAAATATTATCTGGATGGTTCTATGAGGGTGTTTTTGGATGAAACTAATGTTTAAATGGTGACTTTGGGTAAAGCAGATTGCCCACATTGAATGTGGGTGGGCCTCATCCACTCAGTTGAAAGCCTTAACAAAACAAAGACTGGTCTTCCCCAAGCAAGAACGAATTCTGTCAGCAGGTGGCCTTTGGACTTGAACAGTAACACTGGCTCTTCCCTGGGTACTCACTCTGCCAGCCTACCCTGCAGGTTATAGATTTGCCAGATATACACCCCCACCCTCTGCCATGGATACTGTTTCTCTGGAGAACCCTGACTAGTAAAATGAAGATGACTCAAAGATTAGGACCGTCAGTGGGGAGCCTACCGCGGCCTCTCCACATGGCTTGGCTTCCTCCCCCATGGCTTCCTGCCACCGTGGGCTTCTTCCCCAGAGACTTCATGGCAAAATGTGAAATGTGAAAATGTGAAAAAAAAACTTCTATTAATTTTCCAAAGTCAATTGTTAATTAGGAATAATGTGAAGATACTTGGCAAGCAGCTGTAAAGCAAGCTCTTATGGAGCTTACATTCTAGAACCATTTGGAAAGCTTCGGGATTCTTTGTCCATGCTGCACTTCCTGAAAGACTGTATGAGAAAAATATATTTTGTGATTCTAGTAGATTTACTGTGTGTATAGTTGTCTTCTATGGAGTCTGTAACGTCAGCCTCTCTGCTGAGGAATCATTTCTCTGGGCCTTTTTATGTGCTGTTCCTTCCGCTTAAAATGCTTTCCCAAATCCAGATCTCCACTCTAGCCTTTGGTATATTTGGTTCCTACTCATCCTACTCATCAAAGTTGGAAAGTCCTGTTTGGAGAAGGGGCTTCTCCTCGGGCTGAGCACCCACTGTTCCCACTGTGTCCACCGCCATATTTCTCAGCCCTTTGCTTTCAAGGCAATTACCACAACTTGTAATGAGAAATAAAAGAATTTTATGATTTACTTTGGTTAAGATTGAAGTCGGAATCTCAGGCCACAAATTGTAAGAATATTTAATGAGAAACTTTTGAGAAACAGGGAAGAGGTTGACCCAAATGCTTCTCAGAGTGTGAGTAAGAAAGTTGAAGTGTATTTTCCAATTAGGCACCATAAAGGCATCAAGAATGGTGAGCACTAGCCAGGTCAGGCGGAGGGACTGTCTCGGTCCAAACTCTGCATATTCTGACTCTTGTCATCATGAAATGGAGTTCCTAGCCAGTGGCTTTACTAAGAAGGGCAAAAAGGTCTCCAGTCATATTTTGTTTTTAACTATAGAAAGCTTAGGGTGATCTCCTGGGAACTATAAGTCAACTTTGAGGCTATTACGACTGTTGAAAAGCTTGTTTAACATGTTTGTTATGGGAAATTGTATTTACTTACTATATGTGTATTTTAGAAAATTGCATTCTTTAGCATATTTGTTGTAGAAAATTGAGTTTATTCGCCATGTTGTGCTGTACACCGTAGCACTGTGATGCCTGCTTTCTTCAGTAACTGTCCCTGTGTCAGTGACAGGAATTCATTTCACTTATTGATTCACACAGTTCGTGTTTATTGCCTACCCACCACGAGCCAGACACTGTTCCGGGCACTGGGGAAATGGCAGCGGATTGGTTATCTATCGCCGAGTAACAAGTAACTACAGACTTAGTGGCTTAAAAGCAATACACATTGATTACCTCCTCATTTCTGCGGTCAGGAGTCTGGGCATGGTTTCTGTGGGTCCTCTGCTCTGAGTCTCTCAGAACCTGCCATCAGTGGCCGATACTGAGATTTCACAGAAAAATTTGACAAGGGTGGGATCATTTGTGTGGTTCTTGGCTGAACTGGGTTCATGAAGTGCTATTCACTGAGGGCCTTGGCTTCTTGCTGCCCATTTGCTGGACGCCATCTCCAGTTCCTTGTGTACAGGGCTGCCCAACCTGGCAACATGTCTTCAAAGCCAGCAAGAGATGGAGGGGGCTGATGGCAAGACGAAAGTCTCAGTCACATGTAACCTGATCGTGCAAGTGACATCCCGACCTCTGTCTGAGAGTCTGTTGGTTAGTCCCTAGGCCAGTCGGTACTTGAGAGAGGATTACCTCATGGCTTGAGTACCGGGAGGCAGAGATCACTGAGCGCCTTCTTGGAGTCTGCCTGCCATAAGGAGTGAGCAAAAAAGGTCACCACATTCACAGAGCGTACATTCTAGAGCCATTTGGAAGGGATCAGGGTCTTCATGGTGGACTTCTGACAGGCCTTTTTGAGAAAAAGATACTTGGGGTTCTAACAGGAGTTGCTGAACACCATGGAAAGAATCCTTTTCTTTAAAGTAATTATCAGGTGTAGTCCTGCCCTGGGTTTCTCAGGGGGTTTGCGGTTAAAACCTGCAGAACCAGAGCGGGTCTCTGAAAGTATTCAAAATCTCTGAGCAGAGCTCTACTCTTGATGGAACAAAAAATCAGGTCCACTGGGCTTCCGGCTTCCTGGGCCTTTGCTGTACTTTGGAGAGCCGGATAGACGAGGCCCCGCTTTAGGATTAAGACAAATCCTGTCGTGGTAACTTATGTTTAGTTTTTAGTCAGCATGACTTCATTATGACTTCAGTTCTTTGTGTGGAGGGCTCAGCTAGCTTTTCTTCTTTGTGGCAAAGAGATGTATTGAAGGTAAATTTGTGTTTTGGGTCAGACACTGAAGCACGTTCAAGTCACTCACAAGGGAGACAGGGCGCTGTTGTTTCAAATACTAGAAATTACAGTGACGTTTTATACAGTGAAACAAAGAAGTCAGTATGACATTGGGGAAGAAGGAGATAAGGAAGGAAAGAAGGAAAGAAGAAAGGGAGGGAAGGAGAAAGGAAGCCAGAGCTGTCACTGTGTTTGACGCATCTTAGGGGATAAACAAGTGGTGCACTGTATGGTTACCACTGAGTTCTGGAGCCACCATGTTTTATGACTTGAAGTCATGATCGAAAACATGTTTCCTAAACCTTGACATTTACACAGTCATAGGTTTAGAATATATGTTTTAAAAAACGTGGAGTTAGATTCTGGACAGGCTTGTATGAACAGCTCCACCTTGGAACTTGAGTATCAGAAAATCAAAGATTAATGAAAACCCATCAATCAGAGCAAGGAATAGGAATAGGAAAGTGGGTCTGAATCGGGTGCCTGGTTCTTAGCCTAACCGAGTGCAGCTAATGATGGCACAGATCCCAGGGCAAGCTTGCAGGTGAATGTGAGATGCAACGCTTGGAAAATGAGTGGGTTCCGGAAGTAGCCTATGGTATAGACCCGAGATGCACACCCAGCCATTGGGGCTGGAATCCGAGCCCTCAGAGTGCTTCCCTGTGCTTGGGAAACAGAAGGTCTGTATCATTGCTTTGTGAATTTCCTTTGGATGAAACTTATTTTTTTCCTTACAGGGAGACTTTTTTCTGATTTCATTTTTTTTCTCCCTCGGAGAAGGAAGTTTTTTTAAAAATCCCATTTCTACAAGATGACAAATGCTTCAGGGTGTGAATGCTATTTCCTTAGATTTTTAGGAATATCAGATCAGAAGAGCAGAGAACGTGTCAGCAATAGGCAATGAATATTAATTTTCTAATCTGCAGAATAATAATAGCATTAGAAGAGACTGTGGCTCAGAGACGTGGAATAAATGTGCAGGTTGAGCCCCCTCATACATGAAAGAGCCAGCCCGGAGCTCAGCCCCCCTGTCCACTTTGGCTCTCTCCCGGTCTCCTTGGAGAACAGTTAGAATGTGCTTTCTTTACCAAATTACATGATTCTTCTCCCTTGACTCCCAGGAATAGTTGTGATTTTTCTGTCCCCCTCTCTTTTTTTCATAGAGCATTTGATTCCCTGAATTCCAGTTAGACTGGGAATACATTATCTGGTGGCAAAGCCGTTCACAAATGCTGTGGGCCTTCCCTTTCAGCTTCTTGAGGTCAGGGCCGTGTCCTAATCATTTCTGTGTTTCTGGGGAGATGTGCAGTAAGGCCTGATTCTAGGGGGTATAGTAATGTAGCTTATGGGGGCCTGGGGAGTGTAATTTTACCTTGGAAAATACGGGCCTAGAATCCACATCAGCTTTTTTCTGCCATAATTACAGTGAGCTAAGTTTTCTGTAACCTTTCTAATAACCAACTAAGTTTCTCTTTGCTCTTACTGGTTAATTTTGTTCCTCTTGGAGCAAATCCTTCCTAATCAGAACACGTGCTGAACTTTAATAATCCGACAAATGAGGGGGAGCAGTTGTACTGATTTGCAATGGCCACCTCAACAAAGCTCCATTTAGTGTTTTGGGAATCATCTTCAGGCTTCCCCACTCTTTTTTTTTTTTTTTTCCCTGATTCTTTTTAAAATGTGTTGTTATGCTTTTAGTTAGCCTAGTTCACATGGGGTCAAACATATTTGCAAAGTGTAGATAACAGCCAGCGTTCAGAAGGGCCTGGAACGGCTAACAAGTCAAGTTCCTCAGAAAGCTAGAGAAGACAGTTTTCTCCGTGGAGCTTAGAGCTCAGGAAACAGGGACTTCATATCATTTGAAGCGGAACGCCTGCGTTTGTGTAAACTTCTTCCAAAGCAGTATATTCTGTCATTGGCAAGTAGCAAGATTATGAAATGTCATAGTCATTTTCATTATTTCTGATAGTTCCTTCATTTATAATTATAATTATCTCTCTTTGTCTGCACCCTTTTAAGTCCTAACCAGTAATCAAAAATAACCAGACTTTCTGTATAATTCTTACTCTTGATAATTTTACCTACTAGACACATGGACTATTGTCAGCAGTGGGTGGACTCAGAACCCCACCACTTGTGAAAAGCACATGTGAGCCCTTACCTTTCTCGGTGTGGTCCTCCTGATTGTACCTCTGGAGCTCACCAGCTCTTAAGTTCATAGAATGAAATCTCTATCACAGACACCCCAAACCACAGTATTAACAGAATAAGAGAAAATAGACAACCCAAGAGGACTGAGGTACAAGAGGTAAACAAGACTAGAAAGAATCATAAACCCATGTCCATCTTTTTATGGTAGCCCCGTAGATTAATTACCAAATATTATCGCGTTTCCTATGTGGCAAACGTCTCTCACTAGGTACTTGCAGACCATGTAACTGCTCCTCAACATTCTGCTTTCCTTTTTGTCTCATATTTTTCACTTTCAGCTAGTTAGCTGCAGTGGTGGGGGTATCTGTTTTTTTGCATAGACCCTCAAATACTCCTAAGTCTTTTATGCCATCTTCCTACGTCATTGTAGGCATAATAGTACACACCAGTAGTTTACTAGAGAATTAGTAGACCTGCTTTGTGGTATGTATTTCCACAAAAGTGGAAAACCGGGGCTCTCATAGCTGTCATTAGAAGTCTTTTATATGGTGGGCAGTATTTTTTTTTAAAGATTTTATTTGTTTACTTGACAGACAGAGATCACAGGCAGGCAGAGAGAGAGAGGAGGAAGCAGGCTCCCCGCTGAGCAGAGAGCCCAATGTAGGACTCAATCCCAGGACCCCGGGACCACGACCTGAGCTGAAGGCAGAGGCTTTAACCTACTGAGCCACCCAGGGGCCCCTATGGTGGACATTATTAGGAAATATAAATTTCCTGGCTAGTGGAGCTAATGGTCATGATGTAAATCCTAATCTCCCAGCATACCTTCTGCCAAAACAGAAATAACAAGGAGGACTAAAACTCATCCTCTCAGCATCACAAGAAGATAAAATACTGTCCAAACTTCAAAATGTCTGTGACTATAAAAATAAACATAGAATCCTGGTGAGTTCTCTCTCACTGTCCTGCTGTAAGCCCTTGGGAATTACAAGGACAGTCCCTGATCACTTTTGTAGACTTGAGAAGGAAGAACTAGCAGCACACCTGTTATTGATCTAAAGTCATCACTGTGAAGTACACCACAAGAGTGAAAATTTATGAGGCACAAAAAAGCGATCTTGTAGATCAGGAACTTAACAACAAGGAACAAACTTAACATTGCAAATAAAAGAGGAAGTTTTGGAAAGGTAACATTTCAGGAGAAGAGAAGGAGTTTAAAATGGAGATGCACCTTTTGAAAACCACAGGTAAAGGTGGGGTAAAGGAAAGCACATTTGTGATCCTACAAGGCAAAAGAAAAAAGCAGAGAACAAACATCCCACTCAAAAAGCTGTCCTGTAAATCTACCACACGTCAATATCAATAGAAAAATGCATTTTTGAACAAGGTATCTCTTAAAACACTCCAAACCATCCCTACCCAGAAGTGCAGAGGCATAACCAGCCTTCATTTATATATACATACCATGAAAATACAGCAGTAAATGAGAATTAAATTAATTCAGTGTGTAACAATTCCACCCACTAAATGAAAGAGAATAAGATATTCTCAAATAAACATTTGGGGATTTGAAAAAACAAACCATTTCAAGACAGAAATCTAAAATCCAAGAACATAAATGGATACCAAATAAAAAAGACCAGAATAAGGATTGATTAAATTCAGGAAAAGCATTGAATAGTCTAAATTATATAAGAAATAAGGACTAATTTAAAAATTCCCTAAGAAATAAGAGATTCAAATGAAAACTTCGTAAGAGCATTGAAGAAAATTAGGAATATATCAAGAGAATAAAAACAAGATTAAAAAAGAAAAAAGACAAAGAAAGTGTTTGAAATGAAATGTAGGTGAAGATGATCCAATTAGGTATAATTGGAGTCCCTGAAAGAAAGATATAAAAAACAATGGGACAGAATTAATATTTAAAATTATAACTTTAAAAAATCCCTTATTTCTAGTAAATGAAAAGTTAGAATCTAAATATTGAAAGGGCTTACTAGGTATCAGGTACTATTGGCCCATAACCACTAACTCTGAGACCTAACTGAGTAACATTATTACATTTTATAAAGATGTCTTCTAAAATCTTCAGAGTTACATGGCAAAAAGATAAAATGTCTTACAAGGGCAAAAGTGCGAGGCTGGCTTTAGCTGTTCGAAGACATGTTTGTTCTTCAAAAACAACATACAAATGGCATCACCAGTAGAACAGCATCATTATGTGTGTGTTTTTAAAGATTTATTGATTTATCTGAGACAAAGAGAGACAGTGTGGGTGAGAAAGGGGAGGGCAGAGGGAGAGAATGTCAAGCAGACTCTGTGCTGAGCACAGACCCTGATGCTGAGCCTCTAGCTCACCATCCCAAAATCATTACCTGAGTTGAAATCACAAGTCTGATAGATGTTCAACCAGCTGAGCCACCCAGGTGTCCCACATTTGTTTTTTGTTTTGTTTTGTTTTAAATGCAGGAGCTCAGGAATGTTTATTCAGGAACCGCCCTGAGAATCTATTGGAATCCCACTAAGATAGAAGTGGATAAGCTTCAGCAGAAGGACTGATGATGAGAATTTGATGTATTTAATTGTACATCTAACATTAACCAAAAAATGGACATAAGGATAGAAAAATGTGTATGATGTGTGTTAACATAGTGATTAAAGAAAGAGTCCCAGCCTTAAACAATTTTATCAATGAAAGGGAAGGAATGAAAGTTAGCAAATCAAATTGCAAACTCAAGAAGCTAGAAAATATTAGAAAAATAAAAAAGAACAAGGAGGGAAATAATAAAGAAATGTAGATTTAATTAAGTCAAAATAAGAAGGCAAGGAGGAAATAATCTTAAAACAGAAGAATTTTTTAAAAATTAGATTCTTTTGCCAGTATCCATGCAAATAAATTTGAAAACCTGTACAGAATGTGAAATTTCCTAAAGCAATTGACTCTCTTATAAATAGAAGCTTACATATACCTATTTTCTTTATTTTTTATTTTTTTATTTTTTATTTTTTAAGATTATTTATTTATTTATTTGACAGACAGAGATCACAAGTAGGCAGAGAGGCAGGCAGAGAGAGAGAGGAGGAAGCAGGCTCCCTGTCGAGCAGAGAGCCCGATGCGGGACTCGATCCCAGGACCCTGGGATCATGACCTGAGCCGAAAGCAGAGGCTTTAACCCACTGAGCCACCCAGGTTCCCACATATACCTATTTTCATAAAAGAAATAGAGACCGTTATAAGGTAGTTGTTCCATAAGGAAGCCCCAAACCCCAGTGGTTTCACAAGGGAGTCCCACCAAACCTTCAGAGACCAGACAGATCCAGTGCTTCATAACATATTCTAAAGTATTGAAATTGCTTTTAAAAGTAATGCTAGTGACAATATAATTAGAAAATTATTGCCAATATCACTTATGAATATTGATACAAGAGTACTTAATATAACCTTGGCCAGCAGAATCCAACATCACAATAAAGAACTGATAAACCATGACTAAATGACATTTAATTCAGGAATGCAAGCTTGGTTTGCTATTAGGAACTCCAGTAAAGTAATACACTATGTTAACAGATCAAAGGAGGAATGAAAGATCACAGGAATATCTCCAGAGAAAGTAAAAAAAATCTCTGGACAAAATCTGATTTAATTAAAAATATATAACTCACTCTTAAAGCTGCATCATATTTAATGGGAAAACACTAGAGGCACTTCCACTAAGATTAAGCGCAAGGAAATTATGCCTAATGTCTCTACTACTACCCAGTCTTGTCCTGGAAGTCATAGCCAAGGCAGTTAGAGGATAAGGATTAGAAAAGAAGTAAAACTATTTAGGTTTGCAGGTAATATGATTATGTACTTGGGAAACCCTAGAGAAACAATGGCAAACTTTCCCTCAAAGTAAATAGAATTCAGTGAAAGTAGCAAAATAGAAAATTAACATAAAGAAACTGAAATTGCTGGTCTTCAGATACAGAAACAATAACCAAGTCTTAGGCATAATGTTGGAAAAACCTCATTTAAATAGCAACAAAGGATGAGTGCACTTCTTAATCCCCATTACCTAGTTTACCCATCCTCCCACCTATACTGGAATTAAAATTAAAAACTTAACAAATATTAAAAAAAATAGCAACAAAGAAGATTGGATATTGAAAATTAATTTAACACTAAATTTGAAAAAACTCTCCTGAAAGACACAAAAGTATGTGAATAAGTTAGAGTCTTACCCCTGTTGGAAAGGATGACTCACCTCATAAAGATGTCAGTTCTCCCTAAGTTAATTGATAAATTTAACACAATCCCAATAAAATACCAGCAAGATTTTTGTTTAAATGGAATGGGATGAGTTGATACTGGAGTTTAGGTGGAACAATAAATAGCCAGGAAAATACTAAAAAAGAAAAGCTATGCAGGACAAGTAGCCCTACCATGCACTAAAACACACCTCAAAGCCCCTACAATGAAAACATGAAGAGAAAGACAGGCCAGTGGAATAGAGTAAGAAGTCCAGAAACAGACCCAAGAATATCTGGAAATAGAAAGAAGCCGTTTTAAATCATCAGAGCAAAGATGGACTTTTCAGTGTGTTATTCTGGGGCAACACGTTAGCCATTTGCAATATGATAAAACGAGGTTCAGACCTCACATTATGTATAAGCATAAACTCCAGATGGATTAGAAATCTCAATATAAACAAAATCACTTAAGTACCAGAAGAAAACATACATGATTCTTGTCTTATCTGTATGAAGGAAGTCTTTTTAACTGGATTCAAAATATTGTATAATAAAATAAATGATCAGTCAAATTTACTACAGAAATACACAAAAGTTTGCATTCAAAACCTAAATGACAAACTGGAAGTTTTTGCAACAGATACCATAAAGTATTAATATCCGGCATAAGTGAAAAAGGTAGAATAGAAAAGAGTACCTATGCACCATGTTTTGTATAAGAAAGAAGGAGAAATTTACTAGTGCACCTGAAATTCATGCCCACAAGAAGGAAAAGAAGGGTCCATGAAAGACTAATTACGTTGGTTGCCTAAAGGGGGTAGATGGGAATCGAGTAAAAAGGCGGAAGTAGTTGGAGAGAGAGGGTTGGCATTTCTTAGAATACATCTTTTTGGATAGCTCCCATTTACTGACCTATGTTAATGTTTTATAGACTCAGGATAAATAAAATTTAAAAAATCAACATGTCTGGGGGGAACTTTGAGCTGGAATACAGGCAGGGAGATAAATCGAACAGTATCTCGAACAAGACGCTGTGAGAGGTAAATTGAGAAAACAAAAATTCTCTGATGCTTGAGCATTGTAAGCTTGAAAAGTGCTTTACCTTACTCTCATCTTGATCACCGTCCTTGTTAGAAAGTTGTTTGTACTAAAAGAGAAAGATGCAGTGGTTTTAGAAGAAAAAAAAAAAAACCAAACCTATTTACCAGGAATGTGGGGGTCTGTGATAAAATGGTAGATGAGGGGTGAAAATGGCGTTCTAAATTCAGACCCAGGCAAATCTGGCTGATTCGAACATTCTGAGCTTGTGGCATAGCTGATCGATGCAGTATCTTAGATTATCGTGCCTTGTTATTTATGCTTTTAATTCTGGTTTAAAGACAGCGATAAATAGCTAAAATAATAGCCATAACAACACTGGATAAACATACAGCATTTAAGAGATTTAAAGTTCCATTCTGAGCTCTGCCTTAAAGAAATAGCTTCATATATCATTTCTTTAGATGAGATCAGAATATTTGCAAATAAAAAGGAATGCAGAGTGTGTGAAAATAGATTACATTTAATGTGCTTTGTTTTATGCTGGTATAATGTGATTTTCATAAGTTAAAAAAATGATCAGTGGAATCTGGAAAAATATTAAAATCTTTTTTTATTAGGCCTGTGGGAGACTAAGAAGTAAATAACAGTCTATAGGAACAATGATCAAGCAGGCATGTGCAGAAAAAGAGTATCTTTAGGGTTTAGTCTTAAAATATGAATGTTTATTTTCATTAAACATCAGCTAATAAAAATCACCCTGAATAAAGACATTTAGATATTGTAGACAACAATAATTTTCTATTAAGTAATAACCCAGTTTCTTAAAAATTATGTTAGTTCTCTTATTTTATTTTATTTTTTATTTTTTATTTTTTTTAGTTGTTCTCTTATTTTAAAAAAAACTACCTTATTCATGGATTACATAAGTCAAAATGTAGTGGGGTAAGTAGTGATGTCCCTGTCCTAATTCTGAGACCCTATGAATATTACCGTATGTGGTGAAAGTATTATCTTCTTTGACAAAAGATGTGATTAAGTTAAGGATCTTGGGTGGAGGGGCTTATCCTGGGTTGTCTGAGTAGGCCCTAAATCTAATGACAAATGTCCTATAAGAGAGAGACAGAGGGAGATTCTGCAGAGAAGAAGAGGCATTGTGACCACCGGCCCAGAGATTGGTGTCCTTGGCTGTCTTGTAGTAGGGGAGTCTGTGCCCCATAATCTCAGTCAAATTGTATTATTTTGAAACTGAACTCAACATTACTCTGGATCTTGAAGTTAAACATACATCACCTAATGACCATTGCTAGCCACACAGAACTTGAAATCTAAGAAACACTTGCTCAGACAAGGATATATCATAGTAACAATGATACTTTTTCTTGATATAGGTGCTTTTGAAAAGCTCAAGTGTGAGAAGAAAACTCCTATAAATACTTTATAGTATGAAAGGGTCAGCTGAATAGTTAGAGACCCTAGGAGCTGGATCCATCCATAATTTTAGATAAGACAACGTGGCTTATTGGAAAGATTGCAGATTAAGAGTCAGCTTACTCAGTTTCATTACATTTTTCTAGATTCTTACCCAGAAATTTGGAAAGAATCAATTGTCGCATTAATGGTTATGATGGGTTGGCAGGGTATCTCTTGTTCCAAGGAAAATAAGCTCTTCAGAAGGAAGTGGATATATTCTGAGTATCAAGAAAGTATGCATTCATAGGAACATATAAGCCCATGAAAACTTTGGACTAAGAAATAGGACAGCTGGGATGATGTCAACATGGGGGTGTGTAGTAGAATTCCTGACCTACGGAAGGCATGGGTGGATGTTACATGCCTGACAGTGATCACCACTTAGGCATAGGTAAGGTATAGGAATGGTGTGAGATTTCACTTATCTGGATGTCCTCTGGTGAGTGGTTATCCATTGGATTATCTGCTATGTGGTGCAGATACTGTACTGAATAAATGTTTGAGTTTTTTGGTTGACAGTTTCTTGTAGGAAGCAAAATGAGTGGTCCATCCTATATATTGGGGAAAAATTGTTTAGAGATGTGAAAATGATGGGAATCTAGGAAAAAAGTGGCCCACTATATCAGGGAGACTTCTGGACATTTGGAGATACGTACTCTAGACTTTAGGAAATGTACATAACTTCGTTCAGGACTCAGAATGTGAAGATTGTTCATTATGATTGAGATATTATTAAAATTGAAATTCTCATAAGAATAATTATGTGTAATTCCAGCAAGGAACAAGGAGAGGACACTGATAGAAGACTTTATGATTTTTTTTTAAAGATTTTATTTATTTATTTGACAGACAGAGATCACAAGTAGGCAGAGAAGCAGGCAGAGAGAGAGAGAGGAGGAAGCAGGCTCCCCGCTGGGCAGAGAGCCCGACGCGGGGCTTGATCCCAGGACCCTGGGATCATGACCCGAGCCGAAGGCAGAGGCCTCAACCCAATGAGCCACCCAGGCGCCCCCTTTATGATTTTTTTTTGAAGATTTTATTTATTTATTTGTCAGAGCGAGAGTGTAAGCCGGGGGAGTGGCAGGCAGAGGAGGCAGAGGGAAAAGCAGGCTCCCCACCAAGCAAGGAGCCCCACGAGGGACTCAGTCTCAAGATCCTGGGATCATGACATGAGCCGAAGGCAGTGGCTTAACTGACTGAGCCACCCAAGTGTCCCAGACTTTATGATTTTATGAGGAATGGAGAACAGATTTTAATGGCCCATATATAAAAAGTATAAAGTAAAGATATGTAACTGGGGATAAATAATTAAAAAATACACCGAACAGTAAGAAATTAATCAGAAAACCTACAATTTAGCAAGGTATGAGATTGGTTGAAAGACAAGTAAAACTAAAAGAATTCTTAAATGCTTTGTGATGTGCACCACCATCTTGGGGTAGATGATGCAATATTAATTGGTACCAGGAAGCAGACTCTGTTTTGCCCCTCTATTCTTTAATAAGATGGACCAAAATTCCAAGTTAGGTGGGAGGACGGAAAAAGTTAAACTCTCAGAGGTTCTTAACTTGGGATCAGTAGACTCCCAAGCAAAGCATGGGTAGAATTCAGTCTATGAACTTGACTGGGGGAAAAATACATCTTTATATTCACTGACTTCTAGCTTAAATTTAATAGTTCCTTCAATTTGGAACGTAGACAACAGCCCACAGTAGTCTCAGCATTACACTTTATCACTAATAAAATCACAGCTGTTTTCATGTCATATTACCGTATTTACAACAGCCTTAGAATATCATTTTGCACATTACTGCTTTAAAATTACAATAGTTATTAGAACTACCACTAGATCTTGTTATTTCATTTCTTCATAAATAAAGCATACATATTATATTTTGAAAACTGTATTTCAAAATTAGTTTTCTTAGTAACCTTTAACATTTTATGCATTTAAAATTATTATGCTAAGAAAGGACACATAGACTTCATCAGACTGCCAGAGGGATTTATGGAATGAAAATCTTAAGAACCCCCAAATTCGCTCCTCTGAGTGTGTCTCCCAGCTTGAATACCTCATGTCCTCGGAGAACGGGGAGAATTCCGAACTGAACTCCTTTGTCTTCAGGGAAACTGAAGAGTCACCGAGGTAACAAATGATTAGAAATGGGTAAATGTCATCATCTAATGTAGATCAGTTACCCGGGCCTTAATATTCAGTAGACTCTTTCTTAAATTAGGCCCTTAGAAGGATAGATTTGAAAGATAGGGAATCGTCGTTCCCATAGGATCGCACGTAGTATTCCTGTGACCTTTATGGAGCCTGGATCGAAGCTCCCCAGCAATCTCTGTGGTCAAGAACACGACGTCACCCCATGGTCCCATACTGCACCTTGAGGTCAGTTAAAAATCGGCCAGACTTGCTATGCCCACCTTCAGCAGCCAGTCCTGCCTAGTGAATCCTCTGTGGCCGTTCAACCTCTTCCTCAAGGACTGCGGCCCCTGTTTCCAGCTTTCCTCTCCAGTTCGTCTCCTCTCACGATCCTTGGTAGTTCTGCGGTCTTTGGGTAACCTCTGTGACCTCAAGCTTTAATTTCATTTTGACCATGCACCGCCTTGACCACACTCCAGAATTTGTTATCTACCAGAAATGCTCCATCTCTGAAATCTCAAACTTCAGTATCTACGGCCTAATTCCAACAGGTTGGCCTGTCTGTTAAGCAAATGTTTAAAATTGATAATTGAATTAATAGCCATCATTTAAGAATGGAGAGATTTCATACAAAAAACTGGATTTTTCAGCTTCTTTTTATAAATTGGGGAATTTACAACATTGTCCCGGAAGTCCTATGTGGGTAGGGTAGAATAGGGCTGCCACATTTTCATTATAGTTTTTTATCTATTCAAGAACTTAGGCCTTTCGGTTCTTTTTCTTCCCATTTTATACATCCTCTCATTGTTTCGCTTCTTTTCTATCTTGTGGGATCCAAAGGCTCCTTATTCTGAAAACTTCTCTTTGTCACCACTCTCAACTCCACTTAACATCATTAGCATAAAGTAGAAATTGGTAACAAAAAATTTTAAAACAGTCTCCTTTCCCTGGAAATTTAAAAATAAACAAAACTGTTAGACAAGGTATTAAACATCTCTTGACATCTCATTGTCCATGGGATATAGCTAAAATAGTGGCCATAGGGAATTCATGACATTGAATTACATTAATAAATAATGAAAAGAAATACCCAGCTCAGAGGTTTTCAAAATACCATTCAAACAAACCAAAAGAAAGTAGAAGGAATTAAAATTAAAAGTAGAAATTCATGAGTTAGAAAGCTGAAAACTGAATAAACTTTAAAAATCTTGCTCTTTGAGAAAATCAACAAAAGGGAAACCATGAACTAATCTGAAGAAAGAGGAAAAGGCACAAATACACAAAGCTAGAATTGAGAAAGAGAACTAGATACTAGAAAAGAGGAAATTATAAAACATCATGAGACTACTTTGTATTACTTTGTGAAAAAAATGGAAAGAGTAAATGAGATGAATATATTTTTAAAAATGCAGCTTACAGAACTGATGCTGTAAGAAGCAGAAGTTCTGAACAGAACAATTATCGTAAAAGAAAATTGAAGAAATATTTAAGGAGCTCCCGTAGCAAAAGCACCAGGCCCAGATGGTGTCACAGGGGAAGCCTATCAAACTTCTTAAAGGTCAATTATGCTAAGAATACTTGAGCTATTCCAGAACAGAATAAGGGACATTGTTCAGATTTGTCTTATGAAACATTTATCATTCATGTCAAAACTAAGAGAGATTGCATAAAAATTTATTGGTTCTAAAAATATATAACTAATCTCATTAGTTGCAAAAATTTTAAGTAAAAGTTAGTAAATGGTGCCCAGAGAATATTCATTAAATAACAAAGTGTCATTCTAAAAAGGATAGAAAATTCACTAATTTATTATTTTAATAGAGCTAAGGAGGGAAAAACATATGTGATTTCCATAGATGCAGGGAAGACACGTGACTTTTCTAGGTAGACCTGCTGTCCCGTCACACCTGTCGGGCTCTCTACCCCCTGCCATCAAGCATAATCCTTAGAACTCCTGTCCTGTCAGTCTTTCTCACCACCCCAAGGGGAGGCTCCGAGGAAGGGGCTGGTAGTGCGTTAGGACTCCACTTGAGTCCGGGGCCCCCCGGATTCTAAACTTTCTCCCTAGTGAGACCAAAAGGTCTTTACAAGTTCACTAATCTTCCAGTTGATTTTTCTTTCCTGCAAAATTTTCAGTTTGTCACCTCTCTCTCCCCCAGTCTTCCAGGAGTGGAACAGTTTGTGTCTCCCATTTCTCCACGGAGGCATTTGGCACCCTTTTGAATTCAGTTTGCTTGTTTGCTTTGTAACTTCACCGTCACTTAAGGTTCTCAAGAGAAACAGAACCAACATTTACCAACAGGTCAATGACGAATTTATTCTAGGGAATTGACTTGTGCAATTACAGAAGCCGAGAAGGGCCATCATCTTGTTTCCGCAACCTGGAGACCCAGGAAGGGCAGTGGTGTAAATCAGTCCCAGTCTGAATGCCTGAAAACCAGGAGTGCCAAGGGCAAGCAAGATCAATGTCTTAGCTCAAGCCATCAGGCAGGAGGGGTTGAATTCTTCCTTACTCTTCCTTTTTGTTTAATTGGATTGTCCTCAACAAATTGGGTGATGCCTACCCACCCACGTGGAGGAGCGTAGGCTACTTTTTTTATCCTGCCAATTCAAATGCTAATTTCACCCAGGCACATCCAGAAATAATGTTTAGACAAATATCTGGGTACCCCCTAAACCAGTCAGGTTGACACATGGAATTATCCATTATATATATAAAATTAGGAGCAAGGTACTGTTCTTTTGTGGCTTTCTGTATCCTAAACTCGGGAATTTTGACTTACTCATTAAACATGGATTCCCCTCCTGTTCACAACCTCATTATTGGCATAAACTAGACATGTTAAGCTAGATTAATTGAAAGATGCTCAACTTTTTTTTCCTTCTCTGTCCAAAGAATCTTCATATTTACTCTTTTTATTCCCTAGCGGTAACATTTTTAAAACAACTGACAGTACTTATTAGTAAATTATCTGACAGTATTTCAGGAATGAAGGGGAAGGTAATAAGCCAGGACACAGTAGGATAGGAAAAAAAATCCTTTTAGAGACAAACAAATGAATATTGCCATATTAAAGAAAGGTGAGGAAATAATCACCAACCCTTTTCTTAGATAGGATACATTTCCGAGAGAAGCTGCAGACCTCTGATTTTCATCTCAAGGACTCTGTAAAGGCAACAGGGGCTTTCTTTTGTGTTGTCAGACTCTCCCCCTCTAAAGAATGTTGCCTTTAGGGAGAAGAACAGGAACACAAAAGAAATAGATGCAAAATTAAATGCTTGGCTGGGAGAATGAAAAGTCTAGCTTTTTACAACTGTGCACAGCCAGCAAGACAGTTGAAATGAATTGGGCATTTCCTTCATCCTTCATCTTTCTTAGGTTCTTCTCTAATCTGTTTCTCTTGGTTTCCAGTTTTTGTCATTTAGTTATTGACCTATCTTTCTATTAAAAAATCCCTCTGATTCCGGTTTTGGTTCCTGCTAGCCTAATTTTGGCATCAGCATCACTTCTTAGCCCAGTTCTAGCAACCTGGAGGGGACCTGGGAGCCAAGTGCTTCTGCATGTGCATCCCCTGGTGTGCTCCAGCCCCGGGCTGCGGCCAGCATTCCTCAGTAGATGAAGACTTTGACATCTACCCTTTCCTCTGATAGACCACATTGCTCTCACGTTTTGTGCCCTGTCTTCCCAGTAACACATTTTTCATCAGTTTGCACCATGTACTTCCTCATTCACTCAAACTGATCTATGTGTTAACGTATCTAAATTATATGTATATTTTACATACATATGTATATGTATAAATATGTATTTTCATATTTTCCCTGTGCCAATTGGATCTGCATATGTCTCTGGTGAGCCGTCGGTGGGTTATTTGTGGTATCCTCTCTGTCTATTCTGTTTCCTTAGTAGCTTGTAAATTCCGCACAGTCAAGATCGAAACTTAGCCCATCCTTATATTTTAGAACACATCTTAATTTCATGCTTCTGGGGAAGATGCAATAAAGCCTTTTATGATTCTGGTGCCCTCCTTGTAAGCTGTAATTAACGTAGTGCCCTTTAGTAGTTGTTTGGAAATGTTGGGAGTATGAACGTGCTAGGCATGATAATGGGTTATATAAAATCTTATTAAATATTTATAAAGAACTTATATAAAGACTGATCTTACAGTGTTTTTAGAACATAATGCACATAGTAAGCATCCATCTTCACTATTCTTATTCTTACTACACTTTGTACCATTTTTCTTTAGGAACTAAGGAAAGCATATCCCTAATTATGTAACTGAGGACTCTTTGATTATCCACATTTATCGCTGACAATACAGATGACCAATTCTTTTTTTTTTTATTTTAACTAGAATAAATTATTTGTGACATTTGACAGACTTTTGAAAATGCTGCCTTGTCCTTTGCTCTCAAATCTGGTTCGAGCCAACTTTCTCAAGAGTAGATACATCTGACTGAACATATATCCTACCTCCACCTTCTTCCTCCTTCCCTTTCCCAGCGAACTCTCCCCGCCCCTTTGTTTTTTGTTTTTCCAAGTTTTCTCTTTCCCTCAAATTTCCTGAATGATGAGTATGTTAGTTCAGGTTGCTTTAACAAAATCTCATAGACTGGGTGGCTTATAAATAACAGAAATTTATTTTTCACCATTCTGGAGGCTGGAAGTTGGGAGTAGGGTACCAACAAGGTCAGCTGGCCCTAAGTTGCAGACTGCTGATTTATTGTGTCCTCATAGGGTGGAAAGAGGGAGAGAGAGCTTTGGGGGGGCTCTTTGATGAGCCATAGAGTCCTCTTCATGAGGACTCTACCCTCATGACCTCAGCACCTCCCATATGCTCTACCACCAACACTATCGTGTTGGATTTCAGTGTATGGATTTTGAAGGGACACAAACATTCACAGATGGCAATGTTCTGTTTTGTCACAGCTAGATTTGGGTTGCGTGAAGTCTTCATCTCTGTATAACACACTGAACTTCAAATGTCTTTGCCTCAAAAATTGGTTTGGTTAGCCAACACTGACCATTTTCATTGTATAATTTAATTTTAAAAATCCTGGAGTTTTGTGTGTCTCAATGACGTCATACCAATTTATACTTTAAAAAATTTGCTGTGTGAATTAAGATGAGTGTTATTTAGTGAAGGCAATTATTTGATTACCTCCCCTGTGCTAGTTGCAGCCTGGCATTTAATCTGGCTGAGGCCCACAGACCGCGATTTGAACAATCAGGGTAGTTTCTGTAATTGCAATAAATCATATCATTAACCATGACAGACTTTGCCTCCCACATATTTTTTTTTCAGTAACAGTTAACTCCTGAACTCCTTATGAAAGCCAGATTTCACTGTAGTCAAGTGAATTTCATAGTCAGCTGGCAGAATATAAAGACGGAGTCTGTGTTGGAAAAACACTGATGTCCCAAGAGCGGAGCCTAAAGAGGTCACTCTAACTTTAAGAGATGCAAAACTCAAATGAATATGCCACACACAGAGGCCACCTGAAAGAATAATTTGTGGAAGGATTATCTGCGGCAAGCCTGTTTAATTTCTAGCAGGGAGACAGATGGAGATCAAGTTGTGAGGCATACTTACATTGTTACATTTGGTCATTTATATAAAATACACCTGCTACTGTACTGAGGCTTCCTGGGATGAAAAATATGAAAAGAGAAAATATTTTAAAAGGAACATTTATTGCCACCTTATGTAAGCTCATTTTACAATATGTCCCCTTTAAATAGGAATTTTAAAAGTGGTCTATGTGCAAGGCCCAACCATCTTAGAAACTTTACCTTCACATTAACCTTGTCTGGTGCCAGAAATGTGGTCGCATTTAATAGTACATGATTTCAAATGATGCACTTTTGTCTGCTGTCCAGTTGGTGTTCAAACTGTTACCTCTCTGTGGAAGATGAGATATTTAGGGCATTACTGATTTTGTTATGCACCTGTTTTTTCTTATTAGCAATGTTTTGGCCATTTATACACTGTTCCAGATCTCTAAGTCTAATTTGCTTTTCTACACATTCAGTATGATAGCTTAGTATTATGATTATCTAAAATCTAAACTGTACTTATAACAGCATCAAGTACTGGTCAGGATTTCTAGAAAAAGAAGTTAATGCCATATCTTCAAACCTTTGTTAATCAATGAAGACTGTCCCAATGTCAAGGGTCCTTTGTTTCTTTTTAATTTCCTTTGAACTTTCTTTCTACTTTTAAGTTATTCCTGAACTGAACTTATTGAGTGCTGGGGAGATAAATTCTCTGAGTCTTGCAAGACTTTGCACTGTCTTTATTTTGCCCTCAAATCAATTTCTGTCTATTGCCTATACAATTCTAGCTTCAAGATTTTTTTTTCCTCAGATATTTGAAAGCATTTCCATGTTGTCTTCCAGTATTCACTATTGTATTGAAATGTCTGTTCTCAGTATGATCTAGTGTTTAAAGGTAATCTAAAAATTACAGATTCATTATTTTGAAGTTTCAGAATACCAAGTGTAAAGAGAAAAATAAAACTACTGCAGAGAAATAAATTAGATTACCTTTAAAGTTTTAAGTTTATCTTTCTCAGCCTTTCATTGTCTTTTTCCTTCTTGGTTTTTAGACCTATTCATTTTATTTTATTTAAAGATTTTCTTTATTGACTTGAGAGAGGGAGTGAGAGAAAGAGAGTACACAAGATGGAGGAGAGGCAGAGGAAGACGGAGAAGCAGACTCCCTGCTGAGCAGGAGCCTGATGTGGGGCTCAATGTGGGGCTCAATCCCAGGACCCTGGGATCATGACCTGAGCAGAAGGCAGACACTTAACTGACTGAGCCACCCAAGTGCCCCAGTCCTAGTCATTTTAATAATCCGTTTCATTTCAGAATTTTTTCTTGTATTTCATTTTAAGTTATGGTAGCTTGCCTTTATCCTTCTTTTAGAGATACAATATCATTTTGTCTGTTCACTTCTAAAAAAAATCTGAACACAGAAATATTGAGAAATGGGCACTTATAAATACCTAATACCTTCTAAATAAATCCAACCATTGCTAATCATCATCAAGCCACAGCAGTCAGATAATAAATGAAATAAAAGGCATCCAAATCATCAAAGAAGAAGTCTAACTTTCATTCTTTGTAGATGACAGGATACTCTATATAGAAAACCTGAAAGACTCCACCAAAAGCCACGCTAGAACTGATGAACAGATTCAGTAAAGTCACAGGATACAAAATCAACATACAGAAATCAGCTGCATTTCTATACACCAATAATAAAGCAGCAGAAAGAGAAAATAAAGAATCAGTTCCATTTATAGTTGTACCAAAATCAATAAGGCACCTAGGAGTAAACCTAACCAAAGAGGTAAAAGACTTGTACTCGAAAACACTGATGAAAGTCATTGAAGAAGACACAAAGAAATGGAAAAACAATCCATGATCATGGGTTAGAATAGCAAATACTGTTAGGATGTGTATATTACCCAAATCAAGCTACACATTTAATGCAATCCCTATCAAAATACCAATAGTGTTTTTCATAGAGCTGGAGCCAACAATCCTAAAATTTGTATGGAACCCCAAAGACCCCAAATAGCCAGAACAACCTTTAAAAAGAAAAGCAAGGCTGGAGGCATCACAATTCTGGACCTCAAGTTATATCACAGGTAATCAAAACAGTATGTTACTGGCACAAAAACAGACATGTAGGTCAATGGAAAAGAATAGAAAACTCAGATATGAACCCAAACTATGTGGTCAATTAATCTTCAACAATGATGAAGACAGTCTTTTCAACAAATGGTGTTGGGAAAACAGAACAACAACATGCAAAACAATGAAACTGGACTGCTTTTTTATACCATACACAAAAATAAATTCAAATGGATTAAAGACCTAAATATGAGACCTGAAACCATAAAAATCCTAGAAGAGAACACAGGCAGCAGTTGTAGCAACTCCCTTTAGATACGTCTCCTGAGGCCAAGGAAACAAAAGCAAAAATAAACTATGGGGACTTCATCAAAATAAAAAGTTTCTGCACAGCAAAGGAAAGAATCAGCAAGGCTAAAAGGCGACCTTTGGAATGGGAGAAGATATTCACAAATTACATATCTGCTAAAGGATTAGGATCCAAAATATATAGAGAACTTTGAGTTCTTTATAGAAAAAATTCTGAACACAGAGGATTGGGTACTATAAATACCCTCCAGCTAGATTCAACCATTGCTAACATTTGATGTGATAGCCTTTGGAATCTCCCTGTGGATATCAAATCTCCTAAAATGTCTTCTTCTGTTTTCTAAAATATTTCTATTTCTTCTGGTGTCAATTGTTCTAATTATTTCTCTTGGTTATTCTCTTTCATGGCTTTGACTTTTTAAAGTTGTTTCTATTTATATCAGTTGTTTATATTAGTTTTCTGTGTCTCTTTAAAAGACTAGATTGATTAGTGTATAGGACTGGTAGGAGTTTCCTAAGAAATTATGTATTGATTATTCTATAAACTGGCATGAGTTTTTACTGACATTGCATTTTTTAAAAAGATTTTATTTATTTATTTGACGATAGAGATCACAAGTAGGCAGAGAGGCAGGCAGAGACAGAGGAGGAAGCAGGTTTCCTGCTGAGCAGAGAGCCTGATGTGGGGCTCGATCTCAGGACCCTGGGATCACGACCTGAGTCGAAGGCAGAGGCTTTAACCCACTGAGCCACCCAGGCGCCCCACTGACATTGCATTTTTTTTTTTTTTTTTTTTTATTATTTAATTTTTTATTTGACAGAGAGAGAAATCACAAGTAGGCAGAGAGGCAGGCAGATAGGAAGGGAGAAGCAGGCTCCCTGCTGAGCAGAGAGCCCGATGTGGGGCTCGATCCCAGGACCCTGGGATCATGACCTGAGCCGAAGGCAGAGGCTTAACCCACTGAGCCACCCAGGTGCCCCTGACATTGCATTTTTAAGTGTCTGTTTCCCTTCCACATTTTGCTCTTCGGTGAGAAGGCTGATAGGAGGCTCTGTGTAAGAAGACAGGCGTATTGGTTATCAGACTTCACTTTACGGTGTGGGTAAGGAGCAGACCGTCAGCCTGGGGACTTCAACTCCTATTGCCAAAGGTATATATGACTTCAGGACTTCAGTGTCTTTGTTACTGGACAGAGTGACCTTGTTACATTATCTGTTGTGTGATTGAAGAGTTCTATTCAACTTTGCTTGTCTGTTAGACTTCTACATACAGGTCCATTGTTGAGTTAGAAAAAGGCACCTCCCTCTGCACAGATACAAAGGATGTGGTTAATAAGAGGATGTTTAACCCCTCACTGGGAACCTTTGTGCAGTGTGCAAGCTACTTACCTGTGTGTGGTGGCCCTACCTACATCCAAGACCTGAGAGTTTTCCCCAGAGTGTGGTTCACTTTAAAGAGGTCCACAGGGCAAAGGGAGATAGATGGCACACTGTAGTAACCTTTCTAGGGTCCACCCCAGTTCCCACCTCAATATAATTTCTACCGGCTAGCAGCAGGATCTTTCTAATATTCCTAAACATAATTTTCCACTTGTCCAACAAGAGAGGGAGATGTGAGTGAGGCTTCAATCCTTAGTGGAACTGTATTAATAGATACAGGGAAGTCATGATGGAGAGCTGCTCGAGGGTTGGGATAAGGGAATGCCCAGATGTGGCAGGAGAGGTTCCCTGACACGGTGAAAGAGAGAGAAGCCATGAGAATCTGAATGCAGGACGGAGAGCCTCACCCAACACACCAAGGGCAGGAGAGGCAAGAAGAATTTGTGAAGTTAAAAGAACAATCTGTGCCATTTTATATCATGTTTTTCCTACATTTATAACTATTCAGTTTCCTCATTGGCCACAGAAGAAGTCAGAGCTGTTGTGCATGATACACGGTTTTCTGCAGGACCTGGTACCATGCATGCTTGCATTTTTAAGCCTTTTTGTGGCACCTTGAACACTGTGTTCTCTCAGGCGTCTGTAACTTCGAACATAAGATTTTATCAAATTCTTTTTCATCAACCTGAAAAATACATTTGCCTCCTCCTAGACTTAGCTAGAGATCTTTGCCACTAAAATATCCCTGGTGGTGGACTGTGCTGAACTGTTTTGTCCCTCTGCTCCCCTCCCTGTGTATGTTGCCCTTAAATCATGCTGCATTTTAGTTACTCATAGCAAAATTATTTCCTTCCAGAAATGTCTTCATTATGATGTGGATGAAACTAGATACTTAACAGGGAGGTGCTTGGTAATTGTCAGCTAAGCAGATGAATGAGGTCCCTACTCCACCCTGCTCTGACCCTCCATTCTCTGACACTCCTCTCATTTTGGCCCCTGTTTAGACTTTAACAACCTTCATTCTTCAAATTCAGAAAAACCTGTCTAAAAGACTTATCTGTTTATATTCCTTCATACACCCCTCAGTACACATTATGTACTGGGCACTGACAGAAATGTTGGAGGTGATCAAAAGCAGACCCATTCTCCCCCCTCCTTAGGGCTGACTGTTTGGTGGGAGAAACCGACGTTAATCCCGTGATTATCCAGACTAGTGTAATACTGTAGAAATCTTAGAGAAATATGTAATGCTGGGAGAACCTCTGATGGGGCAACAGGTAGTTAGGGAAGTCACGGACAGCTGCATCTGGGCGACTGACAGATGAGCTGAGATTGAAAAGGAGGAGAGGGAAGAGTGGTCCAGCGAATGTGAACAGTAAGTGCAAAGACCCTGTGGCGGGCCCAGGGAATAAATTGCCCTAAAACAGGCCAGCGTGGCTGGTAGTGAGCAAAGATGAGTGTATTAAAGTTGGAGAGCAGCAGGCATTAGTACCTGCAGTGTTGTCAGGGCTGTGCTAAGTGGCTTTTACCTCTAACGTGGAGATCCAGGGACCAGGCTTCCTGGGTTTGTATCCTGACTTTGTGTGTTGGGAAGGTTTCTATGTGTCATTTTGCTCATCTCTAACCTGACGATCGTATGTTAGTACCTTCCTTATGAAAAGCATAGGTATATATTATATATGTACCCACAATGATATATGTACATGTATGTACAGAGATAAAGTCTATACCAATGACTCTATACATATATGTATGTATATACATATATTTATACTGTCAGTAGGTATTTTACATATGTATATATATCTGTATCAGTATAGGCGTGTGTGTATATACATGATTTCCATGACTTGGTGCAAATACTTCCTTGTATGTAATCTTGCTCATATTTATTTTGGTAATATGCCTGGGAAAGACATTTTCTATCGGAAAGTAGAGAGAGAATGGAAATTAAGGGATTACTTCTCTAATTTTCCCTTTCCAAACTGTAATTCTGAGACTTCTGAAGACTTTGATGCAGTTGAAAACCTCTCTGTGTAAAGGCTTGTGTTTTTCTTTCCATTTCTTGCCCCTATTTAAGAGCAGGAGGACCCTGTAGGTAGCATTTCTCTCTAAGCTAAGAAACAGCATGCTTCAAACATCAGAATGCATTGATCCAACACCTCTTGACCCCTGAAGTCGAGGTGGACGTGCAGGAGCAGAAATCTTGCTGATAAAAACCCCCTTTTTGAAGCTGCTAACTACCACTAAGACATACTTGCATAAAAGGTATAAAGGGATTTCATTTCAAGCATCATTGACTTGTGAAGGTAAGAATTATACATAATTTGCTTCCTTGGAACTGGTATTTGAGAGGCCTTATTGATTTTCACTGGTGACCACATATAACTCGTAACATTTCCGTCAATGATCATTCTGATCACAATTGTGCTAAAATGGCATCCAAAGCACAAATGGGGGGAAGAGAGATTTCATTTAGAACTGCTTTTTTATTGAGTGCCTGCTTTGTGCTATTTGGTGAAAGTGGAACCTGGTGTGTGTGTGTGTGTGTGTGTGTGTGTGTGTGTGTGTGTGTTTCACAAATATCACCAAGTGTAGTGTCTCTTAGATGATATTAGCTTCTGAATCCTTTTAGACCATGAAAACAGTATTTCCCTTTGTCTCCCTTTGTCATTGTTAATTAGGATAAATTGCCAGACTTCCCAGTGGTAACATGTCTAATTTAATAACCTGAGAATCTGATGCTTGAAAATATAATGAAACGAACTAAATACCATGGCCATTTTATAATTACTAATAACAAAACATATTGTAACTCATCTTTACTGATTAGAAAAGACTTTTATAAAGCACAAAATACAGTCAGGTGAGAACTACAGCTCTATCTGCATAATCTAATATAATTATCAGTCAGGAAATTGTTCTTGAACACAGGCTGACGGGCTAGAATTTGTTTGAAGATGAAGAACACCAGTCAACAAATCCCCTGCCAGATTTGGCTCTTCGTTCTGTAAAAAGTCCACAGAAATAAATGTAGTGGAAGCCTGCCTTTGTCTTTTTCTCAGGATAAGTTTCTGTCGTTTGGTCAGGAGCCTAAGCCATCATCCCCAGCAGAACTGGAGATTTTGCCTAAGGCTTCGGTATCTTGTATACACTGCCTGAACTAGTATTTCTCCACATTTTAGAAAACCGGACTCTTTCAGTGTTTTTATTTAAAGAATTATACAGGTGTACCTGGGTGGCTCAGTCGGTTAAGCATCTGCCTTCCGCTCAGGTCATGATCCCAGGGTCCTGGAATCGAGTCCCATGTCAGGCTCCCTGCTCAGCGGGGAGCCTGTTTCTCCCTCTCCTTCTGCCACTCCCCCCAGCTCATGTGCGCAATCTGCTCTCTCTCTCTCTGCTCTCTGTCTCAAATAAATAAATAATCTTAAAAAAAAAAATAAAAGACTTCTACAGATGGCATTATGGAAGAATGAGACTTACCTGCACTGAATCCCAGTTTGGGTCTTAGCTAGTAGCCTGACTGCAGAGGAAGGTGAAATATAGCAGGTGACTTACCCTCCCTGCTTCAGTGTCCTTATCTGAAAACACACAAACTTTTCTTATGGGGATTATGTGAGATTTCACTAGGAAGCACATGACCTGATGCATCACTGTACATGTCAAAAAATGTTTTCATTTCTTTTCAACTTCTCCTCCAGAGGAGGCAGCCATGACATGGGTGACACGTGAAGACTTAGTGTCATGTGTGACTTTGAAGCAGTGGGACAATTTATTTATTCATGTTAAGTGCTTTTGCTTTTGGGAGGACAGTCTAGCCCCGTATGCGTGGGGGATGGTTGAGCATGGTGATTAGGAGTGTGGAGGCAGATGAATTCAAACTTGGATAAACTCGAATCCTGGCTGTGCTACATATGAGTTCTGTGACTCTGTGGAGGTTACTTAATCTCTGGGAATCTTATTTTCCAGATCTGTGAAATGGGGATGGTAACAGTTTCATTTGCCTAAGGGATTAAATGGAAGGGTTAAATTGAAACATAGGGAAACCTCTCATACAGTAAGGAACCCATGGCTGCTTTCCTGTGTCCTATAGTATTTCAGGTCTTACCATTATATCATGTATATTATAATCTTTGTGTTTCTTGTAATTCACACACTCTGATGAGGTCTTTTTTTTCTTTAAAGATTTTATTTATTTATAAAAGAGAGAAAGGGATTGAGCAGGGGGAGGAGCAGAGGGAGAGAGAAAGGGAGAAGCAGGCTCCCCACTGAGCGGGGAGCCCGATGTGGGGCTTGATCCTAGAATCCTGGATCATGACCTGAGCCGAAGGCCAATGCTTAACTGATTGAGCCAACCAGGCGGTCCACAGTCTGATGTGGTTATTTGCTTCACTGACCTACTCCTTTATATCTAATGTTGGTATCTGAATTTCTCTTAAGGTAAAACAGGTTTTTTTTCCCCATTTAGCAACCAATTTGACTATGCAGATTTTGCAAGGATAGTTTAATTAGTTTGAATGGATTTGTGATTGGTGGTAGAATCATATTTTTTTCCTGTTAGTGGTACAAGGAGGTTCAAAAGCAGGTGGAAACTAATAATACAGGTTCCTCCAAAGAATAAAATGTCTCCACATAGTTTCTTCAAAATTATGAAATTAATTTCAGGGAGTTGAAAAGATAGAAGTTCCAACATTTTGCATATTTCAAAATGTACTACCATTTTTTCCTTAACAAAAAACCAAATTCCTGTATATGTTGTACATTTATTCCATCCATTTTTTTTCCCCCGGTGAAAATTTATTGAGTGTTTATAAGATACAGAATTTTGGGTATGATCCCTACCATCAAAATACTCATAGACAAGGGCAGGAAGCAGTGGGGGCAGGTGCATGAATGGTTAACTCTATAATATACTTTATTGAAACCATGCTGGAGAACTGGAAGGATGTTATAAGGACACGAGAAAGGACAGGAAGGGACAAACGGAGCAGACGATGGTTCTGGATTGGTTCTCAGAGGATGGTTCTCCACTCCTTGGAGGCGTTTAGAATGCCTAGGGACATTTTTGGTTGTCACAGTGACTGGGGTTTAGCATTAATGAATGAGGACCTTCGAGGTACATGATAATCTCATACACCAAAAACTGCTGTTTGACAAATGTTAATGGTCTTCTGGTTGACAAGTTGAGTGAAGAGGGAAAAGAAAGGGGGTTGTATTTATATCCCGGGCACACTACAGGATGGGGGAAGGATTTGCTTTGAGTTTATAACATTTGTGAAAAAAGAAAGGCATTTAGAAAGTGGGAATATTCTTTTCCTGTCTATTGTTTTTCGTCAGAACATCTTAAATTGGTTTTTCAATCTTGAGACTTCTGCAAAGCTTAATGTAACGATGCATGTTGGCTTGAACACACTTGTTGGAGGAGCCCAGGCTTTTCAAGCCCCTGAGATCACTCTCAGAATGATGAAACCCTAGGAAAAAAAAATTTTTTTTTCTTTTTTCTCTTCTTTCCAACAGACTGCCAATTTAAGAAGGGACCAACTATAAAACACTAGTGACATCCTGAACCAAAAAATCTGTTTTTCTTAGCTTTGATACATTTTAAAATAAAACAGATTTATTCAGACATCCAGAGCGCTTAATAAAGTTGTTCCTGGCTCTGGCCTAAACGGAGAGAAGACACCAGGAGAAATAATTACGTTGTGGGCATGCAGGAGCAGAAGGAAAGGAAGAGGAACGGGGATTCGAGTCTAGGAGCCTCTGGCCCCAGGAGTGTGCTTATTGATCGAAGAGGAGATGGCCCACTAGTGGAGGCACAGACAAGGAGCCCCGGCATTTCAGCAGAAACAGAAATCCCATGATGATAGATGCCAGGGGTCAGACTCCACTCCATTAAGTCCCAGAGTTTTGCAGAGGCATCTGCAGGCCAGAGCTGGGGATGGGTGGAAGAGGTAAGAGAAAGGGGAAGTGGGGTAAGGAGAACCTGGGTCAGACAGTTCCTCCCCTGACCTTTAGCAGGCATCTCGATGACTATTATATATACTAGAGTTCTATGTAGGTTTTCATTTTAAAGATTTTATTTATTTATTTGACAGACAGAGATCACAAGTAGGCAGAGAGGCAGGCAGAGAGAGAGGAGGAAGCAGGCTCCCTGTTGAGCAGAGAACCCAATGTTGGGCTCGATCCCAGGACCCTGGGATCATGACCTGAGCAGAAGGCAGAGGCTTTAACCCACTGAACCGCCCAGGCACTCCAAGGTTTTCATTTTAAAATAGTGAAAAGTGTTTTCCCTTAAAAATGATCTGAAAACAACTAGTATTAAAAAAAAGCATCAAGGGGCTCGTTCCTGTGTCAGAGATTCATTTAGAAGTTAGTCTGCTGTGCAATTTTAGTCAAGTGTCTGGACCTCTCTGTGCCACTTTTTTTCTTCTCTGGGTAGTTAGGGATTCAGTCTAGAATTTCTAAGGACCTTTCAGCCTTAATACTCTGTGAAATTTTAAATATATTTTTAAATACATTAATAATTTACTGCACTGTGTGAAAGAGGAGGATTTGGGTCGCCGAGTATGGATTGCTTCATGGCTACGAACACATGAACCACACAGAGACCTAGGAGAATCTAGGCTTTTGATCTGAAAGTTTTAAGAGGTGTGAAATGAAAATGAAGTTATTTATGGAAATTCACAGCTTCCTGCATTCACAGTTGCTAGGGGTTTCATCAAGGCAGAGCATCTTGACAAAGAATAAGGGCCCTAATTCACCAGTTTACTCGGTGTTCTAGTTAAGGCTTTGAACTGGAATCATGAGTGGGCCAGTCTTCCACCAGGTACAGTGTGTTTGAGTTTTATGGAATAACTAAAATTTTTACAGTAGGATATCCCGAGAAGAGTCCTTTCAGCTTGAGATAAATGTTTTTAATTAGAACAGGTATCTGGGGTGTACATTTATTGGTCTAAGAATGCTTTGATGAAACCGTGCTATCTGGCTATGCTTCTGGGGCCATGCGAGATTTGCCAGCCGTGCACAGCCTGTCTGTTCTGACAGTTCCGACGGTCCTGGCACGTGCTTCCTATTTTCCTATTAGCATTTCTAAAGTTGTGTTACTTACTTGACCTGCGTTCATTTGCGTCATCTTATGTGGCTGAAGGGTCAAGTTGTTTGTTACTGGGTTCTGCTACCATGTACCCTGTGTGCCTGGGTAGGTCCCTTGGCTATTTGCCAGTCATTTAAAATGGTTTTGCAGGGTTGCCGAAGTTTGCCTGGCTCTCTGCTTGTTTTGAAATAGACTGCCTGCATGATAGTCATCTGTTGAGAATGATCTCTGTGCTAAAGGGAGCCGTGGAATCTGAGGGGTAGAGTAGAGCCAGCTCATCTTCACACAGTGATCGCACATCCACATGTTAGTAGCTTACTTAAACCTCCCCCAAGCCCCCCCCCCAAGAGCGATAATTATTACTACGTCACCGTCACCATCATCTCCTAATTATAGTTGAGGAAATTGAAGCTTAGAGGCGTAGAATCACTTGTCCAAACTTTCTCAAGCCAACGTTGCTTGCTTTGTAAACCTCCTTAGCTAGGTACCGCTTGGTGGCCGTAGAAATTATAAAGACATGGCCCCAGAATCCTCATTCAATGCATACACTTTTGTAATCTAATGTCCCAGATTTCGGTACAAATTTAAATGTGAAAGCATATCGCTTTCATTAGATTAATCCACACTCAGTTCTGATGAAAGGTCATGGACACCAGGGGATCTTTGCCTGTTATTTTGTAAGAGGTTTTGGTTTGGGGCTGGCATTTTCGTGTTCTTGCTTACGCATCCATCCTCATGATGCGTCCAAGTGCAGGGCAGCCCGGCCCATAACCCCTGGAACTGCCAAGTGCACGACTTCGAGTGTCTCTCAGTTACATTTTGTGATCCTGCAGTGGAGAATTTCCAACCAGTCTCTCTGCTGTGTTTTAACCAAAGTGGCTTGGAAGCCCGAAGTCTTTGTTTCTTTCAGGCAGGCTTGCAGATCAACAGGGAGAGAAAAGGCTTTGCTAGACGTTGTTTTTTTTTCAGCCTTTCTAATAAGAAAAGAGAATGGGGAGGTGGGGTCAGGTGATGTCAAGCCAGTACTGGTTTGCTCTGATTGCCCAGCACAATTACTCCTCTCTGAATGCGCTCAGTACTTAGCAGAGCAGTGACACAGAACTCTCCGCGTTCTCGGAGCTGCCGGTGTGCATGGACCCGGTCCGCGGCACAGCCTGATAGTGCCGTGGCCAAGAGCAGTACGTGCCAGGTTCACTGGTCCTCTCCAAGGGCTTTGTCACAAGGTTTCCCAATTTTGACCTCACCACTTCTTCCCAACAGCCCAAGATTCTTACCTGAAGTAGGTGAGAATTAAGTCATAAATGGGTGATTTCCGCCCGCTACCTCCTCCTTGTGCATTCAGTGTAAGCTAATTTATTGCCCCCCCCCTTTTCATGCCGTGTGGTCATTATTTTCATTTCTTGGATGTGCAAAGCTTCTCTTGAAGTTTTTGAGAGCCCTGAATTATATTTATTTTTTAACATAAAGTCTTTTTCCCCTTTCGTGTAGAAGTGCTTCAGAGTCTTTATGTAAAGAAAAAAGGAAACTGTATAAAGGTTCAGAGCAGAAAACGCAAAACTGTCCCATAAGACAATCATCCCTAATACTTTGTCTTTCAAAGTCTCTTTGTTCCAAGTATTTTTTTTAACTTATTTGTTTTTACGACGTATGTAAAATTGGTACTCTCTAAATGTCATTCTAAGTAAATCTATGGTATTTGCATTGAGAAATTATTTTTTAAATTTTTTTAAATTTAAATTCAATTAGCCAACATATAATGATTAGCCATCATTACCTTCAGGTGTGTTCAGTGGTTCATCAGTTGCGTGTAACACCCAGTGCTCTTCACATCCCGCGCCCTCCTTAATTCGACCTTAATTTTCTGTTATTAAACTAAGGAAGGGAAGGATTCTTAATAGTTTTGAGGCTCCAGATCTATACCCAATAGTCTGGTTCATAATGATGGAATGGGAGAAGCTCCAGCCACCAGTGAGCACAGCGCAGGGACCCCCCCAGACAAGGTGGCTGGGAATCTTTGAGCTGGACCAGTGTCCTCTGAAGGTCGCTGCTGGGCGAGACATTACCTTTTCTGGGCAGGGAGTTGGGTTGTTCTGTGGGTGTCAAGACAGCAGCCCTTCACCAGCCTGCAAATCCACACCAGAGGGATGGCTAAAAACTAGTTCTGGCTTTCCTTACAGAGTTAGGACCAGGACAAGGGCATCTGCTGTAACAATGATAACTCTGGGAAATTCTAATAAATTTAACGACAAGTGTCAAAAATAGGGGAAAAGGGGAAGAGGGAAAATAAGATACACGATTTAATTGTCTATCTAGAAAAATCTAAGGACAATCAATGGAAAAATCGTGATTATCAAGAGTTAAGTGACCCAATTCAAAATGAATGCATGAAAAACAATCAGCATTACCGCGGACGAGAGGAAGAACGATTGAGCCTGTAATGGAATAGATTCTGTGTCGATAGTTGCCGTAAATATAAAATCTCCAGAAATAACATGAAAAACCATCTAGGGATCTACAGAAAGAGACTTTAAGGCTTTACTGAGAGCTGTGTAAACTTGGATAAATGAAGATGCATGCCATGTTTCACGCCAGAAAAATTCATCGTTATTAATGCGTAGATTAAAATTTACTCCAAACTGTAATCAACAGACTGATCACTGGGAGAGAGATAATATTCCAGAAACAAGCCTAAGTATCCAATTTCACCAACATGAATATTACAGGATGTGATTGTGCAAGGGAGTCTATACGGAGGTTAAGATAATGCCCGGCGGCAGCTGACAGGCCAGGGCTGAAATCCAGAACTGCTCATTTTAGCAGTTAGCTGCTGTTTTCCCCAGAGCCGTAATGGGAGGACAGTAACTTTTATTACTTGATGATTAAATGATGTATAATATGCAGACAATACATGGTAATGTTAATTAATACTATTTCATCTTCCAAGATTTGGAGAAATAGGCATCCTGATTCTTTTCCTAAGATACTATGCTTAAGATTAAAATGAATTCCTAAATCTGTATTCACATTATTATTTTTTTAAAGATTTTATTTATTTGTTCAACATGGGGTGTGGGAGAAAGTGCACAAACTGGGGGAGCAGTAGAGGGAGAGGGAGGAGCAGGCTCTCCTCTGATCAGAGAGCCCGATGCGGGGCTCCATCCCAGAACCCTGGCATCATGACCGGAGCCAAAGGCAGACGCTTAACCGACTGAGCCACCCAGGAGCCCCCAAATTTGTGTAATTATTAAAGATAAAAAATATAATAAAGTTTGACTTCTATTGACTATAAGGAAATTAGTGTAATAATATTCCTGTCTCCACAACTCATCCTTTCACTGATTATCACGAACTCGATCTGTGTTCTGAGAGCGTCTTAGAAATGAGTCATGTTTTTATGTGAGTTGAAGGCTGTGTTTAACTAATCTTACTGTGGTAAACATTTCTCAGTACCTTTGTGTATTAAATCATCATACTGTATACATTAAATTTACTCGGTGTTACATGTCAGTTAGAGCTCAATAAAGATGGAAAGAATAGACATTAAAAAAAAAAAAAAGAAATGAGGGGCACCTGGGTGGCTCAGTGGTTTAAGCCTCTGCCTTTGGCTCAGGTCATGATCTCAGGGTCCTGGAATCGAGCCCCCCCCATCGGGCTTTCTGCTCAGCAGAGAGCCTGCTTCGCCCTTCTCTCTGCCTGCTGCTCTGCCTACTTGTGATCTCTCTCTCTCTGTCAAATAAATAAATAAAATCTTTAAAAAAATTTTTTTAAAAAGTAAATGAGTCATGTATTTTGATGATTCACTTATATGCAATGTTATATGTCAGCGATTCTTGGTTATAGTAGTGATTGTCTTTTATAGAACGTTTGAAAAATACAAAAACATATGAAGAAGAAATTGACTCATCATTCCATCACTTGAAAATAATCATTATTAGTATTCTCATGGCTTTCTTTTTGGGATTTTTTTTCTCCCACTTAGGTGTGCTTTTGGGTTCCAGAATTAATAAATATATTTAATCTCATTTCAAAAAAAATCTCAGCTGAACTTGCTGGAAGGTTCAGTTTAGCTTAACAAAATGATTCCACAATTTATATGGAAGAATTAACAATTAGAATAATTTGAAAAAGTGTTTAAAAATATTTAGGGGAGATTCTCCCCTGTCAGGTGTGAAGCTATTGCAAAACTCCCCAAATTACCCAAATTAAAACTGTACTGTACCGGTGCAAGATTGGATAGTAGATTTGTGGTATCATAGATATCCCAGAAACAGAATTTAGTGTTTAGAAGAGTTTAGTATGTGATAAGGATTGCCATCATTATCAGTGGGAGGAAGCATTACATAGCACATATTTTGCTGGAATAGTAAATTAGATCTTCACCTCCTATCACAAAACAATTTTCAGGCTAATCTAAGGTTAAACATTATACAGTTTTTAAGTTAGGTGCTACCATGTTTGTAATTTTAATGCAGGCTTTCTTTAACTTAGCCTGTGGCCTTCTAATAATAGTCTGCTTTATTTTAAAAAGGCAATTTCTTCTATTATCTTATTGAACTTGAATTATACAATTTTTTTTCTTGCAGTAGAACTGTTTTATAAAAGTGACTTTTATTTGAGAGCATTACCATTATTTACCATGCCTTTTTTCTGTTTCAGAGTAATTTCATAGGCCCAGGACAATCTTATCCTTACAGAGGATAGTAATTATTTTGTTGTAGCAGAGTGAGATTTTGTGCTTTGTAGGCGGCATTTAGGATCTTGTGTGTGGAGAATTCAGAAGGCTTTTTTTTTTTAAGATTTTATTTATTTATTCGACAGAGAGAAAGTGAGAGAGAG
The DNA here is from genome assembly GCF_963455335.1 of Martes martes. Classification (NCBI taxonomy): domain Eukaryota; kingdom Metazoa; phylum Chordata; class Mammalia; order Carnivora; family Mustelidae; genus Martes; species Martes martes. The sequence continues at coordinate 7,358,630 of NC_137900.1, forward strand.
AACACAAGCAGGGGGAGTGGGAGAGGGAGAAGCAGGCTTCCCGCTGAGCAGGGAGCCCGATGCGGGGCTTGATCCCAGAACCCTGGGATCATGACCTGAGCCCCAAAGGCAGACGCTTAACAACTGAGCCACCCAGGTGCCCCGAGAAGGCATCTTTTTATGGCACACACTCAAGTGCCCATTCTGACTTGTGTCTGACTTAATTTTGTTTCATTTCTCTGTATGTTGTACAAATGTTCCTCTCTCCTCATGAGTCATTCTGATATGGGGAGGATTCTGGTAGTTTGGATTTCTGTGGCTCCCCAAATTAGAACTTTGATTTCTGTAACTCATATAATTTTTTCATCAAATAACAGTTGGAAGTGCATGCAAACTTGCATTTAATTAACCTCTAACATTTTAGTTGTTGAAGGTTGAGAGGTTATTGAGGATCACCCCAGAACTCCATGGCTGAATAATGTGCCCATCCAGATTGCTGGACCATGTAACCTGACATGACAGATTTGCTCTGTCATGAACCTCAGCCTGTGTTCAGCATGATCAGAACAATTCCCTTGTTGGGCTTGTGATATGCTGAGTATATTCAGTGATTGTGCGATGTTAGAAAGTTCCAGAAAGAATTCTCCAGATAGAAGTCATTGTGACTTACTATAAATAAGAATGTCAGATGACATGATGTGATGAGCGTGGGGTGTTATATGCAGCTGATGAATTACTGAACTCTACATCTGAAACTAATGATGCTCTATATGTTGGCTAATTAAATTTAAATAATTAAAAAAAGAATGTCAGATGGCTTCCAGGGAATGTAAAGGAAGTTGATGCAGTTAGCATTAAAAATCGTGAAGGAGGGGCGCCTGGGTGGCTCAGTGGGTTAAAGCCTCTGCCTTCAGCTCAGGTCATGATCTCAGGGTCCTGGGATCGAGCCCCACATCGGGCTCTCTGCTCGGCAGGGAGCCTACTTCCTCCTCTCTCTCTGCCTGCCTCTCTGCCTACTTGTGATCTTTCTCTGTCAAATAAATGAATAAAAGAAAATTAAAAAAAAAATCGTGAAGGAGATTTCGGTGGCTCATTTGTTAAGCATCTGCCTTTGGCTCAGGTCGTGATCACAGGGTCCTGGGATTGAGCCCCACATGGGGCTCCCTGGTTGGCAGGAAGCCTGCTTCTCCCTCTCCCACTCCCCCTGCTTGTGTTCCCTCTCTTGCTGTGTCTCTCTCTGTCAAATAAATAAATAAAAATCTTTTAAAAAATCATGAAGTAAACACTGGTAATGATGTCAGTACGCTGAAATTTCAAGCTTTTCCTGTTATGTGGAACCCCCTTTTTTTGTATCCCCCAATTTTTGGAAAAAAAAATAAAGCTTGTAGTAAAGTTATTGTTTCCCTTTTTTTCTTGGAGTTGCTAGGAGGGTTCAGATGTTAGTGAAAATGTCTTTGTTTTTAAACGGTGTGAGAATGTGCTTTGGAGAGATGAGTATTTTTTTTCCTTCAAATACTTTTGTAATAATCTTTATTGATGTGCTAATCTTCTGTCTGTATTTCCAACACCTTTAAGAGACTGGTAGTATTACAGGAGTGTTCAGCCTCAGACCAGAGGCGAGCAGAGTTATACCATGCTTCCAGGTTTTTCTTATTAGCTGTTGGGAAAAATTGGTGATTATATTTGACTTAATGGACTTGGTGTATTTATTTGAACATTAAAGGTGTTGACTGAAGTTTCTTTTATAAGGAAATGCATCATACCATTGTACCACCGATGTGCACACCTGACACCTTTTTTTTTTTTTTTTAAAGATTTTATTTATTTATTTGACACAGAGATCACAAGTAGGCAGAGAGGCAGGCAGAGAGAGAGAGAGAGAGGAGGAAGTAGGCTCCCTGCAAGCAGAGAGCCTGATGTGGGGCTCGATCGCAGGACCCTGAGATCATGACCTGAGCCGAAGGCAGAGGCTTTAACGCACTGAGCCACCCAGGTGCCCCACCTGACACCTTTTTAAGATAGGAATTTAAACCCATTTGTTACCGAAGGTCTGATTTCAGAGTTCCAGAATGTTAGAGATTTATTTAGCCTGGAAACCCTATAGCAGTTTAGCCCTATATTCTGAGATGGAAAATTGGTCAAGGAAATTTTTGTCATGTAATGTCTAATAAATGTCATGTAATGTCTAATAAATAAGGTGACTGTTGGTTTATCAGTGTCTGAGAATGTATGAATTTCCTTGTTTCATGTTTTCAGTTCCAAGATGGGATGGATGGGACCGGAATAATTTCAGTAAACATTCTCTTGAAATGAGAAGGAACTTTTCTCTGTGGCTCTTCAATTTCAGCTAGCATGTTGTGGCTATTGACTATCTAAGATGCCCCATAAATTTATATTTGAAAGACTGCCATTGGATAAAGTTTTCAGAATCCTTTGACACTCAGGAAGCCATATTGTTTGAGTATCTGTATGGTTCCCTCCAGATTTGTGCAGATTCTATAAGCAGAGGAAATAAGCTCTATCCTTGCTCTACAGAAAGAAGACCAGTTTTAGGGAGAATTGCCTTGCCCAGAGTTACTCAGCACGGTGGTACAAGCTAAGGGTAGAATCTAGCCATACAGTTACAGGATGCAAGTCATGCTGGGTTTGTTCCTATCACTAATCTCTACCCCAGCGAGTTAGCTCATGAGTTAGCCATTAGTCTAACGTGGTTGGCATAGACCAAAAATACAAGACTCATCATCTGGGTATTCTGAGCTCTTTTGGCCTATACATAACATATGTTAAATAACATATGGTTCAAGTGTCATGCATTGTGTCAAATATTACCCTTCCCACAGCAGTTGTAGCTGATGATTCATACCTTCTGTAGAGCTACTAATAACACTCCATATATAACCTCAGAAAATTTTGAAGCTTTTTTTTTTTTAATGAAATCAAATCAAAGTGAGGTAGAGAGTGGGAACACAGAGTCTTGTGCGGTTAGAGTTGAGCCCAACTGGTGGAGAGCCTGGGATTCAGAGAGCAAGTCCAGGAGTTATGCCGGGCTCCTGCATGGACCCCTTTTCAGAAAACCACCCTCTCCCTGTCTCTTCATGTCTTTTTGAAATGTTTTTTTCCATTCAGGACTGATCCCCTCCAGCCCCTGTCTTGAGATACGTAATCCACATAACTAGTCATCTAAAATGACTACCCGGAAATGGTACATGATTGAGTCCCTGTGCTGGTTCATTCGGTGTGTCAGCCTGCTTAGACTAGGGCACCCGTTGTTTGGCCAAACACTAGTCTGGATGTTGCTGTGAATGAATGCATTTTTTAGATGTGAATAGCCTTTAAAATTAGTTGACTTTGAATAAAACAGATTACCCTTTGTGGTGTAAGTGAGCTTCCTCCAACCAACTGAAGCCCTTAGAGCGAAGGTTGAGGTCGCCTTAAGAAAGAAGGAATTCTGCCTCCACACTGCCTTTGGACTTCAGAGCACAATATCACATTTTCCTGGGTTTCCAGCTCACCAGCCAGTCCTACAGATTTAGGGCCTGCCAGCCCCCAGAATTGTGTGGACCAGTTCCTTAACATCTTACCCTCTCCTGGTTCTCTTTCCTTGGAGGGACATTGACTTGTAGCACTCAAGAATTTTCCTTGTGTTAACAAAATACATTTCAGTTGAGTATGTGTTACATACCAGGTGTTATGCTAGATCTTATTCAGGTTAACAATAACCCTATGGAGCAGTATTATTATCTTCACTTTAGAAGTAGAGAAACCAAATCTCAGGGCGTCTAAGCAACATGCCTAGTTTCACATCCAGTCAGTTGGTATCTTGGAAGCCATTTTGAAATTTTAAATCAAGCTGTTTTTGTTTGTTTGTTTGTTTGTTTTGTTCTTTAAATTCAGTCCTCTTTACACAGAGGAATGGCTACTGCTTGGCTATCTGTTTGGCAGGTAATTGCTCAGATGAGTGGGAAAGCAACCTTACCTTCTCTCCCCCAGGCTAATTGTGGGTAATGGCCTAGTTACTAAAGCAGTGAGGAATTCAGGAACGGCCACCTATGGCTATACCATTTTGATCTCCTTCCAAATTTGTCATTGTCCAAGGAAGTGTCAAGTGGAACAGACCTTAGGAAGGGAGGACCCAGGCCCAGAGGTGAGAAGCAGCAGTCAGTGTAAATGTCAGTTCGGTTTCCTGCTGAGATGGATCTCAGGTGTGAGAGTTTGGGTGCCCATATTCCACCTGACCCCAAGACACATACTTTGATCAGCTTTATAAACCAAGGGTAACTGACCAGCTTGAGTTTCCTAGGATTTAGGCTTCTTTCATTTGGGCACAATTAGTTTCTTCTCTATAGATAGTTGAATCAGCCAGTGCAGTTGTCTAACCTCTGAAACTCTTCACACTCTGCTCTGATCTTTTGTAATTTATCTGTTTAATTTGACAGGTAAAGTAGTGCCCGGATGGGATGAAACCACTGTAGATTCTGTTAATGTAAAAATAACTTTTTATTGTGTTATAATATATGTAAGATAAAATTTATCATTTCAAACATTTTAAAAAAGATTTTAATTTTTTTGAGAGAGAGTGTGTGAGTGAGAGAGGGAGAGCAAGCATGAGTGGTGGGGGGAGAAGCAGTGGAGAAATAGACTCCCCACTGAGCAGGGAGCCCAGTGCAGGGCTGGATCCCAGGACCCTGTGATCATGACCTGAGCTAAAGATAAAGGCTTAGCTGACTGAGCTACCCAGGCACCCTCTATTTAAAATATTTTTAAAGATACAATCAAGTGGGGTTAAGTACAGTCACAATGTGTGTTATCGTTACTACCATCCATCTCCAGCAGTTTTTCATTATCCCAAACAGAAACTTTGTGCCCATTAAATGATAACTCTTCACTCTTCCCTCACCTCATCCTGGTAACCTCTATTCTACTCTCTGTCTCAGTGAATTTGCTATTCTAAGTATATCTTATAAGTGAAACCATGTGGTATTTGTCTGTTTGTGTCTGGCTTATTTCACTTTGCTTAATGTTTCCAGGTTTCATCCAAGTTGTAGCATTTTTTTTTTAACATTTTATTTATTTGAGAGATGGAGATCACAAGTAGGCAGAGAAGCAGGCAGAGAGAGAGGAGGAAGCAGGCTCCCCGCCGAGCAGAGAGCTGATGCGGGGCTCGATCCCGGGACCCTGAGATCATGACCCGAGCCGAAGGCAGAGGCTTTAACCCACTGAGCCACCCAGGCGCCCCTCGTTTGTTTTTATATAGCCATTCTGATGAGCATGAGATGGTATCTTCTTGTGGTTTTGATTTTCATTTCTCTAATGGCTAGTGATGTTGAATATCTTTTCATGTGCCTCTTGACAATTTGTATTCTTTCTTTGGAGAAATGTCTGTTCAGGTCCTTTGCCCGTTTTTGAATTGAGCTGTTTCATTGTTGTTGTGGACGAGCTATAGGAATTCTTTATATGTTCTGTATGTTAATCCTTTATCAAGTATATACTTTGAAAATATTTTCTTCCATTCTTTAGGCTGCCTTTTCACTCTCTTGATGTTGTCATTTGATGCCCAGATGTTTTAAATTTTGATGCGGTCAGATATATCTATTTTGTTGTTGTTGCCTTTGCTTTTGGTGTGGTATGTTCTTAATTAAAGGATACGCTCGTTTAACTGTCTTCTACCCCCATTTCAGATCCATTATTATTGGACATCTCATGCAAAATGTGTTCTAAGCCTCCTTGAAAACTGAATTTGTGCTTCATGAGCCAAAAGAGAATGGTATAACACAGCGACTAGAACATGACTCTGAAGTTAGACTGTCTGGGTTTGAAATCTGTTCAGCCACCCTCTCATGTGATTTTGGACAGATTCGTTCATGTTTCTATGCCTCACTTTCATCATCTGTAAATCTGAGTTATAATAATGCCTAATTTATAGGGGTGTTGTGAGGATTCAATGAGGCAGTAACATTAGTGCCTTGAATATTATCTGTCAAAGTGTATGAATCAATGTATATTGGCTGTTATTATTATACCTTAGAAAGCAAGTGGAATTAGGTAGAGCTGGTATAAAATGGACCACTAATATATTCTTCATAACCTCATGGAGAGACCTGTCAGGAGTTATATATATTTTTTTCCAGATTTTTTTATTGCTCTTTCTTCTATCTTTGACCCTGTGTGCCAGAGCTAGCTAACTCACTTAACTTCAATAAAAACTTTGTCTATAGATGTTTACATAGAGCTTAAAACTTAATACCCCTAAAAAATCAGAATGAATAGGCAGAGATCTCCTGAGACAGAAAACAATAATTTCTTATGCTGTAAAACTGGGAAAAGTTTGGCCATTTCTTCTCTTATTTTTAACTTGATCTTAAAGACATCAGACAATTTTTGGATCACATTTCTTTAGATAGAGAAGTGAAATACAAGAGGTATGATTTTATTAGCGCAAATTAGGATTGAACTCAATCGACAGCTGGTTCTGCTAGATAACTAATTACTGTCAGAATACACGGTGGCCCACAATCAACTACTTCTCAACCCAAATCATTATTTTTTAACAGATGTTTTAATGATGTTTAATTGGTTTATATCTAGTTACTATACGAAAGGTCAACTCAAGGTGTTGCCTAGGGGTTAATTTTGCAAATAATTCATCTTCAAGGTTCACCAGGAGGTTACAGTGCTTAAAACTGATAATGCCAATTTTAAAATTTTCCAGAAAAAAACTATCATAGCCATATTCTTTCTGAAAGAAGTGTGGGCAGCCATTCTCTTTCCCTGTTTTGTTGGCTCCATTCACTCGCCCTCCTTCAGCTCCTTTGGCCCCTCTCTTGTGCAGGTGGGCTATCTTGTTCTTTGGACAACGATCTTCAGACGCCTCAGGTTTTGGTTTTTTTTTTTATATCAAGACATGTAATTTTTTTGTTTTTTGGGCAACAGAGAACATGGGCATTCTACTCTCTTAGGAGTGACGTTAACACAACCATCTGCTGCCCAGAGTTTGTGAAACTCAACAAGGTAAATTAATATGCATGGAGGTAGATGTCCAAAACAATTAAACTAATCCCTTCTCTAGATCGACTGAACTTTATCTTAGATAAAACTAGGCTGTTTATGACTGAAGAGCATTATTTTGATCCCTAGTAGAGTAGCTTTTAATTTAATTACAATTTCTCCTGGAATTCTCAGCTTCAGCCAAACGATGTTAAGTTGCAGCTATATGAAACTAAATCTGGTATGATTTATTGGCATGTTGAGAGCATTGTCTGTCACATTGCTATATGTTTTTATGAAAATTCAGAGGAGGAATTTATTTGGGCATCTCTGATTTCCATAAGTAATTGATACATATTTATATTCTGGACACTGTGGACCAGTGTCTGGTCATGTGCTACTCTTTACGTAATAACCTACTAATCAAATAGGAAGGTCTGAGACAGGTGGACAGCCCATTTCTAGCAAATATGTAAGACTGTGGGTTGTACATGTGTGTAGTCATTCTACTTTTAAGTGTAGAGTTGGAATAGCCTATTGATTAAAAGGGTAGTTTCTGAAACTGAACAGCTGTGGTTCAATTCTTAGTGCCCATATTTACTAACTTTATGACCTTGGGTAAATTAATTACTCAGTTGTTGTGTTTCAATTTCCTTATCTGTAGAAGGAAGATAATAGTAGTATCTTTCTTACTGATTTGTTGTAAGATTTAAATGAGTATCACATAGGGTGCCTGGTGGCTCAGTTGGTTAAGCGCCTGCCTTCGGCTGGTGTCATGATCTCAGGGTCCTGAGATAAAGCCCCACATGGGGCTTTCCACTCAGTTGGGAGTCTGCTTCTCTCCCTCCATCTGATGCTTCCTGTGCTTGTGCTCTCTCAAGATCTCTATCTCAAATAAATAAATAAATAAAATAAAATAAATAAAATCTTTTTAAAAAGTGAGTATCACATATAAAGCTGTTAGAACAGCTTGTTATACATGTGATTTTCTTTTTTTTTTTTTTTAATTTATTTATTTGTTAGAGAGAGAGAGCGAGCGAGCACAGGCAGACAGAGTGGTAGGCAGAGGCAGAGGGAGAAGCAGGCTCCCCGCTGAGCAAGGAGCCTGATGTGGGACTCGATCCCAGGACGCTGAGATCATGACCTGAGCCGAAGGCAGCTGCTTAACCAACTGAGCCACCCAGGCGTCCCATACATGTGATTTTCTATACATAAATTTCATATTATTTTTGCTCTCATCATTGCTTTCAGTTCTTTTTTGTTTTTATTTTATCACATTATACACACACAATCATTATTATTAGGATAGCACTACTTCTGGGAACTCTTTGGTGTAGGTGTTAGAATCCCATCTTAAACTGCAGTAAATAAAAAAAGACTAGTGTAACAAAATTTCAGGAATGAACCTGCTTTAGGCATAGCAAGCTCTAGGAGCTCAAATAATAATATTGTTTCTCACATTTGACTAATCCTGGTTTATTTTAAATGGAGTCAAAGATCACTTCTTGCCCTTTTATCAGTCACTCTGTCTTGTGGGTTTATATAGAAGCAAATTGAATTATAGTAGCTTGACCCCACTGTTTTTAACCAGAAGTTCCTCATTAAAAACCACACGAAGGGACATGAGCAAAGTAATAAAATCTATTTGTACTGAAGATCTCTTCAGGACATTCAGAACCTCCAGAAGGAGATAGTTAAATATCATACCGATATCTTCAAGTTTTTACTCTTCTAATGAATATTGCTTTTATTGGTACACAAATTTGTTTTGTTAAAACGGTAAGCATTATTTTGCCTCTACCATCAGAGAGTTTTCCAGCCTCATAATCTTAAAATTCCTTAACAGCCAAGCCTGTCTCCAAAGAGAGTAATGCTCCACAGTCAGCGGAGTTCAGCTTTGTAACTGTCAAGTCATGTTTGCAGTTAACAGTAGTCTGACTACCATGACCTGACGACATGGCAAGGGCCAAGATCACTAAATTTCTTCTTCTGTGTCAACTCTGATAAGTTAGTAATGCCTGCTTGGCTCTGTGTTGAGAAGGATTCTGTGACTGTATCAGGCCGGGTGGGAAGGAATGCCCTGGTTTTGCATGATCAGCCTTGAATCAGGAATTTGTCATGTATTTGGCCTCTCTATTTTACGCCATCAGTTTGAAAGAGCTACTGATCATTCTTAAGGAGCCCAAGGAGTTCTCATATCCCTGTGTAAAATAATTCCAAGATGTTTATAATCTGTGTTACATGTAAAAATCTGAAGAGTTAGAAATGCTGCAGTCTTCTTGATAGAATTATTAGTAATTAAAATTGCCACTTAGAAATTCTACTTTAATGCAGTTGTTACTATTAAAATGTATTCTCTTTGCTTTACTATTTAGAAAACAGTTGAGATAAAAAATGATTGCTTTATTCACAATTCAAAATAGAAAGTCATTAGGTTTCCCAGATGATTGGAACTTGACACATATGGATATTAAAAAGAAGTTTGGGTAGAGGTAAATAATTATGTCTTTTGAAGACAATTATTAAAAACCTATTCATAACTGGCTTTCAAAACACTGCTTTCAAAATTACATTCTATCTGAAGATACAGATTGGGTGTTCTGGTATGGTTTTAATAAAAATACCAAATCAGATAAACATGGCCATTTCAAAATTTATATTTCAGGTTATATTGCAGATTAATATGCTTAGACTTTATAAAGATAGTTATGACCACAGATTCTCATTTTTTAAAGATAATACCACTTAAAGATATTTTCATGTAAATTTCCATAATTATTATCAAACTGCCTTTTCCCCCAAATATTTGAAAATGGAAATTTTATATTGTGAGTGAACATCCATATACTCACACTCTCGATTCTGTCATTAACATTTTCTTATACTTGGTCTATCACATCTACTTATTTATTTATTTGTTTGTTTGTTTTCTAAAGATTTAATTTATTTATTTGCCAGAGAAAGGGAGAGAGAGGGAGAGGTAGAGGGAGAAGCAGACTCCTGGCTCAGTAAGGAGTCCAATGAGGGACTCGATCCCAGGACCCTGAGATGATGACCAGAGCCGAAGGCAGATGTTTAACTGACTGAGCCACCCAGGCACCCCTCTCATATCTATTTATTAATCCATTCCTCTATCCATTGATAAACCCACCTTTTTGGTTTTGATATATTTTCCAATCAGTTGTATACATCAGTACGTTTCACCCTAGACACTTCAGCACGCATCCTCAAACTTTGACATTTGTTTACTGGCTTTTTTTTTCTTTCGGTAAAACTTACATGAAACAATGTATAAATCTTATGTGTACCATTTGATGAATTCTGACAAATGTTCTGTCCATGTAACAGAAACCCTATCATGATAGGGAACATGACTGTCGCCTAAGAAAGTTTCTCAGTCCTGCACTGCTCCCCCTCTCCCACAGAGGCAACCACTATTCTAATATTTTCCCCTTGAATTCAAATTTTGCCCGTCTTCTAAATAGAATTGCACGGTATGCACTCTTCTGTGTAAAGTTTGTATTACTGAACATAATACTTTTGAGATTTATCCATGAAGTTTTGAGGATTAGAGCTTTGTCCTTTCTTGGCTGGTTTGTAGTCCATTATATTAATATACCTCAGTCTGTTTATACATTTTTATTGATGAACACTGGGCTCTTTCAAGTTTCTGGTTATTGTAAATAAAGCTTCTATAAATATTCTTGTACATAAAATGTCTTCTTAATGGAATTATATTTTCAGTTCTCATGCAGAAATACCTAGGCTTGGAAATTCTGTGTCAGAGAGTAGATACATGTTGAGTTTTTAAAGAAAATTTTCTGTTTATTTCAGTGAGTCTGAAAAATTGGACCATATTCTAGGGTTTGATAAATCAACTAATGCCTAAAAATACAAAGAACAAATATTTTTTGCTCTATATCTCATAGTGAACAACTAATCAGTCTGCTGTCATTATTTCAAGATATGCTCATGCCTTTTGCTGATGCCATAAATTAACACATTAACTGCAGTGGTTCTTAATGAAAGCCCAACTAAGACTCTGTCCTTCTCAGAGCTTAATGAAGGTGATTAGGTGATACACAATTAGGTAATTGTGTATCCAGTTACACAATGGAGTAATTGTGTCTTTTCTCAAACAGCAGAAAACAAATGGAAATAATTTTCTTAACATTTTGATATTTGCAACTATTTCTCTGTGGTGTTGAGAGATAACAAAAGAAATTTCCAGAAATCTATATTAATAGGAAAATCTTGAAGCATCAGTCATGCCTTGTCTAAGCATACTGGTGCTTTCACAGGCATGTTTTTCATGGCTATGATTTTTTTAACTTTTTTAAATTATTGAAGTAGTATAGTATATATATTCACATAGAGGGTTATATTGGTTTCAAGTATATGGAATAATGATTCAGAAATTCTCCACATTACTCAATGCTCATCACGATAAGTGTATTCTTAATCCCTATTCTACCCATCCTCCCACCCCCCTTCCGTCTGGCATCCACTAGTTTGTTCTCTGTATTTAAGAGTCTGTTTTTTGTTGTTGTTTTTGTATCTTTTTTCTTTTCTTTGTTAAAATTTCATATATGAGTGAAATTATATGGTGTTTGTCTTTCTCTACCTGACTTGTTTTACTCAGTTTTTTACCCTCTAGGTCCATCCACGTTGTTGCAAATGTCAGGATCTCATTCTTTTTTATGGATAATTTCTCTTTATATATATATGTGTGTGGGTGTGGGTGTGTGTATGTATGTATGTATGTGTATATATACATGTATATATATATACATGTATATATATACATATATATACATATATATGTATATATATACATATATGTATATATATACATATACATACACACACCCACACACACACACACCCACATCTTTCTTTTATTTTTCTGAGGTGGACGAGGGTTGCTTCCCTATCTGGGCTGTTGTAAATAGTGCTGCAGTACATATAGGGGAACCTGTATCTTTTTGAATTCGTGTTTGTATTCTTATGTAAACACACAGCAGTGATATTACTGAATCATGTGGTAATTCGTTTTTGATATTTTAAGGAGCGTCCATGCTGTTTTCCACAGTGGATGCAGCAGTTTGCATGTCCGCCAACAGTGCAATACTTGCTATTCTTTGTCATTTTTATTCTCGGCATCCTGACAGGTGTGAGGTGGTATCTCATTGTGGTTCTGATTTGTATTTCCCTGATGGTGAGTGATGTAGAGCATCTTTTCATGTATCTGTGGGCTGTGTGTATGTGTGCTTTGGAAAAATTCTATTCAGGCCTTCTGCCCATTTTTTAATTGGATTATTTGTATATATAGCCATAGAGGCAGGCAGAGAGAGAGGGAGCCTGCTTCCCCCGAGCAGAGAGCCCAATGTGGGGCTTGATCCCAGGACCCTGAGATCATGACCTGAGCCAAAGGCAGAGGCTTTAACCCACTAAGCCACCCAGGCGCCCCTGTGGTTTCTTGGTGTTGAGTTGTCTAGATTCTTTATGTATTTGGATATTAACCCTTTTACAGATCTGTCATTTGCAAATATCTTCTCCCATTCAGTGGGTTACCTTTTTGTTTTGTTGATGGTTTCTTTCACAGCGCAAAAGCTTTTTATTTTGGTGGAGTCCCAATAGTTCATTTTTGCTTTTGTTTCCCGTGTCAAAGGAGACATATCTAAAAAAATGTTGCTATTGCTGATGTCAGAAAAATTACTGAGTTCTCTTCTTATCAGTATTATGGTTTTATGTCTCATGGTCTCATGTTTAGGTCTTTAATCCATTTTGAGTGTATTTTTGTGTACGCTGTACGCTGTACAGTGGTCCAGCTTCATCTTTTTGCATGAGGCTGTCCAGTTTTCCCAGCACCATTTATTAAAAAGACTGTCTTCCCCCCCCATTGTGTATTCTTGACTCCTTCATCATAGATTAATTGACCATATAATCATGGGTTTATTTCTGTATTCTCTCCTCTGTTCCATTGGTCTATGTGTCTGTTTTTGTGCCAGGGTATATGTTGACTTTTGTAAGAAACTGCCACCCTTTTTTATGGGGGTTCTACTGTTTTGCATTCCAACCAATGATGAATGAGAGTTTGCTTCAATGCTTGGTATGCTCACCACGAGTGTGGTCAGTCTTCTTGATTTTAGCTATTCTGGCAGATTCTAGTACTATTTCCTTGAACTTTTAATTTAATTCTTCTGATGACTACTGATGTGGGGCACTTTGTGGGGGGGCTTATTTGCTGCACATATTTTCTTTTGTGAAGTGCCATTTTGAATCTTTGTTTTTGTTTTTGTTTTGTTTTGACAAGTAGAGAAGCAGGCGGCGGGGGGCGGGGGGGAAGCAGGCTCCCCGCTGAGCAGAGAGCCCGATGTGGGGCTCGATCCAGGACCCCGGGATGATGTCCTGAGCCGCAGGCAGAGGCTTTAACCCACTGAGCCACCCAGGCGCCCCGAATCTTTGGTTATTTTGAGGGGAGGGTTATTTGTCTATTTATGATTGAATTGTGGGAGCATTTTGTAAATCCTAGATACAAGTACATTGCCAGTTGTGTGTTCTGAGGATATTTTCTTCTAGTCTATGGCTTCCCTCCTCACATTTTTTTTTTTAAAGATTTAATTTTATTTATTTGACAGACAGAGATCACAGGTAGGCAGAGAGACAGGCAGAGAGAGAGAGAGAGAGAGAGAGAGAAAGCAGGCTCCCCACTGAGCAGATAGCCCAATGCAGGGCTTGATCCCAGGACCCTAGGATCATGACCTGAGCTGAAGGCAGAGGCTTTAACCCACTGAGCCACCCAGGCGCCCCCACCCTCACATTTTTAAGCTGTTAAGTATGATGTTTGCTGAAGGTTTTTTTGCAGGTCCCCTTCCTCAGAGTGAGAGATTTCCTTCCTATTCCTCATTTTCTAAGTCTTTATAATCAGTGACTATTAAAGTATGTGAAGTGTGTTTTCTTTGTTAATTGAAATTTTATAGGGTTCATGTGGAAATTGCAGTGATTGAGTTTTGGATGTTAAATTGGCTTTACATTACTGAGAAACCCTACTTGGTCATGATTTATCATCTTTTTTGTATACTAATTCTGTAGTTTGCTTTTGTTTGGTTATTTGGTGAAGGAGTTTTATGTCTGGGGGAGCCTCGCTGGCTCAGTTGGTTAAGTGTCTAACTCTTGATTTTGGCCTAGATCATGATCTCAGGGTCGTGAGGTTGAGACCGGTGTCAGGTTCTATGCTGGGCTTGGAGCCTGCTTAAGATTCTCTCTCTCTCTGTCCCTCTCCCACACTCTCTTTATCTCTCTCAAAAACAAAAAAGAAAGGAAGAAATAGTGTGTCTGTTTCACAAGGGAAATTGGTATGTAATTTTCTATTTTTGTTGCTTCCTTGTCAGAAGTTACCCTGAATAAGTATTACGGTTATGTCGGCCTCAAAAATGACTTGGGAAGTGTTCTCTTCTTTATATTCTTAGGCAGTTTTTTGAGATTGGTGTTATTTTTTCTTTAAATGTTCAGCATCCAATTTACCAGGAAGAGTATCTGAGCATATAAAAAATTCTCTTTGGTCAAGATTTTGATAAGAAATAAAAATTTGTTATTTATGTAGGACTTGCAGATTTTTTATTTCCTCTTGTGTCAGATTTGATAAGTTTTATTTTAAAAAATATTTATCCCTTTTTTCTGTATTTATTTGTTTTTGTCAGAGAAGGCAATTTATTTCCCCTCAATTTTTAAAATTTTATTTTATTTTTTCAGTATTTAGATAAAATGGATAAATGTTTTATATAAAAATATAAATGAGGTGACATGTTTTATATAAAAATATTTATATATATTTTATATAAAAATATTTATCCATTTTATCTAAATACGGCATTTAGTGTTTAAAAATAAGATGTATTATTGTTATTGATTTCTCCTTTAATTCTGTGTGGGCAGAGAACATACTCAATATGATTTTGTACTTTTTAGAATATTTAAGACTTCACTTATGGCCCATGATATTATCTGTCTTGGAGACTACACTTTGTATTCTTGAAAAAAATATTTATTCAGCAGTTTGGGAGTGAGTGCTCTATAAATACCAGTTCTGTCAAGGTGATCTGTGGTGGTGTTCAAATTATGTATGTATGTTTACTTTTTTTGGTCTATTTCTGTCAATTTTTGCTTAATGTATTTGGAAATTCTATTACTAGGCACATTCACTTTTATGATTACGTGTCTTCCTAATGAAATGACCCTGTTACATTATCAAATGACTCTCTTGATCTCTGGCAATATCTTTTTCATGAAAGTTATGTTATCTGATACCAGTACACCTTCTCCAGCCTTATGCTAACTCATCGCATGTATAGATAAATACCTTTATGTACATGTATATAAACTTAGCCCAACGTATCCGTATCTATAAAGTATTGTAAACATCATGTAGTTGGGCTTTGGTTTTCAATCAGTTCTGATAATCTCTATCTTTTTGTTTTTTAAGATTTTATTTGTTTTCTCCTCTAGGATTCTGATGTTTTCCTGTCTCATGTTGAGGTCTTTTATCCATTTCGAGTTTATCTTTGTGTACGGTGTAAGAGAATGGTCAAGTTTCATTCTTCTACATATAGCTGTCCAATTTTCCCAGCACCATTTATTGAAGAGACTGTCTTTTTTCCACTGTATATTTTTTCCTGCTTTGTCAAAGATTATTTGACCATAGAGTTGAGGGTCCATATCTGGGCTCTCTAATCTGTTCCACTGGTCCGTGTGTCTGTTTTTATGCCAGTACCATGCCGTCTTGGTGATCACAGCTTTGTAGTAAAGCTTAAAATCAGGTAACGTGATGCCGCCAGTTTTATTTTTGTTTTTCAACATTTCTTTAGCAATTCGGGGTCTCTTCTGATTCCATACAAATTTTAGGATTATTTTCTCCAGCTCTTTGAAAAATACTGGTGGAATTTTGATTGGAATGGCATTAAAACTATAGATTGCTCTAGGCAGTATAGACATTTTGACAATGTTTATTCCTCCGATCCAAGAGCATGGAATGGCCTTCCATCTTTTTGTGTCTTCTTCGATTTCTTTCATGAGTGTTCTGTAGTTCCTTAAGTACAGATCCTTTACCTCTTTGGTTAGGTTTATTCCCAGGTATCTTGTGGTTCTTGGTGCTATAGTAAATGGAATTGATTCTCTAATTTCCCTTTCTGTATTTTCATTGTTAGTGTATAAGAAAGCCACTGATTTCTGTACATTGACTTTGTATCCTGCCACGTTACTGAATTGCTGTATGAGTTCTAGTAGTTTGGGGGTGGAGTCTTTTGGGTTTTCCATATAAAGAATCATATCATCTGCGAAGAGAGAGAGTTTGACTGCTTCATTGCCAATTTGGATACATTTTATTTCTCTTTGTTGTCTGATTGCTGTTGCTAGGACTTCTAATACTATGTTGAACAAGAGTGATGAGAGTGGGCATCCTTGTCATGTTCCTGATCTCAACGGGAAGGCTGTGAGCTTTTTCCCATTGAGGATGATATTTGCTGTGGGTTTTTCATAGATAGATTTGATGAAGTTCAGGAATGTTCCCTCTATCCCTATACTTTGAAGCGTTTTAATCAGGAACGGATGCTGGATTTTGTCAGATGCTTTTTCTGCATCAATTGAGAGGACCATGTGGTTCTTCTCTCTTCTCTTATTGATTTGTTCTATCACATTGATTGATTTGCGAATGTTGAACCATCCATGTAACCCAGGGATGAATCCCACCTGGTCATGGTGGATAATCTTTTTGATGTGCTGTTGGATCCTGTTTGCTAGGATCTTGTTGAGAATCTTAGCATCCATATTCATCAGTGATAGTGGTCTGAAATTCTCCTTTTTGGTGTGGTCTTTGCCTGGTTTGGGGATCAGGGTGATGCTGGCTTCATAAAAAGAGTCTGGAAGTTTTCCTTCTGCTTCAATTTTTTGAAACAGCTTCAGGAGAATAGGCGTTATTTCTTCTTTGAAAGTTTGGTAGAATTCCCTAGGGAATCCATCAGAATCCTAGAGGAGAACGTAGGCAGTAACCTCTTTGATATCAGCCACAGCAACTTCTTTCAAGATATGTCTCCAAAGGCAAAGGAAACAAAAGCGAAAATGAACTTTTGGGACTTTGTCAAGATCAAAAGCTTCTGCACAGCAAAGGAAACAGTCAACAAAACAAAGAGGCAACCCACGGAATGGGAGAAGATATTTGCAAATGACAGTCCAGACAAAAGGTTGATATCCAGGATCTATAAAGAACTCCTCAAACTCAACACACACAAAACAGATAATCATATCAAAAAATGGGCAGAAGATATGAACAGATACTTCTCCAATGAAGACATACAAATGGCTATCAGACACATGAAAAAATGTTCATCATCACTGGCCATCAGGGAGATTCAAATTAAAACCACATTGAGATACCACCTTACACCAGTTAGAATGGCCAAAATTAGCAAGGCAGGAAACAACGTGTGTTGGAGAGGATGTGGAGAAAGGGGAACCCTCTTACACTGTTGGTGGGAATGCAAGTTGGTGCAGCCACTTTGGAGAACAGTGTGGAGATTCCTCAAGAAATTAAAAATAGAGCTTCCCTAGGACCCTGCAATTGCACTCCTGGGTATTTCCCCCAAAGATACAGATGTAGTGAAAAGAAGGGCCATCTGTACCCCAATGTTTATAGCAGCAATGGCCACGGTCGCCAAACTGTGGAAAGAACCAAGATGTCCTTCAACAGAGGAATGGATAAGGAAGATATGGTCCATATACACTATGGAGTATTATGCCTCCATCAGAAAGGATGAATACCGAACTTTTGTAGCAACATGGACGGGACTGGAAGAGATTATGCTGAGTGAAATAAGTCAAGCAGAGAGAGTCAATTGTCATATGGTTTCACTCATTTGCGGAGCATAACGAATAACATGGAGGACATGGGGAGATGGAGAGGAGAAGGGAGTTGAGGGAAACTGGAAGGGGAGGTGAACCATGAGAGACTATGGACTCAAAAACAACCTGAGGGTTTTGAAGGGGTGGGGGTGGGAGGTTCGGGGAGCCAGGTGGTGGGTATTATGAAGGGCACATATTGTATGGAGCGCTGGGTGTGGTGCAAAAACAATGAATTCTGTTATGCTGAAAAGAAATTAAAAAAAAAAAGAACTGAAAAAAAAAAAGATTTTATTTATTTTGACAGAGATCACAACTAGGCAGAGAGGCAGGCAGAGAGAGAGGGGGAAGCAGGCTCCCCACTGAGCAGAGAACCTGATGCGGGGCTCGATCCCAAGACCCTGGGATCACGACCTGAGCCGAAGGCAGAGGCGTTAACCCACTGAGCCACCCCGGCTCCTGACAATTTTCTCTCTTTTAATTAGTGCTTAATGCTTTAGCATTTAATGTAATCATGGATATGGTTAGATTTAGGTTTGTCATTTTATTCGTTTGTCCCCTCTATACTTCTTCTTTCTTGCCTTCTTATGGATTATTTGAATATTTTTGAGAAATCCATTTAAATTTTTCTATTGGCCTTTTGGCTATGCCTCTGCAGTTTTAAGGAGTGCTTTAGGAATTATAACATGCACTTTTCACAGTCTAAGAGTTATTATTGTGCCACTTACGTAAAATGTAGAAAATTTGCAGCCACGCAGTTTCATTTACTTTCTTATTGTTTATGTTTTATTTAGCATATGTGTTATGTATCTGTATGTTATAAAATTCAGAATAAAATGTTTAAAATTTTATTTTAAACTATTATTAATATTTTAAAGCAATATGGAGAAAAGGGGGGTGGGGGGATACGGTAACTGGGTTATGGACATTACGGAGAGCATTGATATGAGCACTGCGTGTTATTTGCAACTGAGGAATCACTGAACTCTACATCTGAAACTAATGATACAGTATATGTTAAATAACTGAATTTAAACAATATAAGTTAGATTTAAAAAAATAAAAGAATAAAACATATACTTACCATTTCTGATGTATTTTCTTCCTTCCTGAAGACCTAAATTTCCATCTGGTATGATTTCCCTCAGCCTTCATAACTTCCTTTGACATTTTTTATCATGCAGGTCTGCTAGCAACCAATTCTTTTAGTTTCTGTTGTCTGGGAAAATATCTTAATTTTGCTTTCATTTTTGAAGGATATTTTCTTTGGATATAAGATTTTGGGTTATTGGCTGTTTTTTTCTTTTAGCATTTTGAAGATGTTTTACTTTTTTTAAAAAATTTAATTGACTTTATTTTTTCTTCAGTGTTCCATAATTCATTGTTTATGCACCACACCCAGTGCTCCACGTAATACGTGCCCTCCTTAATACCCACTACCAGGCTCACCCAACCCACTACCCTCCTCCCCTCCAAAACCCTCAGTTTGTTTCTCAGAGTCCACAGTCTCTCATGGTTTGTCTCCCCCTCCGATTTCCCTCAACTCGCTTCTCCTCTTCATCTCCCCATATCCTCCATGTTATTCCTTATGCTCCACGAGTAAGTGAAACCATATGATAATTGACTCTCTCTGCTTGACTTACTTCACTCAGCATAACCCAATGGAGTATTATGCCTCCATCAGAAAGGATGAATACCCAACTTTGGTATCAACATGGATGGGTCTGTTTTACTTCTTTTGAACTCTTGTTATAGGTGGAAGTCACTTGTAACTCAAATTGCTGTTCCCCGTATGTTAGGTATCATTTTTCTCTGGCTATTTTAAGATTTCTATGTTTGCTCTCCAGAGGGTTAACTAGGCATGATTTTCTTTGTATTTATCTTGCTTAGGATTTGCTGAGTTTCTTGTATTTCTAGATTTGGGGAACATTCGGTCATTACTTCTTTAAATATCTTCCTTATTGTATTCTCTCTCTTCTCCTTCTGGGACTCAGGTTACCTGTATGCTAGATTTCATATTTTATGAGAATTCATTGGGGATTTTTTCATAATTTGTAAAATATTTTTCTCCATACTGGATAATTTTTATTCACTTACAGATTCACTGACTGTTTTTCCTATCATCTCATTCTATTATTCTCATTCTGTAAATTTATAATTTCAGATATTTTATTTTTAGAATTTCTTTTTATTTTTTTGATAGTTTCTATTTCTGTTTTTTTCCCTATGTTTTAATCCACTGCAGTTATTTTTACTTTATGTCCTTAAGTATATATAAGTAGCTGCTTTAAAATTCTTGTCTGCTAATTCTTCATCTGGATTATCGTGGGGGCATTTTCTGCCAATTGTCTTTTCTTTGAGAATCTGGTTACTGTTTCCTATTTATTTATAAGTCAAATAATTTTGAGTTGTATCCTGAACATTGTGAGTGGTATATCCAGAGACTCTGACATCCAACTTTGTTACATCCTTGCAAAGATGATTTTCTCTTTTATAAGCGGGGAAGTAACTTTGTTGGACACAGACTTCTGTTTGTTTTTTGTTTTTTGTTTTTTGTTTTTTAAGATTTATTTATTTATTTGAGAGAGAGAGAGAGAGAGAGAGAGAGAGAGAGATTGAGCATGAGTGGAGGGAGAACAGAGAGAGAATCCTCAAGCAGATTCCGCACTGAGCACAGAGCCTGACATGGGGCTTGATCCCAGGACCCTGAGATTAGGACCTAAGTCAAAAACAAAAGTGGGCTCCTGAACCAACTGAACCAGCCATCCAGGCGCCCCTAAACTTTTGTTTCTTGATTGGAAGCCTAGATCTCAGTTGAAGTCATTTCTTTGAACTAACTATGTCGTGCTTCTCATTCCGTGTATGTGTCTTAGTTGTCAGCTGGTGTTTGCAGACTGCAGCCACAGAACAGGCTCCCCTTCTCTGGCTGCCTTCTTTCTAGGATTATCCCCTTGCTGTCTGGCAGCTGTGCTTACCCTAAATTGTGTCTTCTTGTCCTTCAGGCCAGAAAGACTACTTTTTGTTTGCTTGTTGCCCACCCTGCATGGTACACCGGGGTCTTATTGTCAGCCAGGAAGCTTTGGAAAAGAGAAAATCAGCACAGTGCCATGCCTTTCTTCCATGGGTCAACTTGTCTCTGGTTGTTTGCCTGCTTTTGATGGATGTTTTTTGTATTTTGTTCAGAATTACAGTTATTTGCAGTAAGAGGGCTGATTCTTTAGGAACTTAATCAACCATTATCAAGAGTACAATTCAGTCTTTTTTTAGGTTGTATTGTTGATGGGACAGTATCATCACAAATGCTGTTTTTTTATCCATTGACTTATTTTCACTGAACTTCTTTCTAATTTATTCAGTACTCCTTTAAACATGGATGCCTAAACAGAAGTACTCTTCTAATAATGGTGGAAAAGAATGATGCTTAATTCTTGGACCCTCATTGTCATGTTCTTATAGTAAGACATCACTCTCAATATATTCTGTTTGATAGGACTTGTTTGCAGGATTTTCATGCAGAACAGAAATATGTGTTTTATATCCTATTTACTCAGTCTCACGGAGGTCTTCATGAAGAGGTATAAGCAATTATATGGCAGTTAGCAAGAATGAAAACATGACAGTGAAAAGGAATGAGAAGCCATTCACTCATTGAGGGTTCAGATATGTGACCTGGGTATCAAAAATATTACGTTGTAGCTAATTAGGCTTCTTTGCCATCTAAATCCCACTCTCAGGCCAGTTTTTCATGTGTAGCATAACACTCATAGTAAGGATAACCATAATGGCAGCTAACATCCACTGAATGCTTATATCAGACCTCGTGCAAGGACTTTATATTTATTATTTAATTCAATCCCCACAACCACTGTCATTCTCAGAGAGGCTAAGTAATGTACCAAAGGGCACTCAGAAAGGGCTAGAGCTGAGTCATGAGCCCAGAAAATTTGCCTTTAAAGCCACAGTCAACATTTGTTCTGCCATGACTCTATCCCCCTCAAATGTGTCATCTGTCTGTATGATTCATTATTGTAGCTCTCCTGAAAGCAACGTTTTTGTCTTTTCCATATTTGCCTTCCACTTAAGTCAGATAACAGTGTCTTGCACGATGTAGGTGGTTAGTAAATGTGCGTTGAGTTGAATTGCTGTGTTCTATCATTGTACTCTCTCAGGTCTATTGTTGTAATCTCTCCCTGCACTTCTATTTTTTAATAGTATATTTCTACCAGGATGTATTATTCTTTAATTATTTATGAGGCTGCTTTTCTCTCCAGTTACATCACATGTAGTTTGTGAGCCACTTCATTTCCAGGACTTAGCCCAATACCTGGTATGCAAGACACAATCAAGAAATACATATTCAGTGAATGATTGTGCAGAATGTTATGTTATAGCCTAGGATAATATAAGATTATGTCCTAATACAACATTAAATTATGCTTGCTGTTTTATATGAAAAGACCCTTTACTTGTTTATTCCTATGAGATTTTAAACCTTGTCCACTGGCATAAACATTTCTACCCAGAAAAGTATTTGCAGAAAAATATTATTAGAAGTGATTAAATCCACAAGTGCCTCTCATGGTTTGTCTCCCTCTCTGATTTCTTCCCATTCAGTTTCGCCTCCCTTCCCCTGTGGTCCTCCGCACTATTCCTTATGTTCCGCATATGAGTGAGATCATGTGATAATTGTCTTTCTCTGCTTGTCTTATTTCACTTAACAGAGCCCTGTCTGGTTCTATCCATGTCAGTGCACATGGTGGGTGTTCATCCTTTCTGATGGCTGAGTAATAGTCCATCGTATATTTGAATCCCCTTTATCCATTCATCTGTTGAAGAGCATCTTGGCTCCGTCCATGGTTTGGCTGTTGTACACTGGGTGTAATACACAACTAATGACTTCATTGAACACTACGTCAAAAACTAATGATATGCTATATGCTGGCTAATTGAACATAATAATAAAAAATTTTAAAAAAGAAGTGATTAAACCCCCCCAAAAGATTTAGTTCTTAGAAGGATCCTTCACTTTCATTGATTTATATGGGACATGTTTTTAGATACCAGACAATTTACAACATTTAACATGTTGCATTGTTTTTTGTTCATTAGTTTATTCACTCATTCAAAAATACTTTGCAGTTCTGTTGTATGCTAGATCTGTGCTAGACTCTGGGGAGACAAGTGGGAAAAAAAGGCAAATTCCCAAACTAATAGCTCGGCCTCCTGACTCGCTGTGTTTCCTACGGACCATTTCTCTGATTTTGTCTTTCCTCTTGAGTTCAGTATCTTTTGTCTAGGCTATTATCTATCCTATAAAAATCAAACCGAGAAAAAACCCTGTTATTCGATTCTTTGAAGTCATTTATAAAAGTCATTACCAAACCACAGTGCTCCGTCTTCGAGCACTGTTCTCGGTGAATTCTGGGGAAAACACAGCATCCAGCTGGTCGTCGCTGGCGCATGTACTGAGCATCGAGAAACAGGTACCAGAACTTTGATGTAGTGGTCAGACTTCAGGACTGCTCCGTCAGCCGTGCTGAGTCTTTAGATGACAACTAGTTGTTATTAATAGAGTGGACTCTAATGGGGAACAACACTCTGACTGGCTGGCTAGTTTTTATGGGCACATACACATCAAGTGACTTGTAATCTCTCGTAGCTCGTGATGGAGTTTTACAGAAGGGAGAATGCAAGACCTTGTTAGCGAGCACTCAGCGGTCTGTAGATGTGCCTACATGGCACACACATTCAAGACCGTCTGTTCCAAATAAGCCAACCTACGTTTCTGTTGGCAAGGGTGGGGTTTTTGCTATGGAAGTATTGGTGGGTCTCCATTTTGGGAGAGCGTGTTCTTAAGAACATTAACTCTCTGGCCCTCCTAACCCACTCTGAACATGGGCTAAGTCTGTTTCTGAGCCAGAAGCTTTGGGGTAGAGAGAGTAGTTCATGGGAAAAAGTTATTGGTGTGAATGGGAAGCATCCTTCAAACAGCAGGTAATTGCTGAGCACACTGGCAGGGACTGGCAGCATGCAGCAGGGACTGGCAGCATGCAGCATGGGAGGTGTTTGATATATACAGATATCTAGTAAAGCCATCTGATGTTCCATATGTAAAGAACTCCTACAAATCAATACTGAAAAGGCAGATGCATCGAAGGACAAATATACAAAAGCTTGAGAGGGTTTTTCGTAAAGGAGGCTATCTGAAAAGCTAATAAACATGAGAAAAAGCTCTGAATATCACTAGTTTTGGGGGGAATGGACAATAAAACCATAGCAATATATCATTATGCACACACCAGAATGGGTAAAAATTTAAAAGCTGATGATGTCAAGTGCTAGTGAGAATTCCAAGCAGCTGAACCTCACATACACTAAATTGTTACAATCACTTTGGAAATCTGCTTGGTGGTAGCTTCTAAATTTGTACGTACTCACACCCAGCAGTTCTAGCAGGTGTATTACAGAAATGCCAGTAGATGTGTATCAAAGACGTGTACAAATGTTTGTAGGAGCACTGCTTGTAATACCCCAACTGGAAACAACCCAGTGCCCATCAACAGTAGAATAGGTAACTTAATGGTGAACTTCTCATAAAATGGAATATTTTACAGTAGGAAGATGGAACTAAGAGGGAACTCTTCCTCAGCAAACTTGCATGCCTCAATCCAGAAAAAACAAATAAATAAGTGTATAATGAAATTCTGATTATAGTTGTTTCATATTGTGATAATCTCTAATCACTAAATGATCTGGATTTTCTTGTACTAATTTATTTAAAATCTAATAACTTGGACAGGCGCTTAGTTTGATGCAGCCAAGAAAGTGAGTATGGCCATCTGATTCAGTTCCTCTCTCTCTCTCTCTCTGTCTTCCTTCCTTCCTAGCATGTGCTTTTGAGGGACTTCTTGTTCTTTTAACTGAATAGGTAAGGGTTTGTTTTATTGACATATGTTGCAGTGGACCTGTTGAAGAAGTTTTATGAGAATCCATTGGCTAGACTGTAAGGAGCTCATGATCATATATTTCTGGATCAAACAATGATCTTGATGGGTTCTTGGCCATATGTAATATGTGTAGCTTCCAAGAACCCCCTTGAAGACACCTTGAGGCAGAGGAGGGGAAAGGATATTTATGTGCCTCAGGATAAAACCAAGGTGGCCATATCATCACACCTAGGGCTGTAATAATATAAATCATCTGTGAAGAAGGGTTCCTTTTATATAATTACCCATGATATTTTCCCATGGGAACATTTCCTCATCTTTTTGAACTTGCAGTTTTGAGTAGCTTTTAAGGAACTACCATTATTAATATATGCAGGGCTCTTATAATGTGTACAATCTATAGAGATACAAATTTAATTTACTCAGAAGCAGGCACTTACCCAGTGAGGAGCACTTCTCCATTTACAGCTGCACCGCCTTTAAAATGAAATGTGCATGATTATCTATTTGATCTTCATAAGTTACAGCATATTTTTGTACTTCTTGCTAAAACACAGTCTCCTCCATGTCTCCCAACCATTAATCGTTAATCCTTTTTATTATTTTCTTGAATTCTTTCTTTTGCTTATGTCATTTATACCTATCAGGTTACCATCATTCATTCATTCATTCATTCATTCAGTTGCTCACTCCTTTATTCTTAGTTCATCAAATAGTTACTGAGAGCTTACTCTGTGCTAAACACAGTGCAGACTCCTGGAGATGGAATTGTAATTAGCCTTCATGAGTTCCCCTTCCTGTAAGAGAGGCTGATAGATACATATGTATTTGAAATGCAGGGAGCTAAGTGCTCCACAAAGTAGACGGGGAAGAAAAAGAGTTGTTCAGTTCAGGTTCCCAGTCTGGGGAGGTTGGGATGGTTAGAAGAATTGAGAAGAATAGTTTGACTGCCATTTCAGAGGTTAGATACTTGGTTTGGGTTTTGCAAAAGAATGTTGTAGGAAGAATTTAATGGAGACGGAACAATAGGTAACTCCAAGTAACTTGTTAGGAACAGGTCACAGTGGCAAAGGGAGTAAAGACACATAACAATAGCTAATATGCTTTAACTGCTTACTAAGTCTCAGAAACTCTTCTTAATATTTTATGTATAACAACTCTTTTGACCTCAACAACCTGTATGGTAGTTACCCTTATCATATTTTTCATAGATGATAAAAATGGGTCCAGAAGGGTTAGATAATTTGTCATCATTGGTGAAAACAGGATTTGAACTCTTAACTCCTCTGCCAGGTTGCCTCCTAAATAGGAAATATGAATTTGGAGAAAGAGATCTTGGATGGTCTACACAAGTCAATTTGGAATCAGTTCTGTATATTATGGAGACCCTCTGAAGAGTTTTAAGGAGGGCAGTGGCATGATAAAGAGTATGCTCGAAAATTCCCTCAACATCCATAGGGGAGGGTAAATATTAGGGAGAGCAACATTAGAGGCAGGGAGATCAGCTATTTATCTGTTCCTGATTTTATTCCAAAACTAAATCGAGGAGACTTAAAAAGGTTGAGATAAGACGCAGTAAGAACACCAAAGTAGGACAAATTAGAACACCAAATCATGGCGTCAGTGTTAAGACAGGGGCAGCAAACATGGTGCTGTGCTATGTGCTTGTAAAGGATCGACTGCAAGCTTAGTCCTAAGCCACCAATGCGAAGATGGGAAAATAATCATTTCACAGTCTCCATAACATGTAGGGGGAAAATGGTGGGGGGCGGGGAGAAGAGGAGAAGGTGTAGAAGGGAGGATGGATATGTGATGCACATTTTTCTTAATGTAGGGGTAGACATTAAAATGTCAAGCCTGGAAGACAGTTTTTTAAAAAAAGAAATCGTGTTAGCCCATATTTTGGTAGATATTGGGTAGTAGAGAGTTCAAATTATGTTTCTGAATTAGCTCCTTCTGCATAGACCATGGTGTAGCCAGTTGAGTGGAGAGTCGTACGCTTTCCTGTTAATTGAACGAGGCGTGCGACTGATACTCTCTTATAAAAATGGTGATGGGGGAGAAGGTTGCATGCCTGATTAGCACTAATTTCTTTGCCCTAACCTGTTCCCCTGCTTACCCCAGCACTCATGAACACACGTTCTGCTTGGAAGTGAACACTGCAGGGCAGGACCCAAAACCAGGATCAATGTTATCATAAGAAAAATATTTCCATCTGTGCTAACACAGAGTCAGTATGTGCAGACAGGACCAAAAGTTCTACTCCACATAGCATGACCATGTAAATTTTGGTCTGGAAAAATTATTGAAGCAGGTGCAACCAAATATCAACCACAGTCGTAACTCATTAAAACACCCAGAAGGCTGGGTTCGAGCAGGACAGCCTCCTGGTGTGTCTTCCAAGATTCAAGATTAATCATCTGTGAAATACAAACCAAAGTGACTGAAGTGATGTGCTATGTGGGATTACTTGCTGTAAAACAATGAAGAGTTCCTAGGAAGGTCTTCGTGGTGGCACTATTTAGCCAATAAGGTCAATTTCTTCTTAAGGCCCATCTTGCTCTTGATAAGAAAAGAAATCATAATACAAAAAGTCCATCTACTTCAGTATTAAGGGACAAGTTTAGAAGATCATGATATAAAAATTTGAAAAAGAAATAAGTTAAAAGAAGCATTTGATTTACGGGAAAGTGTTAATGGAGTTCATGCCTCAGGACGCTGACTCTCCCATTCACGGGATGATGGGAACCTGAGGAACATCAGAAACCAGAGTTTTCTACAATGAGAGTAAGTAGCTTTTAAGCCTTCATCAATTCCTGCCTTTGGACTTAATGGACAAGGACAAGAAAGCAGCAAAAGTCACAGAAAATCTTGCTTCTATCCTTTTAGACTTCTCCAGAGGTAATAAAGACTAGAATGTATGGTTCAAAGTGGGGTGACCCAGCACTTAACTTTCCCTTCTGCCCTTCTACCCTCTGCCTTGTTTTGGGGGTAGCTTGGCCTGAGAAATCCTGGTGTGCAGTTTTATGGAGCCAGAAACCAGCAAATGGTTTGGAAAGCATTTCCAAAAGATAAGAAAGAGTACATTTCTGGAGAATTTTTTTAATGCCATTTTTTTTTTACTGGATTCAGATAGTTAATTGGGAGACTTTTATCATCCCTTAAGAAACTGATACTCCGGTGTTATTAAAACTGATCCAGAGTTAGAGGATTTGGGTCATTTTCTAAGGCACAGTATTCATTTCCATGAAGTTAGCATGCCACTGTTGGCCCAAGAGCAAAGTAAGCATACCTTAATCTCCCCTAGGAGTAAATAAGTGAAAATGTATTAAACTCTTAACAATTTAAGTATACTAGCTTATTAGAATAATACTTACCAATATCCAAGTCAGTTTAACAAAGAAATGCAGAGATAGTTTGACAGATGCCTGTGAATACAATTTGTACTTAGCACATTAACAGACTAAAGAAGATGCTGAAAATTAATTTAATAAATTCAAGCTTCATTTGTGATAAAAAAATATTAGTAAACACTGTTAAAAAGCTCTCTTAATGTGATAAGGAATTTGTGTGATAAATCTATAATAAACCTCACACTAAATGGTCACAAAATAGAGAGAGTAATGTAATATTTATTTATTTGTTTGTTTGTAAGCAAGCCCTACATCAGATGTGGGGCTTGAACTCACAGCTGCAAGATCAGGAGTCCCATGCTGCACTGACTGAGCCAGCTGGGTGCCCCAGTATTAATCTAATATTAAGAAATGTCGCACAGATGCCTACTCTTACTGCTATTTATTCCATGGTGTCATGGAAGTCTTAGACAATAAAATAAGCTTTAAAAAAGTATGAGAAAGGAAATCACAAAATGGTCATTGTTTTCAAATGTTTTATTATCTGCTTGGAATCCACTGAAAGTACTAGGAAGTATAATAATGAAGTTTGGTAAAGTTACCAGGTAAAGGAGAGAACATTTTCCAAGTAAATATTTTAGCGGTGAGCTTGTAAAATACTGAGACATAAATACTAAATAAAAATATTAGGCAGTGAAACAGCGAGGTGGAGAATGAAAATGGGGTTATGTGACAGGAAGTCACTGGGAGGCTAAAGATGGAATGGCAGGGGCAGCTTTATCAGGAAGTGATGTTTAAACTGATACTTGAGAAATGTCTTTTCATATCCTCTGCAAAGAAGATGTCCACATGGCCAACAGACACATGAAAAAGTGCTCCACATCACTCGGCATCAGGGAAATACAAATCAAAACCACAATGAGATACCACCTCACACCAGTCAGAATGGCTAAAATTAACAAGTCAGGAAATGACAGATGCTGGCGAGGATGCGGAGAGAGGGGACCCCTCCTACACTGTTGGTGGGAATGCAAGCTGGTGCGGCCACTCTGGAAAACAGCATGGAGGTTCCTCAAAAAGTTGAAAATAGAGCTACCTTATGACCCAGCAATCGCACTACTGGGTGTTTACCCTAAAGATACAAATGAAGTGATCTGAAGGGGCACATGCACCCAAATGTTTATAGCAGCAATGTCCACAATAGCCAGACTATGGAAAGAACCTAGATGTCCATCAACAGATGAATGGATAAAGAAGATGTGGTATATATACACAATGGAATACTATGCAGCCATCAAAAGAAATGAAATCTTGCCATTTGCGACGACGTGGATGGAACTAGAGGGTATTATGCTGAGTGAAATAAGTCAGTCAGAGAAAGACAATTATCATATGATCTCCCTCATATGAGGAAGTTGAGAGGCAACGTGGGGGGCTTAGGAAAGGAATAAATGAAAGGAATAGGATTCCTTTTGTTGGGGGGTAGGAAAGGAATAAATGAAACAAGATGGGATCGGGAGGGAGACAAACCATAAGAGACTCTTAATCTCACAAAACAAACTGAGGGTTGCCAGGGGTAGAGGGGTAGGGAGAGGGTGGTTGGGTTACGGACATTGGGGAAGGTATGTGCTATGGTGAGTGCTGTGAAGTGTGTAAACCTGGCGATTCACAGACCTGTTCCCCTGGGGCAAATAATACATTATATGTTAACAAAAAATAAAAAAAATTAAAAAAAGTAAATAAACTGATATTTGAATGTGAAAAAGGAGCCAGTCATGAAGAAAAGGACTTCTCACCCACAGACCTGTGAGCCCATAAATTTGTGTTGAGTCAAACTGCTAAGGTGATGGTAATTTGTCATCAGCAGTAGATGGATAAGAAATGTCATAAAAAATGACATTAAGTTGAGAGGCCTGCAGGAGAAGTGAGCTTATCCAGAGTGGGCAGATTTCTGATATTAAAGAGGATGAGGGGAACTTGATACAAGATCAAGGTGTTGGATGGAAAGACCAGGTATACAGTAGGGGGATGTTGGAGGTCCAAGAATTATGGGGTACTGGGTCAGATAAATGAATGCCTTGGGGGGCTTGACATTCTAGTAGTGTGTAAGGTTAACAGAAGTGTGAGGCATAATGGGATAAATCCTGAATATGAGGAAAATGGGTAACTAGCTAGAAAGTATGGGGGCCACTGGGTCATTATTCTCTTCTGTGCTTCTTGGTGGTGGGACAGCAAAGAGGTGAGTAAAATTCTCTTGGAAACTGTTCTCTTGGTGGTGGAACTATGAGGAATGCTTTTGTCTTTCTACAGAGGTGATTTAGGGAGTGGGGAGATAAGTGATCTCATTGGAAACAGGAGGCTAGGAACTGCCTCTTCCTCGTAGAGAGTATAAAGTGTGGAGAGTCCCAACATACTGAAAAACTTAGCAGACACTAAATGTAATGATAATGTAATTGCCCTTAGTCTACAAAGCACAGAAAGTAAATCTCTCAGTTACTAACCTGCATCCCCACGTCTTCCAATCTTCTGATGCTTCAGTCTACTGGTTACAGTCCTTGGTGACCACAATTAATGTCATACTTTATGGGGAAACACTGGAAACTTTCCCCCCTAAGATCAAAAATGAGACAGAAGAGTTTGCTCTCACTAGTTCTATTCAATATAGTATTGGAGGTACTATCCAAAGGATTTATGAGGAAAATATGAAATAAAAGGCATCCAGATTGAAAAGGGAGAGATAAAAGCCCTTATATTTGTATATAAAAGATCCAAAGTGTCAGCCCCCCACACATAATAAGCTGTTGGAGCTAATAAAGAAGTTCATCAAGTGTACAATATACAAGATCAACACACAAAACCCCGTTACATTTCTAAACACTGAACAGTCTAAAAATAATACTTTAAAATTCCTAATTGTTTGAATAAAATAATAAAACACTTAGGAATCAGTTGAACAAAAGAGGCACAAGAAACACTGAAAACTCTAAAGCATTTTTGAAAGAAATTAAATAAGACTTAAGTAAATGGAGGGACAGCCTGTGTTAACGGATGACAAGACTTAATGCTCTCGAGATGATGTACTTGCCAAGTTGGTCTACAGACTCAGTGCAATCCCTATCAAAAAGCCAGCTGCCCCTTTGGCAGAGAAGGACAGTTGATCCTAAAATTTATATGGAAATGCAAGGGACTAAGAATAGGCAAATGATCTCTCAAAAGAAGAATGAAGTTGGAGGACTGACATGCCTCAACCACAAAACTTACTATAAAGCAATAGTAATCAAGACAGTGTGGTACTGGCCTAAGAACAGACGTATGGATCAATGGACTAGAATTGAAAGTTCAGAAATAAATCCATACATCTGTGATCAATTGATTTCTGACAAGGGTTGTCAAATTAGTTAAATGAGGGAAAGAATAATCTTTTCAGCAAATAGTACCAGGAAAACTGGTTATTCTACATACCCTCCCCAAAAAAGAATTTGGATCACCTCACTATATATAAAAATTAACTCCCAGTGGATAAAAGTCTAAGATTTAAAACTATAA
Source organism: Martes martes (assembly GCF_963455335.1). Taxonomy (NCBI): domain Eukaryota; kingdom Metazoa; phylum Chordata; class Mammalia; order Carnivora; family Mustelidae; genus Martes; species Martes martes. Next base: position 7,390,332 of record NC_137900.1, read on the forward strand.
GACTCTTAGGAAAAAAAATTGGCTTAAATCTTGTGACCTTGAATTAGGCAATGGTTTCTTAAATGTTATACCTAAAGCAAAGCCAATAAAGAAAAAAGACATATTAGACTTGATCAAAATTACAAACTTTTTTGCATCAAAAGAGTATCAAGAAAATGAGAAGACAACCCACAGAATGGGAGAAAATATTTGAAAAGCATGTTTCTGTTAAGAGTCTAGGATCTAAACTATATAAAGAACACTTACAACTCAATGAAAAAGCAATAGAATTGAAATATGAACTAAGTATTTGAATGAACATTTTTCCAAAGAAGATATAAAATGGCTAATAAGCACATGAAAAGAGGCTTAACCATCATTAGTCATAAGAGAAATAAATGCACATCAAAACCACAGTGAGATACCACTTCATACCCACAAGGATAATAATAACAGCAGTAATAGTAATAACAAAAAGACCAAATAACACTGGTGTTGGAGAGGATGTGGAGAAATTGGAACCCTCATCCATTGTTGGTAGGAATGTAAATCGTGCAGCTGGTGTGGAAGACAGTCTGAGAGTTCCTCAAAAATTTAAACATAAAGTTACCATATGACCTAGTGGTTCCATGCCTAGGTATATACCCAAGAGAAGTGAAGTGAGAGCATGCTCTAACAAAACATTTGGATAAGAATGTTCATAGCAGCATTATTTATGATAATAATAAAAAATGGAAGCAACCTAGCTGGTCAGTGGATAAACTAATGAAGAGATAAATTGTGGTCTGCCCATATGTTTGAATATTATTCGGCCATCAAAAGGAGTGCGGTATTAGTACATGCCATGACATGGGTGAACCCTGAACAAATTATGCTAAGTGGAAAAAGCCAGACACCAAGATCACATTTGAAAAGCCCAGAGTAGGTAAAATCATAGAGACAGAAAGGAAGTTAGTGGTTGGCAGGGACTGGAGGGAGAGAGAAATGGGGAGTGACTGCTAATGGGTCTAGAGTTTGTTTTTAAGGTGATGAAATGTTCTGAAATTTTATAATGATGGTTGTACGACCTTGTGAATTAAAAATAGCACTATATTTTAGTCTAAGATGGTGAATTTTATGGTATGTGAATTACATCTAAAAAAAAAAAAATCCTTGGTGAAAACCAGACTTATTGTCATGGTGTGCTAAAGATCGTACTTTCAGTGACCTGCAGGCATTTCAGCTCTTGGGTAGCAAGCCTTGACGCGTGCTAGATGCCAGAGAGCTTACCTTCTAACACAGCAGAGTCTGGAACATTGTAACATTTCTCAGTGCTTGCTTTTCTGAATTGAACTTGTGCCCTTTAGCATTCCTCCTAATTTTGTGTAACTTTATATAAGGACCAAAGACCAGCTTGAGAGAAAGTAAGTTAAAATACCAGGAAAAAAAAATATATATAAGGAAGAAATATATATATATATATGAAAAAATAATAAATTTGAGCTCTATATGTAGGTCCATGATGGAGAACAATTATTTTTTAATTTAAATTACCTTTCCAGAGTGATTTAAGGACTCATTACAGTAAGAAATATTTCACACAGGACTGGGAATATGGAGAAATTAGGGCATGCTTTAATCTGCTGTATAAACAGTAGTGTCTAATACATTCAATAAACCTAAGTTAAAATTTTTGTGTGATTTGATAATTGGACAGTAAACACATTCCAAATTACATTATTTTTTCTCTACTGTCAACTACTTTAAGACCAGAGATATATATTGTATATTTAATGAGTATACATATATGTATCTGTACATGGATTTTAGGCTAGTATTTCAAGTGTTGCAGGTCTGTGGTGGGAAGACTGGTCCTCACCACGTGTCACAGTGATGGGAACTTTAGGTTAGAAATAGGGCAGAGGAGAGAGATGTAGGAGGAAGAAATTCTTGCCTATAGTACTTCAGAGGGTGGCCTTAGTCTAAATGGCGGATGGAGTCTGTCATCAGTACACAGTATCAAGTTCCAGATTTATCAGAAAAATTAAACAGATACAGATTGAGTTAGGAAAAAGAAAGGCAGATGGTCAAGTTAGGAAAGCTTACTACTCAACATACAGCATGGTATTTTAAAATAATAGTGAGTTAGGAAGATATGCATAAATTACTATTTATGAACTTACACTTATTTCTTTGGAAACCATTTTAGGGAAATGTGGGAAGACAAACACACTCAGTCTTGATGCTTTCATTCTTTATGGTGCACTTACTGAGTTCAGTGTCAGATACATTCCGGTAATTCCCTAGAGTACAATTTCAGTGCGCTGAAATATACAGGCACACGTTTCATTTTCTGTGCCTTTCAATTCAGTATAATATTAAGTGATTATTACCACTTCAAGGCATATGAGATACATACTACCTCTCATTTTTTTGTAAAAATAACTTCTGTTTTCTTATTAAAAAGCTATACATATTTATTACTGAAAAACTGAAAAAATGGAGACAAGTAAGAAGATAAACCACAATTCTACCTATCAAATTAAAAAAACCACTATTGAAGCTGCAATGCCTATGCTCACAGACACTTCTAGGTGTATAATTTTTTTCTTTATAAAATCAGAGTTATGCAAAACGTTTCATTTAAAAATTTCATTTAAAATACGTAAGGAACAACCATCCACATTAATAGTTTTGGCAATTTCATGGTGTTCCCATCTAGATTATTGTGATCTACTTAATTACTCCCCCATTACTTGACATTTAAGTTTTTCCAGTTTTTCAAAAATACAAGCAGCACTACAATGGAGAGAATTGTAATTAAATCTTTCCACACTATCTTTATTATATTCTAAGTGCAAACTCATCAAACTGAAATTACTGGGTCAGAGGGTGTGAGTATTTTAAAAACTTTTGATATACATTACCAAATTGCCCTTCTAAAATATTCTTTTACACTGTCATCATATAAGGATATTCTCTCTCTATGTAAACCCACATTCACTGAAGACAGAAAAATATCTTCACAAATTTGGTAGAAATGTTAGTTATCTCTTTGTGGATCTTTAAATATATTATCCTTTTATTAAATATTATAGCATATTTCCAGTTTGTAATTTGTCTTAAATTTGCATGCCTTCAAAAGATAGGTTGTCACATGTATTTGGTTTTGTTTTCATGGCTCCTGTCATTGGTATAACGCCTGAAAAATGTATCCAAACATTCTACAGCCCAAGGTTATAGAGCAGTTTACCTATATTTTCTTCTATTGCCTTTATGCTTTCTTTTTTTGTAAATAAATATTTAATCTAATTTGTATAATTATTTTAAATTATATTTTATATATTTTGTTATATTTATATACATTATTTGATATATATTTTATATATTTAATTATAATTATTTTAATTATATTTTTAATTATCTAATGATTTATATAATAGTAATTGTATAATTATAATTAAGAATAAGAGGTAAATATATAACTATTTTTATCCCATAAATGTTTATCCAGTTGTCTCAAAATAATTATTAAACCATTTTGTCCCCACTTACTTGTGTTTTCTTAAGTTACAAAGTAATTCAAATTATTTGAAGACTTGCATTGTGTTCTACAAAACACGCTGATCTAGACATTGAAGAATCTTTCTGTGACTGCAGTAAAAATGCAAGTGCTGCATCAGATCCAGTCTCCTAAAGGAATTCTTGATTTCTTTATAAAGTGAAGGTGGGGGAGCGAAATTATCATTTGACTGCCCGTGAGGGTTCTATTCCCCATCTTGTCATCCTTTCTTCAAACCTAGCATTTCTTGGAAAATTCTAAAGCAAGATCACCTGCATTAAACAGCACTAGAAAAACATTTCCTAGTTGCTCCCTACTTGTAAAAGAATATAGAAGATATTCTACATTTTAAAATTCTTGTTGGCTTCTTATATCGCTTAGGAAAATAAGATATTAACTGCTTTTGCACTTAGAAGAAAATCAATAGCATTAAGGAAAACGGGAAATCCTTCCTAAATCATTGATTTTTATGAAAACCAGTAGAACATGAAGCTGAATTCACTGAATACTTGATTAGATCAGTTCTTTGTTTTCCCCTTATGTACACGAAGGAGCAAAAACATTAAATCATATCTTTCTCCAGGGTAAATGAAGCAGTCATTGAATTAAGCTTATTTTAGGAGCATCAGAAATTCCTTTTGCATGGGAAAGAGATGTAGTCCAATGCCTAATCGTTTTAATGGTGTTTTGAGGTCTACTACTCACATCTAGGAATTTTATTTTTTAGTTAACGAAGCTGCTGAGAATATAGTCATGTGTTCTATAAAGGAATTAATGAATAGGAAGGAATAAGAAAAAGAGATATGTGGTGTGACATAAAAACAGGGTGGGGAATTCTCATTTTTGGGCGGTTAGATCAGTCCCTCAGACTTCCTTGGCCATGAGTCATCCTGGGGTCTTGGTAAGATACACAGTCTGGTCTAGAATCTGGGCGTAGGCCTGAGCGTCTACGCTTCTGACAAGCTTCAGGTGATGCTAAGGCTGCTGGTCCATCCCTGGGCCCCCTCGGAGTGGCAACAATATACAGGAACTCGAGTTCTTTTTGGTTCTCCAATTCTAGGCTTAACTAACAGAAAGAGATTCTCTGGTTGCTTGGTAAAGAGATGCTTTGGGCTTCGTTTTGCCAAGTACACATCTGTTTCAATGTGTGAGTCCTCCACACGTCCAGATTCTGGACCCTCAGATAACTTACTTACCACCTGAAGATAATAAGGAAGGTGATAGCGTGTTCTCAGAGTTCTCCAGGCAGAAATAGCCAATAGAACTTTGGTAGTGCTGAGAAATGAGAATGCCATTTGTGTGCGTGCAGGGGAGTCCGGTGCAGAGTCGTGCACTGGGTAGCAAAGACCAGTCACCACGGAGTGTATCTGCAGCCACCTAGCCGAACTCCATAAGAGCTGCTTCTGATTTGCCAAGAGTTTCAGAAGCCGTGACCAGTTTTGGTATGTTTTCTAATCTATGGTATTATGATGAGTATGTGCAAGAGGGTGTGTGGGCATGAATGTGCCTGTGTATGAATTGGCAGATAATTGAAGGTTTTTGGAATCAGTGTTGTAAGGCAAATGTAACAGACTGAAGATAATCCTGACTTTGCAGATTTCCACTGGCAGGGAGGTTAAAGGAAGATGAAATTCTAGTACCAGACTTGCTGTGAACTGACGGTGAGGTCTTGGAGAACTCACAACCTGGGCTGCATGCCCTCACTGTTAAGTGAATGAGTTGGATGGAATGATCTCAAGTGTCCTTCAAGTCAATAATTTTATAAAAAAAGAGCATGGTTTAAAATCTAAACTTAGTTTTGAGCCAGAGTGTCACCTTAAAAAAAAATACAGTGTCCACAGTAGCCAAACTATGGAAAGAACCTAGATGTCCATCAACAGATGAATGGATAAAGAAGATGTGGTATATATATACAATGGAATACTATGCAGCCATCAAAAGAAATGAAATCTTGCCATTTGTGACGACGTAGATGGAACTAGAGGGTATTATGCTGAGCTAAGTAAGTCAATCAGAGAAAGACAATTATCATATGATCTCCCTGATATGAGGAAGTTGAGAGGCAATGTGGGGTGTCTGGGTGTAGGAAAGGAATAAATGAGACAAGATGGGATCGGGAGGGAGACAAACCATAAGAGACTCTTAATGTCACAAAACAAACTGAGGGTGGTGGGGGGAGGGGGTTAGGGAGATGGTGGTGGGATTATGGACATGGGGGAGGATGTGTGATATGGTGAGTGCTGTGAAGTGTGTAAACCTGGCGATTCACAAACCTGTACCCCTGGGGCTAATAATACATTATATGTTTATTAAAAAATTTAAAAAAATACATTTTGATCTCTGATTCTGAAATTGTTTGTGATAGGAACACAAAAGGAACTTCTTTCCTTTTAGCAATCGTCAGTATAATTTTCATTCCTATATAGTCGGTTTGTTTTTTTTACTCTCTGGCTTTTTTCATGATTTTTCTCCTTGTTTGGTATAGTGACGTTTTACCAGTGTCTGTAAATACGGAATTTATTTCCCTTTACCCTGATGGTAACTCTTGCTTCTTGTATATGGTGATGCATATTTTCATAAGTTTCAGCACATTGTCATCCGTTATATTCCCAAGTATTATTCCTCCCCTAGTCCTTTTATTCCCTTCTCCTAGAATTCCTATTAAGTGTATATTAGATATCCTTATTATGGCCTCAGTTTCTTAACTGATTTCATGTTTTCTGTCTTTTTGTTTTTCTCTGAGGCAATCTAGAAGGTTGCCCAACTTGTGTTTTCTGTTCAGTTCTTTCTTCAGCTGTATCTAATCTGTTTTTAAACTCATCTATTGTTTTAGTTTTTTAACTTAAGTTCTAAAATTTCTGTTTGGCTCTTTTCCAGTTCACTCATGTACCTCTTTCATCATGTTAAAGACAGTTATTATATTAACAACAAATTTTCTGAAAAAGAAATAAAATGATCCTGTTTGTAATAACATCAGAAACAATAAAATACTTAGGAATAAATTTAACCAAGAAGGGGAAAGATCTCTACCATGAAAACTACAAAACACTGATGAAAGAAAGTGAATAAGACAGAAATAAATAGATATTCTGTGTTCATGGATTGGAAGAATTAATATTGTTCATATGTCCATGTTCCCCAAAGCCATCTATAGGTTGAGCATAATCCCTATCAAGATTCCAATGGCGGGGCGCCTGGGTGGCTCAGTGAGTTAAAGCCTCTGCCTTCGGCTCAGGTCATGGTCTCAGGGTCCTGGGATCGAGCCCCGCATCGGGATCTCTGCTCAGCAGGGAACCTGCTTCCTCCTCTCTCTCTGCCTGCCTCTCTGCCTACTTGTGATCTCTGTCTGTCAAATAAATAAATTTAAAAAATCTTAAAAAAAAAGATTCCAATGGCATCATTATAGGAGTAGAAATAGAAATTCCTTTTTTTTTTTTTTTGAGAGAGAGAGGGAGCATGTGCATGTCCACATGTGGGGGAAGTGGGGAGGGACAGAAAGAATCCTAAGCAGGATCCACTCCCAGCACGAAGCTGACATGGGGCTTGATCTCATGAACCCAAGATCATGACCTGAGCAGAAATCAAGAGTCAGATGCCTAACCAACTGAGCCACACAGATGCCGTAGAAAAAAACAATTCTAAAACTTATATGCAATCACCGAAGACCTCAAATAGCCAAACCAGTCCTGACAATAAGCACAAAGCCAGAGGCATCTTGCTTCCTACTTTTGAGTTGTGCTGCAAAACTGCAGTAGTCAAAGCAGTATGGTACTGGCCTGAAAACAGAAGTCTCGGGCAATGGAACGGAATCGAGATCCCCGAAATAAATGCATGCATATGTGGTCAATTAATGTATGGCTGCTGGAGTTTGAAGTAGGCTTTTAAGAGTAGCTAAGATTAGGTAGTAAAAGCCGGGAATATTTACACCTCATTGCTTTGAAAACAAGATCTCAGAACTCATGTATTGAGAAATTTTGAAATGCCTTTATCTGTCTTTTCCCTCTTTCTTTTTACTTGTCACAGGGAGCTGCATGATGCGGAACCGTGAGAGTAGACAGTAGCAGTCCAGACCGAGGGGAGCTTAAGTAAATAGCCTGGGAACTCTCAGCCTCAGTATTGCTGTTTAGAGAATAGGCATAAGGAGCCCTGTCATACGACCAGCAGTGAGGAAGAGATGAGATAAAGGATATGAAGGTACCCTACAGAGGATGGCCAGCCGCCCCATTTTTCCTTGTGTTCCTCTGAGCAACTGTTGTCAATCAAAATGGCGACATTAATTGCAGTAGATGAAAACACAAGAGGGTCCCTGTCCTGCTGTTCCAATGCAGACTGATGTATTAACTTAACTAGTCCACGGGGCAAGCCATGCAAGACCACTTCTCATTTCCGGGTCGGCCCTGTGTCTGCGTGGCATGTTCATTCACCAGCCTTTACCGGGGGCTCTTCCCCACTCACTGGAATGATCTTTCCCTCCTTTATCCCTTTCTCCTTGGCAAATCTTACTTTTTCTTCTGAGGCTCAGGTCCAGAATAATGCCTCCTGTAAAAAATCTCGCGGGCAAAAATCGTTGCTTGTTTTCCTGGGGTTCTGTAGCATTTGAGCAGGCCTCTTCTCCTTGCACCGGAGCTCTCTCAAGGCTGGGGCTACAGTTTATTGATCTTTCTCTGCATCTTCCTGTAGTGCCAGTCGACAGTGACTGGCTTCTAGCAGATGCTCGTAAATGTTAGCCGCGTGTCTGAACGAGTCCCCTAACCAGGGCTTGCACACATCTGGTTCCACAACATCTGCCGTACGGTAAAAACAAGCAGAATCCCAAGAACAGCTCTTGACAGCGAAGTTGTTATTTTATATCCTTTCTTGGGAAGCTCCCACTTTTTTGTTGTCATAGCTGGTAAATCCACATTGGAGCAATTATCCTCAATTGAATGACGAGGAGAAGACAGTTTACAGTCTTTACAAACCACAAGGAGAAAGCTAGTGATCTGAGAAAATGCTGCCTAGACAGAATGTAGACTCCATGATATTTAGTTACCCTAAAGAGACATTCACAGTGAAATTAAATTTAAATCTAAGAGAAGCAACTTCTCTAGGAAGAGGAGGAGGATTTCACATTTTTATGGAGAAACGAGGAAGTCAGCCTTTTCTTTTTCTTTCTTTTTTTTTTTTTAAGATTTTATTTATTTGTCAGAGAGAGAGAGTACACACAAGCGGGCAGAGAGGCAGGCAGAGAGAGAGAGGAGGAAGCAGGCTCCCTGATGAGCAAGGAGCCTGATGCGGAACTCGATCCCGGACCCCAGGATCATGACCTGAGCCGAAGGCAGCGGCTTAACCAACTGAGCCACCCAGGCATCCCGGAAGTCAGCTTTTTCTCTTAATCTCATATTGTAACCAAAAAAACATTTCATAAACCAAAAGATCCCAATCATTTGCCAGAGCTGGAAAAAAGTCAACTAAAAAAAAAAAATGCCAGGTTCTGACAAAGTTCAGTTGACACTTTGGTATCTGTAATGTTCTGAGGTTTCATCTTCTTTGTTTTTTTCATGTGGTTTAGAAAGCTACTTCGGTGACTGTATTGACTTACTTGTTTTAATTTGATACGTATGGATCAATTCTATATGCTGAGTGGTGTGCTGGCTGGAAGGAGGAAACCTGTATGTGGTGGGAAAAAGTTGAGGTTAAAAAACGAACAAGATCTGCTGCTATTTTCCTAGAATTTCTAGGGGTCTCTGGCTCCCAGTCACTTTCCCACCTTGAGAAATGGCAGGGGGAGCTGAAGGATTACTCTGACAAGCGTTGTAAATAAATTTGAGGGAGCAGTAGCCTCCTAGGGAAGCTGTTAGGGAAGTGGCATACTATTTCATTAAAGACAGAATGAGAACTTACTTCCTCCTGATTTGAAAATATTGGTCACAGAGGTGTTTAATATTTCATTATGGAGTTAGTTTTGGTGTTTATTTGTTCTGTCTGCTGTGGTCGTGTGTGGAGAGAAGGATACAGAAGCAAAGAGGAAATGGTGAAAAAAATATTTTAAAGCTGATTCAGAGGCTACAAAGATTAGAAAGATGTGCTAAGTTTGTCTTTTTACTTTGTTTTTAACAATGGATATGGCAGATAGTCCATGAGCTTGAACGGAGTGAACTTGAATCTGAACTTGAGTGATGCCAGTGATGGTTCCAGTCATGTTAGCAATTGTGGTCCCTGCTGTGTACCAGGTCCTCCAGGGGAATCAGAGATGGAGAGGTCCCAATTTCTGCTCACGAATGGTGTGACATCTTGTAAAATGAATAAGGTGCGGGTGCAAATTAGAGAAGAAGCTACGGCCATAAGGGAGGTATGAGGAGCTCTTGGGGCAGTGAGGTAAGGGAGATACATATGCCAGTTGGGTTCAATCACGGAAGGTACTATGGAGGTGGTGGCATATGAAATGGACTTTATAAATTGGGTGATATTTTCAGTAACAGAAGGGGAACCATATCGCTTTAGAGGTCCCACTCTTGAACTTTACATCCTTACTGCCTCCATAATAATGAGCCCTTTTTGGAGATCAGCCAGTTGTTAGTTTGGCTATATAGCATATGTGTAGGGGTTAGGAGTTGTTTGGGGAGAAGCAGGAAAGGGGCTTGAGGGGTTTACAGTTTCAGTAGTGGTCTGTGCTTTAACATTCAGTGTGTGGGGTGAAGGGGTGGGGGTGGGGGGTTCTGTGAAAGTTTGAGCGGAGCTTTACAGTGACTGCACATGTGCCTCATTAATTGTAATCTGGAAGCTTGGAGTGATATGAACTCATTTGTAGTTGCAAGAGAGATTACAGTGGAGAGACTCAGAATCCTGAGGTCGAGCCCCATGTCGGGCTCCACCCTGCTCACACGTGTTCTCTGTCTCTCAGTCTCTCTTTTAAAAAACCATAGAATGAGCAAGGAGGTCAAGGCAGTCAGTGAATGTGTTCTTAGACTTGACCCAGAAAGATGATCCATAAAAGGAAATACTTGATAAATTGGGTCTCATCAAAATTCAAAACTTTTTATAGACAATCCTGTTAAGAGGATGAAAAGTCAAACTACAGGATGGGAGAAAATACTTGCAAACCACGTATATATATAACAAAGGACCCATATCTAGAACATAAGAGGAACTCTGGAAGCCCCACAGTTAAAAAAAATAATGGGTAAAACACATGAACAGAAGCAGATATACAAATGGTAAATAAGCACGTGAAAAATGTTCAGCATCATTAGTCATCAGGGAAGTGCATATTAAACCCACAATGAGATAACACTGCACAACGATAGAAATGTGTAAGCACAAAATAGTGACAACACCAAATGTTGTCAAGGATGTGGAGAAACTGGATCATTCGTCCATTGCTGATGGGGATTTGAAACGGCACAGCCACTCTGGGAAACAATTTGATAGTGTCTTATAAAAAACTGTATGTGCAATTACTGTCTTTATAAAAGTTCAGTAAAATGATATTCACATAGGGGCGCCTGGGTGGCTCAGTGGGTTGGGCCCCCTGCCTTCAGCTCAGGTCAGGATCCCAGGGTCCTGGGATCGAGCCCCGCATCCGGCTCTCTGCTCAGCGGGGAGCCTGTTTCCCTTCCTCTCTCTCTGCCTGCCTCTCTGCCTACTTGTGGTCTCTGTCAAATGAATAGATAAAATCTGTAAAAAACAATGATATTCACATAAAAATAAACAACAGAAAAGTATTGAAGTCAAATGCCATACAGAGAAAAAAGGCAGGAGGGGACAAAATAACATCCCCACCAATAATGAAAACATGCTAGAAAAGTAAGTGCTCTAAAATGTGTCTGAAAGGTTAAATTTTTTTTAAAAAATCAGAGAAATTAAAAAAATTTACACAAGACATGCAAGAATAACATAAAGAAGAATTAGCAAACTCATAAACAAAATGATAGAATTCAAGAATATACTTAGGAATAAAATAAATAATTAAAAGTAAAATAATTTGAGAAGTGAAGATTAAATTAGAAGCAACAAGAAATATGTCAAATAAGGGAGAAAAGATGGAAAAATATTTAAATGTAAAAAGAAGTAAAAGGGAGTCAAAAGAAAGTTATAAATATCAATGCTCAGCACAGATGATCCAACACATACACACACGAGAGTCTGGGAAGAAGGTAACAGAGCAAAGACATAAAACAAATACAAAAATTATAACTGAGAAAATTTTGCCAACATAAAAAAATTGAAAATACCTATTGAAAGAATAACTTTATACCTGAAAATACGGACCTAGAATGGCTAGCATAAGACACATTCTGGCAAAAATGACTGACCTTTAAAGAAAGAGACGACCCTTTGGACATCTGGGCAACATTATTAGCATTTTATCCACAAGTGCCAGAAAAGTCGATTACCATCAGTCTTTTTGCTGGTAACACGATTCCCTAGAAGAAAATGGAGAACATACCAGAGATCCACAGAGAAAGAAAATGTGAACTGGGGATTCTATATCCAGAAAAACCTGACCTTCAAAAATGTAAAAGACAAAGACAACGATTGGCATGCAGGAGTTCGGGGAGTGTTGTTCCCACGACCCTTCTTAAGCAATGTACTGAAGAACTTGTTTCCCTGAGCCCTAGAGATTCTACTAGCGGGAGGGTATGTGCTATGGTGAGCGCTGTGAATTGTGTAAGACCGATGAGTCACAGACCTGTACCCCTGAAACAAATAAAACATTATATATATATATATATATATATATATATATATATATATATTTAATATATAAATATAATATAAATATAAATAGATATTTAATATATATAAAATATATAAATATATATTTATATAAATATATAATTTATATATATTATATATAATTTATATAAATATATATAAAATTTATATATATATATATTTTAAGATTCTAGTAGACAATGACTGTGGACAACCATACTTAGAGAGGCATGTACTAGGAACTGGCGGGGAGCACGGGATCGTAGCCGGATGGTGGCTGAAGGGAGACATGGTACTGTGTGCTGGTTGTCTAATGCCAGGCTGCAGATCTAGTATAACTAGAATACAACACATAGAGGAAGGAGTTAGCACTTGCCTAAACACCCCACAAAACCCAAAAAAACCAACCCAAACTGAACCAACAATCAGACAACTGTTTCAGCAGTCACATTGGGTGATGATAGTTTTGGTTTCCTGACACTGATGTCTTTTTTTTTTTTTAATCCATTTTTAAAAATTTAATTTCTTTTCAGTGTAACAAAATCCATTGTTTATGCACCACACCCAGTGCTCTATGCAATACGTGCCCTCCATAATACCCGCCACCAGGCTCCCCCAGCCTCCCACCTCCTGCCCCTTCAAAACCCTTAGATTGTTTTCCAGAGTCAGAAATTGGAGGGGGAGACGAACCATGAGACACTACGAAGTCTGATACTGATGTCTTAATGGCCAGGCTTCCATTTCTTTGTCTCTATCTCACCCATGGATGCTACCTTGATTCTCAACTCTGAAACCTCCTCCAAAGCCCTGTCTTGAATTTCCCACGTACCTTCCCGTTCTCTTCATTTCTTTTCTGCTGTTCACTCTTGGCCCTCTTCAACCTGAATCAATCAATCCATTTTCAGTTTTTACTCAGCAAGCGAGAGCCTAGGATCAAATCTTTCAAACACAAAATTCTCCGGAGGAGAGGGAGAAGCTGTGATGTATCCTTTATTGCTATTTTGTCATGTCTCATAGGAAACCATGTGGTTAATACCATCAGCTGATGCCAATTTTAATATTAGATTTTGGGGGTTCTGTAATCCTGTGCTTTTTCCTTTACACTCCTTTCCTGTGGTTAAAGTTGCTAGAAACAATAACTGCACACTTATCTGTATACTTTATTCCATCTATAGAGGTGCTGTTCTACAATCATGTAGCTCTCTATTTCTAGAAAACATATTCCTTAGGCAGCCTAACTTCATATTTCTAGACTAAAATACTAAAATACTAAATAGGAAAATACTAAAAGGGTCACTTAGCAAAGAATTGGCACCAATGCCATATTATTAACTGTCATAAATACCATGAATACTCTTCTTTCCAGAAAAAAAAAAATCTAAAATATATCTATTTTAGAACCTCTGTTCTAGACCATACCTGATACGTAAAGTTTTTGGTCAGCCAGCATTGTAACTTTCATATGGAGGGTGGTCTTTTGCATTTGCAAGGACTGAAAGAGGAGGGTACCAATGCGGAGCAGAAGACAAATATTGCTTAATAGAGCCAAGAGCAATTCTCTTGATCTTACTCTGTGGCATTTTCCATGTTTACCTGTCAAATGGATGGAGCATGGATTTCTTTGTGTGTCTCTGGGAATCGTCTCAGATGAGGGTAGGTAGAAGATAGAACAGGCATCTGGACCACCACCATCACGATGTTCCTTTGAGAAGCTTCTAGGAGAGCAAGTGGCATTTTCCTAGGGAGGGAGCAGCAAGGCTCTTTGCTTTTCTAAAGCTGCCTCAATTTTGTGCACATGGGCTTAACAGTGCTTGTGACTTCACTACTACCCGCAGATCAGGCCTTGCCCTTTGACGAAATAAGCAAAGCAATTGTTCAAAAGCAGAATGACAGTAAGTACACAGAAACACCCAGCCTTCTGTACCACTGAGAAGATGAAAGGAGATGTTTATAAGGAGTCAGAATGTTCTGCAGATGTACTTCTTATAAATGGTAATAATAACTTTGTCGGGAGAAAGATGCCCTGAACCTTAGATCTCCACGTCACCCCCACTTGTCATCAGTGTGATCGTATTTCACGGTCATGGATTTATATGTGTTCCCAACAACTCTTTATTGTATTCCTTAATTTTTCTGACACAGATCCTTTAAATTTAGAAAGACACATTTCTCAGTTGGTGAAATACGTTACCGTAAGATAGCTGCACTTAATACTGCTCACATAGTTCACAGAAGTCAACTAGAATGTTTGTTTTATGTACTAACATGGTCTAAGGATAGGAAAGGAAATCAGTACCAGTTAGAAGATCAGCAAACAGAAAACACGACGAAATCTTCATTTCTATGAATGATCTTGAAAATGAGAATTGAGATAACACTTGTGTCGGGTGCATTTATTCCTAGATCAGTTGGCTACATTTACTCCTAAATCAATATTTTTGAATTAGTAAACTACCAGTTAATATCTAATACATAAGAGAATTAAAAGAATGGTAATACCCACCACAAATGAGATTGTGGTAAAATACACTAGTGATGGTAGCATATCTTTTATTGGATTGCTTATATTTTCTGATTGTTAAAAATAAATAGTCTCATAGAAAACTCAAACAAGGCAGAACCTTATAAAGGGAAAAATAAAAATGATCCCAAATCTCTCCGTGCAGAGAAAACCGCTGATGACATCTTGGTGGGTCTCTTTTTCAACAGCTCTCTCTGAAGATAAACACATTAAATTGCTACAATAACATTACACATGCTGTTTTGTAACCTGAACATGGAGGCCTCATGTTCCACTTAACCAATTATGTACACAGTGGTAGACTCCACTTCTTTGCATTTTCTCATGATAGTAAACAACTCTAAGATGAACGTCCTTAACTATATACTCATTCACACTTGATAAAGTACATCCTGGAGGAAATGATTGAGCAGAATGTCCAGCAAAGATTACATAGACTTTACATTTTGAACCCTATGGGCAGGCTACCTCCTAGAAATTTATATTCCCAGTAATTGCTATTCACTGTTGTCTCATACCCTTTCCAGTATTTGATATTATTAGTATACATTTTTAAAAATATTGACAGTGAGAGGTAAAAATTTAGACCTCATTCTTTTAGTACGCATTTCTTTGAATATTATTGTAATTCATTATTCACGTTTTTTTTTTTTTTTTTGCTATTGGCATTTTTCTAGTTGTCATTTACCTACCAATTCCTCTACTAACTTTTCAATAAGGATGCTTGTTTTTTCCTATTTTTTAGAGTAAACTGTTTCTTGGAGATAGTCAGTCTTCGTTGGGTGTGCTGAAAATATTTCCCCAGCTTATTGCTTTTTTATTTTGTTTAAAGTATTTATTTATTTATTGCCAAATGTAGATTTAAAAAAATTAAGTAGTTACCAGTACTTACTGGGTTTTATGGCATACTTAAAAAGACCCGTTCCACCCATATATAAACAGAAGATAGGAGAGGATGTAGGAAAGAGGACATATGGGCAGGCATTTTACAATGTCTGAAAGTGGGATAAAACAGCACCTCATTTTATACCCTAACCAAATCACAACAGAAAAAAACAAACAAATAACAGCAAAATAAAAAAAAATTCTGACCATATCTGGTTTAGGAGAACTGAACCAGATAAATTTTGAAGCTTTCTATCTCTGCTGGGATGGCATACAGTCAATATATGGAGAAGTGCTTTCACTGATCCAAAAAATATTTATTAAGGACGGGGTACTATGCTGGGTTTTGGTTCAGAGAAAAAAACATAATGATTTGGAAAAAGAAAACAAGATCACTCCCGCCCGCACAGAATTCACAGACTGCAAGGTACTGTAGAAGATTAGCATCCATCCCTCATCCTACTCCAACACCATGAGAAAACAATTGGTCAATGCAGAAAATCCTGATTTCTTGGTTGGGGAGGGGGAACCCATTTCTTGTGATTTAAAGAAAACACATTGTCTAGAAGAGCCCAAGCTCCCTTCTTCTGCGTCTCTTCACAGCTGCCTCTCTGCAAGGAGACACTGATGCCTTTGACACACGGCCTGGGCTGTAATAATTAAACCTGTAATCACGCTTTACGCCAAGAAAATGTTTTCAAAACATCTGCACTCTTTAAGCAGCCAAGATGTTTTCTGAAAAATATTTGTGAAAGCTTCCATCAGGAAGTATTCATTCATTTGAAGTAATGGATGAAAATATTTGAAAATATTTGGTCATCTTAACTGTGTGTGTGTGTTTTGAATTTGTGTATATGAATGGGCCACATACTTGTGTAAAAGAATTTTATATATAACTATGTTTTAAAGTTAAAACACTTCCTGTATTTGATTTTGTAAGGGAGAATGGGAGGCATTAAGGATGGGAGCTAAGATCTAGTCTAGGATGAGAGAAACGACCATAGCCCCATATAGCCCATTGTCCCAACCATATCATCAGGATTTTAAAAATTATTTTCGCCTTTATTATTCAGTCTTCACAAAAAGCTTGGGAAATAAATATCAATATTTTTATTTTACATAGTGAAATAATGTGGCTAAGCGTGATTAGGCGATTGAAGTCCCTAGGTTAGTAAATATCAGAGATGATATTTACCAAACCCCAAGTTTATTACTTTTGCCACCACTCTACAGCCGCCCCAGTGCTCAAGGCCTGCTTAACTTGTAAAAGGAGGAATAGCGAGTTACTTCCCAATTATCCATGCATGAACCTGATGAGAGCCTAGCCACTCACCGCGGGCCCTGCTTGCAGAAACCGAGCACCCTCTTTATTGCGCTTGCCTTGGCCCAGTGTGGTAAGAGCATTAGCGGGCTTCAGAGTCAAATTTAATCTTAGGCTTTAATCCTGGTTCTACCCTTACTAGCTGTGCACATTTGGACCTGAGCTCTCTGCCTCGCCTCTACCCAGGAACACTGGCAGCGACTGCACTTCCAAGGAAGACCGTGTGAGCTCTCTGGCATATACTAGGTGCTCAGGAATCACCAGAGGGACATTACTTGGGCTCTCCCAGGATGCCTTCAAGAGACACAAAACCCTCCGGGGAATACGAGGTTTAAAGGGAGTGGGGCCCTGGACATAAAAGCAAGAGCCACTAAGAGTTTTGACTCTGTGCTAACCCACATGCAAAGAACTGCTACGGGGCCACAGTTAATTCCCGTTTTATCTCGGATCCTCCTACTGCCGTACGTCTCACGAGGGATTCTATTACGAAAGAAATGGGGAGCCTTGAAAAAAGGAGAGAAATGTAGGGATGGCATTGCTGAACCTTTTTACAATGCTCAAAAATGGATTTTCCTAATCCCCACCCCTTTTTTTTCCATCCTCTATAGCCGATGGCGTGTGTGTCTTCAAATGCTTACTCAACAGAGACACTGAATGTTGCCGCGTGGGGAAGGAATCCGTCTTGATTACACTGGGATACAACAGCATTTTGCTGAAGTTTGAGTCTCCCACTGGTAAGTTTGGGGCCTGTCCTGACCCCTTCCTTGCCTTTCCTGAGGACAAGTCTCCGGACTGGTTAGCTTTGCTGTTACTGGCTGGTTGGCTTTTGGCAGCGTGTTTCCTGATGTGACCTGTCATGGACTGAGAGAAGGATTTGAAACTGGTGCTGCACTTACTTGATCCCGTGGCTGGGGATTAACCAGCCTTTTCCTAGACTATGAGGATGTTTTTATTCTTAACCGCCTCCTCCCCCTTTGGCCCTCCTTCCTCCAGAGCTGTGGGAGAGGCGGCCACCAAGGATGGTCCCGGTCTTCCATCACTCTGTTGCTTCTCCTTGACGACGAGGCTGTTCGCAGAAATGTGACTTTTCAATTTGAGTGGCATTCAGAATGATTCCGTCTTGTTTTCGTACCTTTGAATCACTGGTTGTTCATTTTTAGACTCTAGACGACGAATATCAAACAAGCAGGGAGGTAAACTGAAGTAAAATTTAGTGTTTTAAGAAAGGAAGAAAAGACACTCTGGAAGAGGTCAGCTCTGATAAAGAAATTAAGGCTAGCAGTGCCTTGGGTCTGCGTTAGATGTTTGATGGTCTTTTCTTTGACTTGATATAAACTGATTCTTTGTACTTAACGGTGTTAATCCTGACAACGTAAAGTATTAGCAGTGGTATGTGTTCTCCTCAGGTTAGCTGAAGTACCCTAAGCTGTTTCATTATCAGTAACTACTTGGGATAAAGAAATTAATCTGGTTTCTTATTTTGAAATTCCACTCACATGGGCATCAGCTAGAGCGAGGAATTTGCTCAACACACGTCTGTCCATTTGTCCATCTTATGTGTATACTGCATTTTGGAGTAAATTATAGTAACCATTATAGTAACCATTCTGCCACCATGTACTTCCAGCTGCATATCATTAACTAGAATTCAAAATTTGTTTCTAATTTTTTTCTATTAAAGTTAAATTTACATACCTCACAATGCACAAATCTCAAAAACACCATCATTCCTAAGAGTTGCCTCATAGCCTTTCCCCATCACTCCTTAAACCTGTCCTTCCAGGGGCAATTACTGCTCTGATTTTCTTCTAACCAAGATTAGATTTGACTTGGATTTGACTAGAACTTCCTATAATGGGATCATTCAGTGTACACTCTCTTTAATAAGGTCACTGAGCATATTTGGAGACATCCATGTTGTTGCTAGTGTGAGTAGTTTGTTCACTTTTATTACTAGGTAATAGTCACAATTCGTATATCCATTCTCATTTCGGTGAATATTGAGACTATCTCCAGGTCTCGGCTATCGTGAGTAAGGTTGCTATAAATATTCTCATACCAGTCATTTTGCAGACGTATATTTTTTTCATTTCTTTTTTGATCAATACCAGGAGGTAAAATTGCTGGGTCATAGAATAAATGCATGCTTAGTTCTCTAAAAAACAGCCAGAATCTTTTCTAAAGCGATTGGTCTGTTGTATACTCCCACCAATAATGGATGGGAGTTGTTCCACATCTTTGCCAGTATTTGGTCTTTCAGTCTATTAAATTTGTTTTCCATTTTGTAAAAATTAATTAATTAATTAACTAATTAACTAAGTAAATAAAACTTTCTCCATTTTGGTAGACATGTGGTTGAATCTCACTGTGGTTTTAATTTACATTTTCCTGATGCCTAGTGATATTAAGCATTTTTCATGCGCTTATGAATTCAAATCATTTACTTGTTACTAAGTGGTTATTTGTCTATGGAGTTATTGTTCTTCATGTATGCGGGACACCAGGCACATGTCAGACACACAGTTCACGCACATTATCTCCTAGCTTGGAACTTGCTTACTCATTTACATAGTGATGTCTTATGTTGAAAGAAGTTTTCAAATTTGGTGACGCCATTTTTTTCCTTATTGATTTCAGTATCCCAAGAACTTTCCCTACCCTCAAATAGTGAATGATTTCTACTGTATTTCCTTCTAGAAGTTTTAAAGTTTAATTTTTGTATTTCATTATTTTTTGTGTGTTTATTATTATTTTCTAATCTCTCTTAATTACTTTTTATATGGTGTGAGTTATGGGGCCAAGGATTACTTTTAGACCATACGGATATCCATTTATTCTAACAATGTGTGTTGAAAAGGCGTTTGCAAGTCTAATGACTGTATACAGACTTGGTCTATTCTAGAGCTCTCTGTTCTGCTCCACTTATTTCTTATTATCCTTAGGCCAGTATCCCATTGTCAGGGTTACCTTCAAAGTAACTCTTAAAGTCTGATGGTTCAAGTCCTCTACTTTGTTTTTTTGTCAAGATCGTTCTGGATATTCTTGCTCCTTTACATTCCCATATACATTTTATAATGCAGCTGTCAATTAATATATAATACTTGCTCCACTTAAGACTGAGATTGATCAGTTTGGGGAGGATTGTCATTTTCACAACATTAAGTCTTTTGGTCATTGGCAAGCTGAAAATAGCTCATACTAAGTCACAAGAGACAGTTATTAAGTTTTCAGAAATTTGATAGCTTGACATTGGCCAGGGTGGAAGAAATTAGCAAAGTGCCCTGTTGTTTTGTGGGGCGGGAGTTCATTGTTAAATGATTACCAGCATGCCATTACTTTCAGACCAGGAATGTGGTGTTTCTCTCCATTTATTTAGGGCTTTAATTTTTCCCCAGAAGGGGAACATTTTGTAGTTTTCAGCAATGAGGTCATACACAACTGTGACAAATTTATCCCTGAATATTTTATGTTTTTGACTGTATTATAAATAAAATTTTGAAAACACACAAGTGTTTTCTGGTGATATATAATAAATATATTATTATTAAAAAATTTCCAGTGTGATTAATATACAGTGTTACATTAGTACAATATAGTGATGCAACAATCCTCTGCGTTATTCAGTGCTCATCGTAAGTGTGCTCTTAATCCCCTTTCCCTGTTTCACCCCACCGGCCTCCATTCTGGTAAAACTCTGTTTGTTCTCTATAGTTAAGAGTCTGTTTTTTGGTTTGTGTCTTTTTTCCTTTGTTCATGTGTTCTGTTAAATTTCACGAATGAGTGAAATCGTATGGTATTTGTTTTGCCTTACTTACTGACTCATTTCACTTAGCATTATACCCTCTAGATCCATCCATGTTGTTGTAAATGGCAAGATTTCATTCTTTTTTTGTCTAATATTCCATTACATGCATATGTGTGTGTATATATATATGTAGCTCACGTTTTCTTTATGCATTCCTGTATCGATGGACACCTGGACTGCTTCCATCATCTGCCTATTATAAATAATGCTGCAATAAACATAGGAGTGCATGCATCTTTTGAAATTAGCGTTTTCATATTTTGGGGGTAAATATTCAACAGAGAAATTAGTGGATCATCTGGTAGATCTGGTAATTCTATTTGTAATTTTTTGAGGAATGTCCCTGCTGGTTTCCACAGTGGCTGCTCCATTTGCATCCCCACCAGCACTGCAAGAGCGTTCGTTTTTCTCCACATCTTTGCCTACACTTGTTGTTTCTTGTGTTTTGATTTTAGCCCTTCTGACAGAGGTGAGGCGATACCTCTCTGTGGTTTTGATTTGCATTTCCCTGATGATGAGTGATGTGGAGCATCTTTTCAGGTGTCTGTTGGCCATCTGCGTGTATAGTAATGTCTGTTTGTGTCCTTATTTGTTTATTTGTTTATTTATTTACTTAAAGGTTATTTATGTTTGAGAGGGAGGGGCAAGCATGCAATGGTGGGGTGGGGTGGGGGTTGGGAGGGCCAGAGAGAGAGAATCTTCAAGCAGACTTTCTGCTTGAGTGCAGAGCCCAGCGTGGGGTTCTGTCTCATGACCCATGAGATCATGACCTGAGCCGAAACCAAGAGTCAGAAGTTTAACTGACTGAGCCATCTAGGCTCCCCTTGTCCACCTTTTAATTGGATTATTTGAGTTCTTCTGTGTTGAGTTGTAGAGATTCTTTATATAGTTTGAGTACTAAACTATTATCAGACATGTCATTTGCCCATTCAGTAGGTTGTCTTTTCACTACATGGTTTCCTTTGCTGTGCAAAAGCCTTTTATTTTGATGCAGTCCCGATAGTTTGTTTTAGCTTTTGTTTCCCTTGCCAAAGAAGACCTATCTAGAAAAAGGTTGCTACAGCTAGTGTCAGAGAAGGTACTGCCTGTGCTCTCTTCTTTCAGTTTTATGACTTCAGATATCACATTTAGGTCTTTAATCCATTTTGATTTTATTTTTGCATATGGTGTAAGAAAGTGGTCCAGTTTCATTCTTCTGCATGTTGCTGTCCAGTTTTCCCAACACAACTTGCTGAAGAGACTGTCCTTTACCCATTGGCTATTCTTCCTTGCTTTGTTAAAGATTATTTGACCATATAGTTGTGGACTCATTTCTGGTTTTTCTGTTCTGTTCTTGTATCTATCTATGTGTCTGTTTTTTGTGTCCATACCATACTGTTTTGATCACTACAGCTTTATAATATAACTCAAAGTCTGGAATTGTGATGCTTCCAGCTTTGCTTTTCATTTTTAAGGTTGCTTTGGCTATTTGGGGTCTTTTGTGGTTCCATACAAATTTTAGGATTGTTTGTTCTAGGTCTGTGAATAATGCTGTTAGTATTTTGATAGGGATTGTATTAAATCTATAGATTGCTTTGGATAATATGGACATTCTAAACAATATTCGTTATTCCTATCCATGAGTATGGAATATCTTTCCATTTGTTGATGTCATCTTCAATTTCTTTCATCAGTGTTTAAAGTTTTAAGAGTATAGGTTTTTCAGCTCCTTGGTTAAATTTATTCCTAGGTATTTTATTATTTTTAAATAATAAAATACCTAGTTATAAATGGGATATTTTTCTTAATTTCTTTTTTTGCTACATTATTATTAGTGTACAGAAATGTAATATAATACAAAACGTATTATATTTACTTTGTATCCTGTGACCATACTGAATTCATGGATTGGTTCTAATAGGTTTTGGGGATATCTTTAGGATTTTCTGTGTATAGTATCATGTCATCTACAAATAAGGAAGGCGTTATTTCCCAATTTGGATTCCTTTCATTCCTTTTTCTTATCTGATTGCTGTGGCTAGGACTTCTAGTACTAAGTTGAAAAAAAGCAGTGAGAGTGGTCTTGGTCTTGACATCTTGGTCTTGTTCCTGACCTTTGGGGATAAGCTCTTAGTTTTTTCCTCATTAAGAATAATTTTACCTGTGGGTTTTTCATATATGACCTTTATTATGTTGAGGTATGTTCCCTCTAAGCCTACTTTATTGACAGTTTTTATCATGAATGGATGTTATACTTTGTCAAATGCTTTCTCTCCATCCACTGAAAGGATCATTTGGTTTTTATCCTTTCTCTTACTAATGTGATAAATCATGTTGATTGATTTGCAAATATTAAACCACCCTTGCATCCCAGGAATAAATACCACTTGATTGTGGTGGATGATTTTTTTAATGTATTGTTGGATCCAGTTTGTTAATATTTTGTTGAGGATTTTTGCATCTGTGTTCATCAGAAATAGTGGGCTTTTTTAATGGTGCTTTATCTCATTTTGGTACAACATAATGCTGGCCTCATCAAATGAATTGGAAGCTTTCCGTCCTCTTTTATTTTTTGGAATAGTTTGAGAAAATAGTTATTTAGTCTTCTTTAAATGTTTGGTGGAATTTACCTGTGAAGCTTTCTGGTCCTGGACTTTCTGTTGGGAATGTTTTGATTACTGCTTTAATTTCATTGCTGGTAGATGGTCTGATCAAATTTTCTATTTCTTCCAGATTCAGTTTTGGGGAGCTATGTATTTTTTGGAATTTATCCACTTCTTCTAGGTTTTCCAATTTGTTGTTGTATAATTTTTCACGATATTCTCTTAAAATTCTTTGTGTTTTCGTGGTGTTTTTGTTATTTCTTGTCTTTCTGATTTTGTTTATTTGAGTCATTCGACTTCATTTATCTTTTGAAAGAACTAGCTCCTGGTTTCATTGATCTCTTCTGCTGGTTTTTTTTTTCCTCTAAGTTTATATTTCATTTATTTCTGCTCTAATTTTATCATTTCCTTCCTTCTACTGGTTTTGGGTTATATTGTTCTTTTTCTAGCTCCTTTAGGTGTAAGGTTAAATTATTTGACTGAGATTTTTCTCATTTTTTGAGGTAGGTTTGTATTGCTATAAACTTTTCTCTTAGAACAGTTTTGTTGAATCCCAAAGATTTTGGATAGCTGTATTTTTATTTTTCATTTGTCTCTCTGTAATTTTGTATTTCCTCTTTGATTTCTTGGTTCCCCCATTCACTGTGTAGTTGCATGTTATTTATGTTCTTTCCAGATTTTTTTTCTTGTGCTTGATTTCTAGTTTCATAGCATTGTGGTCAGAAAAGATGTATGGTATGACTTAAGTTTTTTTGAATTTGTTGAATTCTGAATTTGTTTTGTGGTTTAGTGTGTGCTCTCTTCTAGAGAATATTCCATGTGCACTTGACAGAATGTGTATTTTGCTGTTGAGAATGTAGTGTTCTGAATATATCTGGTAAACCGATCTGGTCCAATGTGTCATGAAAAGCCGTTGTTTCTTTGTTGATTTTCTGTTTGGATGATCCATCTATTGATATAAGTGGGATGTTAAAGTCCCCTACCATTACCGTATTACTATCAGTTACTCCCTTTATGTCTCTTATTAGCTGCTTTATCTATTTGGGTGCCTGCATGTTGCAGGACTAATATTTACAATTTTTACATCTTGTTGTATTATTCTGTTTATGATTATGTAGTGTTTTTCTTCATCTGTTGTTACATCCTTTGTTTTAAAGTTTGTTTCATCTGGTATAAGTATTGCTACTGAGGCTTTCTTTTCACTTCCCATCTCCATGATAAATTCTTTTCTATCCCTTCACATTGAGTCTGCATGTGTTTTAGGTCTGCAGTGAGTCTTGTAGCCAGCATATAGATGGGTCTTGCTTTTTTATCCATTCAGTCACTCCTTGTCTTTTGAATGGAGTGTTTAGTCCATTTATATTCAGAGTAATTATTGGTAGATGTGTACTTATTGCCATTTGGTTACTTATTTTATGCTTGTTTTTGTATTTCTCTGTTTCACTCTTCTCTTGCTTTCTTCTCTCCTAGTTTGCTGGCTTTCTTCAGTGATATACTTGGGTTCTTTTCTCTTTATTTTTTGCATATCACCAGTTTTTGAATTGTGGTTACCATTAGGTTTATAAATAACATCTTAGGCATATAGCAGTCAGTTAAATTGATAGGTGCTTACCCATTTTAAAAGCACTAAATTTTTACTCCTCTTGTACCCACATTTTAGATATATAGTGTCATGCTTTACATTCTTTTATTTTTTTGAATCCCTTGACTGATTTTTATAGATAAAAATAACTTTACTGCTTTTATGCTTCATATTTTACTCCTGCTTATAGTCTTTCCTTTCCATTCCAGAGTCTCTTTTAACATTTGTTGCAAGCTGGTTTAGTGGTAATGAATTCCTTTAACTTTTGTTTGTCTGGGAAGCTTTATCTCTCTCTTTCTATTCTGAATGATAGCCTTGCTGGGTTGAGTATTCTTGATTATAGGTTTTTATCTTTCAGCACTTCAAATATATCATGTCACTCTCTTTTGGTCTGCAAAGTTTCTGCTGCAAAATCACCTGGTAGCCTTATTGGGCTTTGCTTGTATGTAAATATTTTCTTTTCTCTTGATGCTTTTAAAATTCTCTCTTTATCAGTTCTTTTTGGTGTATTAATTACTATGTGTTTTGGTGTGGACCTCCTTGGGTTGATTTTCATGGGGGCTCTCTGTGCCTCCTGGATCTGGATTTCTGTTTCCTTCTCCAGATTAAGGAAGTTTTCTTCGAATACATCTTCTGTTCCCCTTTTCCTCTTTTTTTTTTTTTAAGATTTTATTCATTTATTTATTTGAGAGAGACAGAGATAGTGAGAGAGAGAGTATGAGCTGGGGGGGAGAGGGAGAAGCAGACTCTGCGCTGAGCAGGGAGACTGATATGGGGCTTGATCCCAGGACCCTGAGATCATGACCTGAGCCAAAGGCAGACACTTAACGACTGAGCCACCCAGGCGCCCTGAGTCCCCCTTTCTCTTTTTTCTCCTTCTGGGATCCCTATAATTCAAATATTACTCTGCGTGAAAAGTTCCCTTAATCTATTTTCATTTTTTTTCCTCTCTCCTCTCATGCTTGATTTCTTTTCATTACTCTGTCCTCCAGGTCACTGATCTGTTCTTCGTGCTCTCATCTACTATTTATTCCCTCTAATGTATTTTTAATTTCAGTTATTGAGTTCTTCATCTCAGATTGGTTCCTTTTTATGTTTTAATCTCTTTGTAAACGGTCTCATTGAGGTCCTTCACTCTTTTTTCAAGTCCAGTGAGTATCTTTCTGACCATTTCTTTAAATTCTGTACCAGACATATTATCTCTCTTTCATTTAGGTCTCTTGCTGTGATGTTTCTCCTTTTGTTTCGTTTGGGACATATTCCTCTGTCGGCTCATTTTTTCTAACTCCCTGTGTCTGTTTCTTTATGTTAGGAAGGTCAGTCATGTCTCCTCCTCTCAAAAGTCATGGCCTTTTGAAGAAGAGGTCCTAGAGTGCCCTGTAGTGCTGTGTCTCCTATTCACCAGAACTTAGTGCTTTCAGGGGTGTTTGTATGTGTGTTGCATGTTACCCTGCCTTTGTGGCTGAGCCCTTTTTCCTTCATTCCAGTTATGTGCTGCGGTGTTCCTTGCCTATTGTGGGTGTGCTTGTGTTGTTAGTGAGCCAGGCTGAGGCCATCTTGGGGGGTCTTGAGCTGAGTCAGATCAAGGTGTTTGCCAGAGATGCAGTAGCACTGAACTGCAGGGGCGCTTTCCCTGTGTTGTCCCCTGAGACGATTTTTGTTGGTAGGTGGGACCTGGAGTCAGACCAGGTGTCTGCCTCCAGCCCAGTGTGGGGGCCTGAGTTGGACTGGTGTATGTGGTTATCTTCCCCTCTCCCTGGGGCAGGGGTCAGTTGGCAGTGGTGCTAGCGCCTGTTAGGTCTCCTTGCACACTGCTACATTTGTGCCACCACTTTGGATGGACTCCTACGGAGGGTATGATGGAGGGAGCACATCTTCAGGAGAATGTGGAAGTGGGGCATGCATCTGCTGTGGGAGGGGGCTGAGTTGGAGGGAGTAGTTCCACAGGAGAACGCAGGGGTGGGGTGCATGGTATTAGCAAGGTTTGCATGGGAGAACATCAACAACCTCCCAGGAAAATTCCTGCTGAGGCCAGGTTGGAGGGGTCAGACCTAAGAAACACATGGGAGCAGAGGAATTGTTAGGGAGCTAGGTTGAGTGTATTCGCACTGCGTTCATTCTTATAGGTGTCCCTGTATCTAGGTTACAGAGTGGGGGATGAAGATGGCACCCACCAGCTCCTTTGTTCTTGGAGACGTCTCCCAAAGATCCCTGCTCCTTTTTTTTTTTTTAATTTAAAAAAAAATTTTTTTTTTAAGATTTTATTTATTTATTTAACAGACAGATCACAAGTAGGCAGAGAGGCAGGCAGAGAGAGAAGGGAGGAAGCAGGCTCCCTGCTGAGCAGAGAGCCCGATGCGGGGCTCGATCCCAAGATGCTGGGATCATGACCTGAGCCGAAGGCAGAGGCTTTAACCCACTGAGCCACCCAGGCGCCCCAAGATCCCTGCTCCTTAAGCACAGGCCCGGAGGAACAAATCTACCTCCTGCTCTGCACTGTATCTCAGCAGGGCTGTTTATTGTCCAAACTCTTTAAAGGCACGGACTCAGTTTCCTATCACCTTCAGGCTCTCCCAGAGCTGCACCCACTGATTTATAAAGTTCCAGATGTTAAACCCCACTGATTATAAGAATTTAAGAAGTTAAGCCCCTCTGGTTTTCAAATCCAGGTGTCATGGAGATTCATACAGGTCTCTTGTGCCTAGGGTGCATGCTGTGATCTCTTTCTCTCCCCTTTCCGTGCCTGCAATGTCCCTTTCTCCTGAAAACAGTCTTGTAGGTCAGTTTGGTTCCTGACCGTGTATCCACCTTTCCTGGTCTCGTCTCTACGTTTAGTTGTGGAGAGTGTTCTGCCAGCCTTTCACATAATTTTCTGGGTTATTTACCCTGATATGTGGTATCTAGTTATACCCATGGAAAAATTTAAACCCAGGATTACCCTACTCTACCATCTTCCCTGGACGTCTCTGATTAATTTTTAATATTAATGTTGGATACCACAGCCATTTATATTCACTTGCTAATTCTAGTAGTTATATTTCAGATTCCTAAGATTTTTTTCTCTAAATAATCTGTCATCTGCACTTAGAGGTAGCTTTACCTGTTTTCTGATCTTTAAGCCTTTTATGTTTTTTCTTGAGTATTTGAAATTCTTATGACTTCCAGTACAATGTTGAATGGACCTGGGAAAGTAGTTGTTCTTGACATTCTCCTAATTATATACGGGAAAGTCCAGTTGTCACCGTTAAGTATAATGTTTGCAGTATACCTTTTGTGGCTGCCATGTATCACACTGGGGCAGTTTACTTCTTGCTGAAAGTTATTATCATAATTTGGCATTAGATTTTGTCAAATATTTTTCTGGATCTATTGAGATTATCACATTCTATAAATTTAGTGAATTACCTAGAATGCAATTGTTTGTATAGAACTAGTATTATTTCTTTGTTAAATTTTTGATAGAATTCACCCATGAAAGTCACTGGGGTTTAAGGTTTTATTAATGGAAATAAAATTTATGTAATAGGTATAGGACTCTTCAGATTTTCTTCTTGTGTCGATTGACATTTTGTATTCTTTCATGGAATTGTTCCATTTCATCTAAGATGTCAGATTTCTTCATAGGTTACATGTTATCTTTTTAATGTATAATATCTATTACAATTTCTCCTATATTTTCCTGATATCGATTATATATATGTCTTTTTTTTTTTTTTAATCAGCCTAGCTAGAGGTTTATCACTTTTATCAGTCTTTTCAACAAATCAGTTCTGGTTGCATTATTTTCTCTATTGTTTACTTATTTTCTATTTCATTGATTTCTGCTCTTTAAACTTTTCTTTCTTGGGGCGCCTGGGTGGCTCAGTGGGTTAAGCCTCTGCCTTCTGCTCAGGTCATGATCTCAAGGTCCCGCATCGGGACCTCTGCTCAGCAGGGAGTCTGCTTCCCCCCCTCTCTCTGCCTGCCTCTCTGCCTCCTTGTGATCTCTCTCTCTCTGTCAAATAAATAAATTAAAAATCTTTAAAAAATGAAAATAAATAAGTAAAATTTTCTTTCTTTGTGCTTTGAGTTTACTTTGCCCTTTTGTTTTAACTTCTTATAGTGAAACTCTAAGTCATTAATTTTACTTTTTTATTCTTTTCTAATATAATTTCTTAAAGCCACTAATCTTTCACTAATTGTGACTTATATAACTAGACTTTGATATGTTGCATCTCCATTATCATTCTATTCAATTACATTATAATTTTCTTCTGATTACTTCTTTGGTTCCTGAGATATTGAGAAAGATTTTAATTTTCATGTACATGGGAATTTTGTAGACATCCTTCTGTCTTTGAAGCTGGACATTCTAAACGTTGTGCTGTCAAGTGTCTGGTTTCCGTTGCCTTCCTGTAAGGCATATTGAGGTTTGTTGAGATGGGCGGAGTAGCTAACTTGAGGTCGATTTGATTCTTCCGAGACTTCTTTTTTAGCTTTGCCCTGGCTGGCATAAGGAAGTCTTCACTTCAGATCTTGTTTAGACATGTTGCTTGGATGTGGCCAATCCTTGGTTCCTACTGTTACATCTCAAGTATTCAGCAAGATCTCTCCACTGTGGCTAAACCCTGAAGTCTCCTCATGCTGTATTATCTCTGGGGATGGCTCAGCTTAGAGCCCTCGCGTAGTTACTCTTTGCCCACTGTGGTTTTGACCATCTTGTGGAAATCTCCCCTCCACATGTTTTACTGAGGATTTGTTCAGCTGGAAGCTCAAGGGGAGCCCTATGTAAAAATGTTTCAGTTCTTTCTTCATATGAGAAGAGTTTTCTCTCAAGTAATCTGCTTTAGAAATTCCAGCAGCTTGTCTCCCTGCATGCCAGTCTCTGTATCTTCAACTCAGCGAGACTACTCTGTTCTGTTTTGCTTTCCATACCATGTGCTGCAGTGTGGATAGTGTCTCTCAACAGAAAACAAGGCTAATTGTAGCAGTGTCCTCATTCGTTTCCCTCCTTCTTTCAGGGATCCCAGTTTTGCATTGCCTGCTTGTTCTGCAGTGTCTGACAACACTGTTTCAGATATTTTTTCCAGTTTTCTTGTTTCGGTGGAAGGAAAAGCATGGCACCAGTTAATCTGTCATGATTAGGAGTAGAAGCACTCCCTGTTTCTTTCAAAAGAAAGCAATTCACATGCTCCGAACACTTCAGATTTCTTGGGCTGTAGCAATGGGTATTCAAGAAAAGCCAGAAGCAATCAACATTTTCATTACTTTGGTATACATTCTAGCTCATTCATATAGTTGCTGTACAACCCATAAATCAGAGCCTTCTGTTCTGCAAGTCAAGCAAAACAAGTTTCAACTCATAAAGTATTTGCAAACATTTCCTTGCTCTTTTTTTTTTTTAAAGATTTTATTTATTTATTTGAGAGAGAGAGAGAACATAAGCAGGGGGAGTGGCAGAGGTAGATGCAGAGGAAGAAGCAGGCTCCTGGCTGAGCTGGGAGCCCGATGTGGGGCTCGATCCCAGGACCCCAGGATCATGACCCGAGCGAAAGGCAGATGCCTATCCTACTGAGCCATCCAGGTGCCCCCATTTCCTTCCTTTCAGTGATAATCTGTCTTTTTGACTTTGATATTTCTATAACATACGCAAATGACATATTTCCAGGATCTTCATGTATCTTCCTGTGATCTTTAAGGGTACTTCCAAAAGATTGGCCACAGACCCAGTGAGTTACAGTTACAGACCATATTACAAAGCCATCTGTTTCTGCCAAGAATGGTGAAGACTGAGATTTTATCTGACTTGCAAGCTAACAAGTTAGTTTGCCACTGTTTC
Source organism: Martes martes (assembly GCF_963455335.1). Lineage (NCBI taxonomy): Eukaryota > Metazoa > Chordata > Mammalia > Carnivora > Mustelidae > Martes > Martes martes. The sequence continues at coordinate 7,421,063 of NC_137900.1, forward strand.
GTGAATGCTAACAGAAGACACAAGATTCTTGGCTCAGAAGTAAAGACTTTCTGACTCAGAGAAAGAGCGGTAGCCTGAGAATTCACATACTCTTGGTTCTCTGAACTCCAGTAGCTGCAGGCAGATGCAGGGGGAAAACAGGCATCTGCACTGGCAGTGGCACGCATTACAGGAGAGGAGCACTAAGCTTGGAGAACCCGCGATCTTATAGGAAGTGGCAAGCAGCCTAGCTCTTTGTTCCAGAGAAAGATACTGCTTCATACCCTGGGGTTGCTTGGTGCATCCACAGCCCTGAGAAATAGCCCAGGCAGAGAGGAGGCCAGGCCTCGCATGCTTGGCATACCCAATAACACATGTACGAGTCCCAGCAAGAGAGCCGTGGGGGAGTATCTCCCGATGCTTGTCCTCTATAAGAAGGAGGGAGGTTTCTCCATTACGGACCCCCACAGGATGACCGTACTGGGAATTTCGTTCATAGGTCACATTATGGTGTACAAATGCATATGTCAGCCACCTTGGCTGGAAAACCAGGCACAGACAAGGCAATTGAGAATGTCTTCTACAGTGGACAGAAAACACCAGTGGTGCAGGATGTTCCCCCGGGAGGGGTCTCTTAGCAATTCAGTCGAGCCAGGTCTCTGGTCTCAGCCACCTGTACCCCTGGGGCTCAGTCATTCCAGGGGGCCCTGGAAGTGTAGACTGATAGCACCGAATGGAGAGACACACCAGCCTCTTGGCACTTTTTGTTTGCTCAAGGAGGCCAGGCATCCATTAGAAAGAATTAATTCACATATTCTTGAGGCAGAAATAAAACCAGAGAGCCAGATAGCAGTAAACAGAAAGCAATTTAGAAACAGACTCAGTAAGTACAAAATCACCACCTTAGCACAGTTAGACTCGCCCTGGAAGCCAAGCAAGACAGGCCTGGACCCCCAAGGCTCGTAAAGTGCCCTTCTCAGACAGCACAGCTCGCAAGCTCTGGGACCTGCGTCGGTGTGGGCCTTCTGGTGAGACCTCCTCCCTGTTAAAAGTCAAACAAAAAAGTCAAACTTAATACACAAGTTTTGAGTACTGAGTGGAATTTGAATAAAACATACACGGGGGAGTCCTGTTTTCCCAGCAGCTCCCAGATGAAGAGAGAAGGCGCTATTTGGAGGTCCAACTGCAGTCCAGATCAGATTACATCCGAGTCAGATTTTTATTTTTGTTTTTATTTATTTATTTGGACATAGCTTTTAGAAACTGTGTGTATTTCCTCTCAACATTATTTCCATTTTTCTGGCTGAGCCGCTTAAGACCCCTCAGTGGTCGTTGCCACACTTCAGTGGCCCGAGAGGCGGGCCCTGTGGTCCAGTCCACCGTGGGAGACCAAGCGAGGGCACATGTGCCTTCAGACCAGGCTGAGACTCTGGGTCAAGTAGCAGTAAACTTGGGAGCTGGAGCAGACCTTGATCTGAAATTCCTGCTCGGTCACAGCCTTTTCAGCAGCGGCCGGCTCTTCCTTTTCCAACCCCTCAGGATCTCCGTAGAAGTGGAGACCAGGCATGACCTTGCCTGGGGTTCACGGGAGACGGTGCCACACGTGAGCAGAACGTCCCAGGCCAACTCCCACCACAACACGCCCACTCAGTGCACTGCCTCGTTGTTGCACGGGGTGGCAGTGTCCACACAGTACAGAGAAGAGGCTGTGTCCTCTTCTCTGGGAAACAGGTTAACATAAGCTGTCACTGTGGGGGGCTGGTGGCCCCCCGTGGGATCAGTAGCCAGCAGAAGTCAGCGCTCCTGGCAGGCTCCTGGGATCTGTTCAGTGAAGAGGCCCAGAGTCCCGTGGCCCCCCCAGTGGGCGTGGCTCCAGCGGCATCCGCAAACCAGGGCACAGCTTGCGGGCCAGTATTCCTGGAGGTCACGACGCTGACACCAGCTGTGGTTTGGAGGGTAACAATGGCGCGAGCTGCCACAGAAGCTTCTTTCTGGCTCTCTTCAGATTTATGATGTTGGTGCCATCGCTTTTCCTTGTGTAGATGCCCTGTGCCATGGAAGTCAAGGTTGGTGCCGCGTATGTGGGTTCTTGCTGCAAGGGGTTTGAGCACATCCCCCTCAGTTTGCAGGACGTCAAGGGCTCTGGACATGGTGGAAGCTGCCCTCTGAGTTACAGTGGGAGCCCGGAACCACGCTGTATGGACCCCTATCTGGGTAGTGCAGAAAAGCTGTTAGTTTTCATAAAGACAAGTCATTCCTGTCTTTGGAAATGAGCATCAGGATGTGGCTTATCTCTGGATGCGAATCTTTGAGAATTTTTTTGTAGTTCGTGGCTTTCAGGAATGCAGGCCTTTAAGAAATAGAAAATTCTTCTGGCCTGTGTAATGGGACATAACTAGGCTAAGAGCAAAATGCCATTTTCACTTTTTTTTTTTTTTACAAGGAAACTTTTTTAAAAATTTTAAAAATTTATTTATTTATTTATAAACATATAATGTACTTTTATCCCCAGGGGTACAGGTCTGTGAATTGCCAGGTTTACACACTTCACAGCACTCACCATAGCACATACCTCCTCAATGTCCATAACCCCACTCCCCGCTCCCGAGTCCCCTCTCCCCAGCAACCCTCAGTTTGTTCTGTGAGATTAAGAGTCACTTATGGTTTGTCTCCCTCCCGATCCCATCTTGTTTCATTTATTCTTTTCCTACCCCCCAAATCCCCCACATTGCATCTCCCCTTCCTCATATCAGGGAGATCATATGATAGTTGTCTTTCTCTGATTGACTTATTTCGCTAAGCATAATACCCTCTAGTTCCATCCACGTTGTTGCAAATGGCAAGATTTCATTTCCTTTGATGGCTGCATAGTATTCCATTGTGTATATATACCACATCTTCTTCATCCATTCATCTGTTGATGGACATCTAGGTTCTTTCCATAGTTTGGCTATTGTGGACATTGCTGCTATAAACATTCAGGTGCATGTGCCCTTCAGATCATTTGTATCACTTCAGATCACTACATTTGTATCTTTAGGGTAAATACCCTGTAGTCCAATTTCTGGGTCATAGGGTAGGTCTATTTTCAACATTTTGAGGAACCTCCATGCTGTTTTCCACAGTGGTTGCACCAGCTTGCATTCCCACCACCAGTGTAGGAGGGTTCCCCTTTCTCCGCATCCTCACCAGCATCTGTCATTTCCTGACTTGTTAATTTTAGCCATTCTGACTGGTGTGAGGTGGTATCTCATTGTGGTTTTGATTTGCATTTCCCTGATGCCAAGTGATGTGGAACATTTTTTCATGTGTCTGTTGGCCATCTGGATGTCTTCTTTGCAGAAATGTCTGTTCATGTCCTCTGCCCATTTCTTGATTGGATTATTTGTTCTTTGGGTGTTGAGTTTGCTAAGCTCTTTATAGATTTTGGACACTAGCCCTTTATCTGATATGTCGTTTGCAAATATCTTCTCCCATTCTGTCAGTTGTCTTTTGGTTTTGTTAACTGTTTCCTGTGCTGTGCAAAAGCTTTTGATCTTGATGAAATCCCAATAGTTGATCTTTGCCCTTGCTTCCCTTGCCTTTGGCAATGTTCCTAGGAAGAAGTTACTGCGGCTGAGGTTGAAGAGGTTGCTGCCTGTGTTCTCCTCAAGGATTTTGATGGATTCCTTTCTCACATTGAGGTCCTTCATCCATTTTGAGTCTATTTTCGTGTGTGGTGTAAGGAAATGGTCCAATTTCACTTTTTTGCATGTGGCTGTCCAATTTTCCCAACAGCATTTCTTGAAGAGGCTGTCTTTTTTCCATTGGACATTCTTACCTGCTTTGTCAAAGATTAGTTGACCATAGAGTTGAGGGTCCATTTCTGGGCTCTCTATTCTGTTCCATTGATCTATGTGTCTGTTTTTGTGCCAATACCATACTGTCTTGATGATGACAGCTTTGTAAAAGAGCTTGAAGTCTGGAATTGTGATGCCACCAACTTTGGCTTTCTTTTTCAATATTCCTTTGGCTATTCAGGGTCTTTTCTGGTTCCATATAAATTTTAGGGATTATTTGTTCTATTTCTTTGAAAAAAATGGGTGGGATTTTGATAGGGATTGCATTAAATGTGTAGATTGCTTTAGGTAGCATAGACATTTTCACAATATTTGTTCATCCAATCCAGGAGCATGGAACATTTTTCCATTTCTTTGTGTCTTCCTCAATTTCTTTCAAGAGTACTTTATAGTTTTCTGAGTATAGATTCTTTGCCTCTTTGGTTAGGTTTATTCCTAGGTATCTGATGGTTTGGGGTGCAAGTGTAAATGGGATTGACTCTTTAATTTCTCTTTCTTCTGTCTTATTGTTGGTGTAAAGAAGTGCAACTGATTTCTGTGCATTGATTTTATATCCTGACACTTTACTGAATTCCTATACAAGTTCTAGCAGTTTTGGAGTGGAGTCTTTTGGGTTTTCCACATATAGTATCATATCATCTGCAAAGAGTGATAGTTTGACTTCTTCTTTGCCAATTTGGATGCCTTTAATTTCTTTTTGTTGTCTGATTGCTGAGGCTAGGACTTCTAGTACTATGTTGAACAGCAGTGGTGATAACGGACATCCCTGCCGTGTTCCTGACCTTAGTGGAAAAGCTTTCAGTTTTTCTCCATTGAGAATGATATTTGCAGTGGGTTTTTCATAGATGGCTTTGATAACATTGAGGTGTGTGCCCTCTATCCCTACACTTTGAAGAGTTTTGATCAGGAAGGGATACTGTATTTTGTCAAATGCTTGTTCAGCATCTATTGAGAGTATCATATGGTTCTTGTTCTTTCTTTTGTTAATGTATTGTATCACATTGATTGATTCATGGATGTTGAACTAACCTTGCAGCCCTGGAATAAATCCCACTTGGTCGTGGTGAATAATCCTTTTAATGTACTGTTGGATCCTATTGGCCAGTATTTTGGTGAGAATTTTCGCATCTGTGTTCATCAAGGATATTGGTCTGTAATTCTCTTTTTTGATGGGATCCTTGTCTGGTTTTGGGATCAAGGTGATGCTGGCCTCATAAAATGAGTTTGGAAGTTTTCCTTCCATTTCTATTTTTTTTTTTTTTTTGTCAGAGAGAGTGAGCACAGGCAGACAGAGAGGCAGGCAGAGGCAGAGGGAGAAGCAGGCTCCCTGCTGAGCAAGGAGCTCGACGTGGAACTCGATCCCAGGACCCTGGGATCATGACCCGAGCCGAAGGCAGCTGCTCAACCAACTGAGCCACCCAGGCATCCCCCATTTTTATTTTTTTGAACAGTTTCAAAAGAATAGGAATTAATTCTTCTTTAAATGTTTGGTAGAATTCCCCTGGAAAGCCGTCTGGCCCCGGGCTTTTATTTGTTTGGAGATTTTTGATGGCTGTTTCAATCTCCTTACTGGTTATAGGTCTGTTCAGATTTTCTATTTCTTCCTGGTTGTGGTAGTTTATATGTCTCTAGGAATGCATCCATTTCTTTCAGATTGTCAAATTTGTTGGCGTAGAGTTGCTCATAGTATGTTCTTATAATTGTTTGTATTTCTTTGGTGTTGGTTGTGATCTCTCCTCTTTCATTGATGATTTTATTTATTTGGGTCCTTTCTCTATTCTTTTTGATAAGTCTGGCCAAGGGTTTATCAATCTTATTAATTCTTTCAAAGAACCAGCTCCTGGTTTCATTGATTTGTTCTATTGTGTTTTTTTGGTTTCTGTTTCATTGATTCCGCTCTGATCTTTACTATAATTTCTCCTCTCCTGCTGGGTTTAGGATTTCTTTGTTCTTTCTCCAGCTCCTTTAGGTGTAGGGTTAGGTTGTGTATATGAGACCTTTCTTGTTTCTTGTTTCTTGTTTCTTGAGAAAGGCTTGTACCGCTATATATTTTCCTCTCAGGACTGCCTTTGTTGTGTCCCACAGATTTTGAACCATTGTGTTTTCATTATCATTTGTTTCCATGAATTTTTTCAATTCTTCTTTAATTTCCTGGTTGACCCAATCATTCCTTAGAAGGATGCTGTTTAGTCTCCATGTATTTGGGTTATTCCCAAATTTCCTCTTGTGATTGAGTTCTAGCTTCAGAGCATTGTGGTCTGAAAATATGCAGGGAATGATCCCAATCTTTTGATACCAGTTGAGACCTGATTTATGACCCAGGATGTGGTCTATTCTGGAGAATGTTCCATGTGCACTGGAGAAGAATGTGTATTCTGTTGCTTTGGGATGAAATGTTCTGAATATATCTGTGATGTCCATCTGGTCCACTGTGTCATTTATTTCCTTGTTGATCTTTTGCTTGGATGATCTGTCCATTTCAGTGAGGGGAGTGTTAAAGTCCCCTACTAGCATTGTATTATTGTCAATGTGTTTCTTTGATTTTGTTATTAATTGGTTTATATAGTTGGCTGCTCCTATGTTAGGGGCATAGATATTTAAAATTGTTAGATCTTCTTGTTGGACAGACCCTTTGAGTATAATATAGTGTCCTTCCTCATCTCTTATTATAGTCTCTGGCTTAAAATCTAATTGATCTGATAAAAGGATTGCCACCCCAGCTTTCTTCTGATGTCCATTAGCATGGTACATTGTTTTCCACCCCCTCACCTTAAATCTGGAGGTGTCTTCGGGTCTAAAATGAGTTTCTTGTAGGCAGCATATTGATGGGCTTTGTTTTTTTATCCATTCTGATACCCTGTGTCTTTTGATTGGAGCATTTAGCCCATTAACATTCAGGGTAACTATTGAGAGATATCAATTTAGTGCCATTGTATTGCCTGTAAGGTGACTGTTACTGTATATTGTCTCTGTTCCTTTCTGATCCACTACTTTTAGGGTCTCTCTTTGTTTAGAGGATCCCTTTCAATATTTCCTGTAGAGCTGATTTGGTGTTTGCAAATTCTTTCAGTTTTTGTTTGTCCTGGAAGCTTTTTATCTCTCCTTTTTTTAATGATAGCCTAGCTGGATATAGTATTCTTGGCTGCATGTTTTTCTCGTTTAGAGCTCTGAATATATCATGCCAGTTCTTTCTGTCCTGCCAGGTCTCTGTGGATAAGTCTGCTGCCAATCTAATATTTTTACCATTGTATGTTACAGACTTCTTTTCCCGGGCTGCTTTCAGGATTTTCCCTTTGTCGCTAAGACTTGTAAATTTTACTATTAGGTGATGGGGTGTGGGCCTATTCTTGTTGATTTTGAGGGGAGTTCTCTACACCTCCTGGATTTTGATGCTTGTTCCCTTTGCCATATTAGGGAAATTCTCTACAATAATTCTCTCCAATATACCTTCTGCTCCCCTCTCTCTTTCTTCTTCTTCTGGAATCCCAATTATTCTAATGTTGTTTCGTCTTATGGTGTCGCTTATCTCAAATTCTCCTCTCATAGTCCAGTAGCTGTTTGTCTCTCTTTTGCTCAGCTTCTTTATTCTCTGTCATTTGGTCTTCTATATCACTAATTCTTTCTTCTGCCTCATTTATCCTAGCAGTAAGAGCCTCCATTTTTTATTGCACCTCATTAATAGCTTTTTTTATTTCAACTTGGTTAGATTTTAGTTCTTTTATTTCTCCAGAAAGGGCTTTTATATCTCCAGAGAGGGTTTCTCTAATATCTTCCATGCCTTTTTGAAGCCTTGCTAGAACCTTGAGAATCGTCATTCTGAACTCTTGATCTGACACATTACCAATGTCTGTGTTGATTAGGTCCCTAGCCTTTGGTACTGCCTCTTGTCTTTTTTTTGTGGTGAGTTTTTCCGCCTTGTCATTTTGTCCAGATAAGAATATGTGAAGGAAAGCCACTGATTTCTGGACATTGACTTTGTATCCTGCTACATTACTGAATTGCTGTATGAGTTCTAGTAGTTTGGAGGTGGAGTCTTTCGGGTTTTCCATATAAAGAATCATGTCATCTGCGAAGAGAGAGAGTTTGACTTCTTCCTTGCCAATTTGGATACCTTTTATTTCTCTTTGTTGTCTGATTGCTGTTGCTAGGACTTCTAATACTATGTTGAACAAGAGTGGTGAGAGTGGGCATCCTTGTCGTGTTCCTGATCTCAATGGGAAGGCTGCAAGCTTTTTCCCATTGAGGATGATATTTGCTGTGGGTTTTTCATAGATAGATTTGATGAAGTTCAGGAATGTTCCCTCTATCCCTATACTTTGAAGCGTTTTAATCAGGAACGGATGCTGGATTTTGTCAAAAGCTTTTTCTGCATCAATGGAGAGGATCATGTGGTTCTTCTCTCTTCTCTTATTGATTTGTTCTATCACATTGATTGATTTGTGAATGTTGAACCATCCTTGTAACCCAGGGATGAATCCTACCTGGTCATGGTGGATAATCTTTTTAATGTGCTGTTGGATCCTGTTTGCTAGGATCTTGTTGAGAATCTTAGCATCCATATTCATCAGTGATATCGGTCTGAAATTCTCCTTTTTGGTAGGGTCTTTGCCTGGTTTGGGGATCAGGGTGATGCTGGCTTCATAAAAAGAGTCTGGAAGTTTTCCTTCTGCTTCAATTTTTTGAAACAGCTTCAGGAGAATAGGTATTATTTCTTCTTTGAAAGTTTGATAGAATTCCCCAGGGAATCCGTCAGGTCCTGGGCTCTTGTTTTTTGGGAGGTTTTTGATCACTGCTTCAATCTCATTACTAGATATCGGTCTATTCAGGTTGTCAATTTCTTCCTGGTTCAATTTTGGGAGTTTATAGTTTTCCAGGAATGCATCCATTTCATCTAGGTTGCTTAGCTTATTGGCATATAACTGTTGATAATAGCTTCTGATGATTGTTTCTACTTCCTTGGTGTTAGTTGTGATCTCTCCCTTTTCATTCATAATTTTATTAATTTGGGCTTTCTCTCTTTTCTTTTGGATTAGTGTGGCCAATGGTTTATCGATCTTATTGATTCTTTCAAAAAACCAGCTTCTAGTTTCGTTGATACGTTCTACTGTATCTCTGGTTTCTACCTCGTTGATCTCTATACACTAACAATGAAAATACAGAAAGGCAAATTAGAGAATCGATTCCATTTACTATAGCACCAAAAACCATAAGATACCTCGGAATAAACCTAACCAAAGAGGTTAAAGATCTGTACTCGAGGAACTACAGAACACTCCTAAAAGAAATTGAAGAAGACACAAAAAGATGGAAGACCATTCCATGCTCTTGGATGGGAAGAATAAACATCGTTAAAATGTCTATACTGCCCAGAGCAATCTATACTTTTAATGCCATTCCAATCAAAATTCCACCAGTATTTTTCAAAGAGCTGGAGCAAATAATACTAAAATTTGTATGGAATCAGAAGAGACCCCGAATTGCTAAGGAAATGTTGAAAAACAAAAATAAAACTGGTGGCATCACGTTACCTGATTTCAAGCTTTACTACAAAGCTGTGATCACCAAGACAGCATGGTACTGGCATAAAAACAGACACATGGACCAGTGGAACAGAGTAGAGAGCCCAGATATGGACCCTCAACTCTATGGTCAAATAATCTTTGACAAAACAGGAAAAAATATCCAGTGGAAAAAAGACAGTCTCTTCAATAAATGGTGCTGGGAAAACTGGACAGCTATATGTAGAAGAATGAAACTTGACCATTCTCTTACACCGTACACAAAGATAAACTCGAAATGGATAAAAGACCTCAACGTGAGACAGGAATCCATCAGAATTTTCGAGGAGAACATAGGGAGTAACCTCTTTGATATCAGCCATAGCAACTTCTTTCAAGATATGTCTCCAAAGGCGAAGGAAATAAAGGCAAAGATGAACTTCTGGGACTTCATCAAGATAAAAAGCTTCTGCACAGCAAAAGAAACAGTCATCAAAACAAAGAGGCAACCCACGGAATGGGAGAAGATATTTGCAAATGACAGTACAGATAAAAGGTTGATATCCAGGATCTATAAAGAACTCCTCAAACTCAACACACACAAAACAGATAATCATATCAAAAAATGGGCAGAAGATATGAACAGACACTTCTCCAATGAAGACATACAAATGGCTACCAGACACATGAAAAAATGTTCATCATCACTAGCCATCAGGGAGATTCAAATCAAAACCACATTGAGATACCACCTTACACCAGTTAGAATGGCCAAAATTAGCAAGACAGGAAACAACGTGTGTTGGAGAGGATGTGGAGAAAGGGGAACCCTCTTACACTGTTGGTGGGAATGCAAACTGGTGCAGCCACTTTGGAGAACAGTGTGGAGATTCCTCAGGAAATTAAAAATAGATCTTCCCTATGACCCTGCAATTGCACTGCTGGGTATTTACCCCAAAGATACAGATGTAGTGAAAAGAAGGGCCATCTGTACCCCAATGTTTATAGCAGCAATGGCCACGGTCGCCAAACCGTGGAAAGAACCAAGATGCCCTTCAACGGATGAATGGATAAGGAAGATGTGGTCCATATACACTATGGAGTATTATGCCTCCATCAGAAAGGACGAATACCCAACTTTTGTAGCAACATGGACAGGACTGGAAGAAATTATGTTGAGTGAAATAAGTCAAGCAGAGAAAGTCAAGTATCATATGGTTTCACTTATTGGTGGAGCATAACAAATAATATAGAGGACAAGGGTAGATGGAGAGGAGAAGGGAGTTGAGGGAAATTGGAAGGGGAGGTGAACCATGAGAGACTATGGACTCTGAAAAACAACCTGAGGGTTTTGAAGGGGCGGGGTGGGAGGGTGGGGGAACCAGGTGGTGGGTATTAGGGAGGGCACAGATTGCATGGAGCACTGGGTGTGGTGAAAAAACAATGAATACTGTTACGCTGAAAATAAATAAAAAATTAAAAAAAAAAAAAGAATATGTGAAGGAGCAAATAACATACTAAATGGGTGGCAAAGACCCCAGGAAAATGTGCTTTAACCAAATCAGAAGAGACCCCAAATTGTGGGAGGGAGAAAGGGGATAAAAAGAAGTTCAGAAAAAAAATGAAAAAAAAAAGAAAAAATATAAAAAAGAAAAAAATATATATATTAGACTGGTGACTAGAACCAGTTCACCCACTTAATTTTGGGAGTATTTTGGTTTGTTAGAGGAAACTACCTCCCAAAATTTTAAAGAATGAAAAGCATATATGAAGGTAAACACAATGAAGGGATGGAATATGCCTATAAAGATGAAAAAAAATTTTTTTTAATTTCTAAAAAAGGAGTTGATAAAGTAAATTGTTTGGGAGAATAAAGAAAAAGAAAGTGGAGAGAATTTTCTCAGGCTGGAGACTAGAACAAGCCCAGAGTTAGATTTAGGGTATATTTTGATCTATTAGAAGAAGTTGTACCCCAAATTTTTTAGAAGAAAAAACCCTGTGTGTATACAAAAAATAAAGTTAGATATAATGAAGCATAAAATATGATTATAATAATAAAGGTTCAAAAAAGATTATTATTATTATTATTTTAATGAAAGGTATTATTAAGATAAACTAGTTAAAAATGTTAAACGAGAGGGTAAAAGTTAAAAAAATTTAGCAGAAGAAAAAAATAAAATAAAAAAAAATTAAATTAACTGAAAGACTAGGGTATCATGGGGAGAAAGCCATGAGTTCCATGCTTTGCTTTCTCCTCCTCTAGAATTCTGCTGCTCTCCTTGGTAGGTGAACTTGGTTTTGGCTGGCTTTCTTGCTGATCTTCTGGGGGAGGGGCCTGTTGTAGCGATTCTCAAGTGTCTTTGCCCGAGGCGGAATTGCACCGCCCTTACCGAAGGCCGGGTTAAGTAATCTGCGCAGGTTCGCTTTCGGGAGCTTTTGTTCCCTGAGCGCTTTCCGTAGAGTTCCGGAGGACGGGAATGAAGATGGCGGCCGCCCAGTCCCCAGCCCGGAGGAGCCGAGAGCTCGGGGCCCCACTCCTCAGTGCGCCCTCGGAGAAAAGTGCTCAATCACTACCGTTTCCCTGGCCTCCGCTGCGCTCTGAGCTCACCCAGCCTGTGACCAGTTCAAGGTAACCCGAGCTGAGAGCTCACTCCTCTTGCCTGTCTCTGTAGCCGGCTTCCCTGCTCTAATACCTGCGAGCTCTGTGACACTCAGACACCCCCGGTCCTTCTGTGACCCTGCGGGACCTGGGGCCACCCTGACACCACGTGGGCTTTACCCTGGTTTAGCCTCTGGAGCGATGTCCCTCCGTGGAGCAGACTTTTAAAAGTCCTGATTTAGTGCTCCGCCGCTTGCCGGGAGCCGGCCTCTCCCCCCGGGGTCTATCTTCCCCTCGGTTTGGATTCACTTCTCCGCCGGTCCTACCTTTCAGAAAGTGATCGATTTTATGTTTCTAGAATTGCTGTTTTTCTTCTCTTCAATCTCCCGTTGGATCTGTAGGTGTTTGCAATGGTTTGATAAGCTATCTAGCTGATCTCCTGCTACCTGATGTAGTCTCAGCCTGCTACTTCTCCGCCATCTTGACTCCTCCCCCTACCCCATTTTCACTTTTTATACTATAAACATTTGATCTGTCATCTGAGACACCATCTACTGGAGGGACAATTTAACAAGATCGCCTTATTGATGAGAAAACTGAGATTCAGAGAAGAAAATCGCTTTCTTTAGATACTGTGACTGATAATTATCTCACCAAGGATTCAAATCCAGACCTCTCTGACTCCAAGGCCCACATTGTCTTCCTACACCACCACACACCCTCCCTGATAACTCGTGTGAAGTTTTAAGGAAAAAAGAAGCCGGTGAACGAATAAGGAACAGTCGTGCCGTGGGAAAGCTATACGGAAAGTTCCAAAGTCTTCACACTTTGAATGCTCAGTGCTCAAGGAAACCATGCGCATAAGCCCTTCATGCAAGATGCATTTCTACAATATCTCTGTTGCATGCGGGGTACTGTTGAGAGATGATACCACAAGTCTCATCGGGTCTGGGAACTTGATGTTTTAGGGGCTTTCAAAATTGAGGCTGCGTTCCATTTCTGGACAAAAACTTTAAAGTCTTTACATTGCAGTGGGGTGGAAATTTTGAGATTCCAATAGAAAAATTGTCAAGAAATTGGGATGCAACTTACTCTGTATCATCTCCAATGGCCAGATATTTTCCATGTACTACCTGTACTGCTTTCAGCGTCTGCCTGAAGGGGAGAATCTTTGATAGCTTGTACAGTCGTGACACCCAGAAGCAACCTGGCTCACTCAGTGTTGGGGGCCAGTGACAGGAACCTATCACCCTGATCCTACACCAAGGCCTCTGTATGTGTTTTCTAGTAACTAATCTGACAGGGGCGGGGAGAGTCAGCTGAACATTTTCATTATATTCTGTGAGACAGGGATCCCGGGGCTCAGTAAATGAAACCGACATTCAATTTGCTTTTTCCTGGTTTGGAATACAAACAGTCCAGGTTCTCCTTAATCCATTCACACCAGTCCAAAAAGCAAGAGGGAACATTTCTAAATAAGAAGCCCCTAAGTGGGACTCATTCTGATATGAATTTCTCATTGGTTCGGTGCCTCACTTGTGCTTCAGGAATGAACTCAAGGCCTGGGCCTACCACATTTAGATTACAGTCAGTGGGCTCTAGTCTGTTAGTTTCCTTGGTTCTCCAAGAAGGAGAACTAATTGCTAGCAGGAGCTTCACACCTGACTTGAGAATTTCCCCAGGCAGGCCTCACAGAACACCCTCCCAGGGGAGTGGGTTGCCTGTCTGATTTTCCTGGCCCTGGAGATGGAACAGGCAATTCCTCGTGCTCGGTCTGTCCGTGCAGGTGGTGGGGCCAAAGCCCGGCATCCGCAGCTGCCGGAAGTAGTGGCAAGGGAGGGACAAGCTGCCTGTGATGCCCAAGGTCCCAGATGGCCCAGATCCCAGGCGGCATTGGGATCGCGATTGTCATTTGTCAGCCTGGGTGTTGACAGTAAGCTGTCTGCTGGTGTCACTGCCCATCAGACACAATTGCTGAATTTTTGAGACGTGTTCTGCTTCTCTGGAGTAAGAGGATGTGGCATTTGAAACGGGAGCCTGCTATTTTATATTTAGAAGTGAGTGAACAGCTGCCAATTATCTGTAACTTGGGTAAGAAAGAAAATCCAACTTTATTGCGGAGTTGACCTGTATTGATAATTAGGTGGCACCTCTGGGAAAGCAATGATCAAATATTCAAATATGTCTGCGGGAGGAATATTTTTCCCCCTTCTCCTTTCCTTCTTCAGAACTGTGACTCCCTGATCGCTGAGCCTGGTTTTGTCACATGTCAAATAATCTACCAGTAATCTCAAAGACCACTGTGAAATCCAGTACATTTAAATTCATTGCATTTTAGAAGCAGTGGAGATATTTAATGACAGATGTCAACAGAGAAAAAAATTTTAATTAAATGGACTTAAGGTAATATGTGTGAAGCAGTGACTGTATTTGCACTAGATGTGTGCGAGCTTGACTGCCCCTTCCTTCATGTATTCATTTGGCAAATATTTATGGAGAGTCTCTTCGGTGCCAAGCACTTATTTATGTGCTCAAGATACAGTGCCGAAGAAACAGAAGTCCTTACAATTAAATGGCTGACATTTGAAGAGAAGGACACAGACAATAAATAAATGAACAGTTGTAGTGAAGTTGTATGTGGTAAGGGCTGGGGAAAAAAAACAAAACAAAAACAGGGACAGAGGCAGAGGAGTGGGACTGAGTGTGTGCACCATCTCTGTTTTGTAATTTGGGGGAGAAGCCTCATGGTTAAGTGACAACTGAGTAGAGGTCTGCGGGGCAGGACAGGGAGAGCCCTGTGTGAGTCCGGACTAAGGGGGGCGTTGGGACCAGGGAACAGAACCACCCAGACCCCAAGGCAGGGTGTGTCTGAAGAGTGGCACTAAGAACAGGGGTCTCGATGAAATCAGGGACAAGGAGAGTGGTGAGATCAGAGAACAGAAGCCAGATCAGGTGAGATGCTGGAGGCATGGGGTGGGTGGATCCCGGTCTCATCCCAGGGGACAGGGAAAGCAGTGAAGCAGGTGCTGGTTGTTTTTAGGTGCCTGTTAAAGGGATGGACCTGTACTTTCTCTTGTTGTATTCTCACAACAGCCCTGTGAGGTTGGTATATTATTACTGTTTATTTCCATTTTTAAGCAAAGACATGGAGGCTCAGAGATAGGGAAGTTGTCCAAGTGACAAGAAGACGCAAGACCCGTGTGGTTGCAACAGCTTCTGAGCTGCCCCTTGATTCTTCACTGGTTTGCACCGAATCTAGGAAACTCACATCCTGAATTGAGATGCTAACACACACATGGGAAAGCCGGCCTATATCAACATGTCACCAACTGGGAAAAAGAAATAAACACTGCTGGACCTTCTTCTAGGAGTTTATGAATCATGGGAGAGTGTCTCTATGCTTTTTCATTCAGAAAAAATTTCCAACTTACAGAGAGTTACATAAACATGACAGGGAATTTCTGAATACCCTTTAAACAGATTCATTAATTTACAGTATTTTGTCACTTTTGATTAATCTCTTTATCTGTGTATGTGTATACATATACACATACTATCATTTTATTAACGAGCTATTTGAGTACTTTAGGACTCTACTAGACTTTACTGACGAATACCCTGTCCTTCTGCAGATATCCCATTGGGGAGCACTGCGCTCTCTCTGCCTCTCATTAATAGGAATTTTGGTCACCAGGTCAAGATATTTTCCATTTTCTCTTACTATAAAGTTACTATCCTTTCCCTGTTCATTGTGACTAAAAAGTAATCAGGGCAAAGTTACTTTGAAATCACACAAATATTCTGCTCCTCATCAAACAACCTAAATTTAGTATATATTGATTATCCATTGCTTTGGAAACACAGGATTTTGGGGTATGTTAGCTTCCCATCCTGCAATCTTGCTAAGTCATTTAGTTCTTACAGGTTTCTTTTGTAGATGCCTAGGATTTTATATGTAAATGATTATGTCATCTGTGGTTAGAGAGACAGTTTTACTTCTTCCTTTCCTATCTGTAGGCTTTCTATTTCTTTTTTCTTGCTTGCTGCACCAGCTAGGACCTGTAGGACGTGTTACATAGAAGAAGTGAGAGTGGACATCCTTACCTCGTTCGTGATCTCCAGGAAGACACGAAGACACTGTTTTCATCACTGGCTGTAGGGTTTTTGGGTAGACATCCTTCATCAGGCTGAGGAAAGTCCATTTTATTCCTAATTTGCTAACACTGTCCATCTTGAATTGTGTTTTGTAAAATGTGTTCCTGAATCTATGAAGATGAAGGTACCATTTTTTACTTTTAGCCTGTTAATATGGTGAATTTAATTTTTGAATGTTACAATGACCTTGATTTTTTGAGTTAAACCTCATTGTTATGATGTATGATCCTTTCTGTAAATTAGATTTGCTAGAATTTCAAAAATGATTTTTGTGTTCTTTGGGTATTGCTTTGTAGTTCTTTTAAAATGCCTTTGGTTCAGGTATCAGATTAATACTAGTCTTATAAAATTGAGGCATGTTCCCTAAACTAGTTTGTGAACTCTTTGCACAGAATTTGACATCACATCTTCTTCAAATGTTTTTTTAGAATTAACAACTGAAGCCAAATGGACATTGAGTTCTCTTTTTTTTTTAAAGATTTTATTTATTCATTTGAGAGACAGAGATCACAAGTAGGCAGAGAAGCAGGCAGAGAGAGAGGAGGAAGCAGGCTCCCTGCTGAGCAGAGAGCCCGATGCAGGGCTCAATCCCAGGACCCTAGGTTCATGACCTGAGCTGAAGGTAGAGGCTTTAACCCACTGAGCCACCCAGGCACCCCAAGTTCTCTTTATAAGAAGATTTTTTAAAAAGATTTTATTAATTTGTTTGACATAGAAAGATCACAAGTAGGCAGAGAGGCAGGCAGAGAGAGGGGGAAGAAGACTCCCCCTGAGCAGAGAGCCTGATGCGGGGCTCGATCCCAGGACCCTGAGATCATGACCTGAGCTGAAGGCAGAGGCTTAACCCACTGAGCCACCAAGGCGCCCCAAGAAAATTTTTAATTATGGGGCAATTTATTTAATACATAAAGATATATTTAATGTATTTACTGTCTACTGTTAATTGAGTTAACTTTATTGTTTATGTTTTCCATGGAATTCTTCCATTTCATTCAGGTTATTAAATTACTTGCTATTAATTTTTTTATAATATACTCCTTTGTATTGGTATGATCTGCAGTGATATCCTTTCTGTCATTCTTATGTTGATAATAGGGTCATTTTCCCCCACTTGATTAGCTGGAGAACTATCAATTTTATTGATTCTTTCAGTGAAAGAACTTTTGGTTTCATTCATTTTTCCTCTATTTTGTTCATTTTCCATCTTTTTAAAAAGGATTTATTTATTTATTTATTTGAGACAGTGAGAGCAAGAGAGCATACATGTGAGTAGAGGAGGGGAAGAGGGAGAAAGAGAATCTCAAGCAGACTCCCTGCCAAGCGCAGAGCTGGACCCAGGGCTCAATCCCACCACCCCAAGATCACAACCAGAGCCAAAATCAAGAGTTTGAGGGTCAGCTGACCAAGGCATCTTGGCGCCCCACTTTCCATCTTATTGACTCGAGTTCTTGTCTTTATTATTTTCTTCCTTCTGACTATTTTGATTCTCTGATTACTCTCCTCCCCTTATTTATTTATTTATTTATTGTTACGTTAGTCACCATACAGTACATCATTAGTCTTTGATGTAGTGTTCCATGATTCATTGTCTGCATATAACACCCAGTGCTCTGTGCCATCCATGCCCTCCTTAATACCCATCAGGCTCAACCATCTTCCCAACCCCTCGGTTCTAAAACCCTCTGACTTATTAAGGTAGATACTTAGATCGTTAATTTGAGTACTTTCTGTTTTTCTAATAAACACATTTAACGCTACATTTTTTTTTTTTGACACGCTGTGTTCTACCCATATCCCATACATTTTGGTATGTTGTATTTTCCTTGCCATACAGTTCAAAATAATTTGTATTGTTTTTTTGGCCTTTGGTGGGTTTGTTTGTTTGTTTTTGATCCATGGATTATCTGGAAATATATTGCTTAATTTTTAAACATTTGGAGATTTTCCACATATCTTTCAATATGCTAGTTGAATCCTTTTGTGGTCTGACAACATGTTTCCCAGGACCTCAGTGGTTTCGGATTTGGTGGTTGGTCCATCAGTGAATGTTCCGTGTTCATTTCAAGAAGAGTATGTGGTGTTGTCAGGTGGGATTTCCTCTAAATATCAGTTCAAGTTGATCTTTAGTGATTGTTAGTCTACTTGTCTATCAATTACTGAGGAAGGAGAGTTAAATCAGCAGCTGTAGCTGGATATCTCTAGGTTATAATTGTAGATGCACCTTTGCCAGATGAAAGTTGGTATTCTGTTGAGTATATGTGAGGTTATGCTTCAGATAATGACTCAAGAAAGCAGAAAGCAAAGACTCCAAGATCCTAGCAACTGTTTTTTCAGTTTTTTTTTCTCTTATGGGGAAAACTCAAATTCACTTGAACCCAGCTGGAGTCTGGCCGCCCTTGCCTCCCTACTCTCAGGATTTATTATAGTAATGTATTCTCTGGTCCCCGTTTTCCTGCTGAACATGTGCACAAAATATCTGCATACTACTAAAATATTTATGGATGAAATGACATTATGTCTGGGATTTGCTTTAAAATGTCCGGCCAAGAAAACACAAAAAACATGGCAGTAGAAATGAATGAAGATTGACAAAATTCAAAGCTAATCATCTTTGAATCTTGATGATGGACATCTTCATATTAATCTATGTACTTTATGTGCATTTAAAATTCATAATAAAAATTTAAAAATCATACATGGAAAATTCCATTAAATATGATTTAGGGTATCAAGACCTACAAACATTTCTCCAGGACACCAGTGTCATTTGCCCCCAAGTCAATCCAC
The DNA here is from genome assembly GCF_963455335.1 of Martes martes. Lineage (NCBI taxonomy): Eukaryota > Metazoa > Chordata > Mammalia > Carnivora > Mustelidae > Martes > Martes martes. The sequence continues at coordinate 7,439,920 of NC_137900.1, forward strand.
GGGCTGATTGTCACAGGTGCATTGATTAAGAGTTTTGGAGCTGCATTGAAATGCCCTCTTAAGATTATAAAAGCAATGGCAGGAATCTGAGTTGGCTGAGCAGTAGACTTCAGAATCTTTATAATATGTGTTTTATTGCATTTGGCCAGTAGCTCCTGGAAAATCAGAACAAGGTCATTTAATATAAGATCTTGTGTGTTCAGCATTGCTCTTCACTTCCTCGCTTCCTTTCCCATTCTTTCAAGAGTTTTCCAGTGTTTTAGCTCTCCTGGAGCTTCTGTCATATAATAGGTTAATACAAAAGACAATGCTAAAATATTTTCTAAATATTTACATTTATTTATTCATAAAAAATTATGCACCATGTTGGTGATAATATGGGGGAAATAGGCATTGCCATACATTCCTGTGGAGTGTAAATTATAACAGTCTATGTAGAGAGAAACTTGGCTATGTATTTCTTTTTTTTATTAGGTTATGTTAGTCACCATCATTAGTTTTCAATGTAGTGTTCCAGGTTTCACTGTTTGCCTGTAACACCCAGTGCTCCATGCAATCCGTGCCCTCCTTAATACCTGCCACCTCACCAGCTCACCCATCCCCCCACACCCCTCCCCTCTAAAATCTTCAGTTTGTTTTCCAGAGTCCACAGTCTCTCGTGGTTCATCTTCCCCTCTGATTTCACCCCCCTTCATTTTTCTGTCCTTCTCCTAATGTCCTCCATGCTATTCCTTATGTTCCACAAATAAGTGAAACCATATGATAATTGACTTTCTCTGGTTGACTTCTTTTACTCAGCATAATCTCCAGTTCCATGCATGTTGATGCAAAAGCTGGGTATTCATCCTTTCTGATGGCTGAGTAATATTCCATTGTGTATATGGACCACATCTTCTTTATCCACTCGTCTGTTGAAGGGCACCTTGGCTCTATCCACAGTTTGGCTATTGTGGACGCTGCTGCTATGGAGGTTGGAAATTAAAATGGGCCCATCTTTTGCTCTCACTTCTAATAATTTAGCCTAGAAATATAAATGAGAGAAATGAAACTTCAGAAAATTTTAACGTTAGCTCATTTTCTGTAATAGCAAAGTACTGAAACGAAGATATCCATCATTAGCTACCTATGATTTGAAACACTATGCAGCTGTTAAAAATCTCTGCATATTTATGAAAAGAACTTCTAGATTTACTGTTAAGTTAAAAGTTTTTAGGGGCGCCTGGGTGGCTCAGTGGGTTAAAGCTTCTGCCTTTGGCTCAGGTCATAATCTCAGGGTCCTGGGATCGAGCCCCACATCGGGCTCTCTGCTCAGCGGGGAGCCTGCTTCCTCCTCTCTCTCTCTCTGCCTACTTGTGATCTCTATCTGTCAAATAAATAAGTAAAAATCTTTAAAAAAAAGTTTTTAAATGAGGCATTATTAATATCATCTATCATTTAAAAATGTTAGTGTTTGATATTCTCAGCCATTCAGGCAATATACTGGGTGCTGGGGAGGTAATATTTCATTTCATTGATTTTCTCTATTTTGAGCACTTTGTTACCAGGTAAATAACTCACTGTACCCTCCCATCTTCTCTTTGTAAGAGAAGACTCCCCATGGTTCCCAGCTATGGTGGTGATGCCCCCAAACCAATTTGGTTCTTGTCATCTTAGGACATGTTAGTGTATCCTGATGGGGTCATGGACCACATAGGAAGAGGAGGTATGCTCTATTAAACCCATCTCAGGGAAAGAAACTGTATATTGAAATTATGGATGAGACAGCGTGTTGGTTTGCCCATTTAAAGAACCATCAGATTTCCTGGGATGTGTAGTCAGTGACAGTCCTACATCAGAATGGAGTTGAAATCTGCTTCTGGTAGTTTGAAATTCAGAAGTCCTTTCTCTGCTGCAGTAATTGGCAGGAGATTCGGGCCAGTTTGTAGATTTCACAGTCTACCTGAAGCTTGGTATTGAACGTCTTTACAAACAAGGAACAGCATAAAGTACAACATGAATATTCAGCAGCATGAGTACATAACTTGAATAACAGTTTCTCTGAGGAAAGAATTTAAGATGCTTGAACCTCTCCAGTGGTTCATGTGCTAATGAAACATTCTCTGCAGTCTGTACACAGAGAGCGGACATCACACCTACGCGTGAACAAGGAGCAAAATGGTGCTTCCAGGGGTCCCCAGAATGAGTTGCTGGAATAACCCTTTGCTTCCAAAGGTCTGCGTTTCTTTGGCAATATCTGTTACCCTTTTTCACTGCTCCACGTCGAGAGTTGCCTAACCCTTACTTCTGCCATCCACACCTATAGATACAGCTCAGCGTTTAAGGATCCTCTTCACATCAAGCTCAAAGTCATTCTTTCTTTTTCTGTTTTTAATTGTCACACAACTACTTAGACCAGAGCTTTTCAACAGTGACATGATGACATTTGAGGCTGGATAATTAATTCTCTGTTGTGGGGCCTGTCCCATGTACCACAGAGGGCTGAGCAGCATCCCTAGCTTCCCCCCACTACATGCCGACCGCACAGCCCTTGCCAGCTGGGACAACCAAACACCTCCAGATATTGCCCACTGTTTCTTGGCGGAGAAAAACACCCCTTGTGAGAACCACTAGCTTGGAAACCTTTTGAAATTTCTTGGGTTTGACTGCTGGCAAAAAGGAAGATTAAGTTTCAACAAATAAGCTGCTTTCTGTCCCTTTTTCCCAGGACTTATTTGACCAAGGGCCAGGGTTTGTGAGCTGTTGACTAGACAGGTGAGTTTACCAGATGAGTTATATTTAGCCTACAAGACTACTTTGTTTTTAAAATAAACTTGAAGGCATTTACTTAGGCCCCTCTCTCCAGTTTCTTAACTACCACTACATTCTAAGGATGCATGCACGTGGTCTACTGCACCTATTTGTGGAACCTGTCTGACCCATGGAGCATTTGAGTGTGACACCCCTTTTGCAAGTAGGCTGTGGAGGAAAAGGCAGGCACTAATGTTTGTACTTGTAGAGCAGACTTCAGAACCACCATAGTCCACATAATACTTTGTCTAAACTAGGGGGAAAAAAGCTCCTTCTGTAAGATAGTTTTTCTTTCACCTACTGGAAAGTGATCATAATATACTGATTTTGTTAAAAAATTAGACAATTTGCTGTCATTCACTAAAGAATTGTAATAAGTCTATGATGTTTTTGATACATAACATAGCTCCTGGGTTGTGCAGTGCACATCCTGTACAACCATATGTGGCGGTTGTGCATATTTAAGTAAGGTCCATATTCCATTGGGAAACCCAGAATTAGGCTTTCCTGGGAGTTTCATTAAATAATAAGAGTTTACAGAGGATGTTTCAAAGAACAGGGCAGATCATGGACTGAAGGTAAGATCACTATTATATTTTCTGTGGCTGAAGGAAAATATCTTCTCTGTAACAGGCAGGTGTTCCAACTTATACCCTATCATCGACCAGTCTTGGGATGTGAGAGTAACTCTAAAGAAGGGAGTAGTTTGGGAGGGGGGAGGAAGTAACAGCAAAGGAGACTCCTGAGTGGTGACATCAAGGAAGAAATAAGAGTTTCCAGGGCTGCTAGAACCTTCTTGCCCTCACAGAACTGATCCTGGGAGATTGTTTTTTTCTGGGCCTGAAAACCATTTCTGTTATTAATGTGATCTAGCCAGGGTTCTCAAGAGAGATGATCTCTTCCTCTTTATGCTTTCAATTAGACATTCATTTACTGTTTTTTCTCTCCTTCCTGAGTCATATTTATGACTGTGTTTATTTGTACAGTACCAGTTTTTGAGCACCTATGGTGAGCTTGCTCTATTATAGACACCTGGTCTCATTGAAAGACCACTTTCCAAATGTAACTTCTGTCCAAGCAGCCACTTAACAGAATCCCTCTGAACTGAAGATAATTTTCGTTTGCTCAGATTCCACTTTAAAGTTATTTTTCATTATTATTTTATCTGAGGTGAAGATAGTACCAATACAGCTGTTGTTAGCATTTTGGCTTAATTATTTGCAGCATTTTTGTTTTGTATCCATTTCTAAATGGTTGTGATGATTATTTACATATTATTTTGTACCCTGTGATTTTCATGTCACACTGTCATAAATATATTTCCATGTGTGTTGACTTAATAAACATCACTGAAAATATATAAATAATATCCACAAATGAGTTCCTGTAAAGTATTTAAGTGGTCCTCTATAGAAGGACATTTAAATTATTTTTATTTTTTAAAATCATACATAATTTTGCTATTGTAATTGGTAGTAGCAACATTTTTCATATTATAAACAAATAAATGTCTTTGGGCTTATAGCTTTTGAACAGCTTCGTTCAGCTCAGTCCCCAGAAATTGAACAAATGTGCCAGAGGATATGAATTTTTGTTTTTTGCTCTTGGCTGGCTCAGTCAGTAGAGCATGTGGCCCTTGATCTCTCTCTGGGTCATGAGTTCGAGCCCCATGTTGATCATAGAGATTACTTAATAAAAAAAAATTTTTTTTTAAATAGTACATCATTTCAATTTGCATTTCATTGCTTTGTGTTGATGTGAAATGGAGGAGGATTTTGTTAGAATCCCAGAATTTGATCTTGGGGCACTGGGTGGCATCGTGTACATCTCTATCATTGGAAAACCATCTGCTCAGGCAGCAGCCGCCAGCAAGATTCAATCTGCCCTCACCCTTGCCACCGTGAGATAGGATCCCACTGCCATACTCCCTTGACGTTCGGCATGGACACGTGACTCATGTCCACAAATGACTGTGCGCAAAAGAGGTGTGTCGTTTCTGTCTGCAGGTTTTACAGGCTTGCGTGGGAATCGTTGTTTCTTGTTTTCTACAGCCACGATCCTGAGCACTTTCTCACCTGGGTCCTTAAGTGGAGCAAAGGCTCTGCGCTGACCTGACCTGAGCTGAACATGTAGCGTAAATGAGACGCCGACGTGGCCCTGAGCTGCTGCGGTTTGACGAGCGTTAAGAGGCGTACCAGCCTGTCCTGTGTGATTCCGTAGGAGGGGCCTGTCCACCTGCCTGTGCTGCTGGCCCCCAGTGAGCGGGGCTGCTGCGACACCCCAGACCACCGAGCAGATCTCGGAGTCAGGTGCTTTCCCAAAAAAGGGAAGAGTTTGGTATTTATGTGTAATCCATTCAATTCCAAGCCACAAAGTGGGTGACAACACTATGCCATCTGCCAGCTCAAATTATTTTTGTCATCTCAGATTAAAAATTGTTTTAATATTCAGCAGGGAAATAACTTAATGCGGGTTGGCTTCGGGCAACTTTTTAAAAATTGCTTTTCCTTCACGACAGGCCCGTAAAAGCTCATAAAAAAAAAAGCTAACATTTATTGATCGTTCATTATGCTTTGGGGAGATGCCAACCAAATCCCTTCATTTCTCCTTGCAACGTGGTGAGGCAGGTGCTCTCATCAGCCCTGGTTTGCAGATGAAGAAACTGAGGCTCAGGGTGATTGTCACTTGTCAAGGTCATTCACTGGTTAGTGACAGTTTCCTAGGATTTGAACCAAGATCCGTGGGGCTGTGCACCAGCCCCTTGACAATAGGGGCCACGTTGTGTCTTCTTAGACCAAAGCCCCACATGAGGCAGTTTTGTTGCTGCCAGGCGCTCGTCCCCTCACCTCCCTTTGCCATATTGTGATCAGAGATGTTATCCTGTGAGTGACTTTGTCCAGTCAGACAGGCGCCCCACAGCATCCAGACACAAAAATCAATGAGATGTACTTGCTTCCCTCCAGAAGCTTCTACCCTCGAGCAGTTCCCACCAATAGGAATAGAACGTGAGCCAGAAAAGCAGAGCCACATATGTAATTCTTTTGAAATATTTTTTCCAACATGATGGAATGAGCACTGGGTGTTATATGCAACTGAGAAATTATTGAACACTACATCTGAAACTAATGACGTACTATGTGTTGGTTAATTGAATTTAAATAAAAGAATAAAAAATATGTTTTTCTATATTTTATTAGAAATACAGATAACATAAAATTTACCAACTTCATCATTTTTAAGTGTAGTTTGGTGGTATTAAATGCATGCATATTGTTCTCCATCACCAGCATCTGTCTCTAGGACTCTTTGAATTTGGGAATTTTAAGTGTTCTAGTAAACACATTTTTAAAGCCAAAAGAAATAGGTGAAATTATCTTTAATAATATAGTATAACATGGGAAATCCAGAACATTATAATTTAAACGTGAAACCAGTATAAAAATTGTTAATGTGATATTTCACATTCTTTTTCTTTTGTAATTTTTTAAACAATCTCAAAGATTTTACTTTACACTTAAACAGCACCTCTGAATCTGGACTAGCTACATGTAAAGGGCTCTATTGCCATATGTGGCTGCTGCCTATTGCTCAGTGCAGGCCTAGAAGGAAGAATGAAGGGCGGAGACTGATTATTTCAGGATAATGAAGAGAAAGATGGGATAGAATGTCCCTGGAGCTGAAGTTGTTGAATTGGGTTTTTGGGGAATCTCCTTAACAGGCCCTGTTTCATATAAGAAGGATGCCACTTATCCATTGCCCCTTTCTGCTTCTTGCTGCCCAGAATGTAAACATGATGGCTGGAACTGCAGCAGTCACTTTGTGACCATGAGACACCCTTAAGGTGGAAAGTATGTTTTTTTTATTTTATTTTATTTTATTTATTTGACAGACAGAGATCACAAGCAGGCAGAGAGGCAGGCAGAGAGAGAGGAGGAAGCAGGCTCCCCACTGAGCAGTGAGCCCGATGTGGGGCTCGATCCCAGCACCCTGGGATCATGACCTGAGCTGAAGGCAGAGGCTTTAACCCACTGAGCCACCCAGGCGCCCCGGAAAGTATGTTTTAAATGCATCATAGGAGGATACATGGTTCCTGTGTCTGGGTGAGGATGTAGCTGCTGCACCAACCCTGAGCTGCCGAATTCTGGACTTCTTTCTGTGGCAGAGAAATAAATCACTGTCTCATTCTCATTTAAGTCATCATTATTTGTTTGTTGTGGGGTTTTTTTTTTATTGTATGCAGATGAACCTAATACTCACATAACCCAAACCCTTAAATATATAACCCTTAAATGAACTTCTAGTTCATTTTACAAAGGGATTTGCCAAGGATCTGGAAAATTAAGTGACCTGATAAGGATCATGTGGGAAGGAGTAGCGTCAGAGATAAAACTGGAGCCTGGGGATTCTGGCCCCAAAGCCTATGCTTTATTTTTTCGGTTTTCTAAGGATGTGGTTTCTGCTACCTAACCCCTCCTCTTATTGCACGTTTTCAGGGTAGCCGTCCTGCAGAAGAGTGACTGTGAAGTCCCAGGGGACAGCTAGTGCCATCTAGTATAGGCTAGCTCCTAAAAACTGGTGTGGTGACCACTTTGTTCCAGCTCCTCCTTGGACAGGGGTGTCATTAGGTTTGACCATCTGGCAGGAGACCTGTCAAACATAGGGGCTTCCCTTCTCTTGAGCCCCCTGCCCAGGCCTGGCTTCTTGCCTTTAGCACTTCTTGGTTGCTTCCCCTGGGTTCTCCTGGCTGCGTGTAGAGAAGGCTCACCCTGGCCCCTCATCCTGTGAGTACAGGATTGTGTGGGCATCTGGCTTGCAGCTCTCCCTTCCTGCTGTTTGCCTCCTGGCTCTGTCACTAGTCAATTAGCATCCCTAGCAGAGGGTGGTGATACTCAAATCTGTCAGTTCTGCAACTTGTTGGCATCTCTGCAGAGAGCTCAGCAGGAGAGGGGTTGCTGACTCAAGGCTAAATGTGATTTTCATATCATCTGCGGAGCTCAGTCATCCGTAAGATCCTTATTACTTGCAAGGTGGCCAAATCAATCAGTGGCTCATTGAGCATCCTCGCTGACCTTCAGAACAACCATTAGCAACACCTCCTCTGCTAGCAGGCAGATCTGAGCCAAGCTCTTTGTACCCACCTCACTGGTTCCAGGTGTGGTCAGGTGGTAGGCACGGCTTTTGGATGGGATGGTGGTGCTTCCCAGCCGACCCAATACTCATCACTCTGATTTCTCTGACCCTTTGGGCCAATCTGCCTGTGCATCTGGGCACAGAGGTATGTCTGCTTCTTAGCGCTGTACCTAGAGATGGGGTGAGTACAGTTTTTCCATGAAGGGCGCGCTGGTAAATATTTTAGGTTCCATGGGCCATGTGGCCTTTGTCACAGCCACTCCACTCTGACATTCTAGGCGCAGAAGTAGCCATCAAGAATGAGTGTGGCTGTACTCCAATAAAATGTAATTTATGGGCACTGAAATTTGAATTTCATATAATTTTCATTTGTTGTAAAATATTCTTGCTTTGATTTTTTTAAAAAATGTGTGAAAATACAAAAAATATTCTTATCTTGTGGGCTCTACGGAAACACACCAGAGGCTGGATTTGGCCCATGGGTCATCGTTTACCTACCCCTGATCTAAAGGCAGGGTATTATGGTGACTAAAAGTACGACTTTTTCTGTGTGTGCAAAGCCTGGTGCTATCACCAATCAGCTCTATAACTTGAGAGTGGTTCCTTCATCTCCTAAGGTTTGGAGATAATCTCAGCATGTGCTACAGAGGAATGGTAGTTGATTAGATGAGGTTAGTAGATGTCATGTACGTAGCCCAGTGCTCTGTAAGCATCCACAATGGGCCCGGGACTGAGGTAGTCACCATAGGAGATCTGAAAGTGAACCAGACAGGGCTTCACTCTCCAGGGGCTGGGAGTCCAGCAGGGAGGTGGCTGCATGCCCCAGTCAGTGTCCCACACGTAGCAGAGTGATCATAGCTGAAACAGAGACCCAGCAGGGACAGTCTGTCACCCCCACGTTCGCAATTCTGCCTTCTGGAGGTTTGGGGATGCTGTGCATGTTTGCTCAAAGAAAATGCTGACCCACTTGGAACCAGCAAGGTGAGGCCGATCCACCTACAAGGTGAGGCCGATTCCCTGTGGTACTGCAGCCCAGCTCCCGTGTCACCTTCGCCTGCACCCCTGCTCTGCCTGCCACCTGCTCACACTCCCCCTGCAGCCACAGAGGTGGGCATTCCACTTTCCTTCCTTTGTCCTGTTGCCCATTTGAGCTTCTGGCAGAGATAACCTTGACATTGGTGCATTTCTATTAAATGAAGTCATTACAATGAAATGTGTAAATTTGTGAGAAGCCATTTGCAAGCAAGGTGAACTGTATGGTAATTGATGCTTTCACATTGTTTGCATTATTTTAACTTCCACTTAAAAACCAATCATACCCTTACCTCTTTGTAAAATTCCTTGTTCCGCCCAATCTGGGCACAAGCTAGAATCCTAACTGGGCTTATTACCTGGGGACCTCCTCTGCTGTATTCCTGTCCTTAGTCAATTCCTTGAATTCAGGCTTTAAAGACAAAAGATAACAAAGTGACTTGTTGTGAATGATTAGAACCTCCCTATGGTTTTAATGGCATTCAGTTTCTAAAACGTTTTCTTTTATATAGTATATCTATATCACAGGCATACTTTTGAGACTGGAATAGTAAGTAGCGATACTAATAGTCAGTCTTACCTTCAGAAAGAATAGGTAAGTCCCTTAGCAACAGTCCTGGCTCTTTCCAGTTTGCTTCCTGAAGTTTTCCTGAATCTGCATCACTCACGAGTCCTTTTGTGTCCCGTATCCTGTGCTGTTCTGTTCCCTGCAAGCTGACCTCTTAGACTCTTGAATCAAGTATTTTATACCAGTTGCAAAGCTTTCTCTCTGTCTTCGACTGCAGTTACTTAAGTCCAAGCGTTTAAAGTAGTGATCTTCCCATTCTTTCTTTTTGCAAACTCTTTTCTTCTGTTGTACTTAAAAATGCTTGCTGCAGCTGCCAGTTACCTTGGGGATTTCTTCTCTCATTTTTGCACTGTTATGATTTCTTTCTGCTCCGTCCACTCTTTCATCTGCCTTCTGCCATGACAGTGGGAAGGGTTTTTGAGGTTATTCTAGAATTTTCAGGTATGAAAGCAGTTTCCAAGTTGGGTATGACATGGAAAGCTTGCCTGTACAGGGCTGCTGTGTAAAACAATTCCACACAACACTGTTTTCTTCATAGTCTCTGTGAACGTTTTGTGCAGTGCACGACCTGCATGGTGGTACTCAGCTCCCCTGGCCAGTGGATGGGACTCCCTGAGGCTATGATGTATACTCTGGATGATGCTGCCATACTCGTAAAGAAGGAGGGGGATGACATGGAGGAGCAGGAGGGGAGAAGGGCAGTGCTTTTGTGCCAGATTTTACATCTGTTAACTCATTCAATTCCTAAATAGGTGAACCTTACTTATTCACTGCAGTAGTGGCTGGTCCCCAGAGTGTGCCGGTCCCTGTCCTGGACAATGGTGAAAGACCCTAGCAAGCTTCTTTCTTTCATGCAGGTTAGGGAGCAACCTAACGAATCTTTTTTTTGATCTAACGAATTTTGATGGACCTGATCAAGAAGTCAACTCTGATATCCACGGCAGGACCAAAGCTCAATGCTAACATTGTCATCAGACTCTCCCCACAGGCTCCGTTGCAAAGTTGACAAATCCAACCTCACATTGAACATTACATGACCAAGTGGCTCTTCTGTTCAGCTTTACTTTTCTCTGTAACTCCCTATCTTGGCCTCTCCACTCAAGAAAACCAGACCACTTCCCCACCCACACATCCACTCATAGATCTGACTGTTGTGACTTTGACTTCAGGCTACCACCCTCCTCCTTCCTTTAACCGGTCCAGATACCTCCTTCTACTTTTGCTTACCTATCACCGCTGCCAAGTAGCCTTCCCTGATGGAAGGAATATGTAGCAATCTGCCTTCTGGGACCTTTAAATACAAATTCTCTTGCATCATTTTGTGTGTAACAATGCCCTGCTTTGTAATAGTTCTCATGTGTGCACGTGTGTGTGCATGTGCACATGTGTATGGGTGTGTGTGAAGCCACACCGCCTGCAGGATGGGAACGTCAGTTCTAATTTTGTTTTAATTTTGTTTGTAGCCCCCTCCCCAGGCCCTCATCCTGTGCCGAGCCCACCACAGGTGATCAGTGAATGGTTTTTGATAAAGAGCTGCCTCACCCCCAGCGCTCTGGCCACCGAGGTGTACAGCCTTCCAAGCAGAGCCAGCTTTCTTGGCTTCCTTCCATTGTGCTGGTGTGATTTCCGTGCTAGACATTCAATGAAAAAACTCAGAAAGGGCCATCCTACACTTAAGAGGGGCCCTTGGGGCCACCTGGATAAAATTCACACCTATGTCCACTCATTTTCTTTTTCCAGAATAAAATAATTTCCAACCTGATCTAACACCGAGTACTTACTAATTACATATGTATGTAACTAGAAAAATATACAAGATATATATATATATATATATATATATATATATATGTAAGGAAATAGAAACATATATCTTCATGTAATATAAAATGTCAATCTGCATGTGCACATATGAAAAGAAACATAAATATATGTAAATTCAACAACAACCGCAGGGGATAAGTATTATTATCATTCTCCTTTTACAAAGGACAGAATGGGGGGCACATCTTGAAGTCATCTGTCCATGGTCACACAGCTAGCAAATAGAAGAGCCAGGACTGGAGGCCAGATGGGTTAGTTTGAGTCTGAGCCCCTGGCATCTGCCATGTAGATGTCTACGCTGTACCACTGGTGATTTGAGGCCTGTGTGTGTGTCTCTGTGTGTGTGTACTGTGTGTGTACCTGTGTGTAGACAAGAAAGGAAAGAAAATACAGTATTTTATAAACTTGATCTTCTTTTTTGTTTGTTTCCTTTGTTTTTTATTACTTTGGGTTCTTTTCCCAGGATTACTGAGACATAATTGGCATATAGCTCTGTAAGTTGAAGGCATACAGTATTGATTTGATGCACTTGCATATTGCAAAAACGATGACCTCGGCAGGGTTAATGAACACCTCCGTCACCTCAAATACCGTTTGTTCGTTATGGGGAGAACGATCAAGGTGTGCTCTCTTCACAATATCAAGTATGTAATACTCTGTTTTTACCTGGACACACCTCGCTGTGCACCAGATCCTTAGCATGTAATCATCCTAGGACCAGAAGTTTGTACCTTTTATCGACATCTCTCCATTTCCTGCACCCCCAAACCCTGGCAGCCATCATTGCTACTCTCTGTTTCTGTGAGTTTAGTATTTTTAGATTCCCATCTAAGTGATGTTATCTGTTATTTGTCTTTCTGTGTTTGGCTTATTTCATGTAGCATAACGCCCTCAAGTTCTGTGCCTGGTGTCGCAAAAGCAGGATTTCCTTCTTTCTCACACTGAATGCAAGCCCATTGAACATATATGCCACCTTTTCTGTATTTATTCACCTGCAGACAGTTGGACTGTTTCCATGTCTTTGTTACTCTGAATAATGCTGCGGTGACCATGGAGTGCAGATGACTCTTCAAGATAGTGATTTAACTTCCTTTGGATATATACCCAGAAGTGGGCTTGCTGGATCACATTTTTAATTTTAATCTATTTTTAACTTTTTGAGGCGCTTCTGTACTGTTTTCCATAGTGGCTGCACCCATTTCATTTCCACTAAGAGCGTACATCCTCGCCAACACTTGTTATCTCCTATCTTTTTCATAATAGCTATTCTAAGAGCTATAAGGTGATATCTCATTATGGTTTTGATTTACATGTTCCTGATTAGTGGTGTCAAGCATCTTTTCATGTACCTATTGACCATTTGTATGCCTTGTTTGGAAAAATGTCAATTTACGTCCTCTGCTCATTTTTTCCCCCATTGGATTATTTCTTTTTTCTTTTTCTTTTTCTTTCTTCTTCCTCTTTTTTTTTTTTTTTTTTGCTATTGAGTTGTGTGAAGTTTTTTAAGTATTTTGGTATTTTGGTTATTGACCCCCTTATCAGATATGCAAGTATTTTCTTCCCTTCTGCAGGCTTCCTTTTCATTTTGTTATGGTCTCTTTTTCTGTGCAGAAGATTTTTGATATAGTCCCACCTGCTTATTTTTACTTTTGTTGCCTATGTTTTTCGTGTCATGTCCAAAAAAATTATTGCTAAGGCTCTTATCAAGGAGATATTCCCTGTTTTCTTTCAGGAATTTTATGGTTTCAGTCCTTATAAGCCTATAAACCATTTGGGATTAATGTTTGTGCGTGATGTAAGGTAGTGGGCCCGTAGCATTCTTCTGCATGTGGCTTTTCAGTTGTCCCATCACCATTCACTGGGAAAATTATCCTTTACCCGTTGAGTGTTCTTGGCTCCCCTGTCAAATATTAATTCACCATATGTGGGAGGGTCTGTTGTTGGCTCTCAATTCTATTCCACTGGTCTCTGTGTCTATTTTTATGCCAGTACCATACTGTTTTGGTTATTGTAGTTTTGTAGTATATATGAAAAGGAATTGTGATGCCTCTAGCTTTGTTCTTTCTCAGGATTGCTTTGGCTACCCTGAAGCCTTTTATGGTTCCATACACATTTTAGGGTTGTTTGTTCTGTTTCTGTGAAAAAAACCATTGGAATTTTTTACATATATTTTTGCCACCGGAATTTGATAGAGATTGCGTTGAATCTGTAGATGACTTTGGGTAGTGTGGACATTTTAACAGTAATAGTTCTGAACCATGAACGTGGGATATATTCCCATTTATTTGTTTTTCAGTTTCTTTCATCAAAGTCTCACAGATTTTAGTGTACATATTTTTTTCCTCCTTGGTTTAAATGTATTCCAAAGTATTTTATTATTTCTGATGTTAATGTAAATGGGCTTTTTCCTCTTTTTTAGATATTTCATTGTTAATATGTAAAAATGCAACTGATTTCTGTAGGTTAATTTTTTTACCCTGCAACTTTACTGAATTTGTTCATTAATTCTACCCGTGTTTTGATGAAGTCTTTAGGATTTTTCTCTATGTAAGGTCATATCATCATTTTACTTTTTCCTTTCTGGTTTGGATCTTTTTTCCCCCACAGTTGCTCTGGCTAGGACGGCCGGTACCATGTTGAATAGAAGTGGTGAGAGTGGACACCACATCTTGTTACTGATCTTAGAGGAAAACTTTCAGACTTTCAACATTGAGTATCATGTAATCTCTGGGCTTGTTATATATAATCTTCATTAAGCTGAGATATGGTCATTCTAGACCCAATTTGTTGAGAGCTTTCACCATGAAAGGATGTTGTATTTTGTTAAATGCTTTTTCTGCATCTGCTGAGATGACCATCTGACTTTTATCTTTCATTCTGTTCACATGGTATATTACATTTATTGTTTTGCATATGCCAAGATATCTTTGAGCCCCAGTGATATATCATCCTAATGCTTGTTAAATTTCATTTTGGTAATATTGTGTTGAAGATTTTTGCATCTATGTTTATCAAAGATAACAGACTATAGTTTTCTTGTAGTGTCCGTAGCTGGCCTTGGTGTCAGGGTAAGGCTAACCTTGTGAAATGAGTTTGGGGGTTTCCTTCTTCTTTAACATTTTGGAAGAGTTTGAGACAGATTGGTGTTAATTCTTCTTTACATGTTTGGTTGCATTCACTAGAGGAACCATCTGGTCCTGGGCTTTTCTTTTTTGGGAAAATTTTTAATACTAATTCAGTCTCCTTAGTCATTAATGGTCTTTTTCAGATTTTCTAATTCTTCATGACTCAGTTTTGGTAGTTGGTATGTGTTTAGAAATTTCTTCTAGGCTATCCATTTTGTTAGCATGTAAAATTGCTAAGAGTAGTCTCTTAATCTTTTGTTTTTCTGTGGTTTTGGTTGCAATATCTCCTCTTTAATTAATTTTTAAGTTTCAAGTTTTTATTTAAACTCTTGTTAACGTATAGTGTAATATTAGTTTCGGGAGTAGAATTTAGTGATTCGTTACTTGCATATAACATGTACCAGTGCTCATCACAAGAGCCTTTCTTGATACTCATCACCCATTTCGCCCATCTCCCTCCATCAACTCTCAGTTTGTTCTCTATTGTTGAGTCTGTTTTATTGTTTGCTTCTCTCTCTTTTTCCCACCTGTGTTCATTTGTTTCATTTCTTCAATTCCAATCTGAGTGAAATCACATGGTTTTTCTCTTTCTCTGACTTATTTTGCTTAGCATAATGCACTCTGGCTCCATCCACATCATTGCAAATGGCAAGATTTCATTCTTTTTTTATGGTTGAGTAATATTCCATTGCATATACATACCACCTCTTCTTTATCCACTCATCATTTGATGGACATTTGGGCTCTTTGCATAATTTTGGCTATTCTCGATAATGCTGCTATAAACATCAGGGTGCATGTGTCCCTTTAAATCAGTATTTTTGTATCATTTGGGTAAATACCTAGTAGTGCAACTGCTGGGTCATAGGGTAGCTCTATTTTTAACTTTTTGAGGAATCTTTATTCTGTTTTCTAGAGGGGCTGCATCAGTTTGCATTCTCACTCACCAACAGTGTAAGAGGGTTCCCCTTTTTCTACATCCTCGCCAACATCTGTTGCTTCCTCTGTTGTTGATTTTAGCCATTCTGACAGGTGTGAGGTGGTATCTCATTGTGGTTTTGATTTGCATTTCCCTGATGAATGATATTGAGCATCTTTTCGTATGTCTGTTAGCCATCTGTATGTGTCCTTTGGAAAAATGTCTGTTCATTTCTTCTGCCTATTTCTTAACTGAATTATTTGTTTTTTTGGGTGTTGAGTTTGATAAGCTCTTTATAGATTTTGGATGTGAACCCTTATTTGGATATGTCATTTGCAAATATCTTCTCCCATTCTGAAGGTTGCCTTTTAGTTTTGTTGGTTCTTTCCTTCCTCTTCTTTCATTTCTGATTATGCTTACTTGGGTCATATTTTTTAAAGCTAATCTAGCTAAAGCTTTGCCTATTTTGTTTGTTGTTGTTGTTGTTTTAAAAAAAAAACCCAGCCCTTAGTTCCATTGATTTTTTTTTTTTTTGTCTCTGTTTCACTTATATCTGCTCAGATCTTTGTTTTTTGTTGTTGTTGTTCCAACTTTGGACTTACTTTGGTCTTCCTTGAGATACCAAGTTAGGTTGTTTCTTTGAGATCTTTCTTTTTTCTTTAAGTCGTTGTTTAACGTTAAAATTTCCCTCTTAGAACTGCTTTTGCTACATCCCATAGATTTTGGTATGTTTTATTTCCATTTTCATATGTCTCAATATATTTTATTTCTTCTTTGACCTATTGGTTGTTCAGGAGGGTGTTGTTTAATTTCCATGTATTTGTGAATTTTCCATCTTTTCTCCTGTTACTGGTTTCTAGTTTCCTACAGTTGGGGTCAGAAAAGATACTGGGTATGATTTCAGACTTCTTAAATATGCCAAGACTTTTTTTGTAACATAGCAGATGATCTGACCTAGAGAATGTTCCATAGGTATTTGAGAAGCATGCATATTCTGCTGCTATGAGATAAGATGTTCTGTAGATGTCTGTTATGTCCATTTGATCTGAAGTATAGGTTAAGTCCAGTGTTTCCTTATTGATTGTCTGGGTTGGTATTGAAGTAGGAAGTTACAGCCCCCTACCATCATTGTATTTTTGTCTATTTCTCCCCTCAGATCTGTTAGTATTTGCTTAACATATTTAGGTGCTCCAATGTTGGGTGCATATATATTTATGATTATTATATCTTCCTGGTGAATTGACCGCTTCATCATTATATAGTGACCTTTTTTGTCTGTTTTTAGTTTTGGGCTTAAAGTCTACTTTTTCTGATATAACTACAGATATCCTGCTCTCTTGATTTCCATTTGCATGGAATGCCTTTTTATGTCCCTTCACTCTGAGCCTGTGTGTATCCTTAAAGCTGAAGTGAGTCTCTTGTAATGAGCATGTATTTGGGTCTTGTGTTTGTGTGTGTGTGTACCTGCACGTGCTCATCCCTCCAGCCATTCTCTGCCTTTTAATTGAAAATTAATTAGAAATTAATCTATTTATGAAACTAATATTATACTATATGTTAATAACTAGAATTAAAATAAAAACTTGAAACATTAAAAAAGAAATTAATCCACTTATATTTAGGGTAATTATTGAAGGAGTAGTTATGTATAGGTAAGGACTTACTAGTGCCATCTTATTAACTATTTTCTGCCTGTTTTATAATTCCCTTTTTCCTTTCCTCCTCTCTTGATGTCTTCCTTCATAAATCAATGATTTTTTGGTAGTGGTATACTTTGATTCCCTTCTCTTTATCATTTATGAATCTACTGCAGGTTTTGGCTTTATGGTTACCATGAAGCTTACATAAAACATCTTATAAAGATAATGGTCTATCTTATATTAACAACTTCAGTAGCACAAAAACTGTACCCTCTAACCTCCCCTTCCCCATGTTTTGGTTTTGATGTCTCAATTTACCTATTTTTATATTGTGTATTCATTAACAAATTATTATAGCTATAGTTATTTGTAATTCTCCTATTCTTAAAAAAATACACTTATCCTTTAACACTTAAACTAGAGTTAAGTTGTTAACATATCACCATATTACAGAAGCACAGTATTTCTGAACTATTGTGTTGTGTATATGTTTTCATGTACTAATTAGTGTCTTTTTAGTTTATCTTTAAGAAATCCTTCCAGCATTTGTTATAAGGCAGGTCTAATAGTGGTGATGAATTTCCTCAGCTTTTCTCTGTCTGGAACAGTATTTCTCTATTTCTGAAGAATAACTTTGCCAGTTAGGGTATTCTTGGTTGGTAATTTTTTTCTTTCAGCGCCTTAAATATATCATCCCACTTTCTCCTGACTTGTAAGGTTTCTGCTAAGAGAGCTGCTGATACAATTGGGGTTCTCTTGCAAGTTACAAGCTTCTTTTCTCTTCCTGTTTTTAAAATTCTCTGTCTTTGATTTTTAACAGTTTTATTATAATGTTTTGGAGAAGGATTTTTTTTTTTTTTGAGAGAGAGAGAGAGAGAGAGAGAGAATGTGTGTACACATGAGTTGGGGGAAGTCATATAGGAGGGAGAGGGAGAGAGAATCTTAAGAAGGCTCCACACCCAGCACAGAGCCTAGTGCAGGGCTCAATCTCCTGACCTTAAGATCATGACCTAAGCCAAAATCAAGAGTTACCTGCTTAACCAACTGAGCCATCTGGGCACCCCTGGGGAGGATTTTTTCAAGTTGAGTTTGTTTGGTTCCTATGGGTACCAATCTCTCTTGAGATTTGGGAAATTCCCCCCATTATTCCTTTAAAGAAACTTTCTGCCCCCTGTTCCCTCTCTTTTCCTTCTTGACCTCCAACACTTTGCAAATTGTTTCTTTTTACGGTGTCTCATAGATCACATATGCTTTGTTCACTCTTTGTTTTTTAAATTATCAAATACATAAATTTATGTGACTATCCTCCATTCTGTATATTATCTTGTTCACTCTTTTGTATTCTTTTTTCTTTGCTTTCTTTTGACTGGACATTTTCAAAGTCTGTCTTCAAACTCACAGGTTCTTTTTATCTGTTTGATCCAGTTTGCCGTTGATACTCTCCATTGCATTTTTTTTTAACTCATTGGATTCTTTAGCTTCAGCATTTCCATTTGATTCTCTTTTATGATTTCTCTTTGTAAAAATTTTTTTGCAAACTTCTGGTGTTTTTTAATAGTTTATTGAGTTTCCTTAAAACAGCTATTTTGAATTATTTACTGGGTAAATCACAGTCTTTATAATTGGTTACCAGCAGATTATTGTGATCTTTTGGTGATGTCATGTTGCCTTGATTTTTCATGTTCCTTGAAATTTACAAAACTGTCTTCACATCTGAAGTAGTATCATCTCTAGTCTTTACTAGCTGGAAGTGAAATCCCTTCCATCCGCCCTGCTAAGGAATCTGAGACTGTCTCAGACCTGTGAATACACCTGCTTCATATTTCTTGCTCCCTCATGTGGCAGAGTTCTTCAGCCTTAATGCCTTCTTTCAGTCTTGCAGTTCCCCAGCCAAATGCTGACAGTTTCCCTTTGTTTCCCCAAAGATGATGCTCAAGCTTGAGTTGGCGGTCTCTTCCTGGCCCACAGTTTTAAGCTTTCTATACATGCTCACTAGCCATCTGCCAAAGCTTGCTCTCACTGCCACCATCAGGAGCTCACACAGAGAGCTGGCCGCAGAGGGGAAGTGTGGATAAATGAGTTGTGCAGAGCGCTGGCGATGCCTGTGGGCCAACTGTGCAGATCTGTGGGCAAGGTGTCTCCAGCAGCTCGTCAGTGAGCTTTTTGATGAAGTCCACAACACAGTTAGTAGGATTCTTGTCCCTTAAATGCCCTCTGTGAGTCCTATCTTCTGCTTTGCCAGTCTCTTCCCATCCCCAGTCATGCTTCTCATGATTCAGTATTCTGGACAGGGTGGAGGAGAAACGAACACCTCTGGCAGCACTCCTCACAGCTGGGGAAGCTGGGAACTTACATCTTCTCCCTTTCTCCCATGGTAGAAATCATGGGCAAGAAGATCTCTCTCAGCCCTAAGCTGTGCTTTCTTGGAAGAGAGATGATGTGGGTAAAGCCAGACTTTTCTTCTTACCCTCTCCAATGTGTCCAAATTCATTTTTTTTCCTCTAACATATGCTGGCACTTATCCATTGAAAGCCTGTATTTCCACAAAACTCTCTCATGCATGGGTGATTATCTAAGATATTATTTTCTGGGGGCTCTCAGACCATGGCTGAGAAGTGCCAGAGCTAGTTTATGCGTCCCTGTGAGGTCCACAGTTGGAATCAAGATCTGTGTATCTGGCGGGGTTAGACTTTTCTTCGGTCTTTTTGTGTACAGTGCTGAATTCCACAGCTCCCACAAAGACAGTTTTGACCACGGATGGATACCAAATTATTGTTGGTGGCTGCGGGGGTGGGGGGTGGTGTAGGAATAAGGGATGTCTTATTCAGCTATGATGCTGCTATCACTCTAAATTTGGTGTTCTTGTTGCTTTATGCTGATACGTTGTATACACTGTATCATTGATAGTCGCTTGGTTTATAGGGATAGTGAGAGGTCAGCTGGAGTATTTTAAATAAATTTTTCGTGTAATTTTGCCAACATAGAATAACGGATAACCTAGTCTTCAATGAAGTATCTCCAAAGAAAGAAATTTTGCATTTACACACGTAGAACCCATTGCTGTCATGGTTTTGTGATGCTTGGAATAAAAATCATTTTCCTGTCTCTCTGACTATAGCTGATGTCATTTCTCTATTATTTATGTTACCTCAATATAGCACATCTTAATTCTGTCTTTGTTCCTTTTTTTTTTTTTCCAAAGTAGAACAGGCCCCTTAAGAATGTCCTGTGTTTGGGGCACATGGGTGGCTCAGATTGTTAGGCATCTGCCTTCGGTCAGGTCATGATCCCGTGGTCCTGGGATCGAGCCCCGCATTGGGCTCCCTGTTTAGGCGGGGAGTCTGCCTCTCCCTCTCTCTCCTCTTTGTCCCCCCTGCTATTGCCCTCTCATTCTCTCTGTCAGATAAATAAATAAAATCTTGAAAGAAAAGAGAGAGACTGTCCTGTGGTTTTGAATTTCCCACTCTCTATAATGCAGATGCTGGTATTGGAATAAATGTTGGCCTCACCAATTTGACTCTGAGAAAACTGTGTCTGTATCTCTCCTTCATCTGTACAGTGGAGATCATAATACCTCTTGGCAGCGGGGATTGAATTAAATAACGCCATAAATATGAAAATATCAAATGGAGCAGTTCGTAAATATGAGCTTGCTTTTAAACCATGGCTGAGACTGGTAGCAGGAAGTATCTCTCTTCTCCAGTCCTGATTGCTCTTTTGTGTTTCTCTCCCCTCCTGCTCTTTCCCCCAGCCTCCTCCTCTTCACTTTGGTTCCTGGGCAGATGCTACTGTGAAGACAGTGCGGCTCCCATCTGCTTTAAGCATATGGGACCAACACTGTTGCTTCCAAAGTCCTTGTATTTGCTGTTCAGAGCAGGGTGGGTTATTGTGTGGAAAGTGAGGCAGAAAGTTGCAGATTGGTTTCACCAGTCTGTTAAATCTTCATATAGTGACAATGGAATCAATAGATCAGTCTTTCTGTCCACCATCCGTCCAGGCATCCATCTCCCAATTTCTTCCACTGCAAAATTGTGTTTCCACACACGTTTATGGGATAACATAAAAATACAAAAATTTCAGGATCAGGGAAAATATAGAAAGCATAGAAGACTAAGGCCAAGAGGAAATTAAAACACCAATCTGCATATTATGGGATCCACGAGTACTACTGCTGACCCATGATTATGGCTGAGCATCCTGGCACCCAAGCAAAAGAGGAAACATCATTAATTTACAAGATTCTCAATGTCCTTAAGGGGCAGAGCAGTGGCAGGTGGGCAGGCTGTATTAAGCAAAGCTTCTTTTGGCACTTAGGTCTAAAGAAACATTTTCAGGTGGCTCCCTAATCATATGTGGAACATCCTTCATATGAGAGTACCAAGGGTTCTAAATTCAACACTCATTCTAGAGCTGGTGTGCAGTTAAAGCTTCAGGTAGCCATGAAAACATTGACTGATAATCAGTATTCCTGGATTTAATCTTCCTGGCTTTAGGTACATGTTATATAGCATTCCATATGATCAAAGTGCAGATGATCTCAGCCAGGGAACATTCATTCAACTATTGCTAAACCCATCAGTTGCTTATCACAGAAATAGGTGGTTGGGTCAGTTTGTTAGGAGATGATAATGCAGTGCCTGCTCTGGGCATCCTTTCTGGGTGGAATTGCTCTTCAGCTGTAGATGTCGCACTCTTAAGTCCCCTAGATCATCTCTAACTATAGGGAAATGCTGGGGAGATGGGTGAGCTAATAAAAACTCACTTTCACAGCTGAAATCACACTGACAGCTGTCAGCAGCACCATATTCCTGTGAAATTGAGTTGTTTGGGGATGATCGTAACCCATGACTAGAGCTTATCAAAGACTCTACTCTTAGAGTTTGGATCTGCTCTAATGAGTATCTGCCCAGAATATTGAAGTCATTGCCAAGAAGGTCAACAGCGTCTACCATAAGCTCAAAATGAAACTAACAATTGGTTGAAAAGATAGCATGATAAAGTGCGTTTGACTGTCAGTTTCTGTAGCTTTTATGACTTCATACTGCTTAGAAATAGAAGGGGAGTAGTTGATATTTTAAGTTGCAGACTTGTTGTCCATTTAGTTTTGTAGCCGATCCCGGGGGACGTAGGAGTGCAGACTCAAACGCCAACAGGGCCCAGGCAGGTTGTGGAAGTGTAAGAGGCGGGCTGGCTGCAAACAAGAGAATGGTGGGAGCCGTGGTGAACAGGAGATCCCATATACCTTCAAAAGGAGGCAGAAGCTACATCCCTTGTGCTGATTGTAGCCACAGAGAAATTCAGACCCAGGGATATCCTGCTGCACAATTTTAACCAGAAACTCACATTTCCTGTGAAATTTTTCTGATTTTTAGACACATGATAGCCAAATTTAAAAATGCTTAAGGGCTGGATTTAGCCTGTGCTCAGTCATTTAGCACCCAGTGGACCAGCTATAAAAATGTGAAGGAGAAAACAGAACAGCAGAGATTGAGCTAGGAAGGCATATGCCTATCTGTGCTTTCTGCCAATTATGGACTCGTGTCATTGAGAAAACGACAATAGGTGCGTTTTGCTCTCCCCAAGAAAATGAAGACAAGATAAACTTCTTGTAAGGTAGCACAACTGTCTCATGTTATTGTTAAATCCACGTTTGAGAGAGGTAGATCTTGAAAGTTGTATTGCAAAACCAAAGGACTCTCTTTGTCATCCAAATTTGTCTTTTTATGTGACTTGAATGCTCAAGTCTACCAGGTACAAAGTACCTTCTTCCGTTTGCCTTGTAACAGGGACAGGTGTTCTTATCCAGGTTCAGGGGGTTTCTGTCTCATTCATTTATGGATAATACATGAAGAGAAGTCAGAGAGGTTTCTTTTTTTTCTGGTCTACCGGTTAGGTTAAGTTTTCACTTGGCTAAATGAAATAGCCTGAACATGATGTTCTCGAAGTCCGGGCTGCTGTTTCTTTTTTTTTTAAATGTTATGTTGGGTTATATTAATGCTTACCCAGAATTAGTTGTTTGGGGAATGTAGGGAGTATGGCATCAGCAGCCATAAAAATGTTGATCGAAGTTGCTAAACATCATTTTTAGGTGTGTAAATCTAATCAAATTAGAAATGAACCTTTACCCCTTTGCTTGGTGTCCACCCGCATTGCTTTGCTTGCTGGGAGGCGCATGCAGCAGGGGACCCAGTTGCATAATGGCTCAGGCTGCCTTATAAAAAAAATCAGCCCTTCTGTGAATATATGTTAAATGCCCCAGAATGTACATTCTGGCCTCAATGAACCTCTGTTTCTCTGACCTTCACACGATGACCTTCACACATGGTTTTGTGGAATTCAAAGAGAAGAGTATGGTGCAGTTTTTAAGGAAACCCTTGAAATGACTACAGTGTAAAAATATGTAAAACTGTTAGTGAGACCCAAAGCTAAACCAAACCCAAAGCAAGAAAACTCTTAGTAAACTTGGGGGAACTGGTAAAGAATCAGGAGGAAAAAAATCCAACATTGTTAGAAAGTGGGGAGAATTTCTCTTTTATTGAGCCTACCTAAAAATCAGTTCAAAAAGAGAAGTTACTGTGAGGAAGTGTGTCATGGCCGTTAAGGCCAAGGAGCAGAGTCTCCTCGGACCATGGTGGGGGCCTACGTATTCCTGCCATGGGCTCTCCTATCTGCACCTTTTTGTGTTATCTCTCTCAGCTGCCTTTTCCTCTTGTACTTGCCCCAGCGTGACCGCCTCCCTTAAGACTACAGCATCTTCTACTGCGATGATTGAGTAATTTATTATCCAAATCAGGACTCTTTTTTCCCCCCCAGTTCATCCTTTTAAAATTTTTATTTATTTACTTATTTCATCATGATAAATGTACTGTAATCCCCATCACCAATTTCACCCAGCCCCCTATCCATCTCCCCTTTGGTAACTATCAGTTACCAGAACTCTTTGGAGTGTGAAAGGGAATGGGATTGATAATTTCTCTGGGACAGGTGTACAAAGATGTAGGATCACCCCCTCCCTTTAGAACCCAGAGTCCGGCCACTTTATTCTGGTGTCTCTAAGTCTCTTGTTTCAGGCTGTGTGACCCTTTGTTCAGTGGATTATTCTTAACCAAGGTGGGATATGGGATCTGATGCTCATTCTCTGCTGGGTGGGATATGGGACCCAGGGATATGAACAGAGCATCAGGAGCTGTGAGCAGGGCCAGATCATCTTAGGGAGGGGTGGACAGGAAAAGGAAACTGGTGACTGTGGCAGGGACAGGGACACAACATGTTCTAGGACCGGAAGTGTTGGCTCGGTCGCTCTGTAGCGATCGCTCACAATAGCCCCCCTGGGCTGGGAGCACAGCCTGGGTTGAGGCTAGCCCAAGCTCAAAGATGTCAGAAGTCAAGCAGCTGAATATCCATTTTCCATGGCTCACTCCTTCCATTTTGCCCCCTGAAGCACACAGAGTTTCTCACTTCTCCTTGGCCTGTTTCTGCTTAGTCTGTAGTGATTCTACTTCTCTGTTAGCAGTGGTCAGCTGTGGTTTGGCCTGTCTTTACTCTCTTTTCTTCTGCTCACAGAAGCCCAGTTTCCCTTTGGTTTTAGATGGAGCTGACTCAAGTCTGTCAGGTCTGGACCCCTGGCTGGAACGATCAATTCAAAAGTGGGTCTTTAATTTAACAAGGTTCAGTGGAACTCGGTCTAGAGCATTTGTTGGAACATTTTGGGAAGACAGGATTTGCTGAGCTGGTAGCAATGTAGTTGTGGAGATGCTGGTGGTCATCTCTTTCTGTAAGGGGTTGTCTTGTCCTCCCAAGCATGAAGCCAAAACAGAGAAGTACGGAGTAAGAAAGAGAGAAAGAGACAGAGCTAGAAAGAGAGAGACAGAGACAGAGTTGAGAAACAGAGGGGGGGGGGAGGATGTGTCTTAAAAATATCATTCGAGCGTCCAGGCACAGCCATTCTTGAAAATAGAGTTTTAATCCTTGATTTTTCAGTTTTGTGAACCATAACGTTTCTATTTCAGTTAAACCTAGTTGAATTTCCACCACTTGCCAACAAAAGAGTTTTCACTTATGTCCTTGCTTTAGGCTCTTTTTCCTGCTCAGGCTCAGTCAGTTATCCCTCCATCCAAGGCTGTCCTCTGTTCCTTCTGCTTCCTGGAGCCCACACAGTTCTCAGATCGTGGGCTTTCCCTGTGTGGGTGGAGAGTCAGGGCAAGAGGACTGGGATCCCACAGGGATGAGGCACTTTGCTCAACATTCAAACAAATGAACAAATTTCCCTCCACAACGTCTACATTCTTGACAAATTGTGACGCTCACTTTTTTACTAATGTTTAAGTCAATGCTGATCATCTCAGCAAGTGTTTAATGGGTTTTTAAGACATGCATGAATGTAGCCTCTGAAATTTGACAAAATGTGTGACCCAGTTGTTTTTGCATAAGACTCTTAACATTTAGAGATATGACAAGTAACAAACTACTCCCCAGGAGCCCTCCCCAGCGCTTTGTACTCATGTTTTAGTAGGACAAAAATAGTGTTAGATAAGTGTTATATGGATTATGAATTACAGGTTTGGTTGCAAACTGCCGGGCTTTGAAAGAAGAGCGAAGCCAAATAAGGCATTCGGTTTCTCGGAGTGCATAACTACTTCTGTTTTAAGAGAGGTTGATTTCACAGAATGCTGACCAGTTTTGTGTTTTTTTGTTTTGTTTTTTTTTTTTTTTTGGTCTCCCCCCCACCCCGCCCCGCCGCCAAAAGGAGACAGAAACACTATAAGGGAGAAATTAGCTTGAAGTTTGGTGAAGCTGTTCATTTCTCTGGTTTCTCATGCACCCAATAGAAAGATCCAGTGTCTCATGATAATGCTGTTAACCACTCAGTCTGCTTTATATCTGAGTCCTTTTGCTCCTTAACTAAGAAAATCGGCGTGTATGAGACATAAAAAGGGCCCTCCTTATGTTGGATTTTACTCGGCAGCAGAGTCTGCTGTATTCAGAGGGAAGACCAGCATTGCGGCCCTCGGCAGCACGTTCATGCTGCTCGAACGAGCCCCGATAAAGCGGTCTGCTGCTCCAGCTCGGACCGCACAGGAAGAATCCACGCAGGGTGTCCCAAGTGACCCTATGCCATTTCCATCCTGCAGGGATGCACCCAGAGCATGAAGCCAGGGGAAGGAGAACTGAATGGGGGCAAGCGGTCAGCATTGCTGTCTTCTCCTGACAAGGAAAGAAATTGCTTCCTTAGGTAATGTCATTTGCAAGTATCTTCTCCCATTCTGTGGCCTGCCTCAGCTTGGTCAACTGTTTCCTTTGCTGTGCAGAAGCTTTTTTTATCTTGATGAAGTCCCAATGGTTCATTTTTACTTTTGTTTCACTTGCCTTTGGAGATGTATCTTGAAAGAAGTTGCTGTGGCTGATGTCCAAGAGATTATTGCCTGTGTTCTCCTCTAGGATTTTGATGGATTCTGGTCTCCCATTGAGGTCTCTCATCCATTTTGAGTTTATCTTTGTGTGTGTTGTAAGGGAATGGTCCGGTTTCGTTCTTCTACACATAGCTGTCCAATTTTCCCAACACCATTTGTTGAAGAGACTGTCTTTTTTCCAGTGGATATTTTTTCCTGACAGGGGAAGGGAGGGAAATCCAAAGGGGGAGAAATCAGAGAGGGAGATGAACCATGAGAGACTGTGGACCCCGAGAAACAATCTGGGGGTCTCAGAAGAGAGGAAGGTGTGGGGAGGGGTAACAGAGTGATGGGTATTGAGGAGAGCATGTGCTGTGATGAGCACTGGATGTTACACTTAACTAATGGATCATTGAGCGCTACATCAGAAACTAATCATGTACTACACAGTGGCTAACTGAAAGTAACAAAAAAAGAAAAATGAAAAAAAGAAAGAAATTGTTTCCTTAGGTGCCCCATAAAACAAGCTCCATTTGGTAAACTTGAGCTGGTGGGCTAGAGAAGATTAAAATAGGCTGTATGTAAATTCGTCAAGATAGCCAAAAGCAGTTTCTGCAACCGTGTTTAGAGTTTGACATATTATTATTGTTTTTTTTTTTAAGTCCACACCATGATTATCATATTGTCAGTTGTGTTTTCTGGTATAATTTCAGGACATGTGGCCTGAACAGCTGATGCAGTCAGGCAGGTAGTACCCTTTCATGCAAAGAAAGATGCTCGTCTCTTGGTAAATAAACTGTACGGAAAGCGCTACAGACAGTATCACTTGTAAACAGCAGCTATTTAAGAGAAGCGAGCAAACAAAAACATATCCCTTCAATCTGGTTCTTTTCGAAGTAACAACACTAAGGAAATGGTCTCCGTCGTCTCTTGATCCGTGAGTATAGCTCATGCTGAAATGGAAAAGTAAGGGCTTGTTAGGGAGAAACTGAAATCAAGCTTGAGCATCAAAGGAAAGTAATCAGAGTCATGGCGTAGCACGGTTAATATGTGTGTAATAGAGAAAACTACATCTTTGTGTTTGCGGAGAAACATGACAAAACGTGGCAGTTGAGGACAGTGTGACTACAATGTCAGTCCCACCAGGCCAGCCTCTTCCCAAACAGTGTGGAACAGCGTGTCCTTTGAAAGGAGTTCCCCTTTTACCCGGAAGTCATGACCCCAAGTCAGAGGGACTTGACTTGTATTTGCCGTTGAGGTCATGTCCCCATCCTTATACACTCTGACCTCAACTTCGGACTTCCAGGGTATACCCAGTG
This sequence comes from Martes martes, assembly GCF_963455335.1. Classification (NCBI taxonomy): domain Eukaryota; kingdom Metazoa; phylum Chordata; class Mammalia; order Carnivora; family Mustelidae; genus Martes; species Martes martes. The sequence goes on from NC_137900.1 coordinate 7,467,653, forward strand.
GGGACCTCTTTCTTCCAGAGCAGTGGTTCTGACCCCTGTCCTCTCACCTTTTCTACCCTGAGCGGCCAAAGGAACCAATGTGCAAATGTGAAAGTCCCTTTAGATTTGACTGTGTTCTAACAGCATGCCTTTCTTTTCTCTAGGAGCCAATGATGGCTACTTTAAAACAAGTGGTCCCTGCAGATCGGAAGGCTTTTCTATACAAAATAATAATAGTAGTAGTAGTAGTAGTAGTAGTAATAATAATAATAATAATAATAAATTACTTTTTCCCAAAATGTCCTCCAAAGGCAAAGTTGCCCGCTGGATTTAAAGTTTCCCTCACTCCTCTTACCAAAAGTCCTTCCCCCTCGTTTGGAGAACCAAGGAAGAGAAGATGTCTTACTTATGTTGTGTCCCATCCTGGATTTGCATGGACCATTGCCGAAGATGGAATGTTGGTGTCTCCCCCAAAGCTCATATTTTGAAACCTAATCTTTAGATGGTGGTATTTGAAGGTAGGGCCTTTGGGATGTGATTATAAAAGAGACCTGAGGAGGGGTGCCTGGGTGGCTCAGTGGGTTAAAGCCTCTGCCTTCGGCTCAGGTCATGATCCCAGGGTCCTGGGATCGAGCCCCGCATCGGGCTCTCCGCTCCGTGGAGAGCCTGCTTTCTCCTCTCTCTCTGCCTGCCTCTTTGCCTACTTGTGATCTCTGTCTGTCAAATAAATAAATAAAATCTTTAAAAAAAAAAAAAAAAGAGAGACCGGAGGTCCCTTGCCACTCCCACCATGTGAGGACATAACCGGAACCTAGCAGTCTACCACTCAGGAAAGGTATCTCACCAGAACCGGACCATGCTGGTCCCTTGACCTTGGATTCCAGCCTCTAGACCTGTGCAAAATGGATTCTATTGTTTAAAAATTGCCCGGTCTGTGGCACTTTGTTAGAGCAGCAGATTAAGACAGTGTCCTCCAGAGTCCGTCCTTCTGGACACTGAAGGGAGGAAGAAATCAACAATTAAACTTGTTTTCCATTTGAAAGTAATTTTTAAAAAATATACATCATGGGGCGCCTGGGTGGCTCAGTGGGTTAAAGCCTCTGCTTTCGGCTCAGGTCATGATCCCAGGGTCCTGGGATCGAGCCCCGCATCGGGCTCTCTGCTCAGCAGGGAGCCTGCTTCCTCCTCTCTCTCTGCCTGACTCTCTGCCTACTTGTGATCTCTGTCTGTCAAATAAATAAATAAAATTTAAAAAAAATATATATACATCATATGGAAACACAGACATTTCCTTTCTTTGCACACATCTATTTAACCATTAACATAAAGGCAAGGGTAGCTTGTGAAGAACATTCTCCCGGGAGCCATTGTGACAGAAGTCGCCATAGGCAGGAGTTCACTGATGCTGATTCCTGGATTTTCCTGGATGCTCCTTATTTCCCAAATCCCATAAATACATCTTAAACTTGTCAAACAAGAGATTCTCATAGAGTTGTGACTGTAGTGGCTGTAATGTAACAATACAATATTTTATAGTAGAAATGTGGTAGAGCTGATCTATTCACTTAGTGACTATTTTGGAAGTCTGTGTATTGTGTGGATGCTGGTGTGACCTTAAACTTTGTTGGAGCTTTTACATTTTCCTTTGGAGACAGTTGGTGAGTGACGCAAGACTATCCATGTTACTTGATAGTCATGATCTTGTTTGTGAACTAAAAATGATACTTTGCAACTTGTCACACATCCGGTTTACTAAATTAGGCGCCCATTATATTTGGCTGTATTAAAATCTCAGATGTCCCCCAGAGTAGGGAGACTTGCAATTGCTGGAATATTCAAAGGACTCTCTGTTGAACAATTGAATTTACTGTAGGCTTTGAAAGCCCAAACAGCTTAGATGCCCAGGACTCAAAGAACTCACAGATGGGTGACAACAGACCTCTAAGAGCTCAGAGGGAATTGGAGATGTGCCAAGAGACTATATCTGAGTCAGTATCATCTAATATCTTCTGGGGTGTTTTAGTATGTATGAGAAATATTATTTTATTTTTTGGTGAGAACATTTCTGTTCTCTCAACAAGTTTCAGTTATACCATACACTGTTAGCATCTAAAGTCACCATGTCATAGATGAGATCCTCAGATCTTACGCCCCTTATAACAAAGCATTTATATCCCTTTACCGACCTCTTCCTGTTCTTTTCTGCCCTCCAGCTGAAGGCAACCACTTTTCTACTCTTTCTTTCTATGAGTTTGACTTTTTAAAAGAAGAGTCCACATATAAGTGATAACATACTCTGTTTGTCTTCCTCTGTCTTATTTAATTTAATGCCATCGAGTTCTATCCATGTTGTCCCAAATGACAGAGTTTCCTTCTGTATTATGGCTGAATAATATTTCATTGGGGGGAGTAGATATGATATAATATATCTCATATGTGTGTGTGTGTGTGTGTGAGAGAGAGAGAGAGAGAGACATCTTTGTCCATTCATCTGTTGACAGAGACTTAGGCTTCTTCCATGTCTTAGCTATTATGAATAATGTAGAAATGCACATGGGAGTGCTGATATCTCTTTGAGATAATGATTTCACTTCCTTTGGTTATATACCTGGAAGTGGGACTGCTGGATCATACAGTAGTTCTATTTTAATTTTTCAAGGAACGTCCATGCTGTTTCCCACAGGGGCCGCACCAATTTACATTCCCGCCAACAGTGCCCAAGGACTCCCTTTCCTCCACATCCTCTCTGATACTTGTTACCTTTTGTCGCTTTGATGACAGCCTAACAAGTGTGAGGTGATGTCTCATTGTGGTTTTGATTTGCATTTACCTGATGATTAGTGATACGAAGCATCTTTCTATGTATCTGTTGGCCATCTGTGTTTTTGGAAAAAGGTCTACTCGGTCCCTTAGCCTTTTTTTTAAATCAGATTGGTTGTTTTTTGTTTTTTTTTTTCCCTGCTATTGGGTTGTATGAGTTCTTTATGTATTTTGGATATTAACCTTTTTTTTTTTGAAGATTTTATTTATTTGATGGACAGAGATCACAATTAGGCAGAGAGGCAGGCAGAGAGAGAGGAAGGGAAGCAGGCTCCCTGCCGAGCAGAGAGCCCGATGTGGGGCTCAATCCCAGGACCCTGGGATCATGACCTAAGCCGAAGGCAGAGGCTTTAACCCACTGAGCCACCCAAGCGCCCCAGGATATTAGCCTTTTATCAGATATGTGATTTGCAAATATTTCCTCCCATTTAAGAGTTGCCTTTTTGTTTTGTTGATGGTTTCCTTTGCTGTGCAGAAGCTTTTTAGTTTGATGTATTCCCACTTACTTATTTTTCTTGTTGTTGCCTTTGCTTTTGGTGTCAAATTCAAATAATCATTACCAAGACCAATGTTGAGGTGTTTATCTCTGTTTTCTTCTAGAAGTCTTACGGTTTCAGGTATTATGCTCAACTCTTTAATCCATTTTGAGTAGGTTATTGCATATGATGTAAGATAGAGGTCTGGTTACATTGTTCTGCATGTGGATATCCAGTTTTCCCAGCATCAGTTAAAAGGACTATCCTTTCCCCATTATATATTCTTGGTTTCTTTGTTGTAAATTGATTGAGTATATAAGCCTGAGGCTCTCTAATCTTGTCCATTCTATGTGTCTGTTTTTATGACGATACAGTACTGTTTAATTACTGTAGCTTTGCAGTGTAGTTTGAAATCAGAAAGTGTGATGCCTCCAGCTTCGTTCTTCTTTCTCAAGATTTCTTTGCCTATTAAGGGTTTTGCAGTCCCATACACACTTCAGGATTGTTTTTCTTTTTCTGAAAAATACCATTGGAATTTAGATAAGAATGGCATTAAAACTGCAGATTGCTTTGCGTATATGAGCAGTTTAATATTAATTCTTCTAATCCATGAGCACGGGATATATTTACACTTATTTGTCTCATCCTCAATTTTTTTCATCAATGTCTTACAGCTTTCAGAGAACAGATAACTGGTATCACCTCCTTGATTCTATTTATTCCTAAGTATTTTATTCTTTCTGATGCCATCTTAAATGGGATTGCTGTCTTCATTTCTCTTTCTAGTAGTTCATTGTCGGTGTTTTAGAAACACAGCTTATTTTTGCATGTTGATATTGTATCTTGCAACTCTACAAAGTTGTAGGTTTTAACAGTTTTTTGGTGGGGTCCTTTGGGGTTTTCTATGTATAATATCATGTCGTCTGCAAATAGAGACAGTTTTGCTTCTTCCTTTCCAAGTTGGATGCCTTTTGTTTCTTTTTATTGCACAATTCCTCTGAGTAGGACTTCCAATGCTACCCTGATTAGGAGTGGTGAGAGTGAGCACCCTTGTCTTGTTTCTGGTCTTAGAGCTTTCAACGTTTCACTGTTGGCTATGATGTCAGCTGCAGGATTGTCACCTGTGGCCTCGCAGTGTTGAGGTGTGTTCCCTTTATACCCAGTTTGTTGCAAGTTTTTATCTGATAAAATTTTCAAACATTTTAAAGTTTTCAAACATTCTCTAGTATTTTTTAAAGGGAATAAAATGCAAATATAGAAAATTATAGTTCTATAGGGTTGGTACATTTGACCCTCAGTAGAACTTGATAAGCAAATAAGTAGGTCCAAAATTTGAAGGAACATAGTTAAAAACCTTGTTGAAATTAAGATCTACTAAGGCTCTGATGTTGCCTCTGAGAACAAATAGGATGAACGGGAGCAAAAGGACATTGTAGTTACTGGGCTTTGTAGCTGTAAGTGTGGTTGAGAGATTCTGTATGAAAAGTGTTGGCAGTAAAGTGTGATGCTATTATTATAAGTAATGTAGAGATTAGATAAAACAGCAACGAAGAAAAATTACTGGGAGATTTTATCCCCAAATACAGTATTAGTGGTTATATCTAGGAATCATTTTTCATTCCTGGTTTCCTTTTCTAAGTTTTAAAATTTCATATGATTAAGTCATACACAAATTATTATTTTTTGATTGACTTATTGGGTGTGGGGTGAGGGTCAAGCATCCATAGTTTAAAAAATCTTTTCAGGTGATTCTGATCAAGTGTTGAGGCCCTCCATGCCTGTGGGTATTCCAGAACATAACAGTGAGGAAAGACTGGTTGACCTGAATCCTGGGGAATGAAAAGGGATTTTATGTCAAAAGCGAATTTAAAGAGAAGAGCTAATTTTTGGCCATTCTAACTGTTGTAAGGTAGTATCTCAATGTGGTTTTGATTTGAATCTCCCTGATGGCTAATGATGTGTCTCTGTTAGCCATTTTTACCCCGAAGATACAGAGGTAGTGAAAAGAAGGGCTGTATGTATCCCAATGTTCATAGCAGCAATGGCCACAGTCGCCAAACTGTGGAAAGGTACAAGATGCCCTTCAATAGATGAATGGTTAAAGGAGATGTGGTCCACATATACTATGGAGTATTACACCTCCATCAGAAAGGATGAATACCCAACTTTTGTATCAACATGGTCGGGACTGGAAGAGATTATACTGAGTGAAATAAGTCAAGCAGAGAGAGTCGATTATCGTATGGTTTCACTTACTTGTGGAGCATAAGGAATAGCATGGAGGACATTAGGAGAAGGAAAGGAAAAGTGAATTGGGGGAAATTGGAGGGGGAGATGAAGCATGAGAGACTGTGGACTCTGAGAAACAAACAGGGTTTTGGAAGGGAGGACAGCGGGGGGATGGGTGAGCCTGGTGATGGATATTAAGGAGGGCACGTATTGCATGGAGCACTGGGTGTGGTGCATAAACAATGAATCTTAGAACACTGAAAAAATAAATTTAAATTTTAAAAAATAGAGAAAGAAGAGCTGGAGGGTTTCAAGTCAAGAAGCTAGGCCAGGGCCAGGTTGATGTGGGAATTCACAAGGACTTCCGCATGGCGGGAGTGTGGAGGCTGTAGGGTGCAAGGAGGAGGTGTATAGGGTAGCCTGCAAGGGCAGCCAAAGCTGGAGAGGCTGGAGCTCATGGGGAACTGAGAGTGTGTGGTCATCCAGAATCCAGCATGGGCTGTGAGGGAGAGACCTGGGCACATCACCAGTGGTGGAGAGAGAGAAGATCACGGTGATGAGGACCTCTGGGCAAGGGTGTAAGCATTCTAAGGTCACAAAGCTTGGCCACTGTGTATGCTGTGCTATCCCTGAGCAATAACACTTCTGGGATTTTTTGAGCCGTCATCTATGTATTTCTTTCCCTCAAATAATAGAAAGCATTTCCTTGTATTCACATCTCTTAGGTTATTTTACTTTTCATCTCTATGCTTGGAGACTACTAAATATGAAAAAAAAACTGTTGTGACAAGAGAATGAGATTATATATATATACATATGTATATCTATTCATTATATGTATACTTTGTATTCACATGTATTTTTTTTTTCCTTATCATCAACAATCACCTTCCCCAGAGTACATACTGCGAATAAGCCTGTAAGCTTTGTGGGCGCAGGACCAGGAGAATTCCCTGAGCCTGGTCTCCGAGTGTTCCGTTATGCTGTGTCAAGTGACACTGGTGAATGCAAATATGGCTGACAAGCGCAAGGAAGGCTGTCGCGTCTCAGAGGGGCGCCCGTTCCCACCTTGCCATTCCTTGTCACATGTGTGTCCGGGGATGGACTTGCCCTTTGAGTCTTCTAATAGTTTCTCAGAATTGTGTAAAAGTGCAGTGGTCAGTGCTGTGGTTCCCTCAGTGTAGAAACGATCTGCCTTTTATCCCTGCAGACCTCAGCTCATTTTCAAATACCTTGAAAAGATGCCGGAAGGAGAAAAAGGAATCCTCGGTGTTCAGCCAGCGGACAGAAGAGGCATCTGCCGTACAGTACTTCCAGGTCAGGAATGTTGCCCCCCACCCACCCCCGGGGGGAGAGGAGTCATTTCCAGGTGATGCACACCTGCAGACACACCTGTGGACACACCTGGGCAGGCTGGAGGGCAGAGAGGAGGCAATGGGCGTGGCCCTGCCCCTTCCCACCATGCGATCCCCTGAGCAGCAGCCGCAACAGCAGCCCCTGGGTTGCTCTCACTTCTCAAGTTGTCAGGACTTGGGGACAAGCGGCCGTATCTGTCTGAGCCTCAGTTTGTCATCTGGGGAATGAAATTCATCTGATATTTGTATGATTTAACTTGATTAGAGGATGTACGTGAAACATTTATCTTTGTGCCTGTAACATAGCAAACTCTACCTGAGGAGGGCAGTTACAGTGCTGAGACTTGTGAGTCAGTGTTCATGGATTTGTGTGCACCCGTCACCCAGCTGGCTTGCCTGATCAGGGTAACTGTCACCACCATCTGCTGCCCAGTCCTGCCCTCGCTTCACATCTCTGTCCAAGTCCTGTTTTTCTCTCTTGGCTCAGGAGACTCGTTAGGGATGTCCCTTTTGTCTCTGGGCTCTTTCTCTCTTACCCCTGGTTCCCCTTGATGTGTGTTCTCTTATAGCCTCTGCTTTGAGAAGAGACCCTGGGCACCTATCTGGCCAGTATCTGGGCCTGGATCTGTTGCACAGAGCAGCCTTTTGGGGTCTGGGGCCAGCTTACAGTTCTGGATGTTCCAAATAGGGCATACGTGGACAGGTCCCTGCACCTTTCAGAGCCTCAGCTGGCCCACACGTTTAGGCTCAGCCCACCTTGACCCAGGTAGCTGCAAGAACCAGGTGTTCATCGAGGTGATGCCTTGTGAGTTGTTGACTCTCTCTATCCTTCTCTTTTCCTTACAGTTTTATGGCTGCATTTCCCAGCAACAGAACATGATGCAGGATTTTGTGAGGACAGCCACTTACCACAGAGCCATCCTCCAGAACCACACTGACTTCAGAGACAAGGTAATGCAGGCAGCGTGTTCTTAATCACGAACCATTTTAAGAAGCCTTGTCAAAAACCAGAATCCAGATTACGCTTGGATAGAATTACCATATGACCTAGCAGTTCCACTCCTGGGTTATATACACCCGAGAACTGAAAGCAGGTAGTCAAACAACTGTTTGTACCTGAATGTTTATAGCAGCACTGTTCACGATTAGCCAGAAAGCGGAAAGAACCCAAAATGCCCGTCAGCTGGTGAATGGATAAACACAATGTGGTCTAGCCATACAATGCAATATTGTGGGTGTCATTCATATTTATCTCATCCGTAAAAGTAGTGCAATGCTGGTACAGCCTTCAACATCCATAAACTTCCAGAATGTGCAAGTGAAACAAGTTACAAAAACTCATGCATATGATTCCACTTACCTGAAACATCTAGAATAGACAAATCCGTAGAAAGGAAGCAGACTCCTGGTGACTGGGGGCAGGGGGAGGAGGAAATGGGGAGTGGTGCTTCATGGGTGCAGGCTCTCCTTTTGGGCTGATAGAAATGTCTTGAAACTTGATGCAGATAACAGTTACATAACCTGGTAAGCGTGCCAAATGACACTGAATTTTACAATGTAAAATGAGTAATGGTCAATTTTATATTACGTGAATTTTGCCTCAATGGAGAGATTAAGCTTTGAGTGCCAGGAATGCAAGAGACTGAATGCACTAGGCCTGGGAGGCCTGAGTGGGTTAGGACCTCTCTTGCTACATAATGAATAGCTCTTATCGAGTCTCTTCACTTCAGTTTTTTTTTTTTTTTTTTTTTCCACGGACTCCACAAGTGCCTGCGTGATTTCCTTCACAAAATGGATCTGAACAATGAATGACTGCTAACACATTCCCAAGGGTTGCCCATTATTCTCCCACCTGTTAAATAGCCCGCGTTCAAAATACTGTGTGGCTCCTCTCAGGAAGTGAGGACTTGGGGCTCCTGGGTGGCTCAGTGGGTTAAGCATCTGCCTTTGGCCCAGGTCATGATCCCGGGGTCCTGGGATCGAGCCCCGCATCGGGCTCCCTGCTCAGTGGGGAGTCTGCTTCTCCCTCTGTTCTTCCCCCTGCTCGTTCTCCTTCTGTCTGTGTCAAATAAATAAATAAAATCTTTTTTAAAAAAAAGAAGAAGCAGCAAGGACTGGTTGGTGGAATCTGTAGTCCTGGGATTTAGTTTTATGTTTTCTCCCTGACACGCTGTGTAATCTTAGACAAAACACTAAACCTGTCTGAGTCTCACCATCTCTTCCACTGCCATAGCAGTCGTAGACCATGGCCTTCGATATTTGTAGCACTAATTCCCTTGGAAGGGTGTGGTGTAACATGGAGATAATGATCCTAAAGACTCATGGCTCCCTGTCTTCGCGCCAATTTGCATGTTTTTTTTTTTAAAGATTTTATTTTTTTATTTGACAGAGAGAGGGAGATCACAAATAGGCAAAGCAGCAGGCAGAGAGAGGGAGGGGGAAACAGGCTACCCGCTGGGCAGAGAGCCCGATGCGGGGTCGATCCCAGGACCCTGAGATCATGACCCGAGCCGAAGGCAGAGGCTTAACCCACCGAGCCACCAAGATGCCCTGATTTGCAAAGTCTTAATAGCTTCTCTTTCATCAAGAGATTGTGTGATTTTTTTTTTTTTTTGTCTTAATCTCTGTGCCATCCTTCTGATGTGCTTTCACCAAAACACTGTGACAGAGGTTAACGCTGTATGGATTTCAGACCCGAGGTCTTAAGAGGCCTTGTGGCTGCAGGCCTCACCCTCATGGAACCCTGAGATTACCATACCATGAAGGAGCCCAGTCTAGCCTACCAGAGGTTGAAAGGTTGCTTAAAGAGAACTGAGACAGGCCAGTCAAAGCCCAGCACCAACTGCCACTCTTATGCGTGGGGCCATCTTGGACCACCAGTCCAGCCATCCTTCCAGCTGAATGCAGAAACATGAATGTACGTAGGCAAGACCAGCAGAGAAGCTGTCCAGCCCTCCCATGGAAGTGAGAGAAATTACAAATTGTTTCCAGGTTAGAGCACTAAATTTTGATGTGCTTTGTTATGCCTCAGTAGTTAATTAAAACAGAAAATGCAGGAAAAAGTAGTTATAAATGGTCACCCAGCTAGAAGTTGATTTGCCACTGGCTTTCTTTCCTCTGTCATCTCCATTCTGCTCTTGAGCCCATCAGAGGTGGTGTATTTTTTGGCTTGTTTGTATTGTATTTTTCAATTCCAAAATTTCCACCGGACTCTTGTTTATGTCATCTGTTTCTTGCCTGAGATTTTCTCTTTTACCCACTGGTTTTAGCAGTGTTCATGATTGCTGGTTGGAGCTTCTTATCATAGTTTGGTCAGATAACGCTCACATCTGTGTTATTGCTGTGTTAGTTTTAGTTGCTTGTCCTTCCCGAGGGAATTGAAATTTTCCTGACTCTTCTTATGGCAAGGAACTTTGGATTGTGTTCTGTATGTCTTGAATATTATGTTCTGAGAGTCTAGGTCTTATTTAAAGCCTAGGGAGAATGTTGATATTTTTGTTGTAGTTTTGTTGTAGTTTTCGTTCAGCTTGGTTAAGTTACGGGTACGAGTTCCATGCCTCTGGTTGGCCTTCTGACAGCTCTGGTTCTTAAGTCAGCTCAGTTTTTTGAAGCCTTTGGCAATGCTATTTGGATCTGCATGTGTGTGTCACCTGGTGGTCAGGCTGGCACCGGGACAGAGTTCTCAAAGGACTGATAATGCAAATTAAGATCAGATTTATGCATGTACAGATAGATGGTGAGCCCAGGAATTTATTTATTTTTTTTAAAGAAAAGTTTATGGAGCTGCTTTGCCAAGCTCCTTCCTCTCCATGGTTTCCCTGGTACTTTCTAATCCCCTGGGATCACTTGTCAGTCTCTGGCCACAGAGTTCACTCTGTCATGCATTTCTGTGACTTGGCCTACACTGGCCCAGCAGAAAGAGGACAAAGAAAGAAAAAAGGCACAGGGGGATGGTCTCAGGTTTGGGGGATGACAGCACCACTGAATGCAGTGTTGGGTTCCCCTCCCTCATAGTTTTGGCTCCTGTAGACAGATCCTGTCACTACCATTAGATCACAGGGGGCTTGAACACAGAAGAGAAGAAAGGGGAGGAAAGGAAAGGAGGGAGAGGAGAGGGAAGAGGGAAAGAAAAAAGAAGAGGAAGGGAAAACCAGAGTATTTCCATATTTGAGATTATAGTTTACACTGTTGATGCTGGAGCCCAAACGGTATCTCCAGGAGCTCTTTGGTCTATACCCTGGTTCCTATTTCTGGTGTGTTGCCTTCAGACTATGGACGGGGTAGAGGATTCGGTTTGGTAGTATTTTGAATTCTGGTCTTTCCCAGTCTACCTGCTATTGTACACTTTTCAGAGTCTTCAAGTATCTGTTTCATGAATCTTGTCCAGATTTCATAGCTCAATTCAATAGGAGAGACAGAGTGTGGCAGACTCTCTCCCACTGACCCAGGATCAGACAGTTGCCAGAAGCCAGACCTAGGTACTCTGGCGAGTGAGGGCGGTGGTAGGAAGCAAAGACAAGCTGAGAAATGGTTGTGTTTGGTCACAAGGTCTCCTATTTCTTGTCTTATGTCTTGAGGTGCCCAGGACCCTTGCCTTGCCTGTGAGACCTGCCTGGTTAACAGATACGAAGTAAACATTCCTAACAAGGAAGCCCTGATTATGGCAGGTGTGCAGGATTAGGATAGAGGGGGCACACTTATTTCTTTTGACACTTTAGTTGGTATTCAGGATTGTGGGTAAGTAGTCTTACTGACCAAAGGTATTTTTTGCTAATTAAAACAAACAAACAATAAGAACTCTCAAATATTGATCCCTTCTACACAGTTTGAAGGTGTTTCCTGGAGGTAATACTTTTGTTTAGGGAAACTTCTCTGCCTCTAAAATTGCTTAGTTTTAATCTATAACCTATTTTCTATTACATGTAATCTATTTTCTATACTTCTATAATCTGCTTTTAATTCTGGGGTTATAGCGTTAAAGACTGCTTCCCAAACTACCAATCATATGAATAATTTGCATCGTAGGCCTTCACAGAATTTCACGTGGATTATGCCACTTGACCATTTCATTTGTGTGTCTTTTCATCTATAAAAATGAAGTTACTGGACCAGATCATCTTTAAGGTCACTCATATCTATAACCTCATTTGATTTTGCAAAATATCCTTTTTCTGCCAGCCTGAAAGGGGTTTGTCTGCCAATGAAATAAAATAGGCTTCTATCTGTTGGGGTTTATGAAGGTGATAATTAATCACATGGCTGATAATTAATTATATCTCTTTCCCCCTCTGAGTTCTGAACCAATTTAGAAATAGACACAGATGTCAGGTAGAAATAATAGCAGCTTTATGGCTGTTAGTGCTGATTGGAGAACAGTGCTTGGACCTGTGGCCAAGTAAAGCTTCCCATTGCTTTCCCCCGCAGACGGAATTTTTCCACGCATTTATATGCTGAATAGCCAGTCTCCCTGGATAAGCCCTGAGCCTGCCCTGCAAGCGCCCATGTAGGGAACTGAAGAGCCCATGCTTGAGCAGGGGGCGAGCAGAGCGACTGTGCATGCTCAGTGCTGCTTCCCAGTGTCACCAGGCACACGGCTCACTCCTACTATGAAGGAGGAAGAGGAAGGTCAGTACACTTTTTCCAGTACTGACCTGTCCTGGTAGGAAATATCCCCTCCCCTCTGAAAATTGAAATAGCTAACTGTCCTACTTTTACTCCTTTTTTTTTTTTTTTAAAAAAGATTTTATTTATTTATTTGACAGACAGAGATCACAAGTAGGCTGAGAGGCAGGCAGAGAGAGAGAGGAGGAAGCAGGCTCCCTGCCAAGCAGAGAGCCCGATGCGGGGCTCGATCCCAGGACCCTGAGATCATGACCTGAGCCGAAGGCAGAGGCTTTAACCCACTGAGCCACCCAGGCGCCCCTAACTGTCCCACTTTTAATCTCAAGAATGCCCTCATCCCTAGACAATCTAGAATGGCTGCTCACCCCAACTCCGACTCTACCAAATCCACCAAAAATCCAAAATCTTTTTAAATCCTTTTCTGTTTGCTTTATCACTCTGAAGGCCAGTCTGGGAGTCCAGGGAGGATGCCACCTTGTCATTAAACCCTTATATTCTTTCTTGGTGAAATTAGTTACCTATAAAGGTCATGGATGATCTGTACCAATGACTGTTATTCATTGAGAAACATAGTACATGCAAGCAACATGCCAAGAGCTTTCCATATACTGTTTCTTAGTTCAAGCTCCTATCGCAAACTATCATAGACTAGGTGGTTTAAACAACAGCATTCATTTCTCATGGTTCTGAAGGCTAGGAAGTCCGAGACCAGTGTGTCTACAGAGCTGACGTCTGGCTAGGACTCATTTCGTGGCTTGTGGATAGTGGTTTTCCTGTTATATCCTCTCACGGCCCAGAAGGAGAGGAAGCAGGTTCTTCCATGTCTCTTTTTATAAGGGCACTAAATCCCATCATGAGGACTCCGTGCTTGTGACCTCACTATTTCCCAAAGGCCCGTCTTCAAATACCATCACACTGAACGTTCCAAGATGGCAGAGGAGTAGGAGACCTTACTTTTGACCAGGAATTCAGCTAGATAGCCGTCAAATCATTCTGAACACCTGGGAACTCAACCGGATATCTAAGAGAAGAATTGCTGCAGTCTACACATAGAAAACCAACCAATTTCTGCTGGGTAGGAGGTACAGAGAAGAGAAAACAAGGCGATATATGGGGAAGATAAACTGCGGGGGGAGGGAGCCTCTGTAAGCCGGGTGCCAGAAAGTGATATAGCAGAGAGCAAAATCAGAACTTTTCGTGGTCTGCTCTGGTGAGGTACTTCCCTGCCTGAAAGGTGCTCAGGTGGCAAAGTGAGGCAGAATCCTAGATTGGACAGTGTGGTCTCAGGAACCCGGGTCACAGGAAGACCAGCGTGCCTGAGTGTGGCACAGTTCCCAGGCATCAGAGCAGGGAATCCAGGGGCAATCAATCAATGAGCCCAGGAGTGGGCTTTCAGCTCGAGGTTGCCTTAAACCCAAAACCCTGGCATGGTTGGGCGACCAGTCAGCAATCAGGGACCCAACAAGCGGCAGAACTGGCAAGACCCCACCTTCTTCCCCCAGGGTGAGTGGTATGGGTGCACGCCGCAGGAGTCCACAGGGTTTGGAGATTCAAAGTGGGGTCGTGTGCCCGAGGTAGAAATGCTCAGTCACAGGCCAGGTAACACAGAGTGTGGAGGGAGTCCAGGGAGATAGGAATGATTATTTTTCCCTGAGGGTGCACTGAGGAGTGGGGCCCCTAGCTTCTGACTCTGAGGCTGGAGATCAGGGCACTGCCATTTTTATTTCCATCCTCTAAAGTGGCATGGAAAGACTTCAGGGAACAAAAGCCACATTGAGCAATCTGGAGCCACTTACTCAGCCTGGCCCCCTGGCAAGGGTGGTGCAATTCTGCCTAGGGCAGTGACTCCTGAGAATCAGCGCAACAGGCTGTCCCCCAGAATCTCGGCAAGAAGATCCGGCTATGACCAAGTTCACCAATCACACAGAACTGCCAGCCTCCTACACAAGGGGAAAATAGTATATAGAATTCATGGTTTTTTACCTCATGATTCTTTAGTCTTTCAATTTTAATTTTTTTTCCTTTCCTTGTCAACAGATTTCTTACTTTTTCAACTCTTTTTCAAGTCTTTTTTAATTTTTATTTTTATAGTTACATCTTATCTTTCCATTGTATTTGATTTGATTTTTGTGTGTATATATATATATATGAGATATATCTCATATATATATATGTGTATGTATATGTATGTATATATTTCTTTCTTCACAGTTTTGGGATGCAGTTTCTTCTAACAGACCAGAATACACATAGGATCCAGTGTATTGCTCTGTTCTATTCACATGATTATATTCTCCCTCTGTTAAACAAAAAAAATTTTTTTTTGTTTGTTTCGTGTCTCTTCTAATTTGTTTTGTGTATATTTTTATGGGGTCATTGCCATTTTAGTATTTTGTTCTCTCGTTCATCTGTTTTTTTCTGGACAGAATGATAAAACCTTGGGGGGGTGGTGCCTGAGTGGCTCAGTCATTAAGTGTCTGCCTTCAGCTCAGGTCATGATCCCAGGTCCTGGGACTGAGCCCTGCATCAGCTCCCTGCTCAGCAGAAAACCTGCTTCTCCCTCTCCCACTCCCCGCTGCTTATATTCCTTTTCTCACTGTCTCTTTCTGTCAAATAAATAAATAAAATCTTAAAAAAAAAAAGAATGATAAGACAGAAAAACGCACCTCAGGAAAGAGAACAAGAGGCAGTATTGACTTCCAGGGATATAATCAGTATGGACATAAGTAAGATGTTGGAGCTAGAGTTCAGAATAATGATTGTAAAAATACTAGTTGGGCTTGAAAAAAGCATAGAAAACACTAGAGAATCCCTTTCTGGAGAAATAAGAAAACTAAAATTTAAGTCAAAATCAAAAAGGCTATTAATGAGAGGCAATAAAAAATGGAGGCTCTAACTGCTAAGATAAATGAGGCAGGAGAAAGAATTAGTGATATAGAAGATGAAATGATGGAGAATAAAGAAACTGATAATAAGAGAGATAAACAACTGGATCACAAGGGGAGAATTTGAGAGATAGGTAATACTATAAATCAAAATGATACTAGAATAATTGGGATCCTACAAAAAGAAGAAAGAGATGGGCAGAAGGTATATTGAAGCAAACTATAAAGGAGAACTTCCCTAATCTGGAGAAGGAAACAGGCATTCAAGTCCAGGAGGCACAGGGAAGCCCCTCTCAAAATCAATAAAAATAGGTCAACACCTCAGCATGTTATAGTGAAGCTTGCAAATCTCAGAGACAAAGAGATAATCCTGAAAGCAGGTCTGGATAAGAGGTTTGTAACCTACAAGGTTGGAAGCAATGGATTGGCAGCAGACCTAGCCGCAGAGACTTGGCAGGCCAGAAGAGACTGACATGATATATTCAGGATTCTAAATGAGAAAAATGTGCTGCCAAGAATACATTATCCAGCAAAGCTGTCATTCAAAATAGGAGAGTTAAAAAGCTTCTAGGACAAACAGAACCTAAAAGAATTTTGGTCACTAAACGAGCCCTGCAAGAAATATTAAAGGGGATCCTTTAAGTGAAGAGAAAGCCCAAAAGGAACATAGACCAGAAAGGAACAGAGACAATATACAGAAACAGTGACTTTACAAGTATCACAATGGTATTCAATTCATATCTTTCTTAAAGATTTTTATTTATTTATTTATTTGACAGAGAGATCACAAGTAGGCAGAGAGGCAGGCAGAGAGAGAGGGGGAAGCAGGCTCCCTGCTGAGCAGAGAGCCCAATGCATGGTTCAATCCCAGGACCCTGAGATCATGACCTAAGCCAAAGGCAGAGGCTTAACCCACTGAGCCACCCAGGTACCCCTCAATTCATATCTTTAAATAGTTACTCAGAGTAAATGGACCAAATGCCCTGTTCAAAAGACACAGTGTATAAGATTGGAAAAAAAGCAAGACCCTTGGATATGCTGTCTGCAAGAGACTCATTTTAGACCCGATGACACCTCCAGATTGAAAGTGAAGGGCTGGAAAACCATTTATCATCCTAATGAACATCAAAAGGAAACTGGGATAGCAATCTTTATATCAGAGAAATTAGATTTTAAACCAAAGATTGTAATAAGAGATGAGGAAGGACACTATATCATAATTAAAGATCCTGTCCAATAAGATCTAACAATTGTAAATATTTATGCCTCTAACATGGCAGCAGCCAGTTATATAAACCAGTTGATAATAAAATTAAAGAAACACATTGATAACAATATAATAATATTAGGGGACTTTAACACCCCATTCACTGCAGTGGACAGATCATCTAAGCAGAAGATCAGCAAATAATGGCTTTGAATGAAACACTGGACCGGATGGACTCCACAGATACATTCAGAACATTCCATCCTAAAGCAACAGAATGCACATTCTTCTCAAGTGCGCATAGAGCATTCTCCAGAATAGATCAAATACTGGGTTACAAATCAGGTCTCAACTGGTGCCAAAAACTGGGATCGTTTCCTGCATGTTTCAGACCACAGTGCTTTGAAACTGGAACTCAACTGCAAGACGAAATTTGGAAAGAACTCAAATACATGGAGGTTAAAGGGCATCCCATTAGAGAATGAATGGGTCAACCAGGAAATTAAAGAAGAATTTTTAAAAAAAAAATCATGGAGGGCAGGAGGAGAGTGGATCTCTGGAGAGCGGAGCACCCCACGTCCTCCTCCTCCTCCTCCCGCCCAGGCTCTGCAGCACTCTGCTACAGAAATGGAATCCTTTGCAGCCACAGCTGACTTCACGGAACAGATTCTAGAGTAAAAGAAGATGAGAACTTTCCATTTCTGCTGGTTGGTAACAAATCAGATTTAGAAGATAATAGGCAGGTTTCTGTAGAAGAGGCAGAAAGCAGAGCCAACCAGTGGAATGTTAGCTATGTAGAAACATCTGCTAAAACTCGAACTAATGTTGACAAGGTATTTTTTTATCCAATGAGGGAAATTCAAGCCAGAAAGATGGAAGATGGCAAAGAAAAGAATGAAAAAAAGAAGAGGAAAAGTTTAACCAAGAGGATCAGAGAAAGATGCTGTATTTTATAATCAAAGCTCAAACTCCTTTCTTATCTTGATCATACTAATAAATATAATTTATAAGCATTGCCTAAATAAATAGATAAACTGACTAACTCATGGAAAAAAATGAAAATGAAAACACAACTGTTCAAAACCTTGGAGATTTAGCAAAGGCAGGCCTAAGAAGGAAGCGTATAGAAATACAAGCCTTTCTCAAGAAACAAGAAAGGTCTCAAGTACACAACTTAACATTACATCTAAAGGAGCTGGAGAGAGAACAGTAAATAAAGCCTACACCCAGCAGGAGAAGGGAATTAATAAAGATTAGAGTGGAAATCAATGAAACAGAAACCAAAAGAACAGTAGAACAGATCAGTGAATGTAGAAGCTGTTTCTTTGAAAGAAAAAGATTGATAAACCCCTGGTCAGACTTATCAAAAAAGAAAAGAGAAAGGACCCAAATAAATAAAATCATGAATAAAAGAAGAAAGATCACAACCAACACCAAAGAAATACAATTATAAGAACATATTATGAGCAACTCCATGCCACAAATTAGGCAATCTGAAAGAAAGGGATGCATCCCTAGAGAAGTATAAACTACCATAACTGAAGCAGTAAGAAACAGAAAACCTGAACAGACCCATAACCAGCAAGGAAGTTGGAGCTGTCATAAAAAATCTCCCAACACACAAGATTCCAGGGCCAGATGGCTCCCCAGGGGAATTCTTCCAAACATTTACAGAATAATCAATACCTATTCTTCTGAAGCTTTTCTGAAAAAGAGAAATGGAAGGAAAACTTCCAAACTCACTCTGTGAGGCCAGCATTACCTTGATCCTAAAAACCAAAGACCCTACCATAAAGGAGGATTACAGACTAATATCCTTGATGAACATGGATGCCAAAATTCTCACCAAGATACTAGCCAATAGGATCCAATAGTACATTAAAAAGATTATTCACTGTGACCATTTATTTATTTCTGGGTTGCAAGGTTGATTCAACATCCACAAATCAATCAATGTGATACACTACACTAATAAAGGAAAAGAACCATATGATCCTCTTAATAGATGCAGAAAAAGCATTTGACAAAGCACAGCATCCTTCCTTGATTAAAACTCTTCACAATCTAGAGATAGAGGGAACATAACGCAATATCATAAAAGGCATATATGAAAAGCCCACAGCGAATATCATTCTTCCAATGGGGAAAAACTGAGAACTTTTCCCCTAAGGTCAGGAACACACCAGGGATGTCCACTCTCACCACTGCTACTCAACATAGTACTAGAAGTCCTAGCCTCAGCAATCAGACAACAACAACAACAAAAATAAAAGCATCTGAATTTGCTTAAAAATAAAGAGAAAAGAGGAAATTAAGAAAGAAGAAAGAGAAATTAAGGCATCAATCCCATTTATAATTGCACCCAAAACCATAAGATGCTTAATAGTAAACCTAACCAAAGAGGTAAAGGATCTGTACTCAGAAAAATATAGAACTCATGAAAGAAACTGAGGAAGACACAAAGAAATGGAAAAACGTTCCCTGCTCATGGATTGGAAGAATAAATATTGTTAAAATGTCTGTGCTACCTAGAGCAATCTGTACATTCAGCGCAATCCCTATCAAACTACCATCAACTTTTTTCACAGAGCTGGAACAAATAATCCTAAAATTTATATGGAATCAGAAAAGATGCCAAATAGCCAGAGGAATGTTGGAAAACAAAACCGAAGCTGGTGGAATCACCATTCTGGACTTCAAGCTCTATTACAAAGCTGTCATCATCAGGACAGTATGGTACTGGCACAAAAACAAACACATAGTTCAGTAGAACAGAATAGAGAGCCCAGAAATGGATCCTCAACTCTATGGTCAACTAATCTTTGAGAAAGCAGGAAAGAATATCCAATGGAAAAAAATACAGTCTCTTCAACACATGCTGTTGGGAAAAATCAGACAGCAACATGCAGAAGAATGAAACTGGACCATTTTCTTACACCACACACAAAAATAGACTCAAAATGGATGAAAGATCTCAATGTGAGACAGGAATGCATCTAAATCCTGAAGGAGAACACAGACAGCAACCTCTGTGACCTCGGCCGCAGCAAATTCTTGCTAGAGATGTTTCCAAAGGCAAGGGAAACAAAGACAAAAATGAACTATTGGGACTTCCTTGAGATAAAAAGCTTTTGCACTGCAAAGGAAATAGTTGACAAAGCCAAAAGACAACCTACAGAATGGGAGAAGATATTTGCAAATACCTTATCAGATAAAGGGTTAGTGTCCAATATATATAAAGAACTTATCAAACTCAACACCCAAAGAACAAAGAATCCAATCAAGAAATGGGCAGAAGACAGGAACAGACATTTCTCCAAAGAAGACATACAAATGGCCAACAGACACATGAAAAAGTGCTCAACATCACTGGGCATCAGGGAAATACAAATCAAAACCACAGTGAGATACCACCTCACACTAGTAAGAATGGCTAAAATTAACCAGTCAGGAAACCACAGATGTTTGTGGGGGTGCAGAAAAAAGGAGTCCTCCTACACTGTTGGTGGGAATGCAAGCTGGGGCAGTCACTCTGGAAAATAGTATGGAGATTCCTCCAAAAGTTGAAATAGAGCTACCATGTGACCCTGAAATTGCACTACTGGGTATTTGCCCCAAAGATACAAATGTAGTGATCTGAAGGGGGCACGTGCGCCCTAGTGTTCATAGCAGCAATGTCCACAATAGCCGAACTATGTAAAGAGCCCAGATGTCTAATGTCTATCACCAGATGAATGGATAAAGAAGATGGGGTATCTATCCGTCTATCCATCCATCCATCCATCCATCCATCTATCAATAATGTAATACTACTCAGCCAACAAAATAATGAAATCTTGCCATTTGCATGCCATGGGTGGAGTAGAGGGTATTATGCTAAGTGAAATAAGTTCATCTGAGAAAGATAATTATCTTATGATTTCACTTATATGTGGAATTTAAGAAACAAACAGAGGGTCATAGGGAAAGGGAGAGAAAAATAAAGCAAGATGAAATCAGAGAGGAGACAAACCATACAAAATTCCTAGTCATAGGAAACAAATGAAGGGTTGCTGCAGGATAGGGAGCTGAGGGGGGGATGGGGTAACTGGGGGATGAGTACTAAAGAGGGCACATGATGTAATGAACACTGGGTGTTGTATGCAACTGATGAATCACTGACCTCTACCTCTGAAACTAATAATACACTATATGTGTATTAATTCAATTTAAAAATACGATCACATCGGGGGTCAGAGTTTCAGAGTTTGAATTCTAGAGGGTTATAGATACTCAGTCTATAGCAGCTTTCTTTGATCTTCATTATAATTTTGTGAGATAAAGGCTAGCATCATTGCCATTTTGTGTTTTAAAGATTTTATTTTCTTATATGAGAGAGTATGTCAGCAGGGGAGAGGGGCAGAGGGAAAGGGAGAAGCAGACTCCCCGTTGAGCATGGAGCCCACCACAGCACTTGCTCCGAGGACCCTGAGATCATGACCTGAGCCGAAGGCAGACGCTTAACAGACTGAGCCACCCAGGAGCCGGTCATTGCCGTTTTTGAAATAAAAGAACTGAGCCCTGAAGATGGTGTTAATGTCCCTGATTATATATAACTAGTCAATGAAAAGGCCAGGATTGGAACCCAGTAAATCTTAAGTTAGAGCCTGCCTCCCTCCACAAGCCCTGAGAGGTACTACTGAAATTGCCAAAGGAGAATTTTGTTTCTCTGGGCTTAAGCTTGGTGTGGAAACATTTGGTCACTTAGCTATCCCCATGCCTCGTGCATGAATGAGTTAGCCTGGCACACGGGTTACGGTCGAGCTCCAGAGCCGGGAAACTGGGTTTGAACTGCAGCCTGGCCACTCCCCACGCAACTGCCGTAGGTTTGTCCCGTTGATCTTGAGCACTTGGGTGAGTTGTCTACCTGCTCTGGGCTTTAATGTCCTCATCTGTTAGAGTAGTGACCGCTTTTTGGAGTCCTTGCGAGGTCAAGAGTACACATTGCTTAGAGAGTGTTCCGTCACCCACGAGAGGAACTCAGTACCCAGTAGGAAGTATGATTACTGTCACTCATGGTGTTGGGGATGGTGCCGCGGTTTCTACCTCTGTTGTAAGTTTCAGCCTTTCAAATCTTGATTTTTTTTTTCTCCTATTCTGCCTCCTCCATGCAGTTTTAATGAAAATCCTTTCTTGGCCAGAGCACTGCTGGCTGAGAACTCCATTTGGAATCCATCCAGGAAACTGACCCTGTTGGAACCCACCCCCTTCCCCTCCTCAGAGTTTCTGTTAATTGCCGTCTGGCTATTTTTAGTTTCTTCAAGCCTGTGCTGGGTCCAAGCAGGGGAAGTCCATCCTGCTGAGGGTGCGGGGCTGTGTGAACTGTAGGGTTTTAATTTGGAAATGTTTTGACACTTCGTTTGTCAGGGCACCAGTTGCTGAAAACTGGAGAATAAGCAGGAGCCGGGAGCTTATTACATTTTTTTTTTTTTTAATTCAGTGTTTTCACAGAGGAGAGAATTCCCCCATTGCAACAGCTGCTTCGTGCATTCAAATATGCATTTGGCTTAGGCAGAAGGGATTTGGGGATTTGAAGGCTTAAAAAAAAAAAAAGCCATCAATAACAACAACAAACACGCAAAGCAACCAGCCTGGATGGTCAGCCACTATTCACATTTGCAGAGGCTGAGCTCCAGGCCCTTTCTGTCTGAGTTTTCTTCGCTGTGAGCTTATCATCAACCTGGTCAAAGGTCCCTGAGTCTGTCTCTCATCTTCCTCTGAAATTCTCCTCCTGCCTTGAAATGCCTCACACCCTTGGTTAACCCGGCCCGCTAATGAGGCCTGACCTTCATCATCTGTGGGAACAAAGGCTCTGGCGATGGCCCACTCAGTAGTCCTGTCTGCGTGTGATGAAACAGCTCTTGCTTCCTTACTTGTTTCCCAAAAACCTCTTTGATGAGGTATGAATCACATCCAAAAAATTATGCACATTTAACACATGCAACTGGATGACTTTGGAGGTGTCGGCACACACCATGGTCCATGCCATAAACATATCCATCGCTTCCAGAAGTTTTGTCCTACCGTCTTTATTCATTACTGTTTTGTGATAAGAACACTTACTGTACGATCTGTCCTCTTAGCAAACCCTTTAAGGATGTGATGCTGTATTGTTAGCTGCAGACATTATGCTGTTAGTAGTAGGTGTCTAGGATTTAAGAATTAAATTATTCATCTCACGTAACTGGAACTTCATACCCTTTGACTAATGCTTTGCTGTTTCTCCCTCTCCCCAGGCCCTGGCCATCAGCATTTACTCTCTGCTTTTGATGTGTTTGACTATTTTAGATACTTGACATAAGTGAAATCATGTAGTATTGGTCCTTCTGTATCTGGTTTGTTTCATTTAGCGAATGCCCTCCAGATATATCCATGGTGTTGCATATGGCAGGATCTCCTTTTTAAGGAAGAATGATATTGATTGTGTACATGTATCACAGTTAAAGAAATCTTTTCTTTAAATCCTCCACTTCCTGACCCTGCATATTGTCTTTGACCTGTTGACAGCAAAATCCTTGCTCAGTGCTATGCAGGGCGGTGGGAAGAAAGGAAATAACTGAGGGTTCCCGCTAGGGGCTTCACATATCTCATCTCACATAGTACTTAGGTGTTAGGGTCATTAGCTGCTGACATCAGAAACCAGCTGCTGACTTAAGGAGAAAAAAAGAGAAAAGAATTTCCTTAAAAGATACTGGCTCACTGGACACTAGGTGGGGAGGCTACATGACCAAGAATCATTTCCAAAATCATGCTGTAGAATTAACTCAGCAACCAGAGCTGGGCGCTGCGGGGGCACAGCCTTCACCTGGGGCTACCCTCCAGTGCTGTCCTTAGAACCTTCCTCTGGTGTGCTGGAATCTGGAGGTAGTGGTGACCTCACCTGGATGGGTGTGTGGCATCCCCAAGTCTTCATGTTCTGAGCTTTGTGTGCAAAGTGCATCTTCTTGGCAGAACCTCAGTCATGCCTGTGATTGAGCCTCAAGGGTGCTGGAAGAGAGCATCAGGCCCCTTCCACTTCCTTATGGGGAGGTTGGTGCTTCCTCAGAAGTGGGGCGCTTTCCAAACCCAGGAAGGGGTTCAGATGCTGAGAGGCACAAAAGAACGGCAAATGCCCTCTGCACCATACAGCAAACAAGTACGATCTATCTTGTTAGTCTAAGAGTACAGATGAAGGGACCAAAGACACATGCGTTTGAGCACCTTGCTCTCGGGTGCACAGCTGCTAAATGGTAGCTCTGTGCAAACTCAAGTCAGTATGTCCATATCTACATGTCTATAGAGTGATCTGAGTAATGCAGTTTTTTCCCTACGGCTTGGACATTGGAGGCTGTTTTAGCTTCCTAGGGCTGCTGTGACAAATAACCACACACTACGTACCTCAGAGCAACAGAAGTTTATTCCCACTGTTCTAGAGACCAGAAGTTCAAAGTCAAGGTGTCCGCAGGGCCATGCTCCTTCTGAAGGCTCCAGGGGAGGTTCCTTTCTCGTCTCTTCCGAGTTTCTTGTGGTTGCTGGTAATCCTTGGTGCTCCTCGATGTGTAGAAGCATCATTCCAGTCTCTCTCTCTGTTGTCATGTGGCATTTCTCTCCACGTGTCTGTGTCTCTGTGTGTAAATTTCTCTCTTCCTGTAATGGCATTGATATTGGCTTTCAGGCCCTCCATAATCCAGTATGTTGTTATCTCAATATATGTATAAAAACCCTATTTCTAAACAAGGTCCCACATACAGGTTCCAGGTCTACTTGAATTCTGGAAGACGCTTTTCAACCTAGTATAGAGGCCAAGGTTCATGTTGGGTCATATATCAGAAGAGCTCCTCCCAGGGATTAATTTTGTGAGGTAGAAGTGAACAGAAAGACGTAGAAATGGGCTTCGGTCTTAACTGATCTCTTTGGCCCCTGAAGCCTTAAGGGAGCCTCTGCATAGATTTCCTGAATGTGAGTGTGAAGGCAGATGGCATGTCTGTGCCAGGATTCTCCCGAGTTTCAATAGAATCTGCTCCTGAAGGAGTACAGGGGAAAAGATGCCAGAGTCAGCAGAGGACAATGCTTTCATTTGGTATGAAAGCAAAATGCAGCTTTCATGGAGAGCCAAAAAGACTGAATAAACAATGGTCTCAGACTGTTTGTTTTTTAGGGCATTTGGGAACGAGGGAGCTGGGGGCTTTAATGTAAGAGACAGACTTCTAGCCAAGATATCTGTGCCCAAAGCCCATCTCTGCATCTTTTGAGACGGTGACTTGTGCCCTTAATTTATTTGAGGTTAATTTTCAGTTGGGGTACGAACCCTTATATGGTGACTGTAAGAGTTTAGCGACCTACCATGGGCAGAATCTTAGCACAGGATCTGAATGCTGCAGACCAGTGTCACCAGGGAATCCAAATCCAAGATCCCTGGCACTTTGAGGATATGACTCACCCGGACTTCTTAGGGTAATGGGGTTCTGTTCCTGTAACAGTCAACCCCTGGACCTCGGTGGCATAAAAAACTTCAGGTATCTTTTAATCCGTTAGGGGTCAGCTGAGGGCTGTGCTTTCTCTCATTCTCACCCTTGGACCCAGACTGAAGGAGGAGCCTCCCCATGCACCATGGGGAGAGGCGTGAGTGGCAGACCACACCATGCCCCCCCCCGCCCCCTTTCTTAAACCTTCCACCCAGGGAGGGTGTTTCTGACCACCGTACATGGGCCGAAGGAAGTCATGTGGTCACTCCAAACTTTAAAGAGCAAGGGAGTGAGATTCTACCGTGTGCACATAAGGAGAACCAGAAATAGTTGGTAAATGGCACTAATGACCATCATACCAGATGCCACTTTTGCAAAATCATTAAAGAAGGGACAGATTGCTAAGGTGATATTGTCAGTGCATCAGCTGTGCATGTGAGGGAACTAGAGAAGAAGGAGAGGGGTTTGAAGGATTAATATTTCACTGCTATGGTTTTATCAGTTATCTTACTATTAATTTCTGCCTGATGGACTGCCCGCCCACCGGATGCAGGCCATTTTAGGGAGTTTCCGGGGTTGAAATTTTAAAACTTCATGTTCCCTTTAGGGCAGTGCCATGCTTGAAGGACCAGTCTGGAGCAGCTACTGACTTGGCTAAGGAATTAGATAGAATGCTCTATGCAAGAATAATTTCTAAAGTAGGTGACTTTGTTTTAATATCTGCTTTCTAGGATAAGAATGTAAGTAGACAAACAACATAAAAATCAGTAAGAAGCAGTTTCATAGGGCCCAACAATCAGTTAACAAGCAGTTATAAGTACTGACTAGAACCTGATCTTTTCTAGCACTGGACCAGGAATTGGGCTCTGATGAACTTAGAGCTTGGGCTCCACCTTTCACTTTCCTTAATCTGAGCTATGGACAGACACTCAGATTCAGTGGTGGTTTGGGTTTAAAATTTGGAAGGGTCAGATGCCCAGAAAAGACAGGACAACAGGAAAAAAAAAGCCAATAAACATATTGGATTTCATATAACTTCCGTAATTTTCTTAGCCTCAGTTCCCTAAATCATAGATTAGAGGCTTAGGTGCTGCTCATACTTTATCAGGGTGGGCAACCTCAGGAAAGCACAAATAAGGGGGACCGAGGCTGGGAAGGAAGGAGAGGGGGAATAAGAGAGCATATTACTGAGCTCGCCACAGCTCTGTGAAAAACTGGTTGCTTGGTGTCTTCAAGGAGGCCGCATGAAGCCAGTTCATTTCCACACAGTTCATCTACAGGGAGGAGAAGAGAATGATGTGTCCTTTGGCCGCCGTCTTGCATTGGTCAAAGTTCACCTCCGGGGGTGGCTACACCCTTGCACTTCAAGGGCACGTGCATGAGGGCCAAGCGGGCGCTGCAGTGCTTGCCTCGTGCCTCAAAAGCAACAAGGAAACTGAGGCAGGAGGCACGGAACAAAATGCGTGGGGCCACGGTCGCCAAACTGTGGAAAGAACCAAGATGCCCTTCAACGGATGAATTGATAAGGAAGATGTGGTCCATATACACTATGGAGTATTATGCCTCCATCAGAAAGGACGAATACCCAACCTTTGTAGCAACATGGACAGGACTGGAAGAGATTATGCTGAGTGAAGTAAGTCAAACAGAGAAAGTCAAGTATCATATGGTTTCACTTATTGGTGGAGCATAACAAATAATACAGAGGACAAGGGTAGATGGAGAGGAGAAGGGAGTTGAGGGAAATTGGAAGGGGAGGTGAACCATGAGAGACTATGGACTCTGAAAAACAACCTGAGGGTTTTGAAGGGGCGGGGTGGGAGGGTGGGGGAACCAGGTGGTGGGTATTAGGGAGGGCACAGATTGCATGGAGCACTGGGTGTGGTGAAAAAACTATGAATACTGTTACGCTGAAAATAAATAAAAAATTGGAAGAAAAAAAAAAACATCAAGTATATAGTAGATACTCAATAAACAGCAGTTGGATTTATAAAAAAAAAAAAAAAAAAAAAAAAAAACCAAAATGCGTGGGGCCTGCGTGGGGAGAGCTGCTTTGTCCTACCCATGACCAAGCTGAGGAAGGAGAGGGGCCCCCCGCAAAAGACCCCTTCGGCAGCGGTGGCTGGAGCCGCAGCAGGAGCAGCCATGCAACGTGGTTCCAGCTGTCGAGGATCAGCACAAGCAATCTCTAGGGCCACGCCAGGCAAACAGCAAGGCAAGTGTTCCATTCTGGCATGACGCAAAACCCGAATGCATTATAAACACCACCCCGGCCAGGGACCCGGGACTCAACCAAGAACTTTTCTTTTCCCTTTCAGTCTCCACATCCTTTAGCTTCTGTTAACTTAGGATTTTTGCAACTCTTCCATTCCCCTCGGTCCTCCAGCTCATTCTTAGTTCTCCTTCTCAGCGTACCTTTCGTGGAATGTTGCCAGGCTTCCAGTTAGTTTTCCTCCTTGGACCAGAGTGAAAATACCCAGGAGAAGCTCCCCACCCAAGCTGGCTAGAACAGGTGAAGGCGGTAGGACTCCAGGGTATTATAACCCAGTTACTCTGAACATCACACCCTAGTGTAACCACATCCAAAAAAGGAAGAGGCATCTTTTCTGTGTGTCTGTGTTGGGGAGGAGGAAATATTTCCCAAAGGCCACCAGCAGATACCCCCTCAGGTCTCATCAATAACATCGTATCATACTCCCAAGCCTCCAGGCATCTCTGGCGAGAGGAAGGGAACCAGCTAGGATTGTGCTAGATGGTTCTGGATCCCTCCCTGAGACTGGGGATGGTGAGCTGCACACAGGAGGGTAAATACTAATATTGGGGGGCGCCTGGGTGGCTCAGTGGGTTAAAGCCTCTGCCTTCGGCTCAGGTCATGATCTCAGGGTCCTGGAATTGAGCCCCGCTTCGGGCTGTCTGCTCAGCAGGGAGCCTGCTCCCCCCTCTTTCTCTGCCTGCCTGCTTGTGATCTCTGTCTCTCTCTCTGTCAAATAAATAAATAAAATCTTTAAAAAAAATACTAATATTGGAGTCCTGATCGGAAGGAAGAAGGGACTGATGTTGGTAAGGAACCACCTAGCGCTGCTCTGCTTCCTCTAGGCTTGTGCCCTCCAACGCATGCCACCAGTGTGATGCCATTAAAATGCAGCTATGAAAAATTTCTCCTGCTGAAGCATTTTAAGATTCTTCTTTGCTTGAGGATCCAGTTCAAGGTCTTGGTCTTGTACGTAAGACCGTCTGCGAGCAAGTATCTGCCAGTTTCTCCAGCTTTCGGTTGCACCATGTTCATGCCTCAGCCATGCCCCTCCTTCTACCTCTAGCACACAGATCATCCTCCTGAGGAAATTTCTCGTCTCCTAAATGTGACTGGCTCTGTCATTCACAGGTGCTTTACTTACTCCCTCAATGCCAAGAGCACAACATTGACTCAACTTTCAATTTTCGCTGCTCTGTTTACCTCATCGA
The DNA here is from genome assembly GCF_963455335.1 of Martes martes. Lineage (NCBI taxonomy): Eukaryota > Metazoa > Chordata > Mammalia > Carnivora > Mustelidae > Martes > Martes martes. The sequence goes on from NC_137900.1 coordinate 7,496,171, forward strand.
AGTCTTTCCAGACTCCTTGCTGGAATATTCTTCCTTCATATTCTCGGTGTGCCCTTTATGTCATTTGATCATGGCCACTGTAACACACTGATGTGCTTCTTTCTCACACATTCCTTTCTCTGTGTTCATCTCTGCATTTCCAGCACCTCGCAGTGCTTGGCATGGCGGGTAACACGAGACATTTAGTAGATGTCCTGTGAGTGTCTAAAGCTTTAGGGCTAGGTGTGCTCCTCCGAGACCACTGGCAGCGTAGGAAGGGGTTAAGCATCAGAAGATAAACTAAGAGCGATAACATACTGTGTTCGCCGTAATCATGGGAGAACTGGTGAAAAGGCGGTTGAAAGATTGGTGATGGGTTTATCTAGCCCCTGCCAGGAGACGAAGCAGGATGAAGCAAGGGTTCCTAAGCACTAATTATGCATTATTTAAACACAGACAACTCTTTGGTTGAAACCAACTTGCACTGCACAGCAGATGTAGAATCCTGTCTTACGAGGAGCTATCACGGCAGGATTCTTATACCGTAATGAAAGCGCTAATTATCTGTACGAGATTAAAGTCTTCGCGGCAAAGGCCATTAAGGGATGTCTTCTGCGGGTCTTGAGATTATTTGGAATTTTTCTTCTCTGACCACAGAAGATGGTGCAGTTCCTTCATTCTGTTACCACCTAGAAGCTTTTTAGTCCCTCTGTCAGTCAAGAGTTGGGATACTGGCAGAGTCGGTTGGGGTCTGCGGGGTTAGATGGTCCGTGGCAGGCAATGACAGTGGTGTGCATGGTGCTACAAGAGCGTGGGGCTCGTATCACCGTGGGCGGTTTGGTGGGGGTGTCTGCACTTGTAGTAAGATGCTGGCTGGCAGAAGCACGCTAGCCATGGAAGTGGACAGGTGGGCTGGGCACAGAATTTAGGTGTACTGGGCAAAGAAAAATTGCAGTTAAGGGATTGTAATTCAGAGCAGTTGTTGATACACTCAAGCAAAGAAAGAAAGAAAGAATGCATAAAAAATAATAATTGGCATAACTCAAGGAATGGATTGTGGGATGGTCTGGACCTCACTCTTGGAAGACAATTGCAAAAATGCCGGGGCCAACAAGAAGGCTGCATGTGGCCAGTATTACTGTAGCCCGAGCAGTACAAGGAATAACGTAACTGGGAAATGAAGGCAGTGATTAAGAGCATAGGGTTTGAATTAGGTACATTGTTGTTGTTGTTGTTTTTTCTGCCATTTATTAAGTTCACAACTTGAACTTCTTCAGACTCTCAGCCTCTTTACAACATGGAGAAAATAACAGTGCTCTGATTATAGACTTGTCATCACAAGTAAATAAGGTGATGCCTCCTAAAGTACTGTACAGGCACAGCCACATAATGAGTATAAAACAAATGGTACATGTTTACTTTATTTTTCCTCCATTATTCAAGAGTAATTTTGTTTCACACTTCCATAAAGACCCAGAGATTCCTCATTAGTTGTAATCTAGTAAATCCAAATAAAGAGCTTTGAACCCACTTGGAGCTTTTTTAGCCCTGTCCAAACATTTTGTAGGATTTCATTGCCCAGGAAAGCCACTAGAGCACGTAATTAAAATCATCTGTATAAGCAAAAGGATGACCCTATCTTTAATATTTTTCAAAAGTTTATTTACAAACAAATTCTCAGAATTTTTGGCCACTATTACATGGACCAGTTGCCGACTTTTCCCTATTCGATCTGGTGGGAATTTCACAGCATATAAGCCATATAAGCCCCAAGTTAGCCATGTCTTCAGTTCCTGCCTGTGTATCCAGGGGCAGCAGAGGATGAATTCTCTATCCAGAGGAGCATTGTCCACAAAAGCCAGCTGGATCATAGTGTAATGATAATATGGCAATATATTAAAAAAAAGTATACTTTGAAGGATGCTTCAGATCACTAGATTGGAGAGGTTGTGTTATGCTGGTAGAAGGTATTTTCCCAGGAGATAATATTTTCTGGGTCATGAATTGGTTCCCTATTTGTGGTAGTGAGACACCGTATTTATGGATTCAGTTTGGTCAACAGAGATTTAGTGAATGTCTCTGCCACATGCCAGACCCTGATCTATTATCAGGGATTCAGTAGTGGGTGAGGAGCTGATGGAAGTCTGTCCTTTGATCAACCTTACAGTCCAGGGGAGCAGACATGAATCAAATAACCACTCACTATAACTGTGATGAGTGTTAAAAAGGAACATCACGAGGAGGCGATGATAAGAAAGCATACAACAGGAGGACTTTACTTCGTGTGAGAGGGGAGCAAAAAGTAGGGGCATCTTCTCTCATGGAGACCCATTTGGAATCTGAAGGATGAGCTGGAGCTCAGCCAAGTACTCTGTAGGAAAGCGATGGCACACCCAACAGGAGGCCTTAGGAGAGCTAGATAATGGGACTGTATTCCAAGATGTGCGCACCGTTCAGGGAAGCAGCACAAGGTGGCGGTGAAGCTGCCCGGCACTAGTGAGAGTGGAGACCAGGCAGGATGGTCATAGCCGTAAAGATGGAAGTCCAGTAGGAACTGTGGCTTTGGGTAGAGGGGATATCCAATCCATGGAGACCCAGGAAGGAGGAAACCAGGAGAATAAGTCATCTGACCTCCCTGTCCTTGTTTTCACTTCCTCTTGTCCTTTCTCTTGGCTGTTCCCACCTGGAGTCCTATAGCTAGGAAGCCATTGGTGTGGTCTACATAGGTTAGACTCCTTACAAAGAGAAGGTGGAGCAGAATGGAGCACAGATCTGGAGGGGCAAATAGAAGAGATCCAGCATGATGAGCACTGAGTAGGTAAAAAAATAATAATAAAAATACAAACAAATATACACACACACACACACACACACACACACACACACACACACACACACCATAGACTCATATCATAGAGTGTGCCGTGGGGTGCACCCCATGCAACGGGAGCAGCATGTACTAAGGCCCTGTGGCAGAAAGGAACATGGAACCTTCCAAGAAGCCTGCTTCTGGTGGTCACAAGAGTGACCCAAGGGATCATAATCAAGAAGGGAGGACAGGGATCATGATGAAAAACAGTATAAAGTGTCAGGTCTGGAAGGTGGCTTGGAGGCCAAGAAATAAGAAATAAGCCAGGAAGCAGAAGGTAAGTTTGGGTGAAACGATTCAGGATAAAAAAGACTTGAATAAGGCAGGGGCATCCTGGGCTTAGCCTCTTTGGTTGCTAGTTCTGCATGCAAGAACACTCCCGGAGTTAAATGGCTGGAAGAAGTCATAAGCCTTTGCCAGAGATAGTTCAAAGCAGTGCTGGAATGAGGAGACTGCCCTATTCAGTCATTGCAGTCAGTCATTTAGTCAGCAAATATTTGTGAATGGTTTTTGTTTTCCTGTTGTACTAGGGGCCGAGAGAGAAATGATGTGATTCTTGTCTCTGGGGAGCTCACGGGCTCAGCAGGGAAGGCAAGCATGTAAGGAAATACTTCCAGGGTCATGCAGTAAGTGCTCCTTAAAGAGCTGTGGACCAGGTGCAGAGAGCCCAGCCTGCACCGACTGTCTGGGGTAGGCCGAGAAGGCGTCCCAAAGATGTCATCTCTCTGCTTGGTTCTCCAGTTAGGAAAGTGAGATGAGGGATGCCACCCAGCTGTAAGCCAACTACCACAGCAACCCGTCTCTCAATCTCAGTGGTTTAACATAACGAAATTTGTAAGATCTTTCTCTCTCATGCCATGGCCGTGGTGTTCTGAGTGGCTCTTCCCAAAGGGGTGACCCAAGGGTTCAGGCTCTCTGGAGCTCCAGCGGGTGGTTTGCAGGGCCGCTGCATGAGGAGCAGAGAGTGGGGGGAAGGCACAGCGCACCCTCAGCAGCCTTCCCCGGACACTGGTCACTCCCCCTCACGCTCCATTGGGCCGAAGTGGTCCAACGGCCACGTGGAAACGCAAGGCAGTGGGAAACGGAGTCCAGGCTCCAAGAGAGCACGAACCTCTGGTGGGCTGTCAGCTGTCTCCACAGCAGGGGATGGTACACCAGGGAGCCCAGAATCAGGGAAAGGCAGGCAATTGCTGAGAGAACATTTACAGAAAAAGAAGCCAGGGAGGTCAGTCAGCTGGATTGCTGAGACCCAAGGACAACACGCCAAGGAGACAGAGACCTTCCCCTTAGCTGCATGGCACCACTGGTGGTGTCTACTCAGGGTGTGCTCTGATCAGATTTTCATCTCTACGCAGCGCACCCTTTCCTCTCATCTTTTGCTCCACAGAAAGGCCATGGTGGTGTGGAGGCCGAGCACTGTCCAGCTTTGCTGCTTATCAGCATGGAAGCTGTGTCTCCAAGCCTCAGTTATCTTACCGATAAAATGGGGATAAACTCTGTACTGCCCATCCCCAGGAGGCTTGATGAGCAAATAGATAGTGTCAGGAGGATGTCCTTTAGAAACCCTATCTGTGTTAGCGTCCACTCTTCTCCCAGATTTAGAAACCCCAGCTGGAAAGGATGATATATTTCTATTACCAGCTAAATATTTGCTTCAGCCTCTGTTTTTTTCACCAGAGAACTTATTCTAAGCTCTCCAAAGCTTTTTTCCCAGTGTTCCGTGGTGTACATAGACAAGGTAAAGCGTTCCTTTCACTCCACATCCTCTTCTATCGGCCCCAGACTGAAAATCCCTTTATTAATTTTTTAAATACACAAGTGGAAAGCAGATGGCATTATCTGGATAATGCTAGCAAAAGATCAGACTCTTTTCCAAGGCCTATGCTCTGATTTGAAATAACCAAATAAAATAAGGTTATTTTGGCCTGAAATTAGATATTGAAATAAGGTATTTGGACAATTGCCATAGTTTGTAATTTTTCGTCTCTTCTCTAGATATGGTCTGGATCTATTAGAGCATCTTCTACCAAATGGACTAATTTGACAAAGGTTGAACCATGTACATCAGGCTCCCTCCCATCTCTGACCGTTTTCTCTTTCTCCCCGTTACCATTCTCCTCTCTCTCCTAGTGGCAAATATTACTTTGGTTTTAACCTGTAGTGTCAAGAGAACTAAAAGCACTGTCCTAAGATGGTCCACAGGTCCACAGGTCCATAGCACCATAATAAAAGAGACCTCACTCACACATTTCTGGGGCACCTGTCACCGGAACAAGCAGGTGCAATTTCCATTATTTAATTTTGCATCCACATTTTGGACTGAACGTGGAATCTTAAGTTTTATATTTTTACTGATTAAGCCTCCGAAAAGGTTCTTTTGGATCTGGTGTATCCTTGGGGCAGGGAGGGGAGGCGGCTGTCAATTATACTGTCCACCTTAATGGCCTTCATTCCCTAAACAGCAGTCATAGCTGTTCTCAGAAAGGAGCAGGGCCCGTGTGAAGATGTATTTCCAAGGGAGGATGAGGGGAAGAGAATGTCGGTATCTCTAAAAGTACAGACAGCCCGATAGCAAATTCCAGAGCCTGGGTGACATTTTAAATTGGTAATGCTCCTAATTACCCAAACCCTAGGAAACCGTATGGAATACAGCCACAGTTCTAGAATTAATATAAGTGAGCGCTGTGAACCCATCACTAACAGCATGCTCTCTTAGAATAATGGCAGAGTATCTGTGTCATCACAGTGTGGCACTGCAGTTAAAACACACAGACATGCACGCACACACCGGCTTGATAGTTCCTATTTTTTGGAAAAATTTACCTTCTATCAAGTTAAAAGAAAAAAAAATTTCTAAGTCTCCTACAAAAAGTAATACTAAGATATACTTCGTTTCCTTGTCCAACATTGCTATTGCTATCTCTGCATTAAAATGTCAGATTTATGAAGGTCAATTTAAGTAAACAGTATATAGTTTTATGGAACATGAGTTTGGAAGGCAGAAATGCCCAGATTCAAGTCCTTACTCCCCTATCTGCTGCTAGTTGAACTTGGGCTGGTTGGTCAGTGTCTCTGAACTTCAACTTGGTCATTTCTAAAGTAGACATGATAATGCCGTTTGCTGAAATGTTTATTGTGAGGATTTGGGGCCAATCAAAATGTCTTGCTCAAAGCTGGTGCTGAAAGATGCTAAGAATCAAAGGTGTCGATGCGCCAGGAGCCCTGTGGCCTGAAATCTCGATCATCAGATTGAGACATGGGCCATGGCTTTGGCAGTGTTTGGGGAAGGAACCCAGTACACACCATCGACCTCTTGCTCTCAGCATGTTTGTCCAGGTGTTGGGCCCTTGTGCTTGTGAGTGCACAACTGAATGGTGATTTTCTTTTTTTTTTCACTTTTTTTTTTAAATTTCTTTTCAGCGTAACAGAATTCATTGTTTTTGCACCACACCCAGTGCTCCATGCAATACGTGCCCTCCATAATACCCACCACCTGGTTCCCCCAACCTCCCACCTCCCGCCCCTTCAAAACCCTCAGGTTGTTTTTCAGAGTCCATAGTCTCTCATGGTTCATCTCTCCCTCCAATTTCCCTCAACTCCATTCTCTCCATCTCCCCAAGTCCTCCGTGTTATTCGTTATGCTCCTCAAATAAGTGAAACCATATGATAATTGACTCTCTCTGCTTGACTTATTTCACTCAGCATAATCTCTTCCAGTCCCGTCCATGTTGCTACAGAAGTTGGGTATTCATCCTTTCTGATGGAGGCATCATACTCCATAGTGTATATGGACCACATCTTCCTTATCCATTCGTCCATTGAAGGGCATCTTGGTTCTTTCCACAGTTTGGCGACCGTGGCCATTGCTGCTATAAACATTGGGGTACAGATGGCCCTTCTTTTCACTACATCTGTATCTTTGGGGGAAATACCCAGGAGTGCAATTGCAGGGTCCTAGGGAAGCTCTATTTTTAATTTCTTGAGGAATCTCCACACTGTTCTCCAAAGTGGCTGCACCAACTTGCATTCCCACCAAGAGTGTAAGAGGGTTCCCCTTTCTCCACACATGTTGTTTCCTGTCTTGCTAATTTTGGCCATTCTAACTGGTGTAAGGTGGTATCTCAATGTGGTTTTAATTTGAATCTCCCTGATGGCCAGTGATGATGAACATTTTTTCATGTGTCTGATAGCCATTTGTATGTCTTCTTTGGAGAAGTGTCTGTTCATATCTTCTGCCCATTTTTTGTTACGATTATCTGTTTTGTGTGTGTTGAGTTTGAGAAGTTCTTTATAGATCCTGGATATCAGCCTTTTGTCTGTACTGTCATTTGCAAATATCTTCTCCCATTCTGTGGGTTGCCTCTTTGTTTTGTTGACTGTTTCCTTTGCTGTGCAGAAGCTTTTGATCTTGATGAAGTCCCAAAAGTTCATTTTCACTTTCCTTTCCTTTGCCTTTGGAGACATATCTTGAAAGAAGTTGCTGTGGCTGATATCGAAGAGGTTACTGCCTATGTTCTCCTCTAGGATTCTGATGGATTCCTGTCTCACGTTGAGGTCTTTTATCCTTTTCAAGTTTATCTTTGTGTACGGTGTAAGAGAATGGTCGAGTTTCATGCCATTCTGATCAAAATTCCACCGGCATTTTTCAAAGAGCTGGAACAAATAATCCTAAAATTTGTATGGAATCAGAAGAGACCCCAAATCGCTAAGGAAATGTTGAAAAACAAAAATAAAACTGGCGGCATCACGTTACCTGATTTCAAGCTTTACTACAAAGCTGTGATCACGAAGACAGCATGGTACTGGCATAAAAACAGACACATAGACCAGTGGAACAGAGTAGAGAGCCCAGATATGGACCCTCAACTCTATGGTCAAATAATCTTCGACAAAGCAGGAAAAAATATACAGTGGAAAAAAGACAGTCTCTTCAATAAATGGTGCTGGGAAAATTGGACAACTATATGTAGAAGAATGACTGGTGATTTTCTTGGTTTAAGTCCCAAGTTTGAACACAGAGAATAGAAGAAAAGTGTCTGGAGAGTCCATGTGTTCAGTATCTTAATACCCTTTTACCTTCCATTTATAAACCTCCCAAACTTCGTGGAGGGGCCTGGATACAAAGCAAGCACATACCTCACTTTTGGATTTTTGAAGACTTTATTATCAGTTATTTCTGAATAAATAAAAAGAATATGTGTATTTATATATATATAATTATATACAAAACATATAAAAACTGATGACAGTTTTCATTTTGTTGGTGCTAACAGATTGGGTAAGCAAGCTCACTCATGGCCCTTTACTTTTCTTGGCCCTAATCATCCTAAAAGCAATCCATGCTACAAAGAAACTTTGATAATAGGAGCAGTGGTTTGAAAAACACCAATTACGTGCCAAGTGCTTTGTACACACTTTATGTTCATTAATCCTAAAGCCAAATTTAAAAAGTGGATATTACTAACCCCATTAAACATCTGAGAAAAAGGCTCACAGAGATTCATAACTTGGCCAAGGTAAGAGCACTTGTAAGTAGCTGAGCTTGTATGTTCATTAAGTCTGATGGCAAGGCTCAGAGTTCGTGTTCTCACCCCTCTCTTGTCTTTGCTTTCCCTTCCAGGTTGTTCTGGATGTTGGTTGTGGATCCGGAATACTGTCATTTTTTGCTGTTCAGGCTGGAGCTAGGAGAGTGTATGCTGTTGAAGCCAGTTCAGTAGCACAATATGCTGAGGTAAGGGGTCTCATTTTTATAGCGGCTACTAACCAGGTCGTCAGTAAACTTCAGGGGACTGCGTGATGGGCTCTTCCAGGTGGGTCATTTGGAAGAATTTATTTTTTTTACCAGTCTGATTTTCTCCGCCCCCCCCCCATTGGATTTTACTGCTGCAAGAAGCCAGACTTCACTGTTGTAATTGAGAGGAAAATAAGTTTTTAAAACATTTCATGATCCTGGAAATAGAACAAAACTTTCTTCTTCCCCATCCACTAGGTGGCAGGTGGGCCTGGGGGAGATGGATGTTTTCTTATCTTCAATGACCTACTGAGGTGAGGAATCAGACCTCCCTGGAGCTAGATTCATTTTGTTCTTTTTTTTTTTTTAAGATTTTATTTTTTTATTTATTTGACAGGCAGAGATCACAAGTAGGCAGAGAGGCAGGCAGGGGGGCGGTGCGGGGAAACAGGCTCTCTGCTGAGCAGAGAGCCTGATGTGGGGCTCGATCCCAGGACCCTGGGACCATGACCTGAGCTGAAGGCAGAGACTTTAACCTACTGAGCCACCCGGGTGCCCCTAGATTCATTTTGTTCTTAAGTGCTATATGGACAACAGCTGTACCACTCACTTTAAATTTTACGTTGGGCTTAGGAAGCTGTTGCTCCATGGTTGTATTTGGAACACAGATAGATGGCTGTGTTTCAGGGAGCTTTTTCAGATTTCAGGCTCTGATTAGAGGATAGGGTGATGCTTTGTTTTAATATAGCCCTCTATTACCATTATGAAATGTGTACAAATATTAGAGAATAAGTCAAAGTCAAGAGTCCGGTAATAATGGCTCTCGGTAATACCTGGATATAATAATGACCCAATCATGGCTGCACAGATTTGACGGATTTGCGCACATGCCTGAACAGGGTAATATGCTTGTCATTCACATTGGAAGGAGGCAGGAGTTTTAATGAGGGATAGGATGACAGAGAGGGAAGCTTGCCTGTTCCTTCTGATGAGCATCGCATAATGTTCTCCCAGCCCCGGACAACTGGTAGCTCAGGGTGGCGGTTGGCTTTGAATTGAGTGAGCCAAGAGGGACCAGAGACAGGTAGACCAGTGTGGCATGTTTGGAAGGGAAGAATGCAAGAGCCTAATAGCTGGCAGGTTGCTGAACTCTTTTTTTCCTTCCAGCAAATGTTGGATAAAATATTTTTGGTCATTTGCTCCTTCACCAGTTCTTAAAAGTTTTTAGTGAAGATTAGATACATGCAAAAGAATATTTGTCAAATGTGTAAGTGTAAAGGATCATGATGCATTGATCATGGGCCTTGTACCTCTTTTCAGAAATGGGCCATTAGCATTTCCGTTAAAGATCTATGTGACTTGTTCTGATTGCTTCTCCTTTCTGCTTTAAACAGAGGTAACCACAGTCTTGAATTTTTGTTTCATTTTGTTGTTCTATAGACTTTTACCACATGTATTTCTGTCCCTAAAAACAAATCCCTTATGAACTGTTCATAAATGGAATCATCATGTATGCATTCTTCTATAATTTGCTTTTTTTCATCCCACGGGATGATCATTTTGTGGATACATACAACTGTTGTTTACTTATCTTCAGTGCTGGAAACGGTGCTCTTGTATGGGATGCCTCAAGTTGTTTGCTCACTGTTCTGTTGGCAGACTTACGGTGGCCTCCATTACAGAAGTGTTGTTATGAATATTCTTGTACCGCACTCCCCACTACATCTCTGCTAAAGTTCCTCAGCATCTACGCATCAGTAGAGTTGCTGGGTCATAGGACAGGCCTACCTTCAACTCTGCTCTGTAATTCTCACTTGTTTTCCAAAGTGGCTCCTCCAGTTTTCACTCCCTCCAGCAGTAACCAAGAAATGCCATTGTTCTACAATTCTGTCAGCACTTGATATTGTCAGACTTTCTAATTTTTGCCCATCTGGTATTTATGCTATGATGTTTGCAGTTTTAATTTGCATTTTCCACTTACCAATAACTTTGAGCAACTTTGCAGAGTGTTTTGGCCACTCTCTTTTTGTAGAATACCTGTTCAAATTTTTTGGTTTTTTGGGGGACAATTTTTATTTTGAATTTTTTTTTCAAATTCTAATTCATTTGTAGGAATGATTTCTATATTCTGGATATTAATCATTCCAGTTATGTGTGTGGAAAATAGCTTTTTACAGTTGGTATCTCACCTTTCCTCTTTCTTTATGGTCCTATTAGTCTTGAAGTGTGGAATTCTAAAAAAGAAGAGAATACAAGCTTATGAGGAGAGAACCTTATCGTTAAAGTGTCTCCACTTAGATTTTCATAAATCTTAAAATACGTTGCTAAGGATAAGGGGGTAAGAGTCCAACTTTGTCTCAGGTGCTGCTCAGCCATTCAATCATATGTTCATTTAGTCAGCTCCGACAGTTCTGGTTTTTGGGAATATAAGAGTCACTACTGATTAGGGTCTATTCCTGTCTTCAGAGAGGTTCGTTCTTTCTTTCTTTCTTTCTTTCTTTCTTCCTTCCTTCCTTCCTTCCTTTCTTTCTAAAGACTTTATTTATTTGACAGAGGGAGATCACAAGTAGGCAGAGAGGCAGGCAGAGGGGGAGGGGGAAGCAGGCTCCCCACTGAGCAGAGAGCCCGATGCGGGGCTTGATCCCAGAACCCTGAGATCATGACCTGAGCCAAAGACGGAGGCTTTAACCCACTGAGCCACGCAGGCACCTGAGAGGTCCTATTCTGATAAGAGATTGATCCTGTTGTGCCTTGTATCAGACATGACCCCAGAAAAAGAGTGGCATAAATCAGGGACTTTATTTTTCTTGTACATTTCGTGTTCTCATATATTTTAAGGTGATTCAAGACATATTACTTCTTTTCAAAACCTTGAAAACCTAATGCCTTTGGTTATAGTATTTTAAGGAAAAACAAGAAATTAGCTAGAGACATCCTTCCATTTCCTAGCTGTAATCCTGCCTCCATCCCCAGCATAAACTTTCAGTAATCATCAGCACACCACGGGAGGAGACATTCTAGAACTGTCTGTGTGATTGGTTTCTCCAAGAGAATCCTCTTCCTGATTAAACATATCAGTGGGATTGTCGCCCTTCTTACAGAGTGGGGCTGCCCTCACGGGCACTTTTACCCAGAGTGTGGCTGTTGTATAATTATAAGGGTCTCTAGCAAGAAGCTAATCCACAGGAGAAGAAAAGAGGAAGAATTCGAAATTTTAAAACTTTTAAATTTTTTAAATATTTTTTTTACTATGTTGTGTTAGTCACCGTATAGTACATTATTCGTTTGTGATGTAGTGTTTGTGTACAACACCCAGTGCTTCGTGCAGTCTGTGCCCTCCTTAACACCCATCACTGGGCTCACCCATCCCCACCCTTCTCCCGTCTGAAACCCTCAGTTTGTTTCTCAGAGTCCACAGCCTTTCATGGTTTAACCCCCCTTCTGATTCCCCCCCTTCATTTTATAAACTATTTAAAACTTTTTACATGATTTGAAACTTGAAATAATTTCAAACTTATAGGTAACTTGTAAAAATAAGAATAGTTCAAGGCTACCCAAATTCTTTTTACCTACAGTCACCAGTTTTTCACATTCTACCCCATGTGCTTTATCGTTGACTCTTGCTTTCCTCTCCTCCCCCCACATGGCTATGTGTGCATGCGCATGTCAGTGTTTACATATATGGGGGTGAATACAGAGATGGATGTGCACACACAGGTTTGTTTTAGCAAGTGCACGCACCTGCACGCACTGGAGTAGGGGGAGGAGGGGCAGAGGAGGGAGAGGAGAGAGACAGAATCTTTTTTTTTTTTTTTAAAGATTTTTATTTATTTATTTGACGGACAGAGACCACAGATAGGCAGAGAGGCAGGCAGAGAGAGAGGAAGGGAAGCAGGCTCCCTCCTGAGCAGAGAGCCCGATGCGGGGCTCGATCCCAGGACCCTGGGATCATGACCTGAGCCGAAGGCAGAGGCTTTAACCCACTGAGCCACCCAGGTGCCCCAAGAGAGACAGAATCTTAAGGAGGCTCCACGCCCAGCACAGAGCCCGATGCAGGCCTCGATCTCACAACCCTGAGATCATGACCTGAGCCGACATCAAGAGTCATTCACCTGAACCAACTGGACCTCCCAGACTCCCACCCCACACACTTGTTTTCCTGAGTCAGTGATAGATGCATCATGGCTTTTTATCCTCAAACATTTCACTGTGTGTTTCCTAGGATTAAAGCTATTATATAACCAAAGAAGAACCTAATTTAAAGGTGAAAAAGGAGCTGTACAATGACTTGTCCGTCGAGTCTTTCGATGTTACTGATCAGCAGGTTCGGGGAAGCCGCAGCGCGAGCGGGGAGCCCCTCACTGGGGGTGGAGAGAGGAGAGTCTCTACTGAACTGCATCTCTGCGTGTGTTTCATTTCCAGGGACACTCGAGTTTTCAAGCTTTAACACCAATGTTCTAATGAATCCCCAGAGCCATAGTTTTATGTTCTCTTTGGTTTGGGCTTCTGTAGAGGATTTTTGTGTTTCCGTACTCTTTCTTTTCTGTGTCTAGCTGGGGCAGGTTGGAGGCAGGGGTGACTCTTCAGATGCTCTGGGGACTGCACAGAGCCCTTGACATCCTTGCCAGCAGGTCCCTTTGGCCCCCGAGACCTTCCCTGCATGGGGCCCTAAGGACAGGATAGTTATAATGCATTCAGGGCCAAGCATGATTAGAACCTTCTTGGAGGATGGATTTAATGCAAGCCTGGCCCCTCCCGATGAAAACCGTGGCCTCCGCCGTGCCTCCGGCTGCTGCCATGGCCATCATGAGAGGCTCCCGTGGGCCAGGCCTTTTCACCCTGGGGGAGGGCGACCCGTACCAGCTCTTGATTTCTGCTTCTTACACTGACACTCGTCTGCACAATTTGTGGGTGGCAAAATGCAAGTGTGAACCACACACAAAAGATTTTCCCTCTAAGAATAGGCTTTCAGAGCAGCTCAGCACACAGTGCATGGTGCTCCTTTCGACCTTTTCATTATTTGGTAATTGAACCAGCAGACATTTAATTCTTTCCTCTGGAGTCTTCATTAAATTGCTCGGAAAAGATAAAATTGCAACAAGAAAGAAAAATGAACAAATTTAACTACCATTGCCTGTGCCTGGATACTTCTTCTCACGCCAGGCTTCTGGGCTTTAAGTAAACAGCATATTTTAAAATTGCAGTGAATTCAATTTCAGTTGCTTTCAATGGCTCACACTGATTTTGTAAGGGCTGACCCTCAGTCAGCAGGATGATGTGAGCGACTCCTTGTCTGGAGGGCACGTACATGGAGTCATTTTTTGCAGGATGGTCATGAACTTGCCCAGGTACAGCCACGTGCTCTCACCCTGGGCCCCATCTGACATTTCTGGGTCAGTAATAAGAGATCATCCTTTTCCATGGAACAGGGCAGGACTAAATGTCTCCCATGGGTTTCCCAGCCTGCCCACCTCAAAATGGTAGCTCTCTCTTGCTCTCTTTTTCCTTTCTTATGTATGAAACATAGAGCAGAACCTCCAGGATCATACAGACCAGATGGAAAAGAAAAAGGCATTAATCAAATGTATACACATATACGATCAAGGACGGGGGTGTTCCTTATTTTCAACTGTGTGCAAACACAGGTCACGTCTCTCCATCTAATTCCTCAGAGGGCCAGGAGAATCAAAGACTATGAGGGTAAGCAATCATGAATAGATTTCTGTGTTTTAAACAACTTTAACTTAAAGCTCTCTGGCACTGAGATTTAACAATGTTCATAACTGTTATTGGGCCACTTACAAATTAGACTTTCCCGGTACATCGTTCCTACATATGCCTCATTGGGATGATTTCAAAGGAGTCAGACCAGGTCTTTCTAGGTGATAGGGCAGGGGAAGTAAAGGCAGGTGGAATTGGAGCCCCTGGGTTCTGCCTTTCTAGATCTGCTGGATTCATGATCTAGGGTGGCTCTGTTCGAAATGGGAGCCACGACACACCTGTGGTTGTTTCTGTTTCAACGCACATTGGTTTTTAAAAATGAAATTCCTCAGTCACCCCAGCTGCATTTCAAGGGCTCGGCAGCCCCAGCGGCCAATAGCTGTGGAATCGGGCAGTGCAGAGAGAGAGCAGAGTCCATCACTGCAGAAGATCTTAGTGGGAAGCACCATTGGCGAGGAGAGGACACGAGGGGCCAGACTTACTCTGTCGGCATGTGGTGGCCGGGCTGATGGCTGTGTTCCCTGCCAGGTACTGGGGGCCCTGGCCAGATTGGACTAGCTCAGCATTAGGGGAGGCGCTCTCCCCAGTTCCTCGTGCTGTGGGCATTGTTTATTCCCTGATTTATGTGTGAGATCTGTCATAGAACAGGTTCCCTAGGAAACAGACGCTGATGCAGAGAGCTGTGTGCTGGAACTTTGTTACAGGGGGCTCTCCGGGCCTGATGTGTGTGGAAATGAAGGAGACAAGATATCACTGGTCAGAGGAGGCCTTAAGCTGCAACATGGTCACAGTAAGGTGTACATCTAAGTCCCCAAGGTCCCAAGGTGACGCTACCCATCGGACTTGAACCTCCTCAAGGCAAAGACCTTTACGTTCCACATCTTTTTTATGTACACGCCCTTAGGAAGGGCTGTGGCTTTGGGCCAGGAGGCTCTCTGGACCGAGGGCATTTAGGTAGGACCAGACCCAGCTGGGAGCCATCGTTGCCAACTTCCCAGCAGCTGGGGGAATGAATCCCACGGTCCCGAAGCAAGGATTGGTCACAGCAGGTACTGCAAGATCAAGATTCAGGATCCTAACTTGGGTCTACAGGCAGGAAGCTGGGGGAGAATGGAGATAAAGAAAAGATAAAAGATAAAGGAAATCCAGGAAGTGACAGAACAAGTTGGATGACACTGAAAGCTTAGCCAGGTCACAGGGCAGTTGGTCACGTGTGCTTTAGGTGGAGCAAGATCTTCTGGAAATGGACTGCACCACCCGACGTGATATGCCTTCTACTGTCCAAATGTCCAAAGCCCCGTGAGGACACAGATACGTGTAGGACAGGATCTCTTCCCTCAAGTAGTTTACAATCCATTTGGACTTCAAACAAGTGAAGTTCGCCACAGAGGACATTGAGTGCACCTGAGTGTGTGTGAGTGGCCACAATGAGAAGCGACAGTGCCGGGAACAATTCCTGTCTGCTGGGCAAGCCGGGGAGGCTCTCAGAGAGGAGATGGGGTTTGAATGGAATCCTAAAGGGTGAAGGAAATGAAATGCTGTCCCTTCACACTTTACCTCTTACTGCCAACAACAGCCTTTATGGAAGCCCTTGGGTTCTTGGGCGATTTGTCACCTTAAATGAGTGGATGATCTCTTCACAAAATGCTTTGAAGGCCAATTATTAAAAGGTACTTCTCGTGTTTAATCTTGAACAGTAGGATAGAGCATAGACTTTGAAGTTTTCTGAAATTATCCTGATTTCAACTCTTTGAGCTGGCTTTTTTTTTTCTCCAGTATTTTTAGTGTCTCCTGTAGCTTCCTTCTTTCTTCTCATGCTCCAGACACCAAATGCCTGAGTCATGAAGTTCCATCCAGCCCATCAACACTTTTTATTTTTGCACTGACAGGAAAGTTAAGAGGTGGCAGTAAGGAATTGCTGAAGGAAATAATACTAATAAGCATTTTGCCCAGTGGAACATTCAGAATTTAGGACGCATTTCCACATCTATAAACATATAGTTTTTCAGGACTGATCTGTGAAGGGCTTGGGGCAGATAACATCATCCCCATATTACAGATAACAAAGAACCTTGGAGAAGGTAGGTCATGGAGATGGGACACAGCTTGTGAGACATGAGCCCTTCCTTCCACCTCCTTCTCCAACATCCAGGTAAGCAGGGTTCATGGTTCCCGCGGAGGTAAAGAGGTTCATCGGTTGACTAGAAGCTGGCGCTCCTACCCCCATAACTAGTTCTTCCAGGAGCCAGGAGAAAAACCATCTTTTCCTTCATGAGGAACTGATTTCGAAGAACTTCAACAGGCAGACAGGTCTGCCATGGAAGAAGGAAACCATCCTCCATTGGCAAAATGACACAGTAACACACTCAGCAGAGGAGCAGTTTCAAGAAGTCCATGTTCGGGGTGCCTTGGTGGCTCAGTCAGTTGAGCATCCAATTCTTTTTTAAATTTTTTTAATTAACATATAATGTATTATTAGCCCCAGGGGTACAGGTCTGTGAATCGCCAGGTTTACACACTTCACAGCACTCACCATAGAAGCATCCAATTCTTGAGTCTAGCTCAGGTCTTGATCTCAGGGTCATGCTCACAGCATCCTGCTGTGCTCAGAGCGGAATCTGCTTCTCTCCCCATCTCCCTCTGCCCCTCCCCTGCCTTGTGCACACACATGCAGAAACTCTCTTTCTCTTTCTCTCTCAAATAAATCCTATAAAAAAAATCCTAAAGCAGTCCGTCTAGAATGCCACTCCATTTGCCACAAAACCCTACCCAGGAAATAAGAACCCTTCTTACCGCTGGGTTGGTGATTGACAAGGCAAGAAGGCATATGGCAAAAAACATCTATGCCTCCTCATCTCACTCAGCACCCTGTTCCTCATAAGGTAGGCCCTGAACATCTTTGCCGGCATTAGAATTGATGATTCTGGAATCAGGCAGTGTGGAGTGTGTTTTCGATCCCTAGCATAATGGCCATGTGATCTTGACAAGTGTCCATGTGACTTTGGCAAGTATTAGTTTCTTATTGCTGCTATAACAATTAACACGAACTTAATTGCTTAAAACAACACAGATTCACTACCTTGCTATTCTGAAGGTCAGAAATATGAAGCAGATCTTGTGGGGCTAAAATCAAGGTGTTACAGGACTGTCTTTTTCTGGAGGCTCTAGGGGAGAATCTACCCTTTGCCTTTGCCAGCCTTTAGAGGCTGCCCACATTACTTGCCTAGTGACTTTGGTTTTCACCATCGTCTTCTTTTCTCCCTCCTGCTTCCCTCCTGGAAAGAACCTTGTGTTTATATTGGGCCCATGGAGACCATCCAGCATACTCGGCCCATCCCAAGATCCCTAATTTAATCAGATCAGCAAGGCCTCTTTGCCATGTAAGGTCACATACTCAAAAGTTTCCAGGGAGTAGGATGTATATTCTTTGAAGGGGGGGTGGGCACATAATTCTGTCTACCATAGTAAGTTACCTCATTTTCTCTACCTATAAATTTGTAGATAGTCCTAGTCCCTTGTGTAGGTGTTTATGAGGATCACCTGAGAAAATCGATACAGAAATTAGCACAGTGCCTGACATTCTCTAGCTTTTGTTGCCATTGTTGCCATGGTGATTATCAAGACTATTATGGGGCCTCACTTCATCCACGTCTCTGTACAAATCAACCCAACAGAGATCATGGGAGGGGGTATCACCAGGCAACGGTGGGAGGTGTGGGGCCTGGCAGAGCACCTTTTTTGTTTTAAAAAGTCTGGGTTTAAATTGCATGTTGAAGTTTCCTTTATGACTCCTGTTTACAGCCCAGGTGATTACAAGATGCGGGGGCTCTGCATCGTGCCCAGCTCTTCTCGGAGCCTTTGTACACCTGCCGGAGCAGTGTGTTAAGCAGCTCGGTAACATCTGGGTCTCAGGAGAAATTCATAGCTGTTTCTAAATCGTTTCCCCAGTAGAAACTGTGCTTGCTGACCCAAATATCCTCAGACGGCCTCAGGTGTGGTGGCTGTTGAGAGAGGACACAGCGACTTGGGCACCAGGGAATAAATAGCACGGTGGCTCCAGACGAGGCTGCGTCAGGGTCTCCTGCAGGATTTCTGTAATACGCATTGCTGGTCTCCACCCCCAGAGTTTCTGAGTCAGTAGGTACAGGCATGTGGTCCAAGAATTTGCATTTCTCTCAAGTTCTATGGATGTTGCTGCTTAGTCAGGAAACCACACTTTGAGAATTACTGGGATTACATAACATCAGAGGTGCAGCAGCCCCCGGAAAGGATTTCCCACAGTGTCTGAGCTGGGGAAGTAACCTGCCCCAAGCTCCCTCCAGTGACAGTAACGTTCCCTTTTTAGGCCGGATAAATTTTATTACGTCCACTCTAGTAAACAGCGCAGAAAGGCTGGAAGCCTAATACTAATTAAATGCATTGTGCACATCGCCGAGACTTGGTCAAAAACAGCTGAATTGACTTCAATTCGTTTTTCACTTTTAAAAAGTTTGCTTTTGTGTTTAACCTCAATTTCCTCATTTTCCCAATTGTATTGAGAAATAATTAACATCCGTCACTGTGTAAGTTTCAGGTGTGCAGCATGAGAGTTTCACTTACAGTTTTTGTGAAATGATTACCTCGGTAGGTTTAGTTAACATCTGTCATCTCATATAGATACAATAATAGGGAAGAAGAAAAGAAATTTTTCCTTGTGATAAAAATTCTTAGGATCTAGTCTCTTAACTCTTCTCTGTCATACAACAGTGTTAGCCATAGTCTGTACCTTCTATAGTACATTCTAGTACTTATTTCTAAGTCGAAGTTTGTAACCTTTGACCTCCTTCCTCCATTTCCCCATCTCCCCACTGCCACCACTGGTAACCACAAATCTCATCTCTTTTTCTCAAGACTTTGGTGGGATTTTTAGTTTTGGTTGTGTTTACTTCTTTAGGATTCCACACATAAGTAAGATCATAAAGTACTTGTCTTTCGCTGCCTGACTTATTTCACTTAGCATAATCCCTTCAGGGTCCATTCATGTCATCACATATGGTAGGATTCCCTCTTTTTTATAGCTGTGCAATATTCCATTGTGTGTGTATGTCTGTATCTGCGTGTGTGTGTGTGTATCACAACTCTTTTTTTCACTCATCCATTGATGGACACTTAGATCATTTCCATATCTTGGCTATTATAAAAATTGCTGCTGTGAATATGGTAGTACAGATAACTTTCAGGTTAGCATTGTAGCTTCCTTTACACCTCCTCGCTGCATTTTTTTTTTTTTTTTGCTTGACTGAGGTATAACTGATATTTTGAAATTGCAATAAAATTAATGTATACATCTTGAAAAGTCTGGACATATGCATATGACCATTATTGCAATCAAGGTACTAAGCATGTCCATCACTTCCAAAAATTTCCCTGTGTTCATTTTTATTTGCATGCTTATATTTGCTTATGTGGTTTTTTAAAAATATGAACACTTAACATGAGATGTCCTCTCAATTTATTTTAAAATACTCAATACCATATTGTTAATTACAGGTGATATGTTATACAGATTTCTGGAATGTACTCATTTGAGGCACCTGGGTGGGTCTCTTGGTTAAGTGACTGCCTTCTACTTGGGTCATGATCCCAGAGTCCTGGGATCAAGCCCCTCATCGGGCTCCCTGCTCAGTGGGGAGCCTGCTTTTCCCTCTCCCTCTGTTACTCTGCCTGCTCGTGTCTCTCGTTCTCTCTGTAAAATAAATAAAATATTTTTTTAAAAAATAGGATATACTCATTTTTCATAACAAAAACTTCATTTTAAAAAAATTTATTTAAGTAATCTCCACCCAAGTGGGGCTTGAACCTACAACCCCAAGATCAAGAGTCTTATGTTCTTCCAGCTGAGTCAGCCGGGTGCCCTGCATAGCACAAACTTTATATCCACTAAGAGCAGTTCTTCATTTCCCCCTTTCCTAGCCCCTGGCAACCACAGTTCTATTCTCTGCTTCTTTAAGTTGGGCTCTTTTAGATATCTCGCTTAGATGCATCACACATCATTTGTCTTTCCATGATTGGCTTATTAATTTAGCAAAATGCCCTCAAGGTTCATCCTTCTTGTTGTTGCAAATGGCAGGATTTCCTTCTTTATTCAAGGCTGAACAATATTCCATTGTATGTACATAAATCACATTTTCTTCATTCAATTGTTGATGGACATTTGGATTATTTCCAGGTCTTGGCTTTTGTGAATAACCTTGCAGTGAGGGTACAGATATCTCTTCAAAAGGCTGATTTCACATCTCAGATACGTACTCAGAAGTGAGATTGATAGATCCTATGGTGATTCTATTCTATGTTTGGTGGGAACCCCACACTATTGTCCATAGCAGCTGCGTCTTCCACATTCCCACCAACAGTGTGTGAGGGTTCCAGTTCCTCCACAGCCTCACCAACACTCGTCTTTATGCTGTTCTTCAGAAACAGTCCTCCTAACAGGTGTGAGGTGATCTCTCGTTGTGGTCTGGCTCTTCACGCCTTTGGTGCTTAGGAAAGTAACAACAGTTGCGTCTGTTTTATTTACTGGGCTTCTGGATCAGCTTTTATTTCGTAACAGTCTGAAGGCCAAAAAGAAGTCTTGACCTTGATACCCAATTCTCTCAGCTTACAGAGCGGGGCTGGAGCAGAGGTTTGCCCAAATGCACCGCTGTCCTTCCTCGGCTATAGAGAGGTCGTGCTCGCGGCCAGCACCCGCGCGCTGGTCATCTCGATATTTAAACCACAATTCCGACAACTCCTCAGCTCACTTCACATGATCTAAAATATACTCTCCTTAAGCCAAAGTCTTTACTTGTGGCCACTTGCCTCCTTGTTCCTCCCCTTACCCTGAGCAGCCCCCATTGTGTGCGGCTCCGTTTGATTCTGGGCATTAGAGGAGAGAAGCAGCATGTTTGCAGAAAAGTGCCTGCTGACCTAAAGAATGTTTCTGCGTGGCAGCTCCGTGTTTTCGGGGAGTTGTGGTCAGGTCACACATTTTCTTGGCAAGCCAAGCAGAAAGGTGGGACAGACTGTAATTTAAATTCATCCAAATAAGAAAGGCATCATTTGAGCTCTCCCCGGGGAATGAAACTAAGAAGCATTTAGATGGTTGCTTACTTATCATTGCTAAAATGGTTTTCATGTCTTAGAACTCCCTTCAGCCCCAGCGGCGAATTCGCTTCTCGCTCACACCCTTCCCCTCCTGGCCCCCAGACCCAAATGTACTTTCTCCAGTCGGTTCCAGGCAGCTTGAGAGTTTCACCTTGTGGGAAGTGCCACAAGAGAGGAAACAAACCATGATCCATGCTGGCTGCGTGATAGTCTCGGGGGCCAGGCCAGCGTCTGGAGAGCAGAATACTCAATCAGATCAACAGGTTGGCTTCCCCCCACAATGTGAAGTAATCGCCACGACTCCTTATTTTCCGCAGCCCTGATGAGTCCTCCTCCACTCTGGGCTGATGGTTTGGCCGTCGGGAAGCCTGCGATTGCTGTCCAATCTTGCTCTTTTCATCTGCTGTAGCTGAGGAGATGATAACTGGTTTGGCCACCTGGGTAACTTTTTAATGATCTGAAAGACCACAAGGAGCCAGCCTTTCCTTTGTGCAGTCCCTCATTCAGCAACCTAATAGCTAGCTGGAAAGAGCTTTCGCAAAAAGAAGAAAGTCCGCTCCTCTCCGCCAGGAGCAGTAGGAGCGCACGATTCTCTGATTAAACTCTCACGCTGCGCGTATGATGGGGCATCTGACCTGCCTGAGACGGGCTGACCGCTGAGGTTCCTTGGTATTTGCACTGATGCTTTCCTGCCAAGAAGCCGTGAGATGACAGATGAGTGTCCCTCAACCTGAGTGTGGATGGCAAGAAAAGTAGCCAAGAGACGGCTGGGGCCCAGCCGCCACCTGGGGCAGTGCTGGAAGGGAAACGTGGTTTTCTTTAGGGTTACCCTCTGTGCACATGAACTTCAGTCAGGAGTGAAACCAAAGCTTGCACCACAGGGGAGGCGGGACTGGAGCAAAAACACAGTCTCTTCTCTGCCCCAGCGGACAAGTGGCCTCTGCTAACAGGTGCCAGACTTAGAACAGAAAGCAGGGAAGGCTTTTCTCTCCTCCCTAAACTCGTTTTCACAACATAACATTGGGAACCTCAGCACCTCTCTCCTGTCGCATTTTAAGAAAGCAACCGCTTAGGTGTTGGAGCAGCCAGCGCTCGAGGCAGGGACCTGGTCATTC
Organism: Martes martes; assembly: GCF_963455335.1. NCBI lineage: Eukaryota > Metazoa > Chordata > Mammalia > Carnivora > Mustelidae > Martes > Martes martes. Next base: position 7,518,708 of record NC_137900.1, read on the forward strand.
CTGTGTCTAACGTACGTGCGCAGTTCTTTGGGGTCTCATGACTGGCATACATTTTCAGTGCTCCTGTCAACAGATGCAGAGTGATTTATTTGGGTACTTTGTATCTACGAGCATATTAACATATTATGTGCATTCTAAACAGATTCCAAAGGTAAAATGATGAGATATCACTATGCATTCACCAATAGCTAAAATTCGAAAGGCTGACAGTAAAGCCAGTGGGAGCCACTGTGGGTGGGAATGGAAAATGACACAAGAACCTTCAAAAGCCATCGGGCAATTTCTCTTAAAGTTACACATGTACTGCCCCAGGACCCGGCAGTTTGACTCCTGGGCGTTTACCTAAGAGAAATGAAAATACGTGTGTACACAGAGATTTGCCTGCAGAAACCTGGAAGCCACCCAAACGTCCATCAACAGATGGAAAGACGAACAAACTGTGGTCCGTCCAAACAGTGAAGTACTAGTAAGCGATGCAAGTGAATGCGCTACTTCTCCACATCACAGTGTGGATGAATCTCAAAAATACCGTGCTGAGTAAAGGAAGCCAGATGCAGAGAAGCGTATTAATCTATCCATGTGAATTTCTAAAATAGACCAAACTGATCAATAGTGATGGCATATCAGCGGTGAGCTGGTGAAGCAAGGTCAGGGCGGACCGGACAGAGGCGTGGAGGCAGTGGGCGGAAGACGGATGTTTTCCACATCTTGATTACGGTGCTGGTTACACGAGCATATGTGTTTATTGAAACACATTAAAGTGCACACTTCATGTTACATTACATGGAAATGATTCAACAAATATGCACTAAACATGTAGGGTTTTTGTTTTGTTTTGTTTTTTTAGAGAGAGAGAGTATAAGCTTGAGTAAGGAGGGAGATGGAGAGAGAGAATCTCCAGCAGACCCCACCCCCCACTGCCGACGTGGAGCCCAACACAGAGGTCCATCTCATGACCCTAGATCATGATCTGAGCTGAAATCAAGAGTCAGATGCTCAACTGAGTGAGCCACCCAGGTGTCCCTGAACATGCTATTTAAAAGCAAAAGTAGACTTCGATTCACTTTTGTCAGGCAATCTTAGTCCCTGCGATAATATAAGAACCAGAAATAAAATGATTGAAAGGAAGGAAAAGATAAGATAAAGATGAAAATCCACATGATTTTTTAAAAATATCATTTTATTTAAATTCAATTAATTAGCATATAGTGTATTACTAGCTTCAGAGGTAGAGTGCAGTGAAAATCCACATGATTTTTAAGTGTGTATATTTCACTAATGACACATAAAAACTTACAAAGTTAATGTGCTTTAAAATATCGATTTAATACGTGGTAAGAATATGATTTAAAGGCCTGGTTCTATGTTGAATTGATTTTGATACTTTTTTATGAGGGCTCTTGCCACTGGGTAGAAGACATACAAAAATATGTAAATTCAAATGGAAGAAAGGTAAAATGAGTGGAGCTAAATAAATCACGATATTCATTTTTCAGCCCATTATGCAACACATTTGAAATTCAGTTAATACATTTCTCTGATGTCAATCAGGTCTTACAAAGTAATCAGAAGGTGCTACAATTTTACATTTTTAAGAAACAGATTTCAAATTACTAAAATTCTTTTGGAAGATCGTTGAACATAAGAGAAAATTACGTTCCCCAGTCTTTATAATTTTGCAGCTATGAGATTTATCATTTTCTGAAGCAAAATCAGCTAACAATGAACTATCCCCCAACAACCACTTTCACAATGTTCTTCCCATAGCACAAGTTTCTTTTCAAAAATAGCTCCTTCTTCATTCATTATGAAAAACCATCTTTTTAGGACTATTTTTATTATTTTAAATTTATAGAAAATCTGAAAAAAATCACTTGAAGACTTTTAAGATGATTTTAAGGAGATTCGCTAGTTATTTACATTTTTCTCTCCTCCCACACAGAAGTCTTAGTGTATATTTCTAAAAACAAAGGAATTCTCTTATCTACACAACATTATCAAAATCAGAAAATTTAGGTGATACAGTTCTATCCCCCAAATTTCCTTCATATTAGGAGCAACTTGTTTTTGTTTTCAAAAATGTCTGCCAGGGGCGCCTGGGTGGCTCCGCTGGTTAAGCATCTGCCTTCTGCTCGAGTCATGAACCTTCTGGGATCCAGCCCCACATCGGGGCTCTCTGCTCAGCAGGGAGTCTGCTTCTTCCTCTCCCTCGGCCTGTCAGTCTACTTGTGCGCTCTCTCTCTATCTCTCTGTCAAATAAATAAATTTTTTTAAAAAATCTTAAAAAAAAAAGTCTGTAAAAAAATTTCTGACAATTACTTGTCATCCAGAAAATTTTAGCAAATGACAACTCTTGCCTTTAACAGGAAAACTCCATGACTTGTCCATACATGGAGTAATGCTTCCATCGAGTCTGCTGTGGAATAACCAGGGCAGGCTCAGCGCTGTGGTCATTTGCAGGGACATCCCCATGTTCTTATAAAGTACTGTAAACCGTCTGCTCTCTCTTACAGGCCCTTCTTCCAAATACATAAAATTATGCACACGGATGAAATCCCATAGCCCCATGTGGACTTACTACTTCAAAGATGCGTCTCTCATAACCTGCTGATGTATGATGTGTGTTCATGGGCGTTAATATTAGCTGCTTTTATTAGTAATCATTGTCAGTGTTTGTCGGTCATGCCAGGACTAGCTACATTTTGAGAGCATGTTTTGTTTTGTTTTGTTTTGTTTTTTGATGATACAGTTTTTATTTTGGAGAGATGCTCTGGGAAAAAATTAAACACAAAAAAACAAAACAACAACACAGAGACGCTCTGGGAAACTTGGAGAGATTAGGTTTGCTTAGAACCAACCTGGAATAGTGTAAATGAGAACTGCAGAATTTGGAACCCAACAAACTTGATACTTGGGCTGTTGTAGCACTTAATTAATACAGGTTTGTCTCTCTGTCTCTCTCTATATACACACATCATCATATATATAGCATATGTACCATGTCTTCTATGTATCACATATCAGGATAGACACATATATCTCAGGATAGGTGAAATTTTTTACCAAGGTTCTGCTAAGATAACAAAAAGCTAACTTCTCAGGCTAATAACAACAAAAGGCTTATGTTTTTGCTCACATACATGTTCATGGTTATGACGTTTTTATTGACTAAAGCAAGTCACATGACCAAGGCTGATGTGAATGGGGCAGAAAAGTGTGATTTTCCCAAGGAGAGGGGAAGACAGTCATTGTGAACCATGTGGAAACAGCTTGGTTTCTTCATCTTCAAAAATCAGTCTGATTCTGTAGAGTCCATTGGTCAGGCTTTTTGTTTGAAATCGCAGAAGGGTAAGTCACATTGGCTTAAGAGAAAAGAGAATTTATTTATTAGCCTATGTAATCAGGCAGTCCAGAGTAGCTAGTGACCCAGATAGGGTTCATCCTCTCTGTCTCTCCTGTTCTCTCTCTCTCTCTCTCTCTTCCTCCCTCCCTCCCTCTCTCCCTCCTCCACCTGCTTCCCCACTGGAGCTTTGCTTCCTTCTCCGTGGGGTTCATTCTCCTGCTCTAGACAGTCCATCTTCATGTCAGGGGGAAGACCACAGGCCGTCCCTGGATAACATCCTTTCAGACCCATAGCTCAGAAAACAAGGGATCTTCTCCAGGTCTACACGAAAAAGAAATCCTAGGCAAGTATTTCCATGAGTCCAGCTGCCTGTTCTGCTCATCATGCTCAAGAGGAGCGGAGTGCTCTGGTGGCTTGGACCTGGTCCCTGTGCCGGCTTCTGTGGCTGGGGCGGGGGAGGCTGGCTGCAGTGGGCAGCCTTACACCTTCACACAGTCAGAAGAAAGAGGGGAGTCAGAAGTTCCCAGTTGGGGGGGCGGGGGGTTCCTGTCCTGGTGAACCCAAGCCAGGGGCCACGCACATACCTGCCTCACTCCCTCTAAGTAAGATAAAGCTTGGGAAAGTCTTTCGTACATTGGAAAGCATTGTCCAAATGCTAGCTGCTGTCCTTATTCCTTTAGAGTTGAGTAGAAAGCCCCTTTATTTACCGGGTAAATGAATGCTGGTGGCAGGCGAGCATTGACCCCCACGTTCACTTACGTGAAAGTAAAGTTACAACAAATAGGAGGTTAGCAGGCAGCCAACTAAGGCAGTGACAGAAACGGTGTCTTAAACCTAGAAGTGGTACTTTTTATTTCGGAATTTAGATCACACCTGCCAGACAACTATAGGGTGATGGTGTCAGGAGTGGGGTGAGATGCATGTTCTGCAGGCTCCCGGGTCCCTGGCGTGGGGCTAGCGGATGTTCTCGAAGAATAAGACACAACCCCCCTCTCGAATTAATGCCTCACTCCAGCCACATCCCGATAGCTCCAAATATGCAGATGATGTCAAAGAAGGATCGGGGCAAATTGACTGGATTTTTCACTTTTCCTCCTGATGCCTTGACAGCCTGTTTCTCGTGCTTACTGTTTAATTTAATTCCTGTGCTCGAGGCAGCATGCTCTGTGTTGCAGCTGTGCACAGTTCGTTTGAAAGGGCTTCATCGGCAAGGCCAAAGGCAGGAAGCTCACTGCCGGGATACCTTGACGAATCGATCCCTTGGGGAAGAAGCGCCTTTATAATGAAGTCACAAAAGAAATCTTCATAAATCCTTGGAAGCCTGGCAGTGCGCATGTGTGAGTGCAACCGAAATACTTCCCAAAAGACCTTGTTGAAGGTAAATAAGGCCAGTACGAAGCAGAATTTTTTTAAAAGATTGGCTATTGCCCAAGCATCATTCTTGTACTCACCTCCCGGTGCGCACACGGGCGTGCGCACGTGTGCACACACACACACACACACACACACACGCTTTGCATCCATCTCTGTTGTGACACACTGCCCCTGCCTCCAGCACCCAGTATCCCTTGCTTTTCCAGTCAAAACATGGAAGAGGAAGAAATACTTGTCACTGTCCCGTGTTGATTGATCAGTCAGGTTACTCCTGGGTTAATGAATTTCACCCTCTAGACCAGCCGTGCATGTTGGGCCTTGATCTCTAACTGCAGTTAGATGACAGCTTTTGAGAAGAAAGGTGTGTGTGTGTGTGTGTGTGTGTGTGTGTGTGTGTGGTGGGGGTTATCTGGAATCACACTTAACCGTATCGTGACAACAGTGCTGACAGTGCATCTGATTCAGTTTCCGCAGCAAGAGGGGGGGACAGTGATAGGGGCTCCATGGGCTGGTGAGCCTCCCCCTTCCCAGAGCCTTACTTGGCTGGGGCCCTTACCCCATAACTGGCTTCCAGAAAGGCCCTGTCTCCATCGTGACTGCATTCCAGGAGGCCGAGCTGCCTCGGGGGAGGTGAAGATTCATGGACAAATGTTCTTCTTTGTTTTTCCTTTACCACCTATGTGTCAGTTTGCTGGGGCTGCCATAACAAAGTGCCACACACTGCTTGGTCTACACAGTAGGAGTTTAATTTTTCACAGTGTTAGAAGCTAGACGTCCGAGATGAAGGTGCCCACAGGTTGGTTTCTTCTGAGGCCTCTCCCCTCGCCTTGTGGACGGCTGTCTTTTCCCTCTGTCTTCACGTGGCCTTATTTCTGTATGGGTCTGTGTCCTCATCTCCCCATGAGAAACACCATCATGTTGGATTAGGGCCCACTCTGATGGCTTCATTGTGGTGGAAAGACCCCGTCTCCAGATACAGCACATTCTGAGGTACTGGGGGTTAGGACTCCCATCGTATGAATTTTGGGTGGACACAGTTGGCTCATAACAATGCAGCTTCCTCCCCTCTCCTGACTGCTGGTCTGGCTTCTTCCCCTCCCTTAACTGCTGAATCCAGGGCAAAATGGGCTGGCCTGGGTCCCTAGTTACCAGATGGATGGAGCCAGAGAGAGGAACGAAGAAATCTCCCCTCAAAAAGCCAAGAGACAAAGCCAAAGAACCCCTGAAACAGGGAGTGAAAAGCTTGGCAGAGTTGAAGTGGTCATCAGAAGCTGAGGTTTAGATCTGAGGAGTCCATTCTCATTAGAGTCTGAGGACACAAATGAGGAACGATAAATCAAAATGGCGACAGGCGGGCAGTCTGGGCCAACACCAAAGTTAATACACTCTAGCCCATAGCTCTTTCTAGAAGTCTGTGCCGTTGGGACCGGGATAGGATGGGCTTTAACCCACCCTTACGTGATTTATTCAAAATCTGGGCTTTCTCTTTCTTGCTTTGCTGTTTCTACTTCACGATTTTGTGACATTATGCACATTGTTTTCTCTGCTCAAAATCTCCCTCTGCCCCAGTGTTGACCTGGCACCTCCCTCATGACCTTCCAGATTTCACTAACATGTTGTCCTGATGTAAAGCCTACCCAACTCAGTACATTTGCAGTATGACTGTTCAGAGATCCAACTGGGCTGCCAAGTCACGTGAGAATAGAGTCACATATTTGCCCTTCTTGAGTCCCCACAGATGGAAGATACCAGCAAATGCTTATCCCGTGAATGTTTTGAATGCGTTGTCTTTGAACTCACTTGGTTCATACGTCCCTCACGTGTCTCTCATTCTGCCGTGTATACAGGGAAGCATACGGTATTTAGTTCAGTGCCTCAAGTAGTATACGCAGTGTTGGGAATGGCTAAGAATGTAGCCTCTGATGCCAGGTTGCTTGGGTTTGAGCCCTGACCCCAGTGGATATTGGTTCGATGCCTATATCAGTTTGCTAGGCTTGCCATAACCAAGTACCACAAACCGGGTGGCTTCAACACAATCCATTGCTGCCCAGTTCTGGAGGCTGGAAGTCTGAGATCAAGGGGTGGCAGAGCTGGTCCCTGCTGAGGGCTGTGGTGGAGAGTTCTGTGGCCGCGTCTCTGAGGGTCTGGCGGGGGTTTGCTGGAATCCTTGGAGTGCCTCGTCTTCTGCGGCAGCATCCCGACCCCCGCCTTCATCTTCACCCGGGCCCCTCTCTGTCTGCACGCCTCACCTACATGTTCTCCTTTTTGGGAGAAAAGGAGAACAGTCAGCCCGGATTAGGGGCCCCGTCTACCCCACTGTGATTTCACCCTGACAAATGATTCCATTTCCAAATGGGGTCACATTCTGAGCAACATAGGAATTTTGGAAGGACACATCCAACCCATAACAGTGCCCCTTGGCAAAGTACCTGGTTTCCGTTTCCACATTAATTAGCAAAATAGACTAATAAATAATACAGCCGACCTTCTAGGGGTGAGTGTATCGAATGAATTAATATATGTGAGGCACTTAAGACCGGACGTGGCGCAAGGAAACCTGGCATCAGCATTAGCTCTGACTTTGGGCTATGGATATGTTCATCTCCTTCACTAAGCTGTTGTGGCGGGGACTCTGCTTGGTCCCGTTGCCAATGGCATCACATTAAACACAGCACTCTGCACCCGACACCCGGTCTCTGAGCTGAGCTGGTCACACCGAACATGAGGCAGGAACAACGCAGAGCCCCCAGAGCTGGAATTAAAGCCCATCCGCTTTTGAGAGACTGTCCCTTTGATTGATCGCTCTTTAGCATGCCAATCTCATAGTTGGGCCCCAGAAGGCTGGCCTGGGAGGACTTTGAAACCCTGTGCTCTTTCTTGGTTTCTTCCTGAGGTTTCCTGCTTTCTGAGAAACGCTCAGGGAGTGCGGTGTGACACACACAGATGCCGTTCTGTCTCCAGGTGGAGAGCGCGCCCAGCCTGAGCGGCTCACCTTCCGCTGCCAGCGTGACGGAATGCTTCGGCTCTGTGGTTCTCTGCTCGGTTGTGACATTATCATCACTGCGAGGCAGGAAAAAGAAGGGAAGAGCGACATGGTGTTTCTTCCTCCGAGGCCTGGGTGGGCCATCTGGCAATCTTCACATCTCGGTGCCAGAATGAATAACATGCTTTGGGTGACTCCTTAAATGTTTTATTCAGGGGAGATGTTGTTTTAACCTCTGTGCTTCCCACCACTTCCTAGCTGATGGAAGTCTTTTCTCTCCTCTGCTTGAAAATTATGTGGAACACAGCCCGGTAGAGACTTATAAATCAGCAGGAGAACTCCTCCGCTGGTCTGAATAGCAGCTAATGATGGAAGAGGTGGCTGGATGTTTCCTCATCGAGCAAAGGACAAGGAAACAACGTGCATTTGTCATGCAGCCAATTTATGAGGCAGGGTCTGGACCCAAAGGATGCAGCAACTCGGATCTCCCTCTACTTGCAACCAAAAGGGGGGACCATCTTCCTGTGGGAGTCCAGGGGCTGGAATGAAGACTACTTGCTTGCGGGACACTGAGTTCAGCTTCCAGCCTTCACCGGGTTCCTCATGGGATTCTTGAAATTAACAAGTCGCGTCAGTTTTCTGGGTCTCCTTTCCGCCTTTTGTACAAGGAAGTTGCTGAACTGTCGCGGATCGTTGAGGCTCCCTTCTGGGCTTTCACTGTCTCTGTCACGTTTCAGAAAGCAGTAGACTCCTGGTCTTCTGTCTCCGGGCTAAACATGAGCGCTCTAGTTTCTGACCGCCTCTCCTTCAGTTGCTCTCTTGAAGCTCAGTGCCGAGATCCACGTGATACTGTGATGATGTATATAATAAGATATATGTATGGTCTTCGTCTGGTTTCTGACACAGAGCTCCTCTTTAAACCCTTGGAATTTCCTGTAAAGTTGTCTTTTTTATGCTCATGAGGTGACTTTTGAGAAGGGACAAAGGAGCAGGGCTAGCTGTGGGGGCTGGTTGCCGGGAGCCAACGCCGTGATTGGAAGATTGGAAATTTCAGTCCCCCCCTACCTTGGGGGAGAGGTGAGGGGCTGGAGATGGACTTCAGTTGCCAGTGACTGAAGGTTTAATCAGCCCTGCCTATGTAGTGAAGCCTCCATAAAAACCCAAAAGGGCGAGGTTCAGAGAGCTTCTAGGCTGGTGGCCGCAGGGAGATTGGAGAGAGCAGGTGTGGCTTGAGCGAGCACGGAAGGCCTGCACCCTTTCCCTGGACCTTGCCTCGTGCCTCTCTGTTCTAGCCGGCTGTTCCTGACTTGTCATCATTTATAATAAACCAGCGGCCTCATAAGTGAAACATTTCCCTGGGTGCTGGGAGCTGCAAGCAAATTAAGCAAACGGAGGAGGACGCTGAGGGAACGTCCGATCCGTAGCCTCTCCGTCAGGGGCGCAGGTCGCAACTCGGCCTTGCCGTTGGCATCTGAAGGGAGCGTGGCCCCTTTGTAGGACTGAACCCTTACCCTGTGCAGCTGATGCTGGCTCCGAGTGCCGTCAGGATTGAGGTGAATTCTCAGACACCCTGGAGAATTGCTTGGTGCTGGGTGGGAAGCCCCTGCACACACACACATCAGAACTGGGTCCAGGAACCTGAAAATAATCTGTATCTTCTAAATGGCCTCAAACTGAGCTCAAGCCTTGAATGAGCCCCTGAGCCTGTCTTACAAGTAATTATATGAAACAAAGGACACGGGGCACCCGGGGGGCTCCGTCTTTAAACGTCTGCCTTCAGCTCAGGTCATGATCCCAGGGTCCTGGAATCGAGCCCTGCATTGGGCTCCCTGCTTGGGGGCAGGAAGCCTGCTTCTTCCTCTCCCACTGCCCTACTTGTGTTCCCTCTCTCGCTGTCTCTCTCTCTGTCAAATAAATAAAATCTTCTAAAAAAGAGAGAGAGAGAAACAAGGGACACATGAGGTCAACTCCGTTTCTTAATACTGAGGAGTTACGTGAGTGCCTGAGCAAGAGTGTCTCCACCTGTAAGTTGGAAACTCTCCATTGCCACCGTGCATGCGTGTAAAAGGAGAACTTTTTCTAACTCACAGTATTTCAGACACCAGATGTGGGGGGGGTTGTTCTGTACACCAACCAGTTTTCCAACTCTCTGGTCATCAGCTGGCGTCATAGAACTTAATTCTGACTCCAACTACTTGGAACCCATGTCAGTTCCGTAGGTTGAAGGGCTCAGACCCAGAAGACTGCTCTCACTTCAGACACCATTTGTGAGGGATGCGTCCCCTGGGTACCATATTGTGTCCATACTGGCTCCTAAGTCAGAGGTGGCTGCAGACTCACTCCATTTTGATAATTCGCTAGAGCAGTTCAAAAACTTAGGGAAACATCTACTTACATTTATCAGCTTATTGTAATGGACATTATAAAGAACACAGATGAACGGCCAAAGGGAGGGTCCCAAGCCTGGGAACATCTGCCCCTGAGAATTTGGGTTGCACTACCTTCCCAGCACGTGGATGTAGTCACCAGTGCAGAAGCTCCCCAAACCCTGCAGTGTGGGAATTTCTTACGGCAACTTCATCATGTAGGCTTGACTGTTTCTTAATTCCATCTCCAGCTCCTCCCTCTACAAGGATGAAGGCTGGGGCTGAAAATCCCAAGCTTCTATCTAGTGCCTGATGTTTCTGGTGACCAGCCCCCATCCTGAAGCTAACCAGGAGCCCACCAAGACTAGAACAGAAGATTCTCCTATCACTGCTGTCTCCCTCCCCCCAGGAAATTCCAAGGGATTTAGGAGCTCTGCATCAGGAACTGTGGGGGTTAGAGACCAAAGATGTATATTTCTTATTACGTCACAGTCTGTTCGTGAAATCTTGGGCATAACATTGAAATTGAGAGAACGAAATACAAAGAGTAAAAATCATTCCTGGACCTCACCTTTAATTCGGGGCTTCTTAGTAGAGGACTGAAGTCCTTGATAATGGACAGAAACAGATGAAGGGTCTTCCAGGAATAAATTGGCAGGTCACTTGCTGAAAGAGCTTGCCGGAACACTTGGAGGAGTAATGAATCGGTTAAGGCTTCAACTGGCTGGGGATGAGATTTTCTCTGGCAAGCTTAACTGAGGCAATGTGTGGTTCGGAACTGTCTCGGAAGAAAGATGCTTTGTAAGTATAGAGTGATCTGGGTCAGCGCGCCCAAATCGTGACTGGATATTTATCTGAAGCAGGAAGGAACGGGATTTGGAAGAAGTTCTGAAACCTCTAGCCTTAACCGAATAATCCCTGTAACAAGGAGACAGAGAAAAGGGAGATATGCGCTGATCGAGACCCAGATTCTAAGAGTCTGTGATTTTTTTAAAGAGTAGAATAAGTGTGCTTTTATTCAACCCTAGTTTCTTAGTAGAGCCCCAATGTGTTTATCCTATAAATCCTTAATTACGTTTCATTTTGTCATGGAGTTCCATATAACGTCATGGTTTTCTTTAGATCTGTGTTCGGTTGTGTTGTCATGAATATCCCCGGTGATTCATAACGCTGCTTGCTTGACCTTTCAGAAATGTGGTTTTTTGTTTTTTCTTTTTCCATGAACAGCTTTCTTAGACTGGGTACTCTTATTCTTAGGTAGGAAGGACCTAAAGAAAAGGAATTTCGGAATGCCTGGGGTACATTTCTGTGACCTGCGCATTTCCTCGGCCCTCGGTACAAATGAGCAGCTCCACACGCTCAGCTGCGGCCTCCCTGGAGCTCTGCAGAGCGGGCTGCCCGTCGGGCCTCTCCTCCCCGGTCACTGGTAGCTCTTCAAGCCAAGGCCAGGCTGATTACCTGAGCTTCATCTTTAAGGAGGAGCCACTTGCAAAGATGAAACTTTGGAAGTTTGGTAAAACCCGAGACAGTTTTTATGCCCACGTAACATTTGGTGGAAAATAAAATCCAAATAACTTTTATCCTTTCCTATTTAAATTGTCAAGATGTAGTTTGGTCTGAATTATTTTATAGCCATGGAGATTTTTTTTTTTCAGCCAAGTCCCCACTTTGTTGTGGCCTATAACTAGCTTGCTCGTATTCTTTTTATAACGTCTCCGTCGGCTCAGGCATTGCTACTAAAAACTTAAGTCAAGAATTGGGAGACTATGGACTCAGGGAAACAAACTGAGGGTTTCAGAGGGTCTCAGAGCAGGGGATGGGTGAGCCCAGCGACAGGTGTTAAGGAGGGCACGTATTACATGGAGCACTGGGTGTTGTACGTAAACAATGAGTCATGGAACACTGCGCTAAAAATTAATGATGTACTGTATGGTGACTAACATAATAAAATTAGAAAAACAAAACAAAACAATTTCTTTCATGACCAGTTGCTATAAAAAAGCAGAGTACTCAGGGTCCCTGCGCGGCTCAGTGGGTTAAACATCCAACTCTTGGTTTTGGCTCCGGTCCTGATCTCGGGGTCATGGGATCAAGCCCATGTTGGTCTACTTGAGATTCTCTCTCTTCCTCTCCCTCTGCCCACCCCCCACAATTGCTTGCTCACTCCCACTCTCTCTCTCTCTATCTAAAATAAATAAATATATTTTTTAAAAAAGCAGAGTACTCTTAGTAGACTTAAGTCAATTTGAATTTCACTTTTTCTTATCTGTAGAGTAGAACTACTAATGCCTCTGTTACAGAGCTGTGGAACAGACACGTGATAATAAATAAAACACATTCTGTGGGAGGTAAAGACCCGCTATGATACGTTGATTTGCCAAAAGCAAAGCCACTAAAATAAATATGTATTAATAAATATATATAAATATATAAATATATAATCACACACCCTAATCGTGCACTGTATACTGTTGATACATTTGCACAGAGGAAGCAAATGAAAAGTTAGCTTTTATTAACATCCTAATATTTGGCATTCCTCTAAAGCCCATAATTATTCTGGAGGCCACAGACCTCTACACCCTGAAGACTGCTCACGGATGGGGTAAAAATTGCTGAGTAGGGAAACTGATGCATTTGCGTAAGAGGAGGGGTCGGTGGTGGGGGCAGTGTCTCCACTCTTCCTTCTCAGCCCTCCACTGCTGCATGCTCCCTTGGAGCCTGACTCTAGGAAGCCAAAGGGTAGACATTGATCTGAGACCTTAAACGCTGTGGTTCTGCTCGGATTATCACGGTTGCGAGGCCCCTTGGTCTGAACAAGGCCTCCAGCATTTATCCGTTGGTTCATCTGCATATAACAGAAAACCCAGACTAACATCGGATTACACACACGAGAGTTTTATTATTTTTTTTAATCCCATGTGAAGAGAGCCTGATGTGGGGGAGCCTAAGGCAAGGTTGCAGCCCCCCACGATCTGTAGCGCCCCAGGCTCCCGGCGTCTTTCAGCTAGACTCGTCTGGCATGTGGCTCCAGACTTCAAACTCACTTCAATGTCAGCACGACTGCTGCAGCTTCAGCCAACAGATCCGTGTCTTGGTCATAAGGTGAATAAAGGGAGGGATCAAAAATGCCTTTCCCCTTTTAGGGAAACTTTCTGGAAGAACCTCTCAACAATTGATGTTTACATCTCCTCGGCCAGATCTGAGTCAGTGAGCCAAGCATGCCTGGCTACCAGAGAGGCTGACAGATAGAGCACCGTAGTTCATACATCATTGCCCCTGGTGATATACACATCCTGTTAGACAGAAAGCAAAAACGGGTGCTGGAGAGGTGACTAGCAGTTGCCACACGAGTGTAACTTAACTTGGGCCTTTCTAGGGGAAGAGTAGGCAGTGAAACCTCTAGCCAAGGAGTTACAGCTGGGGACCTGATTAACTGTCTCCATCCACACTCCCATTTCAACCAGAAACGGATCTCTAAGAGCCGTTGGCTCATCCAGCACAGGAAAAGAAGGAATAATAAATGAGCATCCATTGTGCACTTGCTGTTTGCCAAGCAACGCGTAATCCCTTTATAGGCATTAGTTTTTTTTTGTTTTTTTTGTTTTTTTAAAGATTTTATTTATTTATTTGACAGAGAGAGAGATCACAAGTAGGCAGGGAGGCAGGCAGAGAGAGAGGAGGAAGCAGGCTCTCCACAGAGCAGAGAGCCCGATGCGGGGCTCGATCCCAGGACCCTAGGATCATGACCCGAGCTGAAGGCAGAGGCTTTAACCCACTGAGCCACCCAGGCGCCCCAATATAGGCATTAGTTTTTAAGTCTCAGCGCAACCTCCGAAGTCAGTGCTAATGTTATTCCTCTTCTACATATATGGAAACTGGGACTCGCAATTAATTAATTTGATGGAGATTGCTAGAAAGTAAGTAAGTAGAGACTTAAACTCAGGTCTGTTGTCTCTTAACCACTGCACTGTACGCCATGAGAAGAGAAAGAAGACCGAGGAGGAAGAATGTCAGGAAGAGGGGACAGAATAAATAATGTCCCGGAACTGAAGTGGAAAATGGTAGTTAAAATAAGATCACTTTTAAATTCTTAACTTTTTAAAGATTTATTTAAGAGAGGGAGAGACAAAGAGAGAACATGGGAAGGGAAGGGGTAGAGGGAGAGAGAGACCTGGTGGCCGATTCCCCACTGAGTGCAGAACCCAACATGGGGCGGATCCCACGACCCTGAGGTCATGATCTGAGCTGAAATTGAGTCAGACACTCAATCAAGATCATTTTTTTTAAAGTTTGTATGACTTTGCTACAAATATTAAATGACCGTGTGTCCAGTATTTGACTTAGCTTATGAATGGGTAAGCTAGTAAGTTGTTAAGCCCGTCCAGCAGGGAATTCATAGAACCGTATGCATATAGGTAGTGAGGAACGCTGGAAAGGATCAGCAGACGGACCCCTCTGTCCACAGGGCAGTGACCAACTACATTCCACCAGACACAGCTCCTTTCTGTTTCTGAGGATAAAGGAATTAGTTGTACTTGCCAGAGTTGCGAAAAACTCGAAGACACCGAAAGGCAGAGATCATCTGCAAGGAAGGTACGCTAGACAGGGCACTCTGTAACATTTTGGATCATTTTAAAGTGTCCTAATTTGAAAAAAATCTCCTGACACGCCTAAATTACCCTCTCCTGTTGCCAGAGGTGCCAGCATTTAGAGAGACATAAAGAATATCACCCAAATCCCTTTTGCTCACGGGCCCTCCATTTACCCGTGGCCCGGGATCGGGAAGGGCGAAAAACGATCTCTGCTTTCTGAGCTGTCCTAGTGTGTGGGGATCACTTGAGATGAAAAATTAAAGCCGAGGCTGCCATGTCACCTTTGGTGAGGTAATCAGCCAGTCCTTTCTGGATACCTTCTATGCACCAGCTCCTCGCCGGGTGAGTAAAGTAGACGTGACACCCGCTGCCAGATGTTTACAGCAGGTGTCGTGTCTAAGTTACCTTCCGGTGGAGGGAGGTGGGCCGGCTGACAGGAAGGGCAAAGGTGCACCGCTCCCCCCAGCACGTACACAGACAGTCCTGAGTTGCTTCTGTAGACACATTTTAGTGCTTCCCTTCTAATTTGGTCAGCGCATCCTTCCCAAGCCCAGACAGCCTGGCGGCCTCCGTGATGTTCTTCTTCCCCGGTTATTGAACATTCTGGAACAACATCAGAGGGAAACCACTAAGAGCGTTAAAGTTGCCAAGGTGGCTTTTTCTTTTTTTTAAACTGGCATCTAAACTACAGGATTGGCAGCATTCCCCTCGTAAAAACTTCATGTGACTTCTGTCACCGTAGAGGCTCTGCGGTTACATGGGGCTGTGTAAACGCTCGCTCTGTTCAGAGATACTCCCGGACGCCTCAAACTCACCCGAAGGAGAAAGAGAGAAAAAAGTCCCTTCCTTTGCCAATCTCTCTCTCTCTCTCTCTCTCTCTCTCCTTCCTTTGGCATCTTTCTCCCTTCCTGGCCATTCTCTGCCTTTCTTACTCTGTGTGTTGTCCTAATTTTCCTGCCAACTACTTCTCCTTTGCAAAGGACTTTTGCACCCCCCATCTCGGGCTGCTTCCTCCCGGGGCCCATTGACTCTTCCTTGGCAGCAGGGTGCAGAGGGCCCTGCTCTCTGCGTGCTGTTAATTAGGCACCAGTGGCCCAAGAGGGGTCTTAGGCAGAGCTCAGCATGCACCTCGATCATGGGCAGAAGGCAGGTGTGCACTGAGGGAGGGAAAGGGATCAAGGGGAGAGACGGCAACCACGTGCACTTCCTCTCCAGGCCCTTCCTAGAGAGGAGCCCAGCCACGATGCTGTTGTCTCTGAGAAGAGGCATGAACTACCCCGTTTAAACACGCTGATAAATACAATGGCTTTCTTTCAAGTCTGTTGATCCCTTGTGACGTGTCCTTGGGTTGGACACTGACCACCCTACGACTCTGTGTCCTGATTCACAAAATGATGGAGTCAGAACTGGTAAATGGCCAAGAATGTTAGGTCAAGTATTCTGTTTAAGTAAACCAAAGTCATGGAATTTTTTAACAGTAAGGTTTATATTGCTTTATTAAATGTTCCAACAGATGTTCAGAACTGCCCATTAAGGAATGGGATCTGAAAGAAGAGAATAAGAGAAAGATTAATTAAGTATCCCGCTGTTTGAACAACTGCTCACTGATTTTTTTTTTTTTTAATTTAAAGTAATACCTATACATGAGGAAGGGGAATCAAAGGAGGGTCTTTAAAAAAAGTAGTCCTCTCCCATCAGCCCCACTCATGCCCACTCATATTTCTCGGTGTTAACTACTCTGAGTTTCTGGGTTTAGGTTTTATTTTATTTTATTTTATTTATTTGAGAGAGAGAGAGCATGAGAGGGGGGGCCAGAGGGAGAAGCAGACTGCCCATGGAGTGGGCGGCCCGAAGCGGGACTCGATCCCAGGACTCTGGGATCATGACTTGAGCCGAAGGCAGTCTCTTAATCAACTGAGCCACCCAGGGATTGGGGTTTTTTGTCTTGTTTTGTTTTGTTTGTTTGTTTTTAGTTCTTTAACTGATCACTGTGATAGCTTTATATCATAAAGTTGTATCATACTTCTCTTTCCTAAATTATCTACTTTGGAGATACTGTTGACTTGTAGTATAATTGAGGAGGGAATTTCCTCTTCTAGGGCAACTCCCAATTTTCTTTAGCATATTATTTCTAGATTATTAAGATTTGGATGACTTCACTGAGTAATGTTGTAGGTTCTTCTGAAAATATTAACCCTCCAGAAAAGCATATTAAATATGCACGTCTTTCACTATGGAACCAAGTAGTTTTGTTGGAACCAAAGAAAAGAAAATGTAATCCTGTATCACTGATCTCTTGCTACTGCAAGAAGAATATCCTATGTATAAAATACATTTTTTAATTTCTGTTCAGATTTCTTCCTTCCTCTAATTTATGTTTTTTTAAATCTCTATTATCCTTTGTCTTATACTTTTTCCTCTTCACTGATCCCTTTTTTTCTTTCATTTCTGATAATTTTCAAACTTTTGAGGCTTTTTGTGTCTGAAAATGTTTTCTGTTCCATCACACTTTTTTGATTTGGGGTTAGGTATAAAATTCTAAGCTCAAAAAGTCACTTTCCTTCAGAACTTGCTTTATTATCTGCTAATGTCTTATGTTGCTGATAAGAATTCTGGTATCAGTATGATCCTTGCTCATTTGAGGTGATTTTTTTTTAACTTTGAAAGTTTGGGGCTCTTTTACTCCTAGGCATATCAAATTTTGCTATGATGTATCTTGATGTACATTAGCTTTTTAAAAAATTCCATTATAATTAGCATACAGTTATATTAGTTTCAGTTGTATCCTGTAGGGAGTCAGCACTTCTGCCCGTTCCTTAGGGCTCATCATGGTAAGGGTCCTCTTCACCCCCATCATCTATTTCATGAACCCCCATTTACCTCCTCTCTAAAAAAAAATCTGTTCTTAATAGTTAAGAGTCTGTTTTCAGTTTGTCTTTTTTTCCTTTGTTCATTTGTTTTGTTTCTTAAATTCCACATGTAAATAAAATCCTATGGTATTTGTCTTTCTCTGACTTATTTAACTTAGCATTAAGTCATCTAGATACATCCATATTGTTGCAAATGGCAAGATTTCATTCTTTCTATGGCTGAGTAATACTCCATTGTGTGTTTATGTGTGTGTGTGTGTGTGTGTGTGTGTGTACGCACAACACACCATCTCTTCATCTATCAATGGATATGTGGGCTGCTTCCATATCTTGGCTATTGTAAATAATGCTGGAATAAACATAGGGGTGCATATCACTTTTCGAATTAGTGTTTTCATATTCTTTGGGTAAATAACCAGTAGTGTGATCACTGGATCCCAGGTTTGTTCTGTTTTGTTTTCCACAGTGGCTGCACCAGTTCACATTCCCATCACCACTGCATGAGGGTTCCTTTTTCTCCACATCTTTGCCAATACTTGTTGTTTCTTGAGTTTTTGATTTTAGCCATTCTGACAGGTGTGGGGTGGTATCTTATCATGGTTTTGATTTGTAGTTCCCTGATGATTAGTGAATGCTGGGCAACTTTTCATGTGTTTGTTGGCCATCTGGATGTCTTCTTTGGAGAAGTGTCTGTTCACGTCTTCTGCCCATGTTTTAATTGGATTATTTGGTTTTTTGCTGTTGAGTTGTGTAAGTTCTTTATACGTTTTGGATACTAACCCCTTATCAGAGATATCATTTGCAAATATCTTCTCCCATTCATGGACTAATTTTTAAACTATCCACTCTGCTTCACAGTAGGCTCTTTCAATATGAAGACTAATATCTTTCTTAGGTTCTGGGGTTTTTTATTTTTCTATTTTTACTTGACTATTATATCCATATCAAGTTGACCATCCTTGTATGGCTTCTATCTCTTTGGGTTTGTGCTACATTCTCAGATTTCCTCAAATTTATCTCACAGATCACAATCTTGGTCTTAAGCTTTGTTGACTCACCAGTTAAATTATTTTCTAGCCATCATATTCTTAATTTTATAGCAGCCTGTTCTTATTTTATGGCTATAAAACCTCTCCTCTCTCTGAAGTTAGCAATTAAAAAAATAGTTATCTTCTTTCTTCTTGGAGTCATTCCTTCTCCTTGTTAATCTCCAGCTTTCTCTTTCATGATACTTATTTTCCTCCAGTATCTAGAAATCTGTGCTTACTGGTTCTTAGGTGATGAACGAGGGGCTAGGTTATAGTCCAGATCATTAGTGTGAGTCTGTGTCCCCAACAGTCCTCTCCCTTAAGAAGGAGAGCAGACAAAAGCCCTTGCTTGATGGGAAGAGATGTTGGCAGACGAGTTTCCCTGGATGAATATGCGGATGTGGATCTCGCTGGCAGCCTAGGGGCCTGCACTAGTGCAGAGTAAGAGCTTTATCGTCAGGTATGGGAGTTTAGGGGAACGTAGGATGGTGCTGCTTCACTGTTCTCCCCTCAGAGTCTGGAATTAGAATACAAAGTTATCCCAAACTTGACTCAGTTTCTCTTTCTAGCCTCTGTATCCACACTAGGATCTCTACGAAGATACAGCCTAAGAAGCAGTAATAAGAACCTTAGCTGTGGGTGAAACCCAGTGATGTCAGCCGCACAGAGACCATGTACTTAAGATGATGTCCTGTGGGCTGCTGCTGCTCTTGGCATTTGCTCATTCAAAATTTGGGTTTTTCTCCCAGCCTCCCTTACAGAAAACCTTACTTAGCTCTGATATTTAGGGGTGTAGAATAATGTGTTCCATTTTCCCCAAATTCAGTCCAATCCATCGTGCTGTCTTCTAGAATTCCCTCGAACTTTCTCCTCCCTTGCCAGCCTTTTTTAAATGTATATGCAGTTAAGATTTCTTTCTGATTTACATCATCTCCCGTATTTCTGTGGAATCTCAGAAGTAGATTTGCTTAAGGGGCGCCTGGGTGGCTGAGTCAGTTAAGTGTCTGACTTTCGGTTTCAGCTCAGGTCATGATCTCCGGCTTGTGGGACGGAGTCCTGTTTTGGGCTCCACACTGAGCACGGAGTCTGCTTGAGATTCTCTCCCTCTCCTTCTGCTTCTCCCCCTGCTCATGCACTCTTGCTCTCATGCTCACTCTCTCTCTAAAATAACTAACTAAATAAATAAAATCCTTTTTAAAAAAAAAAAAAGAAACACATTTGCTTAGATCCCTCATTTTACTAATACTTTGCAGAAAAATCACTTTGCTGTTTTTATAAAAAATAGTATCTTACCACAAAGAATTAAGCAATTCGAAAACTTAACAAAGAAGAGAATTGTAAGCACTCTTAATAATTATCATTTATATTAGGTGAACAGCATTCCACATGTTTTTCTCTGAGAATATACAAAGAGAAGAATGACTAGAGAGAAATACTGGAGAGAAAACAGATGATTTGATCTGTAGAATTTAAATTAAAAGTATTTGGTTTAATCCAAGTTTATTAAATTTAACAGAAGGAAAAGAAACTGAAATAAAAGAAGAGGAATTACTTACCTTTAAGTAAATGTTTCTTCAACCAAAAAGGAATTACTTCCTAACGGATTCCTTTAAAGTTATGGGAAACATTAAGAAATTAGAACAGCTCTTTTTTAACCTCATGATAGTTACTTCTTGTGAAAAAATGACAAAAAAATGAAGTCATTGACACCCTCATATTCTTCCTCCTCTTTTGTTAGTTACATACTGTTTTTATATTGTCAAGGTGTAATGTAATTCTCCCTGAAATATAACCCAAATTTATGTAATTTTTTAGTATTTGTTCCATAATTAAATGGACTCATTTCTTTTTTTTTTAAATTTTAATAAACATATAATGTATTTTTATCCCCAGGGGTACAGGTCTGTGAATCGCCAGGTTTACACATTTCACAGCACTCATCATAGCACATACCCTCCCCAATGTCCATTTCCCCACCACCCAATGGACTCATTTCTAACCAGGCATCTTCTTACTATAGCTTCTTCTGACCAAATTCTTTTTTTTTTTTTTTTTTTTTTTTGCTGCAGAAGGCTTTTTATTCTTTTCTTTTTTGGGGGGGGGATATCTTTTAATTTATTTATTTGACAGACAGAGATCACAAGTAGGCAGAGAGGCAGGCAGAGAGAGAGAGGGGGAAGCAGGCTCCCCGCCAAGCAGGGAGCCCGATGCGGGGCTCGATCCCAGGACCCTGGGATCATGACCTAAGCCGAAGGCAGAGGCTTTAACCCACTGAGCCACCCAGGCACCCCTATTCTTTTCTTTAATTTTTTAAATTATGTTATGTTAGTCACCATAGAGTATGTCAATTTTTGGTGTAATGTTCCAAGATTCATTGTGTGCATGTAACATCCAGTGCTATATGTAATACGTGCACTCCTTAATACCTGTCACTAGGCTAACCCAACCCTCCACCCCCCTCACCTCTAAAACCTGTTTCCTGATGTCCACAGTCTCTCATGATTCATCTCCTGCTCTGATCTCCCCACCTTCATTTTTTCCCTTCCTTCTCCTGATGACCTCCATGCTATTCCTTATGCTCCACAAATAAGTGAAACCATATGATAATTGACTTTCTCTGCTTGACTTATTTCACTCAGCATAAAGCAGGGTATTCATCCTTTCTGATGGCTGAATAATATTCCATTGTGTATATGGACCACATCTTCTTTATCCATTCATCTGTTGAAGGGCATTTCAGCTCTTTTTTACAGTTTGACTATTGTGGCCATTGCTGCTATGAAACTTGGGGTACATGTGGCCCTTCTTTTCACTCCATCTGTATCTTTGGGGTAAATACCCAGTAGTGTAATTACTGGGTCATAGGGTAACTCTATTTTTAACTTTTTGAGGAACCTCCACACTGTTTTCCAAAGTGGCTGTACCAACTTGCATTCCCACCAACAGTGTAAGAGGGTTCCCCTTTCTCCACATTGTCTCCAACATTTGTTGTTTCCTGCTTTGTTAATTATGGCCATTCTAACTGGTGTAAGGTGGTATCTCAGTGTGGTTTTGATTTGAATCTCCCTGATGGCTACTGATGATGAACATTTTTTCATCTGTCTGTTAGCCATTTGTATGTCTTCTTTAGAGAAATGTCTGTTCATGTCTTCTGCCCATTTTTTTTGACTTGATTAATTGTTTTTTTGGGTCTCGAGCTTGAGAAGTTCTTTATCTGTAGTGTCATTTGCAGAAATCTTCTCCCATTCCATGGGATGCCTCTTTGTTTTGTTGACTGTTACCTTTGCTGTGCAGAAGCTTTTTATTTCAAAGTCCCAAAAGTTCATTTTCACTTTTGTTTATTTAAGTCATCTCTCAATTATGGGAACTTCTTTTTTTCTTTCTGATGAAGCATTTTTTGAAGAAGGGCTTATGTGTGCTTTATACCCTGATTTTTTTCATGTTGGAAATGCAACTAGCACTTTCTCTGGATTTAATCTTCTTCTGGTCATATATTTTTTCTTCTAAATTTTATAAAAATTTCTTTAAAATGCATGTGACTAGAGAAGAGTCTAATGCAAGCTTGATTGTCTTTCACTTTTAAAATGACTTATTTTTCTGCATGAGTGCCCACGGAATTCATTCTTTTTTCTTGAAATCCAAGATCTTGAGCAGAATGTGTTTCCATGTTACTATTATTGTATGAAATTTTCCTGTGACCATTGTGTATTTTTCCTGTTAGCAGAATTGGCTTTCATTTCAGGGGGATTTTCTTTTCAGTGATTTTTTTTTTTTGCATTCTATTTTCCTATACTTCTGAGGCATAATTTCCTTTATTGCTGCTTTGTTTTCATCTGTCTTCCGTGTCTATGGTTTCTTTCTGATCGCAGAAATCAGTTTGCCTTACTTAATCTGCATTCATTATGACTATCTCAAACTTCTCTATTATTAGCATAACTTCAGACTTACTGTTATAAAATATTTCATGCATGCAAAAGAAGAGGTCAGTGTAAATGTAAGGTGTGAAGAATACTAACCAAATGAGTACGTGTATCCCCACAACCTAGAGGAAGAACTAGATCAGTATAAAATGCCTACTTGCCTCTCCCCTATTCCATGCCCTCCCTTCACTCTCAAAAGTTACCAACATCTTAATTTTGTGGTTAGCATAAAAAAGTTTAAAAATATAATTTAGTGTACCCTAATCGATATAGTTTATTTCTTAATACATTTGACTTTCTTTATAAAAGAAATCATGCTATATGTTCTTCAGCAGTCTGCTTTTTTCCCCCTAAAATTTTGTTTTGAAAGTAATTTATGTGAACACATAGACCTCTGGTTCTTTCTCACTGTTGAATAGTATTCCTAGTATGACATGCCACTGTTCATTCATTCATTTTCCTGTCGGTAGTTACTTCTGGCTTATTATACATTTTCATCTTACAATTACCAATATTATTATAAAAAATGTAGTATAGCTTATCTTGTGTGTGTGTGCAAATATTCCTCTAGAATGTGTATTTGTAGGTGGCGATATTTCTGAGTTATGGAATGAGCACTTCTTCAGTTTTATTGATGCCAAGTGGTTATAAATATTTTGAATGCAAACTGTTTTCTCCCTCACGTTAGTTATGTGTTATTCCATAATTGTGTTGCTTTACTTCCTGACTTGTTTTTTTGCACCTAAAATCTCTTATTTAACCTCAGTTCTATTGCCTTATCATCTTGTCTGTCTGTCTCTGTTTCTTTGTTTCTTTCTTAAAGATTTTATTTTATTTACTTAACAGAGAGAGAGAGATCACAAGTAGGCAGAGAGACAGGCAGAGGGAAAGAGGGAAACAGGCTCCCTGCTGAGCAGAGAGCCCGATGTGGGGCTCAATCCCAGGACCCTGAGATCATGACCTGAGCTGAAAGCAGAGGCGTAACCCACTGAGACCCCCAGGCGCCCCTCATCTTGTCTTTTAAACTCTTGTTGAATTTCAGCTGTGTTCTCTTTGACTGATATATTTCTCTATACTTTCTCATTTGATTTGATCCTGAAATGACACTGAAGGGATTGGTGCTATTATTATTATTCTCATTTTATAGATGAATAAAAGGACTTCCAAGAAATTTTGTGTCTTGGCCACAGTCATACAGGTAGTAGGTGGAGAATCCAACCCCAGCACCTAAGCCTGTCACCTCCAGAACACTTGCTCTTCCCTCCTCTTTGAGGCAGAATATAATTAAATACTCCCATGTAGTTTAGCTTCTAAGCCCAAGTAAGCTTCCATACTGAGCAGGCAAAGAAGCAACACATATTTAACACATGTAACTCAATGAAAAGCCCCCTAAGTGAGGCAAGAATGGCAGGGTACCACGTGAAATGATTACCCTCTCTATCCTGGAAGTTATAGTGATACTAAAGGGATGAATTCTGCTGCTGCCACAACCAAAGGGTGTGCATGTGTGCGCACGCACATGGGTATGCCTGCATGATGTGTGTGTGTGTGTGTGTGTGTGTGTGCACCGCTTAAGCAACTAATACAAGTGACAGAACTGCTGACGGGTTTTGAAGCCAATGTCATTCCAGGGAGACAGGAGCAAAACAACGTGTGAGTTTGCTTGTACCTTGACGGTGTCCAAGGAGATGAGCTGTTAGTGGAGCCTCCCTCTTTCCTGAACTCTTAAAGAAGGACTAGGTCACAAAGGGAGAATCTGTACAGCAGTGAACATGGTGGACGACGGAGCCTGCCTCTGGTTAGCGGCCCTTTTTCAGCATGTGGAGGGATATATTGAGGCTCATTTTTTTCCACCGGAAAGGATAACTCTACTGAGTTTCAGTTTTGGAAGAGTGGTGTACGAAGCGGCAGGCTAGCACAAAATTATGTGGGCTGAGAATGTTGGTAGCCAAAAGTGAAGGAAGGCAGCGATGTTGCCTCAGAGAATAGTGTCTGATATCCAGAATTAGCTATTCTCATGGCTTAAACCTATTATTTGTTGAGTGTATGTCCTGTTTTCAGACATCTTTGTCAAAGAATTATATACAAATTTAGGATTATCAAATGAACTCCTTTCCTTGTTTCCCAAAGACTGATCTGCAGGACATAAATAAATTTTCAGTGAAAAAAGAACTGCAAAGTAACCAGATAAGACTGCATGTCTTTGATTTAACCAAGCCAAACAGTTTTCTTTTCTGTAAAATTCTTCAAAGAAATTAATGTGCTAATGGATTTTGAATTTGTAAGTGGGATATATATTATAGAAGAATTCCAAAATTATTTGATCATGAAGCTCCTATGTTCACGGACTCCAGGAATATATTTGGGGGGAAATTTGGCTTTCTTCCAATCATAAAATATGAGCACTTGTAGTCCGAGAACAACTCCAGTTTGAAACTTTAATTTTGCAAGGAGGGAGGCCAAAATGTATAGGGTTTAAGTGACTTTCCCAAGATCACCCAGCTCTTTGGTGGTAAAGGCAGAACTAGAATTCCTATCTTCAGATTCCTGATCTAGTGTTCTTTGAATGTGGCCCACAGTAAATGAAGTCACGTGATGCAGTGACTTACAACCAGGCCTATGTGCCCACTTCCAAAAACATGGTATTTCCTTCTTTGCTAGTGAAAATAATGAGGCTCAGAATTCTTTCCTTTGAATCTCAAATTGCCCTTCTGACAGCTCACACAGTCCTCTCTCCAAAGGCTTGTTGTTATACCTCTGATGTTCCTGAGGATTCAGTAGCCTAGGATTATTTTCTGTAAATTAGCCATATAGGGTAATACCACGCTCACTTGGATGTCCTTTCATATTGGTCCCTCCAGCAAAACTTAGAAAAGCGCCCCTTCCAGCATTCTGGTCCAAGTGGTTGAGTAGTTTTATACACCAACAAGTAGACAGTCTCATACCCCACAAGCAGAATTTAGGAGGAGCTTAAAATCTAGACGTGGAATCCCTTTGTGGTAGCCCATGGAGCAGTGTGTATCAGAAATCTTTCCAGTTTCCACCCTCTTTAAAATTCGAAGGAAACAATGCAAAGTGTGCTTCCATATTTAACTGCAATGTTTGTAAATGCACTATTGTCATAATGAAAAATTTAATATAACCTGATTGTTCAGTAACATGGTGTTGATTAAATGAATCAAGATATTTTTATGAAGTACTGTATAGCTGGTAGAAATTCTGTTGTAAAAAACTTTATGGAGTGATATTTACTACAGAACTTCCTAAGAGGTATGCCAGGACTGAGATACCAATGTCCTTTTTCCCCATTGAGCTACTCAGGATCTACTGTGCCCTGAACCCCCAGCTCAAATATCTCGATCTGCCAAACCTTTTTATAAACAGAGATATACTTGCATGTAGGCATATACTTTGCCTACATCTGGATAGGGCAATATAAATGATCTTTATTTTCATGTTTTTGCTCATCTGCATTTCTCTTTTTTAGTTAATGGTATTATTTAATAAAAATAAGAGAGAGTAATAATAATTTTAACACTTACATAGTCCTTAATATGCTTTGTCTTGTTTTTTTTTCCTCAAGGAGGTCTATGAAGTAGACACTACTGTTATTCTTTTTATTATATAAGGGTTATTTTTAAATTCCATATTGGAAGCTATTAAGAACTGGACAAGTTGATGCAGGCAGAAAGGAGAAGGTGGAAATGAGACATATCTGGAAGGTAGAAATAAGAAAACATAGTCACTAATTGTCTGTGGGAAGCAACTCTGCCCCCAGGATATTGAGGATTATCATATTCGTGACCAAAAAGGAATTCAAGGAAATAAAAGATTGTATAGAAGTTTTAAGAAAGCCTAGGGGAATGGTTAGTTTTCGAGAAGAAGCTGAGATGGGCTCTTTACTTGTTGATATTGAGATGAAAAAGTGTGGTGGTGGAAAAGGCCAGTGATAATGGAGCTCAGGTGAGTCAGAGAACCAAAGGCTGTAGTTGGCACCTATCCACGTTGGAGCCCCAGTAGAGCTGTGCCAATGAGTGGATCCTCCTGAGAACAGAATGTGCAGAGAAGAGCAGGGCGCCAAAAGCTTTAACCTTTAGCCTTTGTCTCCATAGTGGAGAACCCCACCAGCCCCATGAACTAGACCTCCTTGAGTGGGAAGATGATAGAGCAGAATTCTGGGAGTCTTTGGGCAAGGGTCAAGGTTGGCAGTGGATGACTTGTTCAAACACTGTTCTTCCATTGTTTTTCCTTAGATCAGAGATTAATTAATTTCTTTCTTAAAAAGCATAAGTAGAAAAGACATTTAATAAGCTTATGGGGCATCGGTTGGTAAGGAGCACCCTAGAAGGAGGGGCTCAAAGTGAAAGGAACCCTAGCTCTCTGAAGAAGTGATCAGAAATGGAAAAAATACAACTGACTCATGACAAATGCATGGCGTGCTGCGTTTATGATGAAGAAAGGGATTGAGTTATGAAAATGCAAAGTGGAAGGTCTCTGTGTATAAATTCAACGAGCAAACCTCTAGGAGTCTCAGGAAGCCACAGCTCCAACAGAGTGCACTGGGTATATTTATGCTGGTGCATTCAAGAGGTTTATTAGGAAATATGTTTTTCAGGTAGTAGAAAGACATAAATGTAATAATGTAATCTCTTTCTCATATTTGGCATTAAGAAGAAATATATTAGAAATACAATAAATACTTATCTCTTCAAAGTCCCAGTTTTAAGGGAATTCAAAATTATTAAATAGAATGCAGAGGACATCAAAGAAAAATGAGTACATAACTGTAAAATGTGCTTCTAAAGAAAAGTAAATGAACGTGCTATTATTTATTTTTTTAATCAAAAGACCAAAGGATAATTTAATGAGGATCAGGATCATTAATTTTGCACGATTACTGTCCAGTGCTTTTTGGCATCTTCGTTCCAGGTAGGATGATGGGAAATAAACAGAAACCTTTAATTAAAAAAACAGTTCCCCAACACTACATGCACATATATATGCACACACACACATGCACACACACACGTGTATGTGTAAAGAGTCTGGAGGGGTAGACATCAAAGTATCAAAAGTTATTGTATGGGGTACAGTTATGGATGTTTTGTATCTTTCATATGTGTATCTTCTAAGTTATCTGTAGTCAACATGAAATATGTGGACAATAAGAAAAATCAGGTTATTTTTAAGGCATTTTATAGACACAGATATGTCACTTCCCTCTCCTCCCTATCACTATGTCAACCCTCCATCTGTAAAACTGATTTTTTTGCAAGAGTCTGTGTGACAGTCCTGATCCCCTGTTTTATCTTCTTCAGATGCTGGTGAAAAATAACCACCTTTCCGACAAGATCATTGTTGTGCCAGGGAAAATTGAAGACATCTCTCTTCCTGAGGCTGTGGATGTGATCATTTCCGAACCGATGGGATACATGCTCTTCAATGAAAGGATGCTGGAGAGTTACCTTCATTCCAAAAAATGGCTGAAAGCGAATGGTGAGTTGGCCAATTCCTGGTTCAGAAGAGTTTGCCCTCCTCCTTTCCCCATATTTAATTTTGGATGGAAAGGAAGACAGGGCATTTCTATTATACCATTTTTAAAAATTTCCTCATCTTAATCTTTCACAAGAGATGAGCTAGTCTCCAGCCATGAAGCCGTAGGTGTGGGGTGCGTGCTGCATGGTATTAAATACGGTACTGAGAACTAGTTCAGAGCTATGTGTTTCTGTCCCGTTTCTATCACTGTCTTCCTTAATGAACTTCACCTACCACCTGACTTTGGTTTTCTCATCTGGATTTTAAAAATAATCTCTAAGAAAAGTAATCTCTCAAGCCCCTTTAAGTGTTGGTTTTCTATAACGTGAGAAACTCTCTGAGACCTGCTCGTTCTTTCTGACATATTCCTCTCCTACCATGTCTCCCTTTCCCTATGATCAGTACATATACTTGAGATTAGAGTATAACATCCAATATTCTTTTTGTGCTTTTCAAGTATCTACATGTGCTAAGCAATCTGCATACATTAATTTGTGGAAACCTTCCCAAGGGTGAGTGGTGGAGGTTTTTAATGTATTTGGAAGGTCAGTCCTGAGGTTCTTGGTGATGTTATACTCCTTCCACAGGGGACATTTGGCAGTGTCTGGAGACATTTTGGGTTGTCACAGTGCGGGAGGGGTGGTATTATCATCCAGTGGGAAAAGCCAGGTGTGCTGATAAGCATCCTTCGGGGTACAAGACAGATCCCTACCCCACCCAAGAGTTATCCAGCCCCAAATATCAACAGTACCAAGACCGAGACCTGACTTCCCTGGAGGCACCATTCCTACCCCCCAGTTTATGAAGGGAAAATTGAGGCACAACGGGAGAAAACAACTCAGCAAGGACACACCTCTGGTCAGTGACAGAGCAGGGATTTGAACCCAGGTCTGTCTGACCCTGAAGCCCACACTCCTGACTCCTGCACACACACACACTATCTTCCCACTCCTTACTAGGGAGAGGGGACACATTTTCACAGAATGGGTTTTCAAGTAAAACACAGAAAGTAATTGGTCAGTTTTAAAAGGGGCGGCTCCCATTAGAATTGTGGCACCTTACCCAGGATGTGTCTCCCCGCCTTGGTAGCCAGCGAGGACAAAACGGTGACCACCGGGGCAGCTCTGATTCAGCACGCCAGGCAGTATACACACAGCAGTGTGGGCAGGTAAGGAAAGCTTGAGGCTCATCCATAATTTCCTGCATGCTTCAGAATATAGGGGTTCAGAGATAGACACTTGAAAAAAAACTCATGCAAAAATGAATAAATAGACAAAATGTACTTAATGTCAGAAACTGCATTCACATGCCGGTGGTGAAACAGCCCAGGATGGTCTCAGAAGCTTTGTGTTCATGCGATGAACTTGAACTGTGGAAGTGAGATAATAAAGTACCAGCCTGCTTGGATTTCCTACTCAGTGCCCCTCAGAAGGAATTTTCATATTTTTGTCTGGATTTTTTTTTCAAAATGTCTAGGTACTTGGCTGTTGGTGAGATTCTGAACATGCTTAATTCATGTGCATCTGTGGGGCATCTCCAAACTGAATATCTAGGCTTAATATCTGCCATTCCTTCCCCTCCCAAATATTTGTAATAGTTATGAAACTTTTATTGGGCTGTGTATCTTTAATTAGACAAGGAGAAATGAATACTGATTTTATCTTCTTTTTAACCCGTGTGTTCCTGAGGGCAGGAGGCTTGATTTTTTCCAGTTCTTTTTTTTTTAAGATTTTATTTATTTATTTGTCAGAGAGAGAGAGAGAGTGAGCACAAGCAGAGGGAGCAACAGACAGAGAGAGAAGCAGGCTCCCTACTGAGCAGGGAGCCCGACGTGGGTCTGGATCCCAGGACCCCAGGATCATGACCTGAGCTGAAGGCAGACACCCAACCAACTGAGCCACCCAGGCGTCCCTATTTTTTCTAGTTATTTTTATTTTCCATCAAAATAAGATGTAATTTACAATGCCGAATAATGACAAAAAGACTTCTAATGAAAAATAGTAACCTCCTTTTGCCACAGCTCTCCCTGTCCTGAGACTACTACACTCCCTGAAGGCTTTCCCTCTCCCTTCCATTTGGGACTTCTTCCCCTTACTTACCTGCATATTTTGATACAAAATTATCATACTGCTATTTTCGTTACTTTCTGGTTGAGAAATTTGCTCTCCTACATAGCATTTTCTTCCCTGCTGGGTGTACTCTCATTCCCCGCCCCTGTCTTCTCAATATATTCAAGCAGGTCCTCAATTCCTTTGCCAGACCCTCGAGGCCAGGTAGATTTCTGAATCGAGAATCTGAAGGACTTGGGAAAGGTGATAGACTCCTCCGCTGCGGATTACTTAATGCCTGCAGTGGAGTCTGAGGCCACACCGTGGGATGAAAACACGTTGTATTTCTGCAACAAACCATATGAATATGGATACCAAAGGGGACAAATAAAGACTGTAAATAAACTCATGTCAGTTCAGGTCAGATTTTGCCATCAGATGATGTCGCTGCAAATGTGCCAAAAACTGTAACTTCACAGGGCTTTCGGGACCCAATTTAATAGAAAGAAATACGGACCGAGATCATCATTTGGTTGAATCTGTAATCAGTGCTTAGGTTATTATGACAGTGTACATATTGTTCCGAGCTGAGCCAGGAGGCATAGTGGGTGCATGAGATTTTGGATTTTCTCATGAACCCTTTTGTTTTTCTCGGAGTTAGTTTTCACTAGCTTGGTTTTTGATATGCTCATGACTAATTATTTCCATGCTCTAAGGAGTCTAACATCCTATCAATATTTAGTCAGTAGGCGCCTTCCTCCTGTGGGTGTTCTGTTCTCCTCTCCCCCACGTGCCGCGGTTCTTCTCCAGCTCTGCCTCATGCCCGCCGTATTGGATTTTCCATCATCATTCTCTCGTCCTCTTCTCTCTGTGTCCTCTTCATCTGTGGCCTCACAGAGGAGGCTCCGCCCCTGGATTTGCCCTTCTGCTCACTAGCTCCATGACTGTGGCTGAGTCACTTCAAGTTCCCTGTTCCTTAGCTTTTGGAGAAAAAGTACTTGAGAAGTTAACGTTTTATGGACCCCTTGTATTACCATTTTGCAGGGTAGAGAATTTGAACTTGGACACAATTTTTAATCAGTATTTTTGAGACCTCTCTCTTTGGGTCCTGGTTTCCAGTGTTGCCATCGAGCGGTCCAGTGGTCTTCTGACTCCTGATCCTTTCGAGTGACAGCATTTTCCCCTCTGAATGCTTTCAGTATATTGATTTATTTCTAGCCTTACTGTGAAGCTTATAAAATTCTTGTGTTGGGCATGGAGTGAGAATGTTAATCAGAAGACTCCTCTTCTTCAACTATGAGAATTTTTCTTGTATTTTTACCGTTGATGACCTCCTCCCCTCCGTTTTAGATCCTTGGAATTCCCGTTAGGCTTGAGGCTCAGAGCACCTCGGAAACTTCCCACGTTTACACAATTACTGATACATATTGTTTTCCTAAGATTGTTTAATATCCTTTTGTCTTAAAATTAAGAACCCACTAGGCAGTCATTATTGCCTTGAAACCTGTGCATGAGATTCAGGTGGGCACATGTGAATGTTGTTAACAATCGTGCTTTTTCTCCATTTCTGAAAATACCCTAAACAAAACAGTCTGTTCTGGGTGTTCTACTTACTAGAAGTTCAGTTAGTTGAGTGTTTGAGGCCTTGCCTCCGGCTCAGGTCATGGTTCCAGGGTCCCAGGGTTGAGGCCTGCGTGGGGCTCGCTGCTCAGTGGGGTCTGCTTCTCCCTTTATTCCCCCCACCCCCCGCTTGTGCTCTCTCTCTCTCAAATAAATAAATAAAATCTTTAAGAAGAAAAACAGCCACGGGGCGCCTGGGTGGCTCAGTGGGTTAAAGCCTCTGCCTTCAGCTCAGGTCATGATCCTAGGGTCCTGGGATCGAGCCCCGCATCGGGCTCTCTGCTCGGCGGGGAGCCTGCTTCTTCCCCTCCCCTCTCTCTGCCTGCCTCTCTGCCTACTTGTGATCTCTGTCGAATAAATAAATAAAATCTTTAAAAAAAAACAACAACAGCCAATCTGTTCTATTTTAACAGGCATCGAAGGGAGCATAGTTAGCGTGTGGGCCGTGGCCTCACAGATGAGGCTCCGCCCCTGGATTTGCCCTTCTACTTACTAGCTCTATGACTGTGGCTGAGTCACTTCAAGTTCCTTGTTCCTTAGTTTACCCATTTGTAAAGTGGGGGTGTAGTAATAGAACTTACTGTATTTTGTGGTGAGGATTAAATGAATCAATACAGGGAAAACCCATAGAAAAGTTCATGGCAAAATCAACATAATCAAGGTATTTTAGGTATTACTTTTGTGACAGCACCTCCAGTTTCTAAGGCGATACTCATTTCTGAAGTAGGGTTAGTAGTTCCTCTTTGTTTTACGTGCCAGATCATTAATGACTATGAGAAAGAGTCTCCCTAGAAATGACAAGAATAATAACATTGATTGCTCTGTCAGCCCGCTTGGGAATGCCGGGCTTCAGGAATGCCAGGCTAGGTGTTTGCCCACTACAGAACCCGCCTTTCCTTCCCCCTAGTGACTGTGAAGGTCAGGAACAACATACAAGAGTGGGTGTCCCAGCGAGGAGGATGGCGAACCACCCCCCCCCCCAGAGAAGCAGAGCTTCCAACAGCACTTTAAAAGATCATCAACATGATTACACATGGACAGAGTCTGAGAATGGAAATGATAATGGGAAAGAATGATGGGAGGTGAATTATCTTCAGAGCTGTTTTTACAATAAATAGGATTTTTTAAAAATGAAGAAAGTGCATAGAATTCCCAGCCCAGGGCATACAGAAAGGGAAAAGCTGACAGCAGAGAAGGCGGGACGCCGGGTTAAATGCCTCTCCTAAGACTCCGCAAGCTTTGATCATAGCATAGCTTTGTGACTGCGTTAGGATTCTTCCTTATTTTTCCTCCAGTCTTCTGCCTGATTTTTTTAATCCTTGCTCTGAGGCAAAATTGTATTTCAGCCTCTTGGGTAATAACTGAAATAGGACGAAAGAGTGGCGTTGGTCCGGTGGCGGGTGAGTGTCCCCTGCAGTCAGAAGGTGGCGCTTGTCAACGTCTGGGTCTGTTGTCTCTTGCTCATTAGGAATGATGTTCCCGACATTCGGCGACATCCACTTGGCCCCCTTTTCTGACGAACAGCTCTACATGGAACACTACTCCAGAGCCAACTTTTGGTAATGTTCTCTTGTCTCTTCCATTCTTTTTCCTTTAGAGTAAGCCAGAGTTTCTGGTTTGGGTTTGCCATCTGGGGTTATATAAATGGTGGGAGGTGGGGGTGGGGTGCCGTGCATTGTGGAATGTTCATCTGGACCCCTGGCTGCTACCTACTTGATGCCAGTAGTGCCTTTCCCCTAGTTGTGACCACCAAAAATGTCTCCAGATACTGCCGAATGTCCCAAGCAGAGGAAGGGGGCATAAAGTCATCCCCTGTTGAGAACCCCTGGAGTGGACAAACCCGGAAGCTCCTTAGCAGGTGGCCTATAGCTGGAACGACAGCATCCTCCCCCTACTGCGACCCCCCCTTCCCCCTTTCTGCCACCCATTCCCTGGGCTCAGGGCCGCGGCTTCTGTTAGAAGGGACCTTGGTCAGAGGACAGGGCAATCAGTACATCTCAAGGTAAATGAGTCGGTCAAAACATTTTTCTTGGAGTTTTCGCACTAATGGGCTCTTGGCTTTTGGACATTTCACTTCACCTTTATAGATTTGGTTTCTTCATTTGGAGAATGAGAACTAATACAAAACAACCGGTTCTAAGCCAGCATTCCGTCTGGCATTGTTTTTTGAGCACTGGTTTTTGTAAGGAGAAAGAGGGAAAGAGAACGATGATATTGGACCCATGGGAGGGAGGAACAGAACAGACAGCATCCGAGTGGGAATGTTAGGTGTGTAGGAGGACAGGAATGTGCTGGCAGATGGGTGGGGAGGGATGCTAAAATGTAGGCTCTGAGTTCCAGCTGACGTATGCAGAACCTTCCAACACGCAGATAGCCACAGCTGATTTCTGGGTTTTTTCTCTTTGTAATCCTGCCTCTTGGTGAAGAAGCAGCCAAAATGTACTTTGGTTTCCCAGGCTACAAGTTCTTTGAAGAGTAGGGTCAAAGGGCTAAAATTTATTCTTTCTCTCTGATTTTTTTTTTCTTGCAAAATAGGCTTTCCTAGCACAGATTTGCATTTCATGGTTTCTGCTCAGTCTGTAATTTTGAAACTCCCAAGCCACATGCTTCCTAATGGGGGTGAAAGCCTCTTGGTGTGTGATGGGGGGCACCGTAATTATGATCATTGTTTTCTGAGGTCATGCTGACCCAGAATGTTTATATTTTAACCATAAACTTCCTGAGTCGGTGACGAGGTTGGAGAGGCAGGGATTCCAGGTAGCAGAATCGACCAGATTACTTCCCCCAATGGGACAGCAGGGGAGCACGTTGTCCTGGCAGTGCTCGCGTGACTTCCCAGCTGTACCATCTGCTGCCATCTTGGTACCTTGAGAACGAATGTTAATGATCACAGTGGATTGGCTAGGCTCACCATCAGCATACAAACATACTGCTATTTATTCCATCTCAAAAGAAAAAATAACCTTTTTTTATCTCTCACTTCCCCAGTTAACCACCACCCATCTCTCTTAGTCCCTTTGCTGCAAAATTCCTCAAAAAACATTCTCTCCTCCTAGTCTCCAAGTCTTTCCTTCAGTTTCTCTCTTAAGACATTCCTCCATGAGGCTCTTACCAAGGCCACCAGTGTGCTGACCTCCACGTTGCTAAACGGTGTCCATCCTCCCTTGTCTGCTTATTGAACCCAGTACCTGTATTTGAGCAGCATTTGAAATGCCGTGCAATCTTTTAATTTCTCTTCTGCCCCACTGGTCACTTTTTCAACAAATCCTTCATTGGTTGTTGCTTGTCTCCTTCACCTGCTGATGTTGGAGTGCCCCAGGACACAGTCTTGGACCTCCTCTTTGTCCATTTATTGCCTTGGTGAGCTCACCCATTCCTTAGCTTCCGATGCCATCTGTATGCTAATGATTCCCAAGGATATTGTCATCTAGCTCACACATGTCCTGGGAACTCCATATTTTTATACCCAGTGGCCTCCTGGACATTCTGCCTTACCGAGACTTACCATCCAAACTCAACACCTCATCTCCCCCATTCCCCCCCACCCCAAATCTGCTCTACTCATAGTCTTTCCATCTCACTTGATGATAACACTGTCCTCCCAATAAGAAAGAAGGGCCTCCATGAGGCTGAAATCATGGAGGCCCTTCTTTCTTTGTCCCCATATCTAAACCATCAAGAAATTCTGTTGGCTCTACTTTTGAACTCTACCCAGAATCTGTCCTATTCTCATTATATTCTCTGTTCTCCCTTGTTCCCAACACTGTCGTCCCTCATCTTGAATACTGCTATAGCTTCTTAACCTGTCTGTTCCCAGCATTCCCAAAGCCTTCTGGTAAATTCTGTCCGGTCTTGTTTCTCATTTCCTATGACCGTGTTCAGTCAACTCCAGCCACATAGGCGTCCTTGCTGATTTTCAGGCATATCCAACCACCTTGGAGCCTTTGCTTTTGCTCATCTTTCTATGTGGAACACATTTCTCCCAATATTCATGTGGCTGATCCCTTCATCTACATAAAGTCTGCCAAAACGCCAGCTCTCCTGGGCATCCTGTTTAAAATGGTAGCCACAGCACTTGCCATCCCAATCCCACTTTTTCTGCTTTGTGTTTTTGATTTAGCACTTACCACTTCCCAAAAGACATATAATCCCTTTATTTATTATTGTTCATTGTCAGCATCCTTCCTGATTGCATTTAAGCACCACAAAAGTCCAGGTTCTGTCAGATTTCACTAATGTATCCTAAGCACCCTCCATCCCAAGTGCCTGTCACATAGCAGATCCTCAATAAATATTTTTGAATGGGTAAAAACTCCAGTAATCTCAAGTAAGTACACCAGTAATTACTATTAAGAGGTTAGGTGTCATCTCTTTGATTTTTAAAAAAAATTTTTTTACAAAGTTAGGATAATACCATAAATCTCATTTTGTAGCTCTTTTACTTTTTAAATTTTTATTTATCTTTATTTTGTTTTGATTTCAATACCTTATTGATATGTTCTCATATCTTCACAATATTCTCTTGCTGCAGAGTATTTCTTTTGTGACAATATCATAATTCATCAGCTTGAGCTCCAGTGCTAAATATCATTTTAATTGCTTATTTAATCCTATAAATTTTATAAGAAACAACACTAAAGTATTGTTTCTGTATTCTAGCAGAATATAGAATGTTATAAAATTTTGTATCCTAAATTCCATAAGAACACTAAAGTGAGCATCCTTTTATAGAAATCATGGTTTGCATTCTGATTATTTCCTTACAATAAATTGCTAGAAGCAGAATTACTGGACCAAAAGGTGTGAAGAAGGATCTTTAAAAAAATTATTCTTATATATTGCCAAATTGCCCTGTAGAAAAGTTTTACCAATTAACACTT
Source organism: Martes martes (assembly GCF_963455335.1). Taxonomy (NCBI): domain Eukaryota; kingdom Metazoa; phylum Chordata; class Mammalia; order Carnivora; family Mustelidae; genus Martes; species Martes martes. The sequence goes on from NC_137900.1 coordinate 7,555,270, forward strand.
CCACCAGAAGTATATGAGAATGTCTGCTGAGTCTTGCCCATACGGGCTATGTTTTTTTAAATGCCAATTTGATTCAAAAAAAAAAAATGGTGGCCAGTTTATTTTTAATCTGTATGTCTTTGGTCGCTAGTGCATTTGAACGGTTTTATTTTTAGTCAACAAACACACAAAAAAATGTTTTAAAAAACATATAGTTAACAAAATTCACAGCCTTCACTCTTCTTGTAACTCCCCTCCCTCTATGAAGAGGTTTCTGTGTTAGGCGACTGGATGCGGGCCTTTGGTCGCATTGGTGTGGGGAACAGGTGGTGAAAGTGCTCACAGTTTTCATTAGAAGAGGCAGAGAAGTGGAAATGCTGGCAGAGAGGAGGGGGAGGGATGCAAATGATGATGACGATGATGATGGTGGTGGTGGCAGTTTAGGTATATGCTCAAGAAGGGAGCCAAGAAGCTGAGGGATAACTGGCCAAGTCAGACATTAGATATAACCAGTGATAAGTCCTCACCTGACTTTGTCAACAATGACACATGGCCCCAGGGACTCCTCACTTCACTTCTAAAGCCTAACCCTGGTTTTTCTCCTTCATTCTTGGCCCCGACCTTGTCTCCTCCACTGATTCTTCCTCATGACCTAAGTCTTCGGTGTTGGATTGATTCCAAGTTGGCTCTTAGTGTCTTCCCCTTTTTGTCTCTACTCGCCTCCTTACTGGTCTCATTGCATGTTCTGAGCTGTAAGTACTGTCTTTATGAAGAGACTGTCTTTTTTCCACTGTATATTTTTTCCTGTTTTGTCGAAGATTATTTGACCGTAGAGTTGAGGGTCCATATCTGGGCTCTCTACTCTGTTCCACTGGTCTATATGTCTGCTTTTATGCCAGTACCATGCTGTCTTGGTGATCACAGCTTTGTAGTAAAGCTTGAAATCAGGTAACGTGATGCCGCCAGTTTTATTTTTGTTTTTCAACATTTCCTTAGCAATTCGGGGTCTCTTCTGATTCCACACAAATTTTAGGATTATTTGCTCCAGCTCTTTGAAAAATATCGGTGGAATTTTGATCGGAATGGCATTAAAAGTATAGATTGCTCTAGGCAGTATAGACATTTTGACAATGTTTATTCTTCTGATCCAAGAGCATGGAATGGTCTTCCATCTTTTTGTGTCTTCTTCAATTTCTTTCATGAGTGTTCTGTAGTTCCTTGAGTACAGATCCTTTACCTCTTTGGTTAGGTTTATTCCCAGGTGTCTTATGGTTCTTGGTGCTATAGTAAATGGAATCGATTCTCTAATTTCCCTTTCTGTATTTTCATTGTTAGTGTATAAGAAAGCCACTGATTTCTGTACATTGACTTTGTATCCTGCCACGTTACTGAATTGCTGTATGAGTTCTAGTAGTTTGCGGGTGGAGTCTTTTGGGTTTTCCATATAAAGACTCATATCATCTGCGAAGAGAGAGAGTTTGACTGCTTCATTGCCAATTTGGATACCTTTTATTTCTCTTTGTTGTCTGATTGCTGTTGCTAGGACTTCTAATACTATGTTGAACAAGAGTGGTTAGAGTGGGCATCCTTGTCATGTTCCTGATCTCAACGGGAAGGCTGTGAGCTTTTTCCCATTGAGGATGATATTTGCTGTGGGTCTTTCATAGATAGATTTTATGAAGTTCAGGAATGTTCCATCTATCTCTATACTTTGAAGCGTTTTAATCAGGAACGGATGCTGGATTTTGTCAGATGCTTTTTCTGCATCAATTGAGAGGACCATGTGGTTCTTCTCTCTTCTCTTATTGATTTGTTCTATCACATTGATTTGCGAATGTTGAACCATCCATGTAACCCAGGGATGAATCCCACCTGGTCATGGTGGATAATCTTTCTGATGTGCTGTTGGATCCTGTTTGCTAGGATCTTGTTGAGAATCTTGGCATCCATATTCATCAGTGATAGTGGTCTGAAATTCTCCTTTTTGGTGTGGTCTTTGCCTGGTTTGGGGATCAGGGTGATGCTGGCTTCATAAAAAGAGTCTGGAAGTTTTCCTTCTGCTTCAATTTTTTGAAACAGCTTCAGGAGACTAGGCATTATTTCTTCTTTGAAAGTTTGGTAGAATTCCCTAGGGAATCCATCAGAATCCTAGACGAGAACATAGGCAGTAACCTCTTTGATATCAGCCACAGCAACTTCTTTCAAGATATGTCTCCAAAGGCAAAGGAAACAAAAGCGAAAATGAACTTTTGGGACTTCGTCAAGATCAAAAGCTTCTGCACAGCAAAGGAAACAGTCAACAAAACAAAGAGGCAACCCACGGAATGGGAGAAGATATTTGCAAATGACAGTCCAGACAAAAGGTTGATATCCAGGATCTATAAAGAACTCCTCAAACTCAACACATACAAAACAGATAATCATATCAAAAAATGGGCAGAAGATATGAACAGACACTTCTCCAATGAAGACATACAAATGGCTATCAGACACATGAAAAAATGTCCATCATCACTGGCCATCAGGGAGATTCAAATTAAAACCACATTGAGATACCACCTCACACCAGTTAGAATGGTCAAAATTAGCAAGACAGGAAACAACGTGTGTTGGAGAGGATATGGAGAAAGGGGAACCCTCTTAACACTATTGGTGGGAATGCAAGTTGGTGCAGCCACTTTGGAGAACAGTGTGGAGATTCCTCAAGAAATTAAAAATAGAGCTTCCCTGGGACCCTGCAATTGCACTCCTGGGTATTTCCCCCAAAGATACAGATGTAGTGAAAAGAAGGGCCATCTGTACCCCAATGTTTATAGCAGCAATGGCCACGGTCGCCAAACTGTGGAAAGAACCAAGATGCCCTTCAACAGACGAATGGATAAGGAAGATATGGTCCTTATACACTATGGAGTATTATGCCTCCATCAGAAAGGATGAATACCGAACTTTTGTAGCAACATGGACGGGACTGGAAGAGATTATGCTGAGTGAAATAAGTCAAGCAGAGAGAGTCAATTATCATATGGTTTCACTTATTTGAGGAGCATAACGAATAACATGGAGGACATGGGGAGATGGAGAGGAGAAGGGAGTTGAGGGAAATTGGAAGGGGAGGTGAACCATGAGAGACTATGGACTCTGAAAAACAACCTGAGGGTTTTGAAGGGGCAGGGGGTGGGAGGTTGGGGGAACCAGGTGGTGGGTATTAGGGAGGGCACATATTGCATGGAGCACTGGGTGTGGTGCAAAAACAATGAATACTGTTACACTGAAAATAAAAAATATATATATAATAATAAAATAATAAAAAAGAACCTACATCTAACAATAATAATAAATCTAATAATTGTTCTCAATGCTACTGAAACATACAAATAAATCAGGTGTTAATAAAAAAAAAATACTGTCTTTATGCCAGCAACTCCTGTAGGGAGAACTCCAGCCTAGAACTCTCCCTGGAACCGTAGACTTCAGGTGTCCAACTGGCTGTCGACAGCTCTACTTGGATGTTGTCTCTTGGGCATCTTAAATTCAGCATGTCCAGAATCAAGCTGCTAACCTTTGTCACCAACCCCTGCTCACCGTTGCAAAACACAAACGCAAGCAAATCAAAAAAACCCTGCTTCTACTACAGTCCCACAAGCCTTTCAACTTATTTCCTCTTTTTAAACAGCAACCAAAATGATCTTGATAACGTATATTTCAGATCACAGTCTTCCTCTGCTCCAAACCTCCAGTGGCTTCCCACCTTCTACATCATGAAAGTCAAAGTTCTCACCACTACCCATGTGGTGTCATCTCTTCCCACTCCTTTCTCATCCTCTCTGTCCTCACTGGGTGGTTTCCTCTCTTCCCCTTGAACCTACTGGGCTGGCTGCCACCTCACAGCCATGCACTCTACCAGATACGCAAGTTGGCCCCATGGCTCCCTCTCACCTTCTTCAGGTCGTAGCTCATGTGCCATCTTCCCAGGAGACCTGCTGTCAGTTACAAAATGTCATCTCTTTGTTCCTGGAAGTCTGTATCCTGCTTCTCACTTCGTTTTCTCGTACTCCACTTAACCATCATGCGCTGGATTATATGTCTTTACTTATTTATTTAATTTATTGTCAATCTCCCTCCTGAGACAAGTTCTGTAATATCGGCTATTGTGTTTTGCACTGTGTCCGCATCATCTAACCTAGCTAATAGGAGTTGTTCAATGGGCTTTTGTTAACTGAAAGATAAATGCATTGACATAAAAATTCTTTACATATTAAGAATGTTAAGACTTTGGTGTATTTTCTTCAGAATTTTCAATTTGCCCTGTAGTCATCTTTGTGATAGTTTTCACCACAAAAAAATTAAAAATATTTCTGTGTTGCTGGATCAACAAAGATTTTCAGTTTCTAAGGCTAGCATTAACTTCTATTTCTTTCATGTTTTCATTTTTTCCATTTAACACTTTAAAAATTTTACGTTTAACTCTAAAATTCATTGTCATTTAAGTATGTGGTGAGCACAGAATTTTTTCCCTTCTCAATAACCAGTTATGAGGCTTTCTCAGTAGACAAGACTACTACATTCTGATGTTAATACCAGTCACCTACAAAATTAATAATTTCCTTATTTTATTAATATTTCTTGCCCCTGATTAATTAAGATTCTGAAAAATGCCTCCAGAGAATAAGGCTCAGTCATGAAGAATCATCGTTCCCTCCTGTAAAACTTCCTTATGTGGCAAGTACTCCTGCCATTATTGAAACTATTTGGCTCAGGGGTTTTAAGCCGACTCCTTTAAATACAACTTTAAATTGATTCTTGTATCAAGAGAAAAATATACATAGGATCGATTAAGAGGAGCAAGCAAATATTCTCAAGAAGTTTGAGATGGAGCTAGCTTGCCGTATTCCCTTTTTTACAGCTCTGAGACACAAAAACGTAGGCAAAATAAGGAGTAGTTAAAAGCTGGATGCCTCGGACTCCAGAGCCACACTAAACTGTGCTGAATCCTTGGTTCTGTCCATTACTAACTGTACAGGTTTAGCCCAGGTAATTCAGTCTCTCTGGGACACGATCTCCCTGTTCCTAAACTAAAGATCCTAATATTCCCTACCTGGGGATGGAGGCTTTCAGAGATGGGGCTTATGCTTGTTCATTGCTGCCATCATAGCCCTTTCTTCACAGGCCCGGGCGAGGGTTCTGCCAGAGGCTGAGTGTATCCTGGTTGTGTATTCAGGGACTCGGAAAATAACCTCACGGTGGATCGGAACCCATCGGATCCCTATGTGATGGACTTGGCCTGAAAGCTTATTTACTAGCTGTCCTCCAGAAGCCTTTATTAACCAGAGGCCTTCTGAATCTCCTTGCATCGATATCAGCTCAGCCTTCCTAGCGACATATCTCAGATCCTCTGGAGAGAAATTGGAGAATGTGAACCACGTGTGCTTGTGGTGGTACTGCAGCGTGACTTCTCAGAAGCTGGGCCTCCATCTCATTGACCAGTGAGCTCTAGATCCATAAACTGTGTCTGGAAATCAGACCTGAATGTCGGATGAAGGACCTAACTTTTCGCTGTGACCCCTGACATCATCCGCCTACCAGCCAACAAATTTGTTGTTGTTGTTGTGATATCATTTGAACACCATCCTCGTTAACTACACACCTCTTTGACTTCTCAAGGAACACTAAGATCTATTAACAACCACCACAGGTCAAGGTGCCCTCACCGTCACTCTAGCCTTGCTTCCCAATGCTGTAATAATGTCATTCTTGACTCTGACAGTTAATTATTGCTCTCTTGATTCTGGCATCTGAAATTCCATCCCAGCTGTGCTCATTGGGAACACAGTGTGATGGTGGCGGCAGCAGCGTCTTTGATCTACTGAGGACGGCCACCCTCAATTCCCAAAGATGGCACTGCTCTCCTACTGGTTCATCCCCTATCACCTTTAGGAACAGAGGGTTTCCTGGGCCTGTCCTGAGAACACAGTCAGGGGAGATGTTCTTATGTCTTAAATGGTAGAGCCTTCTAGCATGTCCATCTCTCTGAGCCTTCTGACTCCTTCCTTACTACTATGCTACAGAAGTTCTGAAATCTCCACTTCATTGACTACAGGCCATCATGATGACCAAGCTACAAAGTGACATCTTAGTGGACTGTTAAGTCTCGTATTTTGCTAGAACCCTGAATCCTGTGAGTGCCCATGTTGATAAATTGTGCTGTATCCTGACTTACATTCTACCCTTCTCAGTCTAACACCCTTAACGTGCCCTCCTGTGCATAATTCCCTGGTTCTTAGCAGAAAATACTATCCAGCTTGTGCAGTTTCTCAGGTATGGAAGTTATCCTCGCCCAGAATAGGCACTGTACTTCCTGCTCGGGCTGTGCTTGAGTTATCAGCCTGGCAGCCATGGAGACCAGTAGCCTGAAAGCAGTGGGCAAGAGTGAGGCTGATCTTGAGAAGAACAAAACTATCTTGAAAGACACGGGCTTCACGAGAGGTGGTTTTGTGCAGTCTTTGGGCAGCTCTTCTGCTCACACGAGATGGAGAATTCTGCTTCTGTTGACTAGAAGTCTTCAGGGGAGTTGGGAAGATGTCTTCAGGATTCTCTGCCATGTTCACTCAACTGTCTCAACCCCAGGTCTCATGGCCCTGCTCTTCTGGTCAGGGCCCCAGCTGTCAAGGTTGCACCTCTGCAGTTCTTCTACTATTGCTGTTTTACTCTCTCGAGCTTAGCTTGGGCTCCCCAAGAAACTAGGTGTAAGCCACAGTTTATAAGCTACCACTTCACTGAGGAATGTAATCCCAGCAAAACAAGAAGGAGGAGAAATAAGAATGAGTCAGGGAAGGAGGGAGGGCTAATGCAAAAGTGCATTGCTGAGCTCACCACCGCATGCTATCAAACACCAAGAAATTGCTTGATCCCTCAGGACCATCTCAAGAGGTTGAATGAACTACAAGATAGTGTATATAGAGGATTAGGGAGTTTTGCCCACCAGCTGTTTTCTCCCCAGTGGTCAGTTTTTCACCCCTCAGCACTAACAAGCCTGCACTTCGGGGTTGTGCCTGTGTGGACACCAAATGTGTCTCATGGTATCCATGCTCCCCACCACAAGTCAAGAAGAATGCCCTGGGGCAGAAGTGGGAAGACACATGGTAGAGGCCTGAGGTGAGGCACTGTTGGGTTATGCCCGTGAGGGGTCACATGAGCCCACACCTTGGCATAGCAGGTCAGAACATATGACTGTGGATTCTGAGAGGATCTGAGGTGGCCCTTAAAATGGGAAGTACCACTTAAGGAACCAAAAGATGCTTTATAGAGAATTATGAGTGGATGGTAGGCATCCATCGTGCTTGACAACCTTCGTGCCAATTGAGTAATGTGAGGGATGCCCCTGGTGGATGTCCTGGAGTCATTTGTTCTTTGTGGAAATCAGAAGTCCGCGCTTGCAAAGGATGAGGTAGATGAATGCGAGATTTCTGCCGTGGGCAACGCGATCTCCCTTCCTGCACCTTTCCACTCTCGAGTCTACAGGGTGCCTTACTGACCATGCTGTGCTGAGAGACACATTATTTTTAAGGAAATCCTTTCAACTGAGTGGACAAACTGCTAAATCTACCGTGAAGGTAATGGATGGCTTGTTCCCAGGCCAATTCCGCCCCCAAACTGAAATTTCTACTAAAGGTTCTTTTGGCATAGCTAGAGTTTCAGGCCTTCTGGTCTTTCCCAAAAATATATTTGGCCCTGATAGTCACTGGTACACAGAAACACCATGTGGACCAAACAGGAACATTTCAGTTTGCAACGTGACGTGACCGAATTTCCGTGGGAACCCAAGTATATGGCACAGACTATCAGAGAGAAGGAACTTTTGAAAGAAAACTACCATGACCAGTGCAATCACGTTTGGATTTTCATGTGCCTTGTGCTTGTTCCATTTGTATCTTCATGGTTGCTTGCATTAGCATCTCATTTCAGCCACTAGTATTTGTTCTTGATATTCTCTCTGCCTCTCTTTTTATATCTGCGGCTCTTGAACCCATCTAGCTTTTGCTCATGGAAGAAACAAATTCTATATTCGTCTTCTTTGTAACCTACGTCAGACTCCTAGTTCTTCCATACCATTCCATCCCTGGGCTTGTACACATCCAGACCTTTATTTTTTTTCTTTAACCATGTGGTCCCTATTTCAGTGTTACAGATATAGTACAAGTGTCCCAGTTAGAAGGAGTTCAAGTGCAATGCCAAGGTTGCACACTGGGCTCAGGAAATTAACAGGGAGGTTTGAATGGAGAAGATGACTCCAGTATGCTCTTGGATGAGTCTGATACTCACTCTTCCAATGGGCAAAGGTGCCTTTGTGAAGGTGTCTGATCTTTAAAAGAGGTGAATTCCTCTTTCCATCCATTCACTGGAGTTCAAGCAGGCAAGTTACAGGCTTAGAAGAAACTAAAATCTGTGGTGGGAATAGGATCATTTTAGAAGTTCTCCACTTTGCACTAAGGGAGAATCTACTTTTAAGTTCATGGAAAGGATTCAGGACTTTAGCTAAAAACAGGAAGGGGAGCTGTGTGAGCCTTGGGAGTGTCTATTGCAAACAGAGTGCATATCCTTCATGCCAAGTCTCAACAAAAACTGTATTTAACTGCATCTGTCCAGTGTTTACAAACTGGCTTTTGTTCAAAGAATAAGCTTCGGTTTCTATATTCATCTTTTTAGTAACCTCTGTCAGACTCACAGCTCTTCCATAATTTCTGCTCCTGAGCCCATATACTGTAAATCCAGACATATGAATTCATAGCTCTAGAGCCAGTTCTTTGCAGCTGTTTGAGCAAAAATCTTACAGTTGACTCTCACTGGGTCAGATGCCAAACCCTGAGTTCACTGCCATGGTCTTAAGATGCTCTGATTGACTTGGACTGAGCCACATGAGACTCTCTAAAGATAAGACTACCTAAGCTGCAAGGACAGAGAGTAGGGGAGAGGTGTCCCCCAGAAGAGAATCTGGTGCTGTTACCAGAAGAAGAGCAACAAACAACAGATACTTTCCTCATCGTCTTGCCACAGGTCCGGTTGTTACGCAAACCGGTAATGTCTAGATTTACACAGGAACGCCCAGGGATGCGCCACAGGTTTCTTTATAGAATCGCAGGCTTTCCCTTACTTCTTCTTCTTTTTTTTTAAGATTTTATTTATTTATTTGACAGACAAGTAGGCAGAGAGGCAGGCAGAGACAGAGAGAGGAGGGAGCAGGCTCCCCACTGAGCAGAGAGCCTGACGCGGGGCTTGATCCCAGGACCCTAGGATCATGACCTGAGCTGAAGGCAGAGGCTTTAACCCACTGAGCCACCCAGGTGCCCCTTTCCCTTACGTCTTACGAAAGATGCACACTCTGAAGCTTCGTTTCTTTTAAGGACTGTGTGCTTCTTTCCCCCTCTTTTTTCATAGTAAAAAAAGATTTTAATACAAAAAGTATAGAAATATATCACATATAAAATATATGCCATATTACTTTGCTGGAGTTTCAACCCAAAAAACCAGAGACATAATGAGCTGAGCATCTTTATAGATACCCTCTACACAGAGGTATGTCTGCGTTCTGCTGATGGAGAAAATTGTTGCAAGCAAGCTTCAAGTCCTGGTATTTATAAGGGATGTGTAAGAAATTAAAAAGATACTATTTGTTCCTAGACATGCATCCTTCTCCTCTGAGGCTCCCCACCGGGCCATTCCAGCCCCCTTCAGGCTGCATCCTCAGTACCACGTGTGTCTTAAGTGACATTCCTGGATCCCTGTCTCTCTTTTCTAGTCTTCGTGGCTTCTGTGCCTCTCATCGGGTGGGCACACCCTGGGTTGTCAATTCTGGTAAAGCGTAGGACATTAAGACACAAAAAACCTTGCTTGTCAAACAGTAGAATGGAGTTTTCCCTTCTCCTTATCTTCTCCCTTCCCCCGCCATTTCTTCCTTCCTTCCTTCCTTTCTTCTCTATCTTTTTTTTTTTTTTTTTAAGCTTCTTAGTGGAGAGAAGTGGGGTTTTGGTTAGGATAGAATGAAGATGCAAATATTTTTATCAAAGTAAGACTTGTGGGTTGAGCCATGAGATCACACATTCATATTAGCAAAGAAAGGGCTTGTGTTGCAGAAGCTCCCGTCTGTGAAGGCTGGAGGCCAGGGCTAACATCTCTAAGAGAACAAGGGCTGTACCACGAGGCTTCGAAGGCAGATCCAGGAGGCTGGTGGGGAGAGCTGTGTGAGTGAGGAGGAAGGACAGAAGGTCGGGATGAGCTAGAGGAGAGCCAAGGACAAAGGAGGCCACAGAAGGGGCTTCTGTGGGTGCTTCTCCAAGCTGGACTCTGTGTAGAACTTGGAGAAGTTAGTGTCACAGCAAAGGGTTGGCCTCTTTCTCTGCGCTCTGGGCGTGTTCAGGCATAGCTAACAGTACAGTTATTTTCCTTCTGGGCTATATTTGCAGAACTTTCCAGATGCCGCATAGATTATGGTGGAGAGGGAGGGGAAGGGAGGGACAGCTGGAAATGTGAAGTCAAGACCAAAAACCACACATAGTCTCCACCTTATGGACTCATTAAGAGGCCGTAAGTTAACCTGGAGAATAAAACCCACGTAAGAAGAAAACAATGGAAATCATCCACAGCTTCCAAGTCGACAGATTCGTTTCCTGATTCACCACCCAGTGATGGTGGGTGGTGAGGAGACCCACAGAGATGCAGTCCCATCTGCTTTAATTATTTTGTGATGCATTTCAGAAGGAGAGTTGCGATTTCTAAGAACTGGAAAGATGATCCGGCCAGAAAGTTCTGAAAACCCAGGCAGGGGGCTCTTGGCCCACAGCTCTGCCTGCCCTGGGCACGGTGCCCGCGTGACTGATCACGGCTGCCGGGCTTTCATGGGCACTAAGCACACAAGGAATAGGGCACAGATTTGGTCTCTGCGGTTGTATCCAAGGCCCGGAGAGCAGTTTGCAGCCTTGGGCACTGCCAGGTGCCGGGCTGTCTCAGCCCTTGGGGACTGTCTTTCGCTAGCTGGCGAGGACTGTGGGACAGGTGACTGTAGTGTTCAGCCTTGGGTGCACATGAGAATCACCAGGTGAGCTTTTGGCAACAAGCAGGAGGGTTACACATCTGTATCATATAAACCACAATTGGACAGATGCGTTTCAAAAGCTTTCCGGGGGATTCTGAAGGATGGACAGGGATGACTCTTTCCAGGCTTTCTGGGGAATTCTCTGTCTCTGCCTCTGTCCCTCTCCTCCCCTTTCTATTCCCCTCAGCCACTTTTCCCTTTTCCCTCCTCCTCCCCTCTAATAAAAACTACTGTGACGATGACTTATTTCTCCAAACACCTTGATTCTCCTTCTAAATACTGAAGACATACTTTCAACTTGCAGGGATCTGTTTCCAAATATTCTCTAGGCATATAGGAGCCTAGTTCTCAGGATGTGTATTCATAAAATGACAGCTTCACCTGTGGGCCAGGCTGGCTGGGGTCCTTGGTGGGAGGAGATTAAGAAACAAGGAATGAGGGGCACCTGGGTGGCTCAGTCAGTTAAGCGTTAAGCACCTGCTGAGATCCAACCTGAGATCCCGCCCTGCATCGGGCTCTCTGCTCATCCCGCTATCTGCCTTTCCTCCTGCCGCTCTGCCCTACAACCATGCACACACACACACACACACACACACATATTCTCTCTTTCTCTCTCTCTCTCTCTCTCAAAGAAACAAAATCTTTTAAAAAAAAAAAAAAGTAATGGAACTAAAGAAACTTAGGGTCATGATTTTCCATTTCTCCATTATCCTCGTTGGCACCTCTACCCACTCATAGACCTGCGAAGGACACCAAGTCCTCGATTCATTCATAAAGAGAGATCGATGATCGCTAGCTGCAGGGCTGACTTTCAGCCCTCACAGCACACCAGCCCTGTACTAAATATACACTGATGAATAAGAAGACGCTTCCACTTTTTGGAAAAGATTTTATTTATTTTGAGAGAGAGAGGGAGTATGTAATAGTAGGGAGAGGCAGAGGCAGAAGGAGAGGGAGAAGCAGATGCCCCACGAAGCAGGGAGCCCGACTTGGGACTCGATCCCAGGACCCTAGGACATGACCTCAGCTGATCAGAGCTTTGCCAACTGAGCCCCCCAGGTGCCCCTAGAAAATACGTTCACTTTTAAGTGGCTTAAACTTAAATATTTTACTGTAGTACAAGTTTTAAAGCTTGTGAATGGGACTATTTGAGCTGAGCCTCAAAGATGGGGTAGGAATTAACAGGGCGAGAGGGAAAGGGGATTTCTGGGCAGAAGGGAGAGCAGGCAGAGGCTCAGCGGTGAGAGATGCATGCGCCCTGCGGGGTCTGTGGGTCGCTCGCAGGCTGAGAACTGGCCATCGATTGAACGTTATCAGGCCTCCCTGCCTCTTTTGATTTCGGATTTAGAACCTGGCTTTGGGTGGTCTTTCCATCCAAATTGAGCTGCACCACAAATTTAAATTTTGTTATGTTTATTCTTGGTGGTGGTGGTGGTGGTTTTCCTCTCTTCCCTGCCGGTTGGCAGGCATGGGATTGGGAGAGGATGGGGAGGGAGGAAGTGAATCCCCACCTGATTCATAGGCTCGACAACACACACGCACAGGCACACACATGCACACACGCGCACGCGCACACGCACACACACCCTTATTAGGGAAGCTGCTTTTCTGGCTCAGGATAAAGACTTTCCAGTGATAAAGTCTCCAAGTCTGCTGTCTAGAATTGGGCCTGGGAATTCGAATTTTTTTAAAAATATTTTATTTATTTATTAGACAGAGATCACAAGCAGGCAGACAGGCAGGCAGAGAGAGAAGGGGAAGCAGGCTCCCTGCTGAGCAGAGAGACCGATTCCGGGCTCAATCTCAGGACCCTGGGATCACAACCTGAGCTGAAGACAGAGGCTTTAACCCACTGAGCCACCCAGGCACCCCAGGGAATTCGAATTTTTAAAAGCCCCCCCCTACCCAGTCCTCCCACAGCACAGTCAAGATTGGGAACCACTGCCCTGGTCCCTAGTGCTGACCCGAGAAGGCGACATTCCGAGGGTAACAGCCGACTTAGGCAGTCCAACAAAACGCCACACCCTGATCACAGGTCCTTGTATTAACTCCCTTAACCCCAGTCTAGCCCTGCAGAGGGAGCACCCGATTATTCCCATTTCAGACACCGGGAACCAGGAACAGGGTTCAGGTGCCTTGTGTGGGGCCCAGAGTCGGTCACTGGCAGAGCCCGAGTAAAGCTTGTCTTAGTCCACGCCCCAGCTCTCTCCTCTCAAGTGGAGCCACTAAGCCGAGCAGACACAGAGCACATGCTGTGGTCGCCACACGGTCTGAGCGGCAGCAGGGACACGAAGGTAAAGCGCGTCCAGTGGTGTGGCCGTATCGGCTTCGCATCTGGCCCCCAGCAGGCAGGAAGCGAGGCTTAGACCGTTGGTCGAGTTCTTTCGTCCGAATGTCACTGACCCCAGGTGTGAGAAGAACCGTGTGCCACGGACTGTGACCAGCAGGCTCCAGGTCACGCGCGACCGTGGCTCTCGGCCGCCACAGCCAATGCCATCAGGAAGTCACAGGCCTGTGGCTAGGAGAACTGAAAAGAGAAATCTATTTCCTGAAATGGCAGGAACGTGGGAGGGACTTTGGAGATGGAAAGTCATGCTGGGGGCTGGATAATGAGAGGGTTGGGGAATTGTACTTCAGAATTTGGACAGCATGTCCCGGAACAAGCAGCCACCTTGGGGCGTGAAGTCAAGGGTGGGAAGGTGGGAACCGAAAGGCCTTTGTACCCACAGACGGCCTCCGTGAGCTTCCGCGGGCGTTGTCCTGCATCTCGGCTACCCCCCACCCCACCACAGGTCAAGTGCAGGTCCGCAGAGTCGCCAGAGAGCAGTTCTTCTCTGCCACTCGTTCTAGACCAGTTTCCCTTCACAGGCTCGCACTCGTGCTCGCGGCCACGTTCGAGGACCTCTGAGGCAGCCTCCCAGCACGTCCCAGCTGTAAGGGCTGGGGGGCCTCTGGCCAGGGCCGAGGTGCATGTGGTTCTCTGTGCTCCCTCTTTCAGGTACCAGCACTGCTTCTATGGGGTCAACCTGTCCAGCCTCCGGGGGGCTGCAGTGGACGAGTATTTCAGGCAGCCGATAGTAGTAAGTGGCTCTCGTGGCAGGCTCTCCCCCACGTGTTGTCCTGGACTCGATTGCTCACTCGCTCCTGCACCTGGCGGACAGTGTGCTGCCAGGCTCTGCAAAGCCGTCGCCGAAGAGAAAAAAGAGCTCCTCGGAGCGCTGTGTCGTCAGGTCTTCCCCGCTCATCTTCCAGTCAATTAAGAAAGTTCTCAGAGAATGATGCTGTCACAGCAAGGAGATTTTCTGGCTGCCTCTCAATAAGTAACTTCTGATTCCCCCACTGCCCTGACTCACCCCATGTCCACCCTGAGCCCTCACACTCTTTCAATAATTCATATCTTCCCATTGATTCTGGTGGCCCGAGGCCTGATAGAAGAGGCAGCTTTGTAAAATAAATAACATAGAACAGGAGCATTGCTGTCAAATAGGTCGAGGTTTCCATCATGGTCCCCTCTAACTGTGTGACCTTGGACAGTAATAATTTGGCATTACCCAAAACTGGCTTAATTACTGGCCCTCAAACCTGCGGAGCCTGGAGCTAGCGACCCACTGCTGGAGTTCAGGCAGTGTCACCCGAATCTGATCTCTCTATCCTGAAAATTTATCTCCATTGCCTCTAATTTATCTCCGTTCCCAGACAGGGTCTCCCCTCCTGGTACCAAGATGGCTTCAGGAACTCCAGCCTCAGATTTGTACAACTCTTAAGTCCCACAGGAGAGCCAGCTTTTACCTAATAACTCGGGCCAAAGCCCCCGAATTAGTTTAGCTAGAGCCTGATTGTCCTCCCTCGGGTCGGGTTCCTGCCTGTGAAACCATCTTCAGGGGAAAAGTCATGCACCGACTGGCCAAGCTAGGGTCACTGGCCATACTGGGAGCTGAAGGAGGGCTGAGTTTTTATGGAACTTCTTAGAACGTGGTGAAGGGATAAAGTCTGGATGGTTGAAAACACACCAAACACCTGCTTCAGAAACATTGGAGGACTGGATGACATAACCTTAGCACTTAGGAAAAGCATGAAGCATTCCACACTTGCATAGTAAGCCTGGAATAAACGCTAGTCGTCATTATGGGCCTTATTCTCATTAAGCTCATGCCTTCCAAATCCTAACTCTTGTTGACTTGAAATTTTGGGAGGAAAGCCAGCCCACAGTTTTGCTGGGGTTCCATTTATCCTGATAGAAAGATAACTTTTCTGCTTCTCCCCCACTCCCCACCCTGCCAGGACACATTCGACATCAGGATTTTGATGGCTCGGACAGTCAAATACACAGTCAACTTCATGGACGCCGAAGAGGCAGATCTCCACAGGTTTGTAAATACCAGTGTGGCTCTTGGCTTTTACAATCTCCACCTCGCTCATCCCCAAACTTTAGTGCAGGGTTTTGCCACTCACGCAGGGGAGAGACCTGAGGTGGGAGTCTCACCCAGAATGGTGCAGTAGTACTAGTCGCATTTTACTACCAAACGAGGATGGTGAAGCTTCTTCCGTAGGATTGGTTTAAGAGTTGCGTGTGTAACATGAGTAGTAATAGCTTGTGCTTACGCAGTCAGTTGGCATTCTGAGCCCTTTACACATACTGACTCACAACAGTGCTCTGCAAACAGTACCGTTGTGACCTCCGTCTTACAGAGGACAGGTGCAAGGCAGAGTGGAACAGTAGGTTGTGCAAGGTCACAGAATGACGGAGGATGTGAGACTGTTCCAAAAGCTCCAGAGTCCGGGCTGCTAAAGTCCTCACCTGGGCCAGGAACGTTCAAGAAGCAGAGCTACAGCTTGCTGAGTGCTTGCCTACCTGAGTGCTGTGCTAGGCGTATCGCAGGCACGAGCTCATTTTCAAAAACAGCACTTAGTAAATGTTCATGTTTGTCTCCTTCCCTCCACCAGAAGAGATTCTGGAATGAGAACCCTTTCTGCAGATCGTGATAGGAACCTGCCGGGCATGACCTTTCACTAGTATTTTGCCTTTTTCTCCTTGAGAAGATCAGTGTGCCAATATTTTTTTTCCCGGGTATGCAACTAAAGACCCAGCCAGGTTGTTATTTTGCCCGGGCTTCTGAGGAAGCAAGGGCCAGACTTCAGCAGGTGCCGCTGGGCAGCTCAGACCATCATCTGCCTGGAGATCACAGCGGGCGCAGGGTGCTGTCCTAGTCGGGGCAGCCTAGAACCCACTGCCGTCCTCGGAAACCACGTCCGTGGCTTAGACCGCAGGAGTTGTCCTCCTCGGCGCTGTTCATGCACCGGGCGCAGCTGTGGCTGTGTGTGGCATCACCCACCCTCGCCCACCAGCCTCTGTCCAGAGCGTCCCTCCTCACTTAGTCCAGAAGAAGGAGCGTGGCCACGTATGTCCTGGCAGTAAGAGCTTCTGCTCAGAAACAACACAGCTCGCTTCTGTTCACGCTGACTTGGTCGAAGGCCATCATGTGCTGTGCCTGAGCCCGGCTGAGTGGGTCAGTGTCTTCCTGCCGTGTGCTCCGCTCGAGGACTGGCATTTGGGAGCAACTCTGGTGACTCCCACGGGCCCGGACAAAATTGGCTTCCGTCAGCTTTAGGTGCTGCTCGGGGCCACCTCCTGAGTCTGGGGAAGTTTGAGGTCTGTGTCGGCTTTCCATTCTCCATTTGCATGTGTGGTTTTGGCAGATGCTTACTGAGACCTCGCCAGGTACCAGGTACAGTGCCGGTGCTTATGCGGGCTCAGAAAGTAACTTCCAAAAGCCTACACTTGAAGAGCTCAGTCTACTTAGGGGAATACCCCCCCCCCCACAACAAAAGGAGAAATAATGGCAGTGCAATTCCAAACAATTCAGTGTGATCAGCACAATGGAAAACTCTAGAAACGCTCTGACTGCCGCAGGGTGAAAGAAGTTAGGGCTTTGCAGGCACCATACATGCAAAGAAGGTATGATCTCCTTTGAAAATCTTTAGAGCACTCACTAACCTAAGGCTCCCCTCAGCAAAGGACAAATAAGATCATCTTTTAACTGTGAAACACTGTGAAGTTCACAGAGCGCTCTCCTGTGTTATCCCCCTGCCCGACACGCACGAGAACCTCGCAAGGGAAGCGGGAGGTTTTGTCACCCATTGACACGTGACAAAACCGAGAGTCAGAGGACATAAGTGACTTTCCAAGTTAGCATCTATACTTTGTGTTATCTTTTCCACTCTTCTTTCTGTTCCCATTCATCCCCTGTGTGGTAGAAACCACAGCCACGTCTGCGTGATGTTTGCTGTGGCCCCGGGCGAGGTTCAGTGACCTCCCCGAAAAATAAATGAACTGTGACAGTGACCTTTATAGCTGGATGCGTCCCCCTGTGATCTGCTTCATTTTTTAGCGGCCGACCGGCCTTTCCCGTCTGAGCAGCGGCACAAGGGAGCTGCCTCGCTTGGCGCTCTGACATCTGGAAGGACGGGTGTCACCTGGGCCTCGTCCTCCTCTCCGGGGCTCACACCCCGCTCTGGATGTGGCCCTCCCCCTGGGGAGTCCTGGGTTGCCCAGCGTGGTGATGGAATTCTTGCTGAATTTTGTCAAGAAGCCACACTGTCACTACATCAAAAATTAGTGATGTACTGTATGGTGACGACCATAATATTAAAAAGAAGAAGAAGAAGAAGAAGAAGAAGGAGCCACATTGTCAAATGCGTAATCATGCACAGAGAGAACCCTGCTTCCCAAGCTGGAGTGCTTAAGAGAGAAAGAAAATAGTCTGGGAATGTTCTGGTTGATCGCTCGAATGTATCTCGTATGCCTGTCAACAGCAACAAAATAATTCCAAGTGTTTCCATGCTCTCTTTCTCTTTTCTTTCCTTGCAGAGTAGAAATCCCCTTTGTGTTTCAGCTGACGCAGTCTGGCCTCGTCCACGGCCTGGCATTCTGGTTCGACGTGGCCTTTGTGGGATCTCTGTAGGTATCATCCCCTTCCACGCCCACTCGGGCCCTGTGCCGTTCCCCACCATGTGTGATCATGACTCCAGGGTGTTATAAAGTGAATTTCAACCACCATAACGCTCATTTCTCTAGGTTTCAAGAAAATAAAGCACTGATGCAAATGGAACTTTCAGATTTTAGGGCCAAGTCGAAATGAGACCGTTTTCCGCAGTGTCCTTTCAGCCCTGGCTAAAATCCTGGGAAACCTCCGGAGATAATTGGATTAGGATTTGAAGGAAGGACGGAGGGTCTGGGCTTTATCATACCTCTTGGTCTTTTCCAGAATAAGTGGTGTGAAGGACCGCAGTCGCCCGCCTTGTCTTCTGTCTCACCATCCTGGTTACAGAACAGCCTGTGTCCATCCGGGTGCATCCAGACTCAGACCTTCCCCCTCTCTGGTTCGCACCGTCAGCTCCTCAGGCTAGAACCCTTCCTTAGTGACGAGGCAGGCATGGACGGCTGACGCTAACAGCCACGGCCGCTGACATCTCCATCATGTACTCCTTCCCCCTCCTGAAAAGATTTTAAAGCTTAAGGGAAGAGAGGAGACAGACCACCTCCAAGTTGATTCTCAGTGTCTGGCATTCCTCGTCAGGGCTGCACCATCCCCGGGACCCCCCCCCCCCCAAATCTGTGCTTTCTTCCTGACTCCCTTGCCAGGCTTTCTCATGTTCTCTGATGGGTGAAGACAGTTGCTCTGGGTCACATGACCAGGCAAAAGGCAAACTTCCGCAGCACAGTCTCCTCTACTCTGTATAAAAGCGTGCAGGCTCATCATTGCATCTGCAGAGGGAGAAGGGCTTGTGGGTCTGTGATAAAACTCAGGGAGCTTGGGGGCTCAGCAGGGAGGGGATCCCTAGCGCCTCATCTGGGCTGACAATCAGAGAGAAAGAAAAGGATGTATGAGTCATTCCTGCAGAGAGAAGCGTATTTGTCCAAGGGAATCCACGCATTGATGTCTCCGACTTTCTCCCAGTGAATTTGTTCCTGCGGGAGCAAGGGAGATAAGCTAGACGTGGCCCGCTCCAAGGGGAGAACTTCTTTGAAGTCAAATGCTTTATCCTAAAAAGCTTTCAAAAATTTGCATTCTACTCTAATATACTCTAAGTGTATTTTGATCTAGAAGTGGTTTATGTTACTTAGCAGCTAAATTTTGTCAGGTATCCCCACAAAATCTTCAAGTCAAAATGGACCCTCCCTCCGTCCAAGCCAGAGACATAGCCTGAGCCCAGGACAGGTGACCTTGGTGTTGGAGGCCCAGCCAGATGTTCTCACCTCTTCACATAAAAGGAAGAATGTCCATTTAAACACTTTCACACACATATACATGAGGAAGTCTGAGCTGGAAGGAGTGTAGAGACCATCTGCCCAGGAGCTTTTCTGGCTTCCAGAAGCCTCATCAGGTTCTCTGAACAGATTGGCATGAGACAGTTAAGAGACCAGCTCCAGACTCCTCACCCTGACAGATGCTTTTCAAACAAATCATTTCCCAGTTGAACTCTGTTACTTTTGGGGCTTCTAGTGAACTTTGATGCAGAAGTAAAGATTGATAGAGTGGCCAAGTGCACGGCTTTGAACCTGGCTCTCCAGCTGTCCTCTGTGTGGCATTGGGCAAGTCCTTTAACTTCTCTAGGCTGACCTCATTGAGTTGTTGTAAAGACTTAGGGGGATAATACACACAAAGCTCATGGTCCAGTGCCCGGCTCATGGCAATGACCTAAACTGAGCTATCCTTATCTTCAAAGGATTCCATGATTCGAAAACCGTGGAAAACCAATTCTTAACCCAAGTCCCCATGGCAGCCCATTAAATTTGAGCCTGGAATGTAAATGTCTCTTCACTCTTTTCTTGCCCCACAGGGTAACTGTTTGGCTGTCAACAGCCCCAACTGAGCCTCTGACCCATTGGTATCAGGTGCGGTGTCTTCTTCACACTCCGCTCTTTGCCAAAGAAGGAGAGACCCTCTCGGGGAAAGTGCTATTTGTAGCCAACAGACGGTAAGCAGGAGCGTCCCGACGGGAGACCACCTCTGTGTGCTGCTCACTGATGGGGAAGGGGGTGCAGGAGGTGGGAGCCTTTCCAGCACCTAGAAGTGTGCGCAGCATGGTTTACAAAAGCCTGGCTGACTTTGTCAGGTATGGTCAGCTGCGGGGCTCAGGGCGGCAGGGATGGGGAGCTTGGGCTAACTCAAGGGCAGCATTCTCCAGCTGACTGCAGAGGAAGGAAAGGCATCCATCTGCTCGTGGGAGCGCTTACCAAAGGCTCAAATTATCAAGTGCTTTAAATCCCACATCAGCTTCCTGGCCTTCCTTGCAGCTAGCCACACACCCCCAAATTTAGCACAGCAACATCGATCTGTACCCAGGGGGACAAGCACAGCAGGGCCGGTGCACCCTGTGTCAGCCAGGACTGGCGGCTTCCCTCTGATAATGGGTTTCACGAGGCCTTGGCAGCGATTAGTTTGATTTATCTCATTTTGAAAATGCTCTTTTCTTTCACCTTGCTGGAGCTTCTCCTGGGTGAATCGGAGGAGAAAGGATATAGCAGAGTGGTTCAAGGACTCTCTGGATCTTAAGGGTACTCACAGGTCATCTCGCTCCACTTCCTTCCCTCCCTCTCTCTCCCGCTTTCTTGGGTTTGTGCTTGAATACTCCTGTGACGGAGAGCTCACCGCTTCACATACCAACCCTTCCGTTTCTGAAGTCTTGATTTCTTCCATTACAAAAACCTAACGCATTCACATGTACATTCAAAACTACAAAAGTGTCCAGAGCCCACACACACTGCCACCCCTCGCCCCAGGCCCCAGAGGTGACGCTGTGCTCCATAGCCTTTTAGGCGATTTTCTGTGCATATACTAACCAAAAATTTTCGTGGGGTTTTTATCGTTGTTTTACAAGAAGACTAAACTAACAGTCTCCAACTCACATTTTTACTTAGCAGTGAGTCCTGGATCTGTGCAGACAGGTTGTTTTGTCATTTTACTAGATGCATCAGAGATGGACATAGGACATGTCTTTTTTTAAGTTGCTGGGTTTTTTTGTTTTTTTTTTGTTTTGTTTTGTTTTGTTTTTTGGCCATTGCAAAAAACTCTACACTAAATACCCTTGAACAGGAAGATTGTACAGTGGCAAGAATATTTCTACGTGAGATCCCTAGAAACGGAAAGGCTAGATCAGAGGTTATGTGTATGTTACGCACTGATAAATACTGCTTTTCTTGGTGGTTGCACCAACTTCCACTCACACTGCAGCGGACAGCCTTGTGTATTCCTGCACTTCTTCCCCTGCATTGCCCGTTACTGGCCTCTGTGGTTTTTGCGTCTAATAGTAATAGACCCAAAAATCACTTTTTAAAAAAATATTCCATTTATTTATTTGACAGACAGATCACAAGCAGGCAGAGAGGCAGGCAGAGAGAGAGGGGGAAGGAGGCTCCCTGCTGAGCAGAGTGCCCAATGTGGGGCTCTATCCCAGGACCCTGAGATCATGACCTGAGCCTAAGGCAGAGGCTTTAACCCACTGAGCCACCCAGGCACCCCCAAAAGTCACTTTTTAAAAGTTGCATCTGGTTATTTGGTTTCTATTTCTTTAACTACTACTAAGGTTAAGTAACTTTTCATACGGTCTTTGGCTCTCAATGTCATGTACTTTAGACATCTCTGATGATTACAGAATGACTCTTGCTGTCGATCCTATCTACCGCTTTCTATTCATTGTACTCATTTATCTTACTTCCGCTTCTGAGGTCTGTTCCAACCTCCCAACGGCGGCTGTTTAACCATTTGGAAAGTTCTTCCAAAATCCTCCCAGTCTTCCTGCCTCTTGGCTAACATCTTCAACTCCTCACTCCTCTAAGTGATTTTTAAATTGTTTGAGATTTTAAGTTCTCCCCCTCTGGAAATGAATCCGGTTCATGGAACGTTTCCAGAAAGTCGTTTACAAGAGAGGCATTCCTGCGGCAGGAGAGTCATGGCAATGTTCACTCGGTCTGTTTTCCTCACCTCACACTCTGTCCTGTTCAGTCCTGGCGCAGAGGCATCCTACTTCCTGCAAACATGGCTGCCCAGTGTGTCTCCAGGTGGGTCTGCCGTGTCACGGTTCTAGATGCGTCTCTGCCTGGGAGCCTTGCCTGCCCTAGTTCCTGCACAAGATGCTACAAACAAGAACTACAACTTGTGCAGTTCAGAAAACACTCCTCGTCTTCAGGGCCTGTGTTTTGGGGAGCACTCCCTGAGGACGGCTGCCCGCGGCTCTCTTGCTTCTCTTTGCACTTCTGTACTATTTTCCCTATGACCTATGACCAATCTCAAGTGCTTTTGTATCCGTCGTGTATATGCTAGAGTTGGTAGATTAGATCTTTCTCGCGGTTGGACAGAAAATGAGGTCTGTGGTCTGCAGTGTCTTTCTATTCTGCTTGTTTGGGGATGGCTTCCAGGAGAAAAATGGGAGAACACTGATTTTTACCATGTTTACCCTGAAAGTTACCACTTTCTTCCCCAATCTTCATAAGCCACCTATGTAATGATCAGTTCTACAGGGGGAAAAAAAAAGGCTCAGGAGCAGTAGCCTATATCAGCCTGGAGTTTGGACTTGGCTTTTCTACTGCTTGATAAATTTTTGCTTTCAAATATTTATATGTTAACATACCATAGGATATAATTAGGTGAGTAAATTTAAACCATCTTATTGTTTCATTACTTTCTCTAACGTATCTTGGGTTTCATCCTCATCAGTCATATTTTCCTACCGTCCTGTCCTTTGTTGCCCTAGTCAGGAAGAAAGAAGCAAACCATTCCCCTCCCACACCTGTGTCATGACTCCCAGGCTCCTCCAGCCCTCCATCCCCTTCCTAAAATACCGATGTTCTGTTGCTGGTTTTTGCCTTTATGTGAGCATTCCAAAACGAAGGCCCGAGTCTTACTCTATGGCATATCCCTCCTCACTTAATACACTTTAGAGGTTCAGCAGTGATGTGGAATGACCACTTGAATGAAGAAGTCATAGCTGATGATCCTTCTCTTAGTAAGAATTTCATCTGGCACAGCTAAAAGAAGACTCTAAGATATTATGGACCCACAATGCTTTGCAGCAGGACGAAAGGGAGGGAGGGAGTGGGAGGGAGGAAGTTCTTCATATTAGACCAGCACCCAGGTGCAGTGAGAGAGGCCAGCTTTGGGTGCCTCCTGGTTTTGTCCAGTCTCCTCTGCCCATAGTTGGTGCTTGAGTGATCTTGAACAAGTTAATGAATTTCTCTAGCCGCAATTTATAGTAATTGTGTCATCAGGCTTGGCAGGTATTAGAGAAAACATAGTATAGTCATCAATACACAGTAGCTCCACAGAAAATCTTAGCTCCGTTTTCTCCTGCCTTATGCTCTTTCTTTTTCTCATTGTATCCCAGCAGAGTGTTTGCTTTAAAATTCTTCTCTTCCTTGGTATTTTCCACGAACCTCTGCACTTCCTGAATGTCAGCGCTTTGACGCTCTTTTCAGTAAGGTGCTATGTGTTTGTCCTGCCTTTGGAGAGGAGAGCCCCCTTCCCGGCTGTCAAACAGTCTTTATAACCCCTGGCCTCCTGGGAGAATGTGTGCTGCCACACAGGTGTGACAGTGACTGCCCTTTTCTTCCCAGCCAGGGCCATTTATGATTGTACCATTAGCATTTTATTTCCCACCGACCCCCATCCTTCTGGAGCTCTCATTCATTTTGGTGCTTGGGACAGTCAAACAGAACTCACCTTACTTAGAAACTTTAACGAATTTATATCCCTCCAGTTTGTAGAAGTGGCATCCATGAAGCTTTTTGGTCACGTGCACCTATGAGTAGAAACGTTTTATGTATGTGTCCTCCAAGTATACTACCATTTATCTTATAATTACGTGAGTATACTACAGTAATAGTAGAAAGCATAAGACAAAGTGCTTGATATAGAGATCTATGCGTATATATGTATGTATATACATTTATATACTACAGACACACATGCATAGACATGTCACTGTGTATATATATATGTGTATATATAGATACACACATAGAAATTTATGTAGTGTGTATCTTAAAAGATACAAAAATAGAAATAAAAAGAATGAATGGAAAAAAACACACA
The DNA here is from genome assembly GCF_963455335.1 of Martes martes. Lineage (NCBI taxonomy): Eukaryota > Metazoa > Chordata > Mammalia > Carnivora > Mustelidae > Martes > Martes martes. The sequence continues at coordinate 7,579,426 of NC_137900.1, forward strand.
AATATACGTAGGCTGATTTTGGGTCTAGCTCAGCAACTTACCCTGGGCCAACATTTTTTGGAACAGAACTTAAAACTTTTGGATCCCTCTGAGGGATCCAAACTCAGGTTTGCCAGGGAGTTTGGTTTACAGGGAGTTTAATGAGCTTTGTTTTCGGAACTGGAAGAAATGCTGACCAGAGGGCTTGGGAGGCTCCGAGTGCTTCCCCTAACGGTCATTACTGAACTTGCTCCAGCTGGCACTCAGCTTCACTGGGCCCAAATACCTATATATTCGGACCGCTGCATCAGAAGGAACTGTAGGGGATGCTCTCGTGCCTGATTAAGGGCAGTGAAGTAATAGTATTTGCAGACGCCCATTTGCACAATGTTTCTTTGTTCTTCAGTGGTCCTCAGAATCTTCTAGATCGGGCCCTTTGGTCCGTTACATGCTTGGTGTCTCCTTGGTTGCGTTGGTCCCCATAATAACTCTTATGAGTTATTATAACTCTTACTGAACTATCCCACCTTAGCAAAACCTGAGAACTAGGTGAGCCTAACACATACCTTAACCGTTAGCTGGGGTTTAGAATCCAGCATTTACCTAGTGAATTCACTAGTGCTCAGGAGGTGTTAGGTGAACAACTGTCTTGGCTTCCGAGGACTGGCAAAATTCAAAATAAGAGCTCCACATTTTCTTCCATACCCCAGTGTACCATCCCTCCTCCTCCCGGGGCATGCTCAGTCCAACCCTGCTGAAGAACACTGGGGTGGTGTCTATGCCAGTGAAGTTCTAGCTAACTTCCTTCAACATAGGTAAACCCTCGGTGACTTGGGCCATTTTCTCCCCAAGCTTCCACTACTTCTGTTTCTCCAACCCCTTCTTTTATTTTTTTTTTTGACAGCTCTTTCCATCTTTACTTTTATATATATATTTAAAATTGTTTTTATTAACATATAGTATATTATTTGCCCCAGGGGTACAGGTCTGTGAATCATCGGACTTACACGTTTCACGGCACTCACCACAGCCCATACCCTCCCCAATGTCCATAACCCAACCACCCTATCCCTACTCCCCACCCCCCAGCAACCCTCAGTTTGCTCTGTGAGATTGAGTCTGCTATGCTTTTATTTCTTTTTGTTGTCTGATTGCCGAGGCTAGAACTTCCAGTACGATGTTGAATAGCAGTGGTGATAGTGGACATCCCGGCCGTGTTGCTGACCTTAGGGGAAAATTCCCATTTTTTTCCCATTGAGAATGATATTCACTCTGGGTTTTTCATAGATGGCTTTGATGGTATTGAGGTATGTACCCTCTATCCATACACCCTGAAGAGTTTTGATCAAGAAAGGATGCTGTACTTTGCCCAATGCTTGTTCAGCATCTATTGAGAGTATCATATGGTTCTCGTTCTTTCTTTTATTAATGTATTGCATCACATAGATTTGTGGATGTTGAACCATCCTTGCAAGCCCAGATATAAATCCCACTTGGTCGTGGTGAATAATCTTTTTGATGTACTGTTGGATCCTCTTGGCTAGTATTTTGGTGAGAATTTTTGCATCCATGTTCATCAAGGATATTGGTCTGTAATTCTCCTTTTTGATGGGGTCTTTGTTTGGTTTTGGGATCAAGGTAATGCTGGCCTCATAAAATGAGTTTGGAAGTTTTCCTTCCATTTCTCTTTTTTGGAACAGTTTCAGGAGAATAGGAATTAATTCTTCTTTAAACGTTTAGTAGAATTCCCATGGGAAGCCGTCTGGCCCTGAACTCGTGTTTGTTGGGAGATTTTTGATGACTTCCTCAATCTCCTTACTGGTTATCGGTCTGTTCAGGTTTTCTATGTCTTCCTGGTTCAGTTTTGGTAGTTTATACATCTCTAGGAGTGCATCCATTTCTTCCAGATTGTCAAATTTTCTGGCATATAGTTGCTCATAATATGTTCTGATAACTGTTTGTGTTTTTTTGGTGTTGGTTGTGATCTCTCCTCTTTCATTCATGATTTTATTAATTATTAATTAAATCATTAAAGAGAGTAATTAAATTAATAATTAATTAATGATTAATTAAATTATTAAAGATAAGTCTGGCCAGGGGTTTATCAATCTTATTAATTCTTTTTTTTTTTTAAAGATTTTATTTATTTATTTGACAGACAGAGATCACAAGTAGGCAGAGAGGCAGGCAGGGAGAGAGGAGGAAGCAGGCTCCCTGCTGAGCAGAGAGCCCGATGCGGGGCTCAATCCCAGGACCCTGGGATCATGACCTGAGCCGAAGGCAGAGGCTTTAACCCACTGAGCCACCCAGGCGCCCCAATCTTATTAATTCTTTCAAAGAACCAGCTCCTAGTTTCATTGATTTGTTCTCCTGTCCTTTTGGTTTCTATTTCATTGATTTCTGCTCTGATCTTTATTATTTCTCTTCTGCTGGGTTTGGGCTTTCTTTGCTGTTCTTTCTCCAGCTCCTTTAGGTGTAGGGTTAGGTTGTGTACTTGAGACCTTTCTTGTTTCTTGAGAAAGGCTTGTATCTCTATATACTTTATTCTGGGGACCCCATTTGCTGTGTCCCACAGATTTTGAACAGTTGTGTTTTCATTTTCATTTGTTTCGATGAGTTTTTAAAATTCTTCTTCAATTTCCTGGTATTTGCGTTCTTTTGAACTCAAATCAAAAGAATCATATCATCTGCAAAGAGAGAATTTGACTACTTCTTTGTCAATTCAGATGTCTTTTATTTCTTTTTGTTGTCTGATTGCTGAGTTCTTTAATTTCCTGGTATTTTAGTTCTTTTGAATATTTCATGTATTTGAGTTCTTTCCAGCTTTCCTCTTATGATTGAGTTCTAGCTTCAGAGCATTGTGATCTGAAAATATGCAGGGAATCGTCCCAATCTTTTGTTACTGGTTGAGACCTGATTTGTGACCCAGGATGTGATCTATTCTGGAGAATGTTCCATGTGCACTCAAGAAGAATGTGTATTCTGTTGCTTTGGGATGGAATGTTCCAAAAATATCTGTGATGTCCATCTGGTTCAGTGTGTCATTTAAAGCCTTTATTTCCTTGTTAATCTTTTGCTTAGATGATCTGTCCATTTCGGTGAGGGGGATGTAAAAGTCTCCTACTATTATTGTATTATTGTTGGTGTGTTTCTTTGATTTTTTTATTAATTGGTTTATATAATTGTCTGCTCCCATGTTAGGAGCATAGATATTTAAAATTGTTAGATCTTCTTCCTAGACCCCTCAAATATGATATAGTGTCCTTCCTCATCTCTTATTATAGTCTTTGGCTTAAAATCTTATTTATTGGATATAAGGATTGCCACCTCAACTTTCTTTTGATGTCCATTGGCATGGTAAATTGTTTTCCACCCCCTCACTTTAAATCTGGATGTGTCTTTGGGTCTAAAATGTGTTTCTTGTAGACAGCATATCGATGGTCTTGTTTTTTATCCATTCTGATACCCCCTGTCTTTTGATTGGGACATTTAGCCCATTTACATTTGGGGTAACTATTGAAAGATTTGGTATTAGTGCCATTCTATTGCCTGTAAGGTGACTGTTACTGTATATTGTCTCTGTTCCTTTCTGGTCTGTTTCTTTTAGGCTCTCTCTTTGCTTAGAGGACCCCTTTCAATATTTCCTGTAGGACTGGTTTGGTGTTTGCAAATTTTTCTAGTTTTTGTTTGTTCTGGAAGCTTATCATTTCTCCTTCTATTTTCAGTGACAGCCTAGCTGGATATAGTATTTTTGGCTGCATATTTTTCTCGTTTAATGCTCTGAATATATCATGCCCATTCTTTTGGGCCTGCCAGGTATCTGTGGTTAAGTCTGCTGTCACTCTAATATTACTATCATTGTATGTTGTAGACCTCTGGTCTCTGGCTGCTTTCAGGATTTTGTCTTTGTCACTAAGACTTGTAAGTTTTAGTATTAGATGACAGGGTGTGGACCTATTTTTATTGATTTTGAGGGGAATTCTCTGTGCCTCCTGGATTTTGATGATTGTTCCCTTTGCCATTTTAGGGAAAGTCTCTATTATAATTTGCTCCAGTATACCTTTTGCCCCTCTCTCTCTTTCTTCTTCTTCTGGGATCTCAATTATTCTAATATTGTTTCATCTTACGGTATCACTTACCTCTCAAATTCTTCCCTCATGGTCCAGTAGTTGTTTGTCTCTCTTTTGCACAGCTTCTTTACTCTCCATCATTTGGTCTTCTGTATCACTAATTCTCTCTTCTCCCTCATTTATTCTAGCAGTAAGAGCCTCCATTTTTTATTGCACCTCATTAATAGCTTTTTAATTTCACTTGGTTAGATTTTCGTTCTTTTATTTCTCCAGAAAGGGATTCTCTAATATCTTCCATGTCTTTTTTGAGTCCAACTAGCACCTTGATAATCGTCATTCTGAATTCTAGTTCTGACATAATACCAATGTCTGTATTGATTAGGTCCCTAGCCATTTGATACTGCCTCTTGTTCTTTTTTTTGTGGTGAGTTTTTCCTCCTATCTTTTATCCAGATAAGAATATAGGAATGAGAGAGTAAAATATTAAAATGGTGGCAAAGACCCCAGAAAAATATATGCTAACCAAATCAGAAGAGACCCAAAACCAGGGGAAGACGAGAGGGGGGAAAAAACAATTAAAAAATTTAAAAATATAGTTATTAGACTGTGAATAGAACAGAGCCACCCACTTGATTTTGGGTGTATTCTGGTCTCTTAGAAGAAACTACCTCATCGCTTCTCGGCCTTTTGGCTAAGATCAAGTGAAGAAACTACCTCCCAAAATTTTAAATAAAGAAAAACTTATATATGTTCAAAAATAGGGGTAAACACAATGAAGAGATGGAATATGACTGTAAAGATGAAAAAGATTTAAAAAGATTTTTAAAAAGGAATTGGTAAGATAAGTTGGTTGGAAAAAGAAAATTAAAAGAATATGATCAGACTGGAGCTAGATTTAGGGTTTATTTTGATCTATTAGAAGAAATTATATCCCAAAATTTTAAAGAAGAAAAACCTATATGTATACAAAAAATAAGGTTAAATACAATGAAGGGATAAAATATGACTATAACCATGAAAATTTTTAAAGATTTTTTTAAAAAGGTATTGATAAGATAGTTAAAGAAATGTTTAAAGAGGAAAGAAGAAAGTTAAAAAAATAGAATAAGAAAAAAATAAAATTAAAAAAATTTTACTTTGCAGGACTAAAGGATCATGATGAAAAAGCCATGAATTCTAAGTGTTGCTTTCCCCTAGCTCTGGAGTTTCGCAGTTCTCAGTGACTAGCAAACTTGGTCCTGGCTGGATTTCTTGCTGGTCTTCTTGGGGAGGGGCGTGTTGCAGTGATTCTCAAATGTCTTTACCCTAGGTGGAATTGCACCGCCCTTGCCAGGGGCCAGGCTAAGCAATCTGCTCGGGTTCGCTCTCAGGAGCTTTTGTTCCCTGGACGCTTTCTGTAGAGTTCCGGAGGACAGGAATGAAGATGGCGGCCTCTCAGTCTCTGGTTTGGTAGGAGCTGAGAGCCAGGGACCCACTCCTTAGTGCGCCCTCAGAGAAATGCAGTCAATCCTTCACATCTCCCGGGTCTCTGGCCACACTCTGAGCTCACCCAGCCTGTGACCAAGCGTTTCTTTCTCTGGTGCACGGCCCCGTTTGGAGTCTCCAAATGCAGCAGATTCCTGCCGTGGGCTCCCGCACCGCTCCTCCTGAAGGAGGAAGGAAGCAGTCTCCCCAGATCTACCACAGGGGTCCCTGCTCAAAGAGCAGTGGTCTGACTGTGCGGCAGATCACAGTTTAAGGTATCTCTGATCTGAGAGCGCACTCCTCTGCTCCGTCTCTGTAGCCAGCCTCCCCGCTTTAATACCTGCGAGGTCTGCTGCACTCAGACACCCCGGTCTTTCTGTGACCCCACGGGTCCTGAGACCACACTGTGCCCGTGAGGGCTCTACCCCTGCTTAGCCTCTGGAGCGATGTCCCTCAGTGGAACAGACTTCTGAAAGTTCTGATTTTGTGCTCTGCTGCTCTACCACTTGCTGGGAGCCGGCCCCTCCATTCACCTCCCCCCTGCGGTCTCTCTTCCAATCATGTCAGATTCACTTCTCCACATGTCCTACCTTCCCAAGAGTGGTCGATTTTCTGTTTCTAGAATCGCTCCTCTTCTTCTCTTCTGTCTTCTGTTGAGTTTGTAGATGTCCAGAATGGTTTGATAACTATCCAGCTGAACTCCTGTGACCTAATGCTATTTCAGTTTCCTAGTCCTCTGCCATCTTGCTTCCTCTCTCTATTTCCGTCTTTCTCTCCACCCTCTTCTTCCGTGGCAGTCAGCACTGAGCCTCTCCCTCCCTCTGCTGTACCTTTCTGTTTTCTCTAATAAAACGGAATTACCACATTCCCTAGAAAGACATGCCCTACATATGTTGTTCTCACGGTTCCAATCTCTGCTTGATGACAAAAGAAATGTTGGCATACAAAGCAATGATTTTGCACTTAATCCTTGAACTAAAGTATGTCCCCACGTATGTCACTTGACTCCATCTCCGTAGATTTAAAATAACTAATTCTGGCAGAGAATGAGGTTTTGTTTTTGTTTTTAGAGAATACACATTGCCACATAACTGGTTCAAAAGAATCCATGGTTATTTAGGATCCTGTGTACAGTCTTAGGGAAGAGTCTACATTATTGGTTGCTTTATTCACATTGCACATTAACTACAGAGTCTGGAGTTGGCCTCCTGGGTGTCGTGGCACCAGGATGACCTGCTCCTGGGATAGGAGAGTGCATGGTTTTCGTGCCGTCTTAGGAAAGGGCACATTCTCCCGTGGTTGGGTGAATCACTATCAAATTAGCCTGCCCAACCATCCTCCCCGCCACCCCCTGCCCCCGCCGCCACAGAAGGACTTTGAGAACAAACCTCGGCTCTCACTCACCACACTGAGCCATGACCTAACATGATATGAAGCTCTTTTTGCCTTCTGGAAAGCCAGGACTCTGAGGTTGGGTCAAGGAGAAGAGCAGGTTGAGAGAAGTGAGTATAAAGTGACAGTGTTATCTAGCGTTCTGAAGAGAACCTTGGTGGACACCCTATGGCAAGAACGTCCTGATCGTTTTTTCCGACCACACCTGGGACCATGCAGGTCTCCCTTGTGTCTTATATGCATCCGTGGACACACACATTTGCACAGACCTTGGGGTCCCCCATTTCTGGTTGAAGTCCTATATTAATTACTTCAAATTTTGTTAAGAAGGTGTCTTTCCTTTGGGAAAAATATGCATGTGTGTCGCTCTTTGAATTACTTGTGAGTCTTTCTCAGCCTTTCCATGACCAGGGGTCTGCCTCCCTCCTAAGAGCTTGGTGTCTCTGTGTCTCACTCCCCCCACATCTCCCTTCTGGTATCACAAATGCAGTGAACTACTGGATGTGGGTATCATGGAGGAAACGTACAGCAGAGTAGTTTGGAGTTAATTATAGGAGTTGAAACAGAATCGAAGAACATCTTTCTTTCTTTCTTTCCTTTTTTTTTTTTTAAATGTTTTTCTGTCTTTCCCTCTTACTTTGTCTGGCGCTGATAAAATCTAGAACTGGAGGTACAGGTTTCATAGGATCTGACATTGTATGTGAGCCTTTCCACTATTGGTAATGACAGGGTGGGAGGCCTTTCTATCTTTTAGTCATTTCTGGAATTTGAAACGGAAGCCAAACAGACAGGGAATTCAAATTAAAATAATAATATGTTAACCCCAAACATTTAAAATATTAAGGATTGGAAGATGGGTAATGAAATTAGCCTTTTGTACTTTGGAGGTGAGGAAGTAATTAAGTCCACTTTCTTTTTTTTTTTTTTAAGATTTTATTAAGTTATTTGGCAGACAGAGATCATAAGTAGGCAGAGAAGCAGGCAGAGGGAGAGGAAGGGAAGCAGGCTTCCTGCTGAGCAGAAAGCCCGATGTGGAGCTCGATCCCAGGACCCTGGGATCATGAGCTCATGAGCCAAAGGCAGAGGCTTTAACCCACTGAGCCACCCAGGCGCCCCTTAAGTCCACTTTCTAAAATGTCTATTTTAGCAGTAGGTATTGGGAACCTTAAGTGTCTGTGTGCTATAGCCTGGTGAGTCTCACACTAAGAATTTATTCCAAGGAAATAATCACAGATAGGATATAAAGATGTATTACAAGAATGTCCTTTAAAGCAGAATTTCTGTCATAAAATTGGATTTTTTAAAAGATTTTTATTTATTTATTTATTTATTTATTTTTAAGATTTTTTTTTAATTTATTTACTTGACAGAGAGAGATCACAAGTAGGCAGAGAGGCAGGCAGAGAGAGAGGAGGAAGCAGGCTTCCTGCCGAGCAGAGAGCCCGATGTGGGGCTCGATCCCAGGACCCTGGGATCATGACCTGAGCCGAAGGCAGAGGCTTTAACCCACTGAGCCACCCAGGCGCCCCTATTTATTTATTTGACAGAGATTACAAGTACGCAGAGAAGCAGGCAGAGAGAGGCGGGTGGGGGGAAGCAGGCTCCCTGCTGAGCAGAGACCCCGATGTGGGGCTTGATTCCAGAACCCTGAGATCATGACCTGAGCTGAAGGCAGAGGCTTTAACCCACTGAGCCACCCAGGCGCCCCATAAAATTCTATTTTTTTTTTTACTATAAGTAGTAATATGTTATTGCATGTTTATAATGTGTTATAAAAATATAAATATTTGAAAGTAGGGAATTATTAAACACATTATGCTATACCCATGTAATACTACTGAAAAATATATTGCCAAGAATTATAAGGTAGGGGCACCTGTGTGGCTCAGTTGGTTAATCGTCTGCCTTTGGCTTAGGTTATGACCTCAGGGTCCTGGGATCCTATCCTGTGTCAGAATCCCTGCTCAGCAGGACTCTGCTTTTCCTTCTCCCTCTGCCCCTCCCCACCATTCATGCTCTCTCTCTTGATTTCTCTCTCTCCCAAATAAATTTTTTAAAAGAGGAATTATAGGATAAGTGCTTGATTATGTTAAATAAAATTAGGAGATATGAAGGAATATTTTAGGTGATTTTATTAAAAATTTACATTTATTAAAAAATGGTAGTATGGAAAATAATGGTGAGAAAATATAGTAGAAGATTTTTTGTCCAGTGATGTTATGGATTATTTTATTTAATTTCTATTTTTCTTTATTTTTCAGTTCTACAAATGAATATGTAATACTTTATACTCTGAAGAAATACATATTTTTTAAAAGATTTTATTTATTTGTCAGAGAAGAGAGCACAAGCAGGGGGAGCAGCAGGCAGAGCAGGCATACATATGACTAATAAAAATCCCATACACATAATTCCTCCAGATTAGTCATCAAGGATATGTGTCTTATTAGCTGATCTTATCAGCCAGTTCTTGCCGGAATTGCATGAGCCTTCATCTGGGGTCTCTTAAAATCATTCACATTTGTTAACTGGCAGTCTGCAATTTTATGTCAGTATGAGATTTTTAAATTATCTAGTCTTCACACAATTAAGATTGTTTTGGTACCTCAGTGGGTGACCCAGAAAGTACCTCTGTTAATTAAAGCCATTTCTGTCATTGCCATTGGTAAAACCGGAAACACAATTAACTTTGTAATTTTTTAGATCACAAGACTATAACTGTCAAACTCTTCTAACAAATAAGTATTAGTAGCATCCAGATAAGCACACATGGGCCTGTACGAGATGCCACCCAGGCGCTCTTCAAACCCTCATGAGGTAGGTGGGTACGTGTAGGCAGCGCCCTCAGTGTATCTGAAGATATCTGTCTTGTCAAATGACGGGTTTTTGTTTTGTTTTGTTTTCTGCCATCCAGACAGAGCTATGACATTCAGATTGTGGCACTGGTAAACCAGACAGGCTTCAGATCTGGGAACATCCTCGATTTAAAGAATCCTTTCTTTAGGTAAGAAATGCTGTCATCCATTTCACACCCACACATATAAAATGTCAACTGACCGTAGGACCTGGTAAAGAGAGTCAGACTGATTCCATCTTTCCTAAGAGGAGAAAAGAAAAAAAAAAATCTACTCTTCCTCTTTAAGGAGACTTGAGTCTTGAGATGGAGTTGAATGTTTTCTGTTCCATTAAATGGAATTCAGTATGTACCAATCTGATCCTGAAACAGGGAGCACTGGGTACTCACTACAAAGCGAGCTCTCTCGTTCCAGCTGAGCTCTAATGAGCTGTGTGACCTCAGGCAAAGTCACTTCCTTCCGGCATTCGGGTTTTCTCTCACCCGCAAAATGCAGAGTTTGACTCTGGGCTCCTCTGACCTTCCCTCACTAACAGATGGTTTTATATAGTAGGTATTTTAATTCATCTAAAACACGAAGTCCATTGAAAATATGTTTTTGAGACATTTTTTGAGAGCACGTAAGTCAGAACATACCTTTCTTTAGAAGCTGTGCAGATTGTGTCTGATACAAAAAAACTTGCCACAATGAGATGGACACGACAGATATTTCTGGAGAAACTCCCCATCTTTACACCCAGTCAACGTGAGTGAAGTCGTGTTGGGTTGACGTGAAGTCAACCCAACAATGAAAACCACTGTCACTCTTTACTTTCTTAAAGACTTTCTCTCATGTTATAATGTCTCCCAAGGCTTTTATTCAAAGCATCATGTCTCTATAGTACTTTTTGAAAAGCATAAAGAGAGGAAGAAACACTGGAAACCAAACCAGGAATTCTTTGGCAGCGATGGGAAAATGAAATGGTGACTTGGGAGGTCATGGGAGGAAAAAAAAAAACAGGCAAGGCTGCAATTGTTTACATTGTGTGCAAATTGTCACACATCATAGGACTCTTTAAAGCCTATTCCCTTTTAGGGACGTGGATGCCATCTTTTTTATTTTTTTTTTTTTTTTTGAGAGAGAGCATGAGAGAGGAGAAGGTCAGAGGGAGAAGCAGACTCCCCAAGGAGCTGGGAGCCCGATGCAGAACTCGATCCTGGAAGTCCGGGATCATGACCTGAGCCGAAGGCAGTAGCTCAACCAACTGAACCACCCAGGTGCCCTGGATGCCATCTTTAATTCTGAGGGAAAGGGGGTGTTCTCCCTCCCATCCTCCTACACAATCCTGTCATATAAAGTCAAGGGTGTGGATTGTGGCCTCAGAACATGCTGACTGTTCACTAGGACAATTTAACCTGCCTAGGCCTCAGTCTTCTCATCTGTGAAATGGGGTAAACAACATAAGGCTGTCCATACCATGTCCAAGTACTTAACAGTTGACATAAGTAGTATTCAGTAATTGCTAGTTTCCTGTCTTTCTCCCTTTGCTTACTGGTCTCTGCACTCCCACTCTCTCAGTAAGTAAGTTAGGTGATGATCTGTAGTTCAGACTGAATCATTTGGATTTGGGGGTAGAAAATGAATTTTCATAGGGTTTTAGAAAACTCACCTCTTGTGTGCAAGAACCACGTGAACTAGTAATTCTTGAGTCCCCCTTTCACTTCATCTTAGAAGATCAAGATTTTAACCAGGAAACACGGGGACAAGGCCTGGGCCTTGGCCTTGGCCAGAAACATAGTGGCCACAAGGTCAAAGTGCAGGCTGGTCTAGGTTGAGTGATACTCAAGGTGGCCCAGGACTGTCAAAACAGACTGGTGAGTGAGAGGGGTGGGGATGGTGGGGGCAGCCGACACCTTTCCTTTTCCCTTCTTCTCTCACTCAGCACCAAGTCAGACTGATGTATTTAATTAAATAATTAAGTAGATAAGGGTGTTTAAAATGTGACTCCCTTGGGAATTCTAGATCTTGATTGTATTTTTTTCACCAACTCTTCCCTAATGTCTAGGCCTCAGTATCTTCAGTAAGGATGTGTGCTAAATGACCAAATCTTGGAGAGCACCTAGTACGTAGTAGATGCTTGGTTAAATGTTCAGCTATGGTAATGTCCTTCTGCTCCCTGACAGTCAAGTCCCATCTGCTACTGAGGAACAGAAAAGCAGGACAGGTGTGTGTGTGTGTGTGTGTGTGTGTGTGTGTGTGTGTGTGTGTGTGTCTCTGCATGCACGCTTGTGCGTGTTAGGGAGAACTAAAATAATTGGCATTACCAAGAGGAATTATTGGTAATTTTCCATCAAAATAAGGAACTTTATCTCCACCTGACTTTTATTCTTTCCATTTTTAGGGCTTACAATAGACTTACACACAAAAACGAAAGACTCATTTTTGTTTTTTTTTTTCTGATCCCTGATACCATCTAAAAACATCTAATGTGGCATGCTAGAAACATCTCAAGATCTACAAGTTAATTACTAAAAACATAAACATCCACCATTAGAGTCAATTGATTTTCGACAGAGTTGCAAAGGCAATTAATGGAGAGGTGATAGTCTTCCAAAAGTGGTGCTGGAATAATTGGATATCAATACGCAATAAAAATAGTGACCTCCCATCCATATCTCAGACCATCTATAAAAATTAGCTCAAAAGGGATCATGGACCAAAACAGAAAACCTAAAAATATAAAACTTTGAGAATAAAACATAGAAGAAAATCTTTGTGATCTTTGGTTTGAACAAAAATTTCTTAGATATGACATGATTCCTGGAAAGAGAAAGAGGAAAAGGATAAATTGTCCTTTACGAAAATTAAAAACTTATCTTTGAAAGACACATTATAAGAATGAAAAGATGAGTTACAAACTAGGTGGAAGTATTAGGAAATCACCTATCTGAAAAAAATAAAATAGTATCCAGAATATAAAAAGAATGTATGATATAATACTTTTTAAAAAGCCCAATAATAAAACCATTTTGTTCAGGGCAAGAGATTTGAACAGACCTTTCTTCAAGAAGATATTATAGCAAATAAGCACATGAAAAATGTTCACCCTCATTAGCCACTGGGGAAATGAAAATTAAAACCATAATAGCATACCGCCACACATCTATGAGAATGGCTTTAAATTAAAAATTCGGATGATAGCAAGTGCTGGTGAAGATGTGGAACTACCAGAATTCTCATTCATTGTTGGTAGGAATACAAAGTGGTACAGACTTTTGAACATAGTTCACCAGTTTCTTCTGTAGTTAAAAATGCACTTACCGGATAACCCAGCAATCTCATTCCCAGGCATTTACGCAACAGAAATGAAACTGCATTTGAATGTTTATAGCAGTTTTATTTGTAATCATCAAAACTGGAATCAACTAGAATGTCTTCTAAATGGAGAATTAACAAACTATGATCCATGCATACAATGAAACAACTTTCAGTAACAAAAAGGAAAGAAATACTGATGCATTTATAATAATACAGATGAATCTCAAATAAACTAAGCTATAGAAAGTGAAAGAAACGAGACTCAAAAGGCCACATAATATAGGATACCACTCACACAACATTCTGGAAAAGGAAACACTGCAGATACAAAGAATAGCTCGGAAGGGCTTGGGGAAGTGTTAGCTATGAAGAGATGTGGCAGCAGTTCAGGCAGTGGAACTTTCTGTATCTTGATCATCCTGGTGGCAGGATATGCCTGGATGCATTTGTCAAAACTTGCAGGACTACAGTAGAGGGGCTAAATTTTATTGTATGTAAATTTTTTCTCAATGACATGAAAACTTACTGACTGATGTATTTCATTAAAAAAAAAAAAACCACAAAAACACAAAACACCAAAACTGCATAAAGAGATAGCAGAAAACAAACAGAGTGTTAGGCCAGCCAGTGGTGAGGGATTGCATGAGGGCGTTGTTTACATTGAGTAATCTGGGAGGCTTCTGGAAGAGGTGGCAAACTGAATGGTGACTTAAATGTCAGTAAGCAACTGGAATGGGCGGATGTGCAAGCAGAGCATTTTTTACAAAAGCACAGTGAGGGCAAAGGCCTGGGGCAAACCAAGCCTACGGAATAGCAAGAAGAACAAGAAATAAGTTGGTGCTTCGTCTTTGCTGTAAACCTATTAAAAAAAGAAAAAAGTTCTCTCAGTGAACAAAAATCTGGATCATCATCTCAGATCTGAATTTAGGCTGTGCATAATCAAACTTACTAAATATAGTGGGTAAATATAGATCTACGGCTGCCCCTAAAAACTTCAGGAAGGGCACGGGAGTGGGAAGGAGGGAGGGGGAGGGGACAAGGAGGGAGGGAGAGGACAAAAACCCACAACCAGCTTGCCTGCGGGAGCTTTGGATCGAGGTGGAACTTATTTGCTCAGTGTCATAGAAATCACCTTCTCTGTTTTAGGTTTGCTTAGAAGATAGCCACAAGCCAATCGATAAGTAAAATGAAGGCCTGAGAAGTCCCTCAACACCCAAGTTCCTATTTCGTGTTCCAAATATGCACTCTAAATTTTACAAGGATGATTAGGTTCATTTGAATTCGTATTTTTTTCCCTAAATATAAAATGTGCATCCTCATTTTATTGACAAGTCTATTTCTCGGTGCTTCTTAGACTGGCTCTTTACAGCTTTCTGCATATAGCTGAAGAAGAATTTTTTCCTCAATTCGTGATTTCTCTTTATTACTGTTTCGGTAAAGCCAACAGCTCTGCTTTCATTTTTGAAATATTTACAAAAGAAATTTAACAAAACCCTACCTCATGTTTATATGTATGCGTACATATGACATAACATAAGAGCATGTTAGGAGTGAGCTTCTATTTACAATTTTAAGCTGTTTTCGCCGGTCGTCTCAACCAATCAACACTACTTTCTAACTCAGCAGTGTGTTAAAGAATTTTTGCCTTATTCATGTAATGGAATAGTAGGACGTCAGGAATGTTCTTCGTTGGCAATATTTGATGACTGTAAGTAGTTAAGGAAATAAAGATGGAACCTTTGTCAGTTCTTTTAGGTTTACAATAAAAATGTACAGTGTGAGATACCAGTGAGGCCTCTCCTTTACTTTAAGACATTTGTTATATGTCACACGTCAAATGGTGATGAAAGATGATCTTTGCAAAGATCAGGTTTTCCCCTGGCCCAGACAACTCTTATAAAAATGGATGTCGCATCAGTATGACAAGCTAATGAAGCCCGCAGCAGCCTGCCTGCTCGGGGGCGGGGGAGTGAGAGAAGCTGGAATCAAACCACAAGGACAGACCCTCACCAGCCAGTCAGTCACCGGCAGCTGGGAGCTTTCCACTCTGCTGCTTTGGCTCGCTCTGGCCCCTCCGTTTGACACAGTCTTGCCTTTCTGTCCAGCCCAACAGCCTTCCTTACATCACTGCAGGGGTTCCCATCCATTGAACCTTCACTGGCAGGCCTTCCGCCACCTTTCACACTCACATTGACACATCTCCTGTCCCTCCCTTCGTCTAACCCTTTCTTGCAGCTCTGTATGACCTCGTACCCTAAACACACATGTGCACGCACACACACTTTGTCTTCTGTTAACCAAGTTATTTGTGGGTTGGAGTGAGTCTGATTCACTTTTTAATTTCCCACAATGCCTAAGGGTACGTCTCATGCATCAAAGGCGCTCAATAAATGCACACTGATGGAGTATATAACTTCATCCTGAAGTTAAGAGTCCTTGTAATCATGGGATCAGTTCTGACAGCGTTCCAATCGCCTTTCAAGCAGAGTAGGCAGAAACCGGGGAACCCTGCCCTACAGGAACTCAGTGTTGCTGCTGCCGCCCGGTCCACCCACACCCAGGGCAGACATTGCTATTCGATCGCACAACTCTTCCCCAGGCAAGGTGACAGGCCCTCACCGGCCTCCTCAACACACGCTCTAGAAGACGTTAGCAGTCTGGGATGGGCACGAGAGAGAAAAATCATGACTTTTCAGGATGCCAAAAACCTGATGCTATTTCCGAATTTTTGAGTGATCCCAAAATCTGTAATATTTATAAATCTGTAATTTGACAAAGCCCAAATTTGATACAGATATCTATCTATATATACATACTGTGGGTGTGGACGAATGAGTGTCTTTTTTCAATCATTTAGAGAACTCATCTCCATGTAACCAATAACTCTCCTGATGTATTCCTTATAACTGGTTTTCATCTGCTTCACCTTATTTCTGGAAATGTAAGTAAGTTCTTAGTGTTGCTTTTTAAGAAATGATGTAATGTAGAGTTTATTTTACTGGAAAAATTTAGTAAGTTCACTACTTGTTCCTGTCCTTAAACCTATAGAATCATTAAGAATCAAAGGGGATTGTGTTAAGTGTTAATTTGTTGTGTTTCATGGAGAAATTACATTGCCATAGCATCCTGCAGATTTGAAAGTGACGTCAAGGCATGTTCACTGTGAATATCAAGAGTAGATTGTGGATTTCAGGAAGTTTTAGAAATGTCGGAAAGCTCAGTCTTTCAGGAAGCCATCCCATCATGATTAAGATAAGGTCGGAAGTGGGGTCCCAGCCGGTTGGCAGGAGCTGCTCAGACATAGCCCATAGCCAGCATACCTGTGGGCCCTCGAAGGCACACCAGCCACGGAGCTCCCGGACAGATACCAGGAAGCCACCCTTGACCCCAGGACCACGGCAGCCTGACTGAGGACATCCTGAACAAGAAATGTATCGCATCTCACAACAAGGAGGCCAGAGGTTGAACGGTCTCCAGGGTGGTGATGGAGTCTCAGTGACTTCATCAAGGACTGAGGCTCTTCCCCACTTTTTCTCCAACTTCTTCCCTCCATGGCGGCCTCTCTTATGTGCACAAGGCCATGATGGACATGACTGGAGTCACATCCAGGCTCATAAAAGAGACACTCACCTTTGGCATCTCGCCTCAAAATAATGATAATGACAGTTAACAAGTGACACCGTGCCCCAGATACTTTCCTAAGTGCTTTGCAAATATTAACTAATCTTTATCCTCGCCACAACCCCATTAGCTATGTATTATTATTAACCCCATTTAACAGAGGAAGAATGGAGGCAGAAATGTTGCAGGACTCTCCTGATGACACAGAGCTGGTCAGCTGTGGAGCTGGGATTATAAACCAGGCAGTCCATCTCAGAGACGGCGCCCTTAACTGTAAGAGTCACCTCTACTGAGAAGGTCTTTCCAAAAGCATCCCAGAGACTTGCCTTCATGCTTGCTTGGCCACAACTGAGTCACCTGGGCATCTCAAAGCCAGTCAGCAACAGGAGATGCTGCCACAAAGAGAATCTCATCGAGATTTATCTCTGAGCTGGAGATAGACTCATCTTTCCCAAGGGAGAGACCCTGGAAAAAATGGAATTCTATTCCCAAAGAAGGGAGATGGACAGAAAGCAAGGAACTAGCATCTCCTGCTCTGAGGTGCTGTAACAACAGTCCAGCTCGACCACTAATTCCGTTTCCTCTGCTTTGATAAGGAAAAGAGTGTGCTACCCCATAGTTACCCAGGCATGTATCTCTACCTCCCCTCTTGCTTGTAAGCACTCCCAGACTAGGAACAAATCTCACAAATCTGCCTATTCCCCACAAGGCCTGGCACAGGGCCTTGCACATAGAAAGTGTTCCAGAAATGTTTGCTCATTGTAATTGAATTTTCTTTCTCAAGTCTGCTTAATTGACGAGGTCAACAGTTGGCCATGCTCAAGGCAGGCAGATAATGCATTTTCACATTGATCTAACAATCAAATGAATTCTGAGAAGCTTCCCTTGCCATGCAAAATAGCATAAAATCACACATTAACATAGGTCAATCTAAAAGCCCACATTTATTAAATTGTTAGTGTCTTGCACTCAGCACCCTTGGAGGTAACACTAATGTCATATTTTTATTATGTCTTGACATTTCCACTGTATTTGAAGAAACACATCAGAGAATCACGAGAGCACGTTACAGAATCAGCACCACCCTGTGCAGAAAGGAGATGCAGACACCGCTCTGGGTAGATCAGTGAATCTTCCCTTTCATGGGCCTCCTGCTCTAACCTTCAGGGGTTAAGTGAGCCCCAAGACACTGCAACTTCCCAGGACTGGGAGTGAGTGAGAAGGCTGCTTGGAGCTGCCTGCTGAACTTGCCGTGGTCACATCAGCCCAGAGCAGGGACATGTACTGCCTCGCCCCACCCTGAGAAGCTGCAGGATGTGTGCCTGACCTTGACCCTACCTGCTCCTGCGCCAGGTGGAGTGTAACAGTAGAACTTGGGCCACCCTGACCCAGTTGCTGCAGTCATCAGAGGTAGGAGCAGGGACTGGGAGACCCGGCAGGGCGTAGAGGCCCGGAGTTTGGTGGGCGGATGAGAACTCATCTCAGAGAGGCACTAGGGAGTGGGGACCACCTGTGAGCTAAGTCTTCAAGCCCTGGGTACAGGCTGCCTTTAGACCCATTACATTTCACTTACAAAACACAAATTCAAAGATAAAAGTATTACGGATTTCAAGATGATGCCCACAAGGCATTAAACCCCAAAAACTTCTGAACACAGGAGCCTGTGAGATTACACTTAACACTCACCCTGGCATTCGAGGTGTGGGGTTGTACGTTGTTTCAAGTGAATGTGTATCCGTGGAGAAGATAGACACCATTTCAAAACATGCTGTTATACAGTCTTATTGAGTGAATGAACTTATCTAATGGGATGGGAAAAGACACTGGGCAGCGACAAGGGTTACTGCTCCCTGTACAAGTGTTCATCCCGTGTTCCATTCAGCAGCTCCTGTCCTAAGTGTGTGCCATGGCGACTTTGGACTTCATCCTACAGACCAGCAATGAGGAGCCTCTTCTGCATGTTTTAAGGGGAGGAGTGGCAGCATGGAGGAGGAAGGAATTCAGGGAAGAAGAGACTCTGGGCAGGCAAGTCAACTAAACTCTAGATTGACGATGACTTAAAGTAACTTTATAGCACAGAGGCTAAAGGTGTGGGCTCTTCAGTAGGGGACACCTACTGGATGTCCCCTACTGGATGGCTTGTCACATCCTGGATCGACTTGGGCCACTCACATGCCTTCTGTAGCTTCACTTTCCTTATCTGTTGAAGCAATGGTGAGAGGGTTCTTTGTGAGGGCCAAAAGAAATGATTGCGTACAATGCACATAGCACAGCGCCTGGGTCATTACAGGTAGCTGGTATTATCATAGGAAATACATAGGAAATGGATTCTTACAGGTTTCTCTTAGTCTCGCCTTTACACGTTGTCTACAACTGCTGTGCTTTCAGTTACAAGAAGGAAATGCCCACATGCCTAACCACCCCCATCTGCAGGACTGTCTCCCTTCTTCAGTACATAATTCCTTGGGAGCACAAGGGGTGGCTGTTCATTCTCCCGCTCCACAATCCTATCTTCACCTTTGGGCACAGTCTCAAGATCTAGCTCTCCAGTGTTGAGCAGCATTCTCTCTCCTGTCCAGGAGGAGCTCTTTGTTGGGTCTCTCATACATGAAAGGAATTTAGAAAATCCACTTTCATTCAGAGCCTCATTTTAAATATCTTGTCTTGCTCAAGAAATCACCTTATTCCTGTACTCATCCCTTCATTTATTCACCCTCTCTTGCCCCAGCGCATAAGGGGTGATCTAAAGGATGATGATTCAAGGAGAAACAAAAATACATTAGCTTGGCATTTCAAATAGATTGTCTCCATTAAAAGCATAATTCACCATTGTTATAATAGTGTAATAAGTAAAATAATTTACGGAAATCCCATTTGTCTATAACTTACCAGGATGGGAGTTATTTGGGGGACACAAGTTATTTGGGGGACCCAACAGAAACAGTTATATCCCAGAAGCACGAGAGGCTGCTGACACCGTTTTCCAGGTATTAAGAAATACCTAGAAATCAGAGTGAAAGAATATGTTCATCAAAAAAGAGACTCTAGGGCCATGTTCTGTCAAACATGGAGGCACCGTGAGCTTTAGAATCAGGCATGCTCGGTTTGCTTGTGTGGGGGTCTAACTGCTGCCCACCACTGTTTGCAGTTTTCTTCTGCTTCCAGGCACAGGAGATGATCACATTTCCTGGGCCCCTTGAAGTTAAGCATGGCCTTGTGACTTGCTGTGGCCTGTGCGAGCAGAAGGGACGCGTGTCCCCTGCCCATGGAAGAGATGGCATGAGACTCTCTATGCCCGCCCCTTCTCCCACCTCAGTGGTTGTGGGAGTCCTGTTAAAGTGACAACATCACCACACAGTAAAGCTGCCTTCAGCCTGGGTCTCTGAACATCTCAGAACTTCCCTGTCAACCCATGTCATACATGACCTTTGTTGTTTTCAGCCATTGTGCTTTGGGAGTATTTCTTGCTTAGAAATTATTAAGCCTCTCCTATCTAATGCAGCCTCATTTCAGGCTCTTAGGTTACAGAAATAAGCAATATAGACAAAGTTTCCCTTTCATATGGTAGTGGGAGGGACACATAGAGTAGACCTATAAGCAAAGAGACACATCAAATTGTGGAATGTGACAGGTGCCATGAAGGATGTAACAGTGGCAGAGGACGTGTGGAGGGTCCTAGAGGTTGCTACTGGGGCAGCAGCGCTCAGAGGAACCTCAACAAAGTGCTGGGCCCTGAGCTGGGGCAGAGAGAGCCACCTCGAGATTTCAAGGAAGGAACCCAGGAAGAGACTTAGCAGCAATCCAAGACTTCACAGGTGAGGGTGGTATGAGTGGATCTATCCCATCTCCTGGTTGCTTTCGAGAAGCTGACTGTACTCGGGCAAGAATGGAAACAAGAAAATCCTGGTGCAATAAGACAATGAGAGACAGGGTGTTGGGGCAGGCGGAAGGCAGGCAGGGACGAGATTCAGGATCTCTTTTGGAGATGACCGTAACAGAACTCACTATAGATTGATGGGTGGCGGTTTGAGAAGAAAAGAAGAATCAAGATCAACTCCCAGGGTTTTGGTCTGATCACCTGCTTGCTATTTACTAAGACAGAGAAGAGTAGGCGGGGAGCAAGTCTGGGAGGGAAAATCAGAAGTTCTGTTGTGAGTTTGTGGGGTCGAGATGGCCACTCGAAGTCGAAGCGGAGTGGTCAGGAGGTGGCTAACTGTGTGCATGGACCCAGGAGGACAGAGTCTGGAGTTGGGGTTGGAGAGTCATGGAGCATACAGGTGGTAATTAAAGCCCAGACCCAGATGTGGTCCCTTGGAAGGTGGTGTGGACCAAGAGCAGAGAACTCTAATACATAAAACCTGGAGAAGAAAGGGTCATCAGGAGACACTGAGCAGTTGGCCCCATAAGGTCAGAGCGGTAGAGTGACATGGGACAAGAGAAGAATTTGCTTCAAGGAGGAGGGAGGAGCAGTTTGTGTCAGATGTGGCCACCAGGTCAAATAGGACAGGAGCGGAGATTTGGTCACTGGAAAGGTTAACATGGACATTGATTAAGGCCACTGCAGTAGTGAAGAGTGAAGGGAGCAGGGACAAAGTGGAGGAAGCCAGTCAAGGTGGCTCTCCCCTGGAGTTTGGGTGTGCAGAACAGCAGGACGAGGGGGTGAGAGCTGGGTCCCTGCATCTAGATCTGCCTTGACAACGTGCATGACCTCACATCCTCCCTCTCATCTTGGTCTTATATGGGCTGAAGTCTTTTCCTGAATCTTCGCCCCCTCATCTGGGAACATACAACTGTCTGCCAGACTGACCTGAGGACACCTTGCTGCCTACTAGAATTTCCACTTAAAGTAAGACCCTGGAAAGACAAAAGAGGAAGAGACCAAAAGAGAAAAGAAAAACCATTTAATCTTTTCACAAGATCAGAAAAGTCCTGTGTGCTTGACAGCGTCAGTGACAATTCTGTGATGTCTCCAGAAGGCCTGGCCATCAAGATGAGTGGTGATGGTTAAGGACAGCAAACGCCTCACGTGAACAGCGATGAAAACCAAGGTGACAGATGGTCACAATGCTGGGAATCAGTAAAATTTAATTTTTGAATTGTCAACACAGTCACGTGGTTCAAAACTCAGAATGTAAAAAGGATGTACAGTGAGGTCTGCATCCAACCCCTGTCCCCCAGCCTTCCCATCCACGTCTGCCAAGTCAACTAAGTTTCTCACCCTTCTTCCACACACCCGTGCAAATACTCCGGCATCCTTTCCTCTCTCCATCTTTTGGCTGAAATGCTGTTGCACCCTACGTACTCTCCTGCATCTACAAAGCCAGAAGTTGGGCAACACGGAAAGAAGTGGATTTTTGCAGCTTCACCTAACAGCTACTGAATTCATGCTAAATATTTTTAGGGAATTTTTTTTTTATTAGGTAGTAGGCATGGTAAATGGAATCTAAATTGAGTTCTCATATGTCTGGGAGCATCTGTTGAATGGGGTGAACCTGTGAGGAGGGGGAAGGTTCCCAGGAGAACAAAAATAGGAAATGTGACATTTGTGCCTAAGCATCCTTATACAAGTTCCCAGGGACTGTCACAGAACCTAGTCATCACTGATGTGTCTGCATCCCTCCCCATTCCTCCCAGCCCTTCTGAGAAGGCTCTGCCCTCCTCCCAGCACACCCCCAGGGGTCCTTGGCTGGCTCTCTAAGAAATCTATCAGATGCCAAGATCACCACCTGTCCCCTGTCAGAATTGGCCTTGAATTGCCCAGGCCTCCCTCCTGGCTGACCATCCTCGCAAGGCTTCCGTCAGGATTTACCGTGGAACCAGATCTCCTGCTCCTGGTTTGATGTCCCATCGCCAGCTGCGTGTCTGAGCCCCTCTTCTGCAGGGGGCGTGTGCCTCTTGAATGTGAACCAATTCTAATACTGGGGGGGGGGGGGCGCGGAGAGGACCCGCTTTTTAAAATTATCATCTGATATGCCAAGTGAAGTGAAGCTCATTTTCAGATGGTCCCCAGCTGTCATAATTGCATCGTGCCTGGATGGCTGTCTTCACAGAAGCAAGGAGGGCACCTTGATGTCATGTCCGACCTGATAACAGGAATTGTGGTAGGAAATCAACTTGAGATACTTAGAAGAGCTCCTTAGGATCATGTCAATTAACATTTGTACATCGCTTTCCTGTTTATAAAGCCCTTTTTTATGTGCGCTGTCATAGTATGTTAGGAGTGATGGTAGCTTTAAGGAGAGAACAGGACCCGAACAATTTTCTTGCCTCAGCTTAGAAACAGGAAGGAAACAGACTGGTTCTCACAAAAGGGAAGAGCAAAGGCAGACCACGGTGCTAAGCATGACTGAATAAGCATTACCTGCGCCGAACCCAGGGAAGCGAGTGGAAACGTCGCCTGCTCAAGAGAGACGCTCTGTGGAGGAGGGTCCAGCCAAACCACGGTCCTTGAACACGTCCTTGAACACGTCCCAACGTGTTCAAGACTGAGGGCTGCTGAGCGGCTGTTTGGCCAGAAGAGGTTGTTCCTTCTTTCATTGGAAATCCATAGCTTTGGATCAAAACATCACAACCACAGAGAAACCAGAAGAAAAGACATAGTGGGTCGAGGCCTCCCTGCCTAGTCTCTCTTATGACCCCATTCTTGGAGAGAGATGCCTGACGCCCACCCCCCATTTTGTTGCTTCTTCCCTCCCTTTCCTGGAAAAGCACTAATCAGTTCCCTGTCCAACCTGCTCCCTCATCCAGTGGTTCGGGAATAATTATCTTCCTAGCTGTTGATGACTCAGTAACGGCTTCATTGATGAGAACTGCAGTTCCTGGAGAGTTGGTACTCGTGGCTCTCTTTGTCTCCGAGGCTGAAATGCACAGTATGCCCGTACAAACTAGGGAAGAATTCCGCTTGATTAATGTCATGGCATGAATGCCAGGCAAAGTCATGATTCAGCACATCTGGTGACTTTGATTTGCCAATTCTGAATAAATATTTTCTTGCTGGGACTTTCCACAAAGAGTCCTACAGAACTGGCTCGAACACAGCTTTGTGGCTCTACTCTCCAGCCGCACTGCAGCTGCCTATCCGATTCCCTTGAATACAGCAGGTGCTCGATAGATGTTTACTGAATGGGGGTTTTCTTAGTTGGAATGTGATGAGGCTCCACTGTTGAACTGACGCAGTAGGCTTGGCTTTCACATGAACTCCTCCCGTAGGAAACCATTGTCCTGGGGAGCAGACAAGAGCGGAATTGTTGAGAGGTCTGATTTCTCCACTCCTTGGGGGTAAACGTAAAGACATGTGTGAGTGTTGATGGCATGGCTAGAATGTGACCAGCCTGGTTGTGTGTGTGTGCCCACAGGCATTAGGACTTCATTCCAGGTCTGTAGGAAGTTCCCAGCACGTGACTCTTTTCACCAGAAGCTAGCACGCGGACTTCTTTCTCCTCTGACAGTTCTGTCCTCCAGGCTCCCCTCGCTCCAGTATGCTCATCCATCTTAATACAGTCATACCCAAATGCTCCAGGTAAAAATTGACCTTAATTCTTGGAGAAAACCAGACAGGCCATGCTGGGCAGGATGCAAGGTGGAGGTTAGCTCTCCAAAGTGAGGACCAGGGATGGACCAGAGAATGGAACAAGAGCAGGAAGACTGTCAGTGAGATCAACACTGGCCTAGCAATACTGGTACACATTTGAGGAGCTTTTTTTTTTTTTTTTCCTGGAAAGTTCTAATAGTGCATAGTCTGTAATCACCCTAAACCCTAACCTGGCTTAGAGATGAGGAGAGGAGCAAGGATGGGAGACAAGAGGCAGGAAAGGAGAATGCATGCAAGAAGTTAAATTCGAGGGAGAGCAGAGAGGGGATCTAAGAATGGAATCAATCGAAATAGTCAAGATTTATCAATAGCTCTTTTCCTAGGTGGAAATGGATCTATTTACCTTTCTATCTCTGTCTCTCTGCCCATCCATGCATCTAGGCATCCTGCCTTTTTCCCAAAGGATTTACATTAGTTTCCAAGGCTACATTGTAGATGATGATATAATATAAACCATGAGAGACTATGGACTCTGAGAAACAAACTGAGGGTTTTGGAGGGGAGCGGGGGGAGTCAGGTGAGCCTGTGGTGGGTATTAAGGAGGGCACAGAGTGCATGGAGCAGTGGGTGTGGTGCATAAACAATGAATTTTGGAACACTGAAAAAAAAAATAAATTAAAAAACAACAACAACCTCCTCGGGCAGAATAACAAAGAAATACTAGGATGGGGACAAAATGGAGCCAGGAGGTGCGCTGGCCACACACGCTTGCTGGACTGGATCATGGCCTGTGGCAGAGGGAGACAGTGGTACCCAGAACCGCAGAGAGCATCTTACTAAACACGGGGCTCTGGCCTGTGAGATAGGTCTTCCTCTTCAGACCCGCCTCTCTGACTGTGTATGGCCCAGACAAGCACACCGGGCTGGGCCCTGTGGGTGGCAGGGAGAGGACAGAGCTAAGTATCTGGGATCCCGAGGGTTGCAGCTGTTAAGACCCAAATGTAAATATTGCTTCACCTGCATAAGACAGATGGACAGAGAGAACCTGCCCAACTATAGAAAATCCACTGTCAGAAGTTATAAAACAACATTAATTTTTTTTTTCAGATCTCAAAAACTAGCAAATCTTAAAATCTTTTTTTGAGTTAAGGCAAAAAAAAAAAAGAAGAAGAAAAGAAAAAACCAAAGAAACAACAACAAAAAAACCCGGAATTTAAAATCACAGTGACAGGGCCTATGAGATTCTTTTCTTGTCTGACATCTCCCTCTACTGACAGGACCTTCTCTCTCTTTCCCCAGGCAACCCAGCAGGGCCGTCTCTTGAAAGTGAGACGCCCGTGAAATAGTTTCATGTCCTTGCTCACAGATTGGAGGGGACAAGGGAAAAGATCACAGGTTCTGCTTGGGACTTGGGGAACGGGGCCATCCCAGTACAGTCAGCAACAAGACATGATGTCCGGAGCTCAGAAGAGAGACCTCAGACAATGCGAGGAGTGGCAGAGCGGCTGTGGGGAGAGGATGACAGATGAGAGGAGAAGGGGATGCCTTCCTCTTGAGAGTCTCTCCGACATCAAGGTCAGGCAGATGGGTGGGAGCAAAGCAGCTCATTCCTCTGAATGAATACTTTCTACACAGAACCATCCGTCTCCGGCTTGTATGATCCCAGTGTTGGGAAACTCATTCCTTCGTTGTCGAGAATTTTTTTTTTTTTTTTTTTTTTACGTTGTTCATTGTGAGAAAGTTACCATTGAGAAAGCTGAGAGATCTCAGCTCACATCTCAGGTGAGCTGAGATCTGCTCCCCCGACATACCCCTCATTTTTATCATTCTGCTGTTCTGTGTGATATGGACGCTCACCCCCCACGTTTACCTGACAAGGGCTTCCCCGTGAGAATCCCACAAGACAAAGCTGGCTACATAGGTCATTCACCCAATTCAGAGTCTACACCTCCTCTCCCCTCCCCTCTCTTCTCCCTGGAGAGCAGAGGCTGTGTCTTACCCCCTCTTCCACCTCAACCTCCAGCCTGTCACACCGTTCAGGAAGGCGTGATGTCTTCAGACATCACATCAGCTGAGTGAGCTAGACAGCACTATCCCCCCAGTTACAGATGAGGGACCTGAGGCTCAAGGAGACACGTAACTTGCACGAAGCCCCATGGCGTGTGTTTGGAAGAGCCCCACTTGGGGTCCACGTCTCCTGGCTCTCAGAGCTGGGGCGTTTAAACCAACGTGATTCTCCCCGTTTTGTCTGTAGACAACACCAGCCACAGGGAAAACAAGAAAAACCCTACATCAGTGTCCACTGCGAGGAACCAAACTGTGATAATACGTACCTGAAAATTGGTCATTTGGGGGCGTGGGGCTTGTGGATGAAACAAGTAACAGTCTCCGGAGCCAAGTTTCTTCCCCGTCGACCCTACTGACACTTCCTGATCTCAGCGCCAGCGTCCGACAAACCCTTCTCCTTCCAGCTTTATTCCATCAGCTTAGCCGTTCCCACAGGACCTGCTACCTGAGCCCACCGGCAACACCGCCTCCCGCCAGCCCTCCCGGGAAGTCCCCAGCCTCACAGCGCTCCTGCTGTCCTCCAGGTATTTCCAGCTCCCCGAGTTCTATTCAGTTCCGGCTTCCCCCAGAGAGCCGCAGTCTCCTGCTGGCCGTATTTGGGGTGTAACTGGATCCCCACCAACCACTCCTTAACCTTAGGTGATCACTTGACTCCTTGGAGCCTTGTGTTTCTTACTGTTAAAAAGGGAATATGACCTGATGGTCTGGTGTGATTGAGAAGTGATTCAGGTGTCCAGTACAGTGCCTGCCCCACACCAGAGTTGCTCAAGTTGCCATCCTCAGCCTGGTGGGAAATGGAAAAACCTGCCATCGTTGTTGCCACTGGAGGGGGATGAACGATGAGGGGAAGGAGAGGGAGCAAACGGAGAGCGAAGTCAGGGGGTGAGAACATGTAAAATGCAGTTTCATGGAAGCCACGGAAAGAGTGTTCTTCCCGGTTCCTATTCCCTCGTGGGCATTCATGAGTCCCTATCTCTGCTGTGACTTCCAAGTCTTGTTCCTGTAGAAGAGTGGAGATCGAGACGGATGCTGGAGAAACCAAGCAAGGGCTTAAGGGAAAAGGCAATTATTGACATCTGGAAGGTTCGGCTGGAGGAGGAGACGAGCAGCAATCCAAGGGCAGTGGGTTTTGTCAAGTACATGATGGAGAAGGGCTCCCTGAACCCGAGGCAGAGGGAGCATCTGAGTGAGGGAACGAGCGAGTGATGCTTGGGGTTTCACTAACTGACTTTGATAATGTTAGTATCATTCCGTGTGTCACCCTCATGCCTTTTTGCTAATGGTGGAAGAAAACTTGGGAAGATCATGCAATACTTTCAGCCACCCCCCTCCCCATCTGAGGCTCTCTAAACTGCCAAGCTTTTTCCGGGTGCCCTCCAACTGCGTGGGATCTGAAATAAGGCGTCAGTCAGAAACGACTCGGAAATACTAGTTTTGGTTGGAAGCTGGTCATCAAGGACTTAGAGATGTGTAAATGTGAGTTAAACATTTGAACCCATCCAGGGGCGTCTCCTGAGATCCGTATGCTCACATTGACTGAGACGGATGAAAATCTACTTACCTGTTCCTCTCAGCTCATTACCTAGAGCCAGGGCCCCAGTCCTTGAATGCTAGTGGCTGGCAGATTTAGCCGAAGCTGCGCAGGGCTGGGTGGTGAGTATCCAACCGGCCACCAACTACCGATCAGGGCTTCTTCCACTTTAATGTGCATGAGAATCCCTCCCGCCCCCAACCGGGGGTCTTGCCAAAATGAGGATTCTGCCTCAACTAATGGGGGTGGGCGGATGGGGTTGCTGAGAGTCCATATTTAACCAGCTCCCAGGTGATGCTGATTCTTACGCTGCTGGGCACCAGCGCAAAGGACCCTACTTTGAGAAGCAAGCTACAGCGTGTCTGACACCGGTTTGCCCACACCCACCTTTGTGACATATGATGGGGACCTAACGCACTCTTGGTGTCAGTTCAGTTCTGGGACTGGCTTCCTTCCCTGTCCCAACCCACCACCAATCCCTGCTAGAAAAATGTGATAAACAGAAATTGAGTTGCTTAGAATTCTGAGTTCACAGCTTAGAGGTATTTCTTCTCTGTTTGCTTTGGGAGGAAAATGCTTTTTCTTCTTTTTTGGATCCCAGAGTTCTTGATGCGTTTTCCCCTCCCTTCGTGGTTTGGCACACACCTACTTTTGTTGACTTGGTATTTCCTCTGTGGATAAACTTCCTGGCTTTGGAAAAAGCCTCCTCCTTTTACGAGGCACTTTTAACCTGCAGGATTTCCATTTAGCTTAATTGGCATATTTATGTATTGAGATGGGTACCTAGAGGGCTTGGGCCACAGCACTTTTGTATAAATCGAAAAAAATGAAATGAGCTGTTCTCACAGTTGTGTGCCCCTCAGTCATGGAGTGCGGTAAAAGGCTCATCATTTACAGGCTGCGAGCATTCGGGAAGATCAATAGGCATAATGCAGCCCGGAGTCATTTAGAAAAGCAAAACTCGGGATTTTCAAAGCCCAATTATTTCAGGAGCTTGGCTATTACTAATTCCCTGTTAAATCCTTCCTGGGCCTCCATTCCCTTGCCATGTTAAGGAATGGCCTTCGAAACTCCTGATGGATTATTCCCCCGAGAGGACGTTGGAGAACCTTCTCCTGATGGCCGGACCGTTTGTAACCTCGGAGGAGCTGACTGTTCCCAGCCAGCCCCTTCCGATCGCAAGCCCCAGCCGCAGACTGGGACTTTTCCGGTCCCTTCTGAAGCCTAGTATGCTTTGAAGGCAACTGAGGGGATTGATTCTTATTGGGTTCATATACCTATGGCTAATGGCTTATAGATTTTTATATAGTCTGGCCCCGCTAGGCATGTCGGTTAAGTCTCTATTAAGGTTGACAGAGAGGAGAGAAGGTCAAAGGAACTGGGACACGTGCATGGCTTTCCTTCAAGGCTGAGCGAGAAAGGACTTCTTAACAGAAAAGTCGAGCCACCTGAGAAGTTGAGAAGGAGGAACCGTTTGGGGGGCACTGGAGGAATCTGGCCCCTGAGTGCAAGAACGAGTGCTGCGCCCGAGGGCCGGGTGACGGCAGGAGCGCAGGTGCCCGGCTTACGCGCATTCATGGAAACAGATAGAGGTGAACCAGCTGCTCTGGGAGTTTACAGCATCTGCCGAGATGTCTATGGGGAGTTGGGTGGTGGTCTCAGAAACTGTGAATGTGAAAGGGGGTCTTTGCTGATGTAATTAAGGGTCTCCGGCTGAGACCTTCCTGGATTATCTGAGTGGACCTTAAATCCAAGGACAAGTCTCCTTATAAGAGGTGAAGACACAGACCGGGAGAGGCGAGGGGAAGTTGAAGGCAGAGGTTCAGGGATGCGCTGCAGCCAATGAGCCCCGAGGACTCTAGGTGAGAGGGGCCAAACCGAGCCTCCCTCAGAGCCTCCAGGAGGAGCCAGTCCTGTTGAGAGCTTAATTTTGGACTTCCGGCCTCTAGAGCTGTAAGGGAATACGTTTCTGTTTTTTTAAGCCATCAAGCCTGTGGTGATTCGTTTTCAGCAGCCCCAAGAGACTGACGAAATGACCCATACCAGGGCGGCTGGCTCTGTCCTCCACAAGGAACCATGGAGAAACTCAAGAACCAGGAGGAAACGTGGGTTCTAGAAACCAGTGGCCACTAAATGTGAGGAAGGAGACTGACGGTTGCCTTGGGTCGGGGTGGGACAGGTGGGCGGCGGCAGTTACAGCCATGAGAGAAGGTGGAGGTAAACAGGTGATATTCCGCACTCCCCTCTCCTCCAGGTCACTGGAGAAAGTGCTGACTGACCCTTCCCATTTCCTCTGCCCGGTAGGGAGACAGACACCAGAGCCTTGCAGGGGTGGGTGGGGAATGAGAGGGGCCTCAGTATTGAGCAATCTCAGAGTGCCCACTCTGCTTCTCCTCCTCAATCCCAGACCTGTTGCTTACAGCTGGGGATGGGGGGACTCCCTGCCCCCTGCTGCTTCCCCCAAGTTTGTAAAGATGCCTTCCTCACCAGAGGGGTCACCTCATTTGACAGCAAATGGAAAATACCGACCATGGTTCTGGGCTGCCCACAGCTCCCCCATTGGGCTCAGCATCCTCCTCTCCTCAGACTCGTGGAAACTCCTATGCCCTGTAGATTCCATCGAAAGCAGGAGTGCTGGAACAGGAACTTAAAGTGAACTTGAAAAATTCCTATCACAGCAGAAGATAGATACATGAGACAATAAGAAATAAAAACAAACAACAATAACAACAACAAAACAGGTGAAAAATGGTATTTTGAAGACAGAATGTAACAGGTGGAATAAATAATGGGGAAGATGCAGCTGAAGAATAGAGCAGTGGGTTCGATCGGGCTCTAACAATAACAAAGACAGACAGTGGGTTGATAACCTCACTGTACACAGAACCTGTGGAAATCGACAACAAAACCCCTTAACACTCCAGTTTTTAAACATGTGAAGGAGAGGAGCAAAAATTCCCAACAGAAATAGAAAAAAAAAAAAAAAGACCAAGAAACATGAGCAAAATCCAAGCTTACTAGAAATAAAATACATCTAAGATAAAGCAATAAAATACTGTTTTACTCTCAAATGGTAAAAAGTATAAAGCAATTATAGTGATCCATTTTCAATGTCTTTGATGAGGGTTTAAATGGAATGATCCTGGCAGAGTCATGGGCTTCACGGGTCATACAGACTCTCTTGTCCTACCTGCAGGCAGGGCTTGGGAGGAACTTGGAAAAGACCATGACTGCACTGGGGGCTGGAGATGAGGCCAAGCATGGGGGCAGGGTGGGCTGGCAGGTAGACTCTGTTCTTAAGCTGCTGATTCATAGCTTCCCTGGAGAACAACTTTCACATAGGAATCGAGATCTTTTTGGCTTACTTAAGGTCTGAGATCTAGATAGATGCGAGCAAAGACTTGTGACACCTTTTGACTTCTGCCCTCTGCTCTGTTAGGGGAAACTTCCTCCCCTGTTTTCTCTTCTGGCTCTCAAAGGCAAAGCCTCTCCATCCTCCCATTCTGGGACTTCTTGTAACCTGTTCACTTTGCTCAGGCTTTGCTAAACTGCCGGATGAGGGTTGCCTTCCGGCAGCCATATTGCGTGATGAAGCAAGCTTGAGGGGACGGGCCATGGCCCAGGGTGGTGAGGCTGAGGAAGGAAGATGCCTGCATTCCTGGTGGCAGTGACTTGCATTACCAGCCTTGTCCTGCCTACCTCTAGGTCTTTTTTTTTTTTTTAATTGCAGTAAAGTCAACAGTGTTATTCTAGTTTCAGGTGTACAATATAGCATCTCAACAATTCTATACATGAGTCAGTGTTCACCGTGATCAGTGTACTTTTCATCCCCTTCGCCTATTCCACCCATCCCCCCACCACTTCCCTTCTGGGAACCACTAGTTTTTTGTATTTAAGAGTCTGTTTTTCTGTTTGTGTCTTTTTTTCTTTGTGTGTTGGTTTTGTTTCTCAAATTCCACATATGAGTGAAATCATATGGGGTTTGCCCTTCTCTGACTGACTGATCTGTTAGCATCGTACTCTGTGGATCCATCCATGTTATGTAGTGCTCGCTTCGGCAGCACATATACTAAAATTGGAACCATCCATGTTATGTAGATGGCAAGATTTCATTCTTTTATATGGCTGAATACTATTCTTCTCTCTCTCTCTCTCTCTGTGTGTGTGTGTGTGTGTGTGTGTGTGTGTGTGTACACCCCGTCTTCTTTATCCATTCATCTATCTGTGGACACTTGGGCTGCTTCCATAATTGGGCTATTGTAAATAATGGTGCAGTAAACATAGGGATGCATATGTCTTTTCAAATTAGTGCTTTTGTGTTCTTTAGGTAAATACCTAGTAGTGGAGTTACTGGATCATGAGGTGATTCTATTTGTCATTTTTTGAGGAACCTCCATACTGTTTTCCACGGCGGCTGCACACATTTGCATTCCTACCAACACTGCATGAGGGTTCCTTTTTCTCCACATCCTTGCCCACACTTGTTGTTTCTTGTGTTTTTGATTCTAGCCTTTCTGACAGATGTAAGGTGAGGTGGTTTCTCATGATTTTGATTTTCATTTTCCTGATTGTGAGTGATATTGAGCATCCTTTCTTGTGTCTGTTGGCCATCTGGCTTGCTTCTTGGAGAAATGTCTATTCATGTCTTTTGCCCATTTTTAAATTGCATTCTTTATTTTTTGTTGAGTTGTTCTTTGTTGAATTGTATCAGTTCTTTACATATTTTGGATATAACCCTTTATTAGATATGTCACTGCAAATACCTTCTCCCATTCAGTAGGTTGTCTTTTAATTTTGTTGATTTTTTTTCCTTTCCTGTGTAGAAGCTTTTTATTTTGATGTAGCTCCAATAGTTTATTTTTGCTTTTGTTTCTCTTGCCTTAGGAGACATATACAGAAAGATGTTACAGCTGATGTCAGGGAAATCAATGCCTATACTCTCTTCTAGGATTTTTATGGTTTCAGGTCTCACGCTTATGTCTTTAATCTATTTTTTTTTCAAGATTTTACTTATTTGTCAGAGAGACAGTGTGTGTGAGCACAAGCAGGGGGAGCAGCAGGCAGAGGGAGAAGCAGGCCCCCCAATGAGCAAGGACCTTGATGTGGGACTCGATCCCAGGACCCTGGGATCATAACCTGAGCTGAAGGCACCTGCTTAACCAACTGAGCCACCCAGGCATCCTGGTCCTTAATCTATTTTGAGTTTAATTTTGTGTGTGGTGTAAGAAAGTGGTCTGGTTTCATTCTTTGTATGTAGCTGTCCAGTTTTCCCAACACCTTTGTTAAGGAAACTTTCTTTTTCCCATTGCATATTCTTGCCTCCCTTGTTGGAAATTAATTGACCATATAATCATGGGTTTATTTCTGGGCTCTCTATTTTGTTCTATTGATCTGTGTGTCTGTTTCTGTGCCAGTACCATGCTGTTTTGATTACTACAGCTTTGTAGGATATCTTTGTAGTATATCTGTAGTATATCAAGTATATATCTTGAAATGATACCTCCAGTTTTTTCTCTTTCAAGATTGCTTTGGGTATTTGGGATCTTTCGTGGTTCCATACAAATTTTAGGATTATTTGTTCCAGTTCTTTGAAAATTACTGTTGGTATTTTGATAGGGATTACATTAAATCTGTAGATTGCTTTGGATATTATGGACATTTTAGCAATATTTGTTCTTCCAGTCCATGATCCTGGACTATCTTTCCATTTATTTGTGTCACCTTCAATTTCTTTCATGAACATTTTCAGAGTATAGTGCAATGTTTTCAGAATTTCTTTTGTCACTGTTTTCACCTCCTTGGTTAAATTTTTTCCTAGGTATTTTATTATTTGTGAAGCAATTGTAAATAGGATTGTTTTCATAACTTCTCTTTCCACTACTTCATCATTAGTGTATAGAAATGCCCCATCAAACACAATTAAAAGTTGAAGGCTTTTAATAAAGTTTTTGAGCTTAGCTGCATTCATGAGCACACTTGCCATAAATTTCTCTCAGGTTGCAGGTATTTGGGTGACATCCATTTCCTGAAATACTGTCAAACTTACATGAATCATCAAGTAGTTTATTTTCTAGATGGATTTTTCAAATCCAGATGTTCTGTGGCAGCTCCGGAGCAGATGGTCGATGACGCGTGGAGAGGTCTTATCCAAGTAATACACAAGAGTGAGCAGATGTGGGCTTTCACAGTTGAACTGGATAGAACATCTGTAAAATACATTTCCTCCAGCTTTCCACATGTAACCCAACCTCCCCCTAGTGACTCTTAGTGACCTCCATATTTATGTGAGGGAACTGGTAAAAGATGAGCCTGACCAACCTCAGTGGCCAAATACGGGTGGGCTGCCGAAACAGAAGAGGTGAGGCAAGTGGCCCCGGGGAGCGGGGCCTGCGTGATGTGGTTTCCACAACACCAAGAAGATTCTTGCTTCCTCTCAGACACCTCAGGCTGGAACCTAGACTTCCTTCCATGAATTTTTGTCACTTTACTTAGAACCTTGTTGGGAAGAGACTAGAAGGAAAAGGATTGAATTGCTAAGAATGGGTCGGGAGAATAATTTCATTATTAGAACTTACTCCAGATGTCTGAGGAATTTGGAAAGTCAAGGACTGTATTTTTAATCAAAAAGCTGCAGCTCTGAAATTCATGGCTTCTAACATTACATATCCCTTGTGACATCATCAACATACCATTAACCACACCTTTTCCATTGGTAGGTCCTCCTCACTCCCACCTCCCCGTTGCTAGGAATGTTTACAGAATCAAGTTCATTAGTATGTGTTTAAAGCTTCCTTACCAGTTGGCCTAGCAGGGTCTCTTGTGCCTCAGAGATTCCCGTCTTGTCTTTTGGGATATTGTCTGAGAAAATAAGATGTTCTCTCTCCATCTTCCTTTTCCCTACCAAGATCTCCATGGGGATGGTCAAGTTGTATATTGCTCTGTAGCATTCTAACAGATTGACTCTCCACACAGATGTAGACCCTTTCTCCTGCAAATTTTACCCCAGTTTTCCTAATGCTAAGTTACATCAATGTTCTTATATAGAGACAGCATAAAAATGTAGTTAGAGCTTGTGAAATTCCATTAGATGTCTTCGGTTATTGTTTAGATACAGATATCACTGGGGGAGATAGGAGCTTGTGGGCAATACAAATATGAGAGTAATTCTTGAAACGGAGACTCAATAAAAAGTTAGGAGGAAGAACATGAGTGCCCTGCGTGCCTGGAAAGATGAGGCCAAGGAGGAGAGGGAAGGGCTGGGAGGAGCAAGGGAGGTGACGGGAACACCCAGAGCGGTCGGCATGGGAGTGACAAGGGTGAAGGTACCGTGGCGCCCAGGCACTTTGCTCTTTTATGTCGTCTCGTTTCTCAAGTCACACAAACTGTAATGTTGGTCTGAATGATCCACCGAGGGCGTTTGTGAGTGAGATGTGAAGGCATTAAAGAGAATTCATCTCTGATCTCATTCCCACTCTAATAGATATGTAGAAAAAATTATTGTTTTACTGGAAAAGTAGGAGAGGGTAATTCTCTTTTAATTCAAATCTTCTGCATCTAAAAGAAAGCAACAAGAGTTGCATAAGCGAGCGTTTTGTTATGAAATGGATTTGGATGGAAATATTTCCTAGGGACAGTGAGTGGGAAGAGGGAGGGGAGAACGAAATGAAGCCAAATACATCTACATTTTCATTACTGAAGATTCAGCACGAAAGCAAAGACACAAGACCTGAGGTCCTGGTGCAGGGACAGACAAGTAGACGGTGGCACAAAATAGAAAACCCAGACACAGATTCATACATAAATTATCACTTAATTTATAACTAAAGAGCCACTGAAAAGTCATAGGGGAAGAATGCCATTTTAAATAAATGGTGTTATAACAATAGAATATCCTTAAGTGAGAAAAGGAGGAGGGAGGGAAGGAAGGAAGAGCCTTGATTTTTACTTCAAACCGTACAGAAAAATCAGCTCTAGGGGATTAAAGCTCTAAAAGTGAGAGGCAAAACAATGAATCTTTTACAAGACAATGTAGTAGAATATCTTTGTAATCACAGAGTACAAAAATATTAACCAGAACACAGAAGGTGCCATCGAAGGGACGTATTAATAAATTGGACTATATTGAAATTAACACTTTAGTTCACCAAAGAAATCCATTAAAGAATGAAAATGCAAGCTGCAGAGTGGAAAAAGATACTTGCAACACATTATTCAGAACAAGTGAAGAATTCTTACAGGCAGTAAAACAACTCTGTAGAAAACATGAGCAGAAGGCTTAAGCACTTAACAAATGTGGGAATGCAAATAAAAATGTATACTCACCTTTGTTAATACAGAGGCCACGTAAATCAAAGGCACAATGAGGTGTCACTGTTCATGCTCCAGACTGGCTGAATTAAAAAGTCTAACAATGTCAAATGTTGGTAAGAGCATGGAGCAGTGCACGAAACTTCACGTGCATCGTTGATGGGAACGTGAGTTTGCATTTCCACATCGGAAAATAGTTTGGCACTATTCCATAAAACTCGAGATATGCATCCTCTTGATCTCACAGTCTTACTTTTAGATACCCTAGAATATGTTTGCATAAGCGCATTAGGAGACCTGTAGACTACCCAGAGCCACAGTAGTCATAATGGCAAAACCAGAAAAAAATGACCACCAGAGTCACTTAATCAAAATGGATAAGTTGTGGAATTTTTATACAGTGGTATTCCATATAGCAACAAAAATCAAATCAACAACACAGTAAACAGCAGGTGTTGGTGACGATGTGGAGAAAGGGGAACCCTCTTGCACTGTGGGTGGGAATGCAAAGTGGTGTGGCCACTCAGGAAAACAGTATGGAGGTTCCTCAAAAATTGTAAAACAGAGCTACCCTACGACCCAGCAGCTGCACTACTGGGTATTTGCCCAAAGATACAAAATACTAACTCAAAGGGATACATGCACCCTGACATTTACACCAGCATTATCTACAGTAGCCAAAATATAATAACAGCCCAAGTGTCCATTGATTAATGAATGATAAAGAAGATGTGAGATAGCTCCATAATATTCCATTATACATACATTTATATATACATTTATGTATATAATGGAATATTACTCAGCCTTAGAAAAGAATGAAATCTTGCCATTTGCAATGACATGGATGAAACTAAGAGAGTATTATGCTAAGTGAAATAAGTCAGAGAAAGGCAAGTACCATATGATTTCACTCATAATTGGAATTTAAGAAACAAAACAAATGAGCAAAGGGAAAAAAAGAGAGAGACAAAGCGAGAAACAGATTCTTAACTGGAGAGAAGAAACTGATGGTTACCAGAGGGGAGGTGAGGGAGGGATGGGGGAAATACGTGATGGGGACTGAGGAGGACACTTGTCAGGAGACGACAGGAGAGCACTGGGTATGGAAATGTTGAATCACTGTATTGTCCACCTGAAACAAACATAACACTGAATGTTAATGAACTGGAATTTAAAACAGTCACAAACAATATGAATATTTTTTTTTTTTTACATTGGGCGAAGGAAAGTAGACACAAAATTAATCTTTCTTCATCCGTTGAGGTTGCTCTAACAAAACACCACAGACCAGATGGCTTATAAGCAACAGAAATTTATTTCTCACAGTCTGGGAGCTGGAGTGCAAGATCAGGGAGCCTGCACAGCAGGGTTCCGGTGGGATCCCTCTTCCAGTTACTTCTTGTTGTCTGCCACATGGCAGAGAGCACACAGAGAGGAGGCCAACTCTTCTGTGACTCTAAGAAGGGCCCTAATCCCATTCAAGAGGCTCAGATGCCCCGGTAAAAGTCCCCACCTTCTAATACCATCAGGGTTTCAACATAGAACCACAAACACTCAATCCATTACATTCCCTCCTTTTCCATTTTTCCGAAGGTCAAGAATGGCAAGAACTCAGAGATGGTGTTGACGGATTCACACTGATTGGGTCAAAGTGAAGAAAAGCGAGGAGGCAAAATAGGGAAGTGATGAAAATAAAGGGGGTGGGGGAGGCAAATGTGGCCGGGAGGGACCTTTCCGCTGCTAGAAATGTTGTATTTCTTGACACAAACGGTAGTTACTTTACATTCATTCATTAAGCTGTATATTCATTTTTTGTGAATTTTCATATATGCGCAAAATTTTTTCCAAATAAGTTCAAAAGAAAGAAAAGGAATGGAAAAGACTTACTTCTTCAGGCAGCTCTCTGAATCAGGAGAATGGTGGGGGGAATGGCAAATTGATAAATGACCGCACTTCCGACAGCCTACCTAGTACTTTTGGTGTTTGTTTCCCGGTTGTGTTAATACATTGTTTTTCATCATACGTCCCTCCTGGGCAGTAACGACTGTGTCAAGTGATTGTGCATGGAAAGCGTATCCGATTTTCACAGTATTTGTATTTCATACAAAATAGTCAGCTCGGGGCGCTTGGGTGGCTCAGTGGGTTAAAGCCTCTGCCTTCGGCTCAGGTCATGATCCCAGGATCCTGGGATCGAGCCCCGCATCGGGCTCTCTGCTGGGCAGGGAGCCTGCTTCTCCCTCTCTCTCTCCCTGCCTCTCTGCCTACTCGTGATCTCTGTCTGTGAAATAAATAAATAAAATCTTTAAAAAACAAAAAAACAAAATAGTCAGCTCACATCAATTCTTCTCTTTGCACGAGGAGACATGACTAAGAATGTCCAGAGCAGCATTATTCAGAATAGAAAATAACTGGAGAAGGCCTCCCTCAAAGTAAAATTGATATAGCCTGTCGTAGTCTGTGTACAGTCACAAAATAAAGGCTACATCCAACAAGCTTGATCAGCCTTTCCTAAGAATGTTGAACAAAAGAGGAAAAATAAAAAAGGATTCATTTTCTACGATCCCATTTTCATCAAGTCTAGATACATGCAACGTCTAAACAATCATGTTCCGAGGTGCACACTTACATGGAAAAACTGTGAAGAAAAACCAGGAAGTAATGAACGTGGGTCAGGCAGAGGAGGGCCTGACGTGCGCTAACACCGTTCTGGACTCAGACGGGAGAGAGAGCAAGCCTAGAATCTGCTTCCCTAACAATGCTCAGTAATTAGTTTCTAGAACGGGAGGATCTCAGGATTGGAAGGAACCTTACAGATCACTAAGCAAAATAACCCTTGATTTTTAAAAAATTTTGTTTATTTATTTGACACACAGAGAGATCACAGGTAGGCAGAGAGGCAGGCAGAGGGAGAAGGGGAAGAAGGCTCCCTGCTGAGCAGAGAGCCCAATGCGGGGCTTGATCCCAGGACCCTGAGATCATGACCTGAGCCGAAGGCAGAGGCTTAACCCACTGAGCCACCCAGGCCCCCAACCCTTTGATTTTCTCATTTCAATTTTTATTATCATATTTCAAAACAGTTAAGAGACATCAATAGAGGGTTGTCAAACTTTTTATTTTGTTGGATGTAGTATTTTTATTTTTTGAAGATTTATTAATTCGAGAGAGAGAGCAGTGGGAGGGGCAGAAGGAGAGGGAGAGAGAGTCTCAAGCAGACTCCATGCTGAGCACAGAGCCTGATGTGGGGCTCGATCCCATGACCCTGAGATCATGACCTGAGCTGAAACCAAGCGTCAGATGCTTAACCGACTGCACCACCCAGGTGCCCCTAGGTAAAGTCTATTTAAAAACTGGCCACTATTATCATTACCATTAGTTTGTAAAAGATGGCCTTTTGCCCTTACAAAGTAAGGTAAAGCAAGAACCAAACAATATCGGAATAAGTAATAGTCTTTTAAGTGGAGTAAGTTAAGGTTAATGATGCGCGTTGCCTCTGTCTTTCTAGGGACTTTGTAAAAATGTTATACTGGCCTCTCACCCATACCTAGACTAGCATACGGTGCACCCTGACCTCATCTAGCACCCATCTGATACCCGAGCCTTCGTCCCCCAGTCCCTGAGGAGCATTGCTAGAGCCTATCCACGCTTGAAGGCCTCGGAGCATGAGAACTCACTCCTTCCTAATGACATGTCTTCGTCTCTGAACGTCTGTGACTATTTGAATGTTATTCTGTTTGCTGGACCTAATTCCAGTCCGTTCTTTT
This sequence comes from Martes martes, assembly GCF_963455335.1. Lineage (NCBI taxonomy): Eukaryota > Metazoa > Chordata > Mammalia > Carnivora > Mustelidae > Martes > Martes martes. Next base: position 7,619,304 of record NC_137900.1, read on the forward strand.
CCCCTTTTCGATCCTAGCCCAGCAGCGGTGCACCCTGTCCAGACTCCGCTTTCTCGGACCGTCCTCCTCACGATCTCAGCAGCGTATCTCCCTCTGACTCTTGCTTCCCCCTCATCTTTCAACGCCCCCAGGTCTTCTGTCTCTAGTTCATGTACACATATCAAGCTCTCGGCAGCCTTGTCATTCCGCTTATAGTGTTCGAATTTGCCCATTCCTTTAAAAACATGGCATTCCAAACTGGGTGCAACTTTCCTGGTAGTCCGCCTCGCCCAAAGCAGAGTAAACCCATCATCTCTCTTACTCTGGAATATTAGACGTCACTCAGTGCAGCCTGAAATCACCCAGATCAACCCTCTGGTTCTTGATAACCCACTGGAGAAAAACAAGATCCTGTGCCAGCGTGAGTCTAAAAATTGGCTGTTAATAAAAACAAGGGTAGGATAACAGATCTTAAAATCTGGAAGATAAGAGAATGGCCGGTGATTTATTTTTAAATGCTCTGAATTCCCCTCATTTGTGCTTAGCCTGCATCTTTGCACTTGTCAGAAAACAGCACCATGAGTGCTGCCCTCCAGCTCCTTTTAGAGGAGTCAACGCGGGTCCACCGTAGCTCCCTCTGCCAAGTTACTGAGCGGCCGCTTGTCCCGGGTAACTGCTCGCTGGCTCCCCCTACTGGCACCAGAGTCTATCACAGCTTCTCCAGGCGGGCTGGCTCTCCTCTGGACACTGAGACTTGGCTTCCCAGTCTGTGATTTGCGGAAACTACTTTTCGCCTCTTAGGAAATTTAAATGATGGGGATTTTTCACGTAGTCTCTTATGTTATTCACGTTATCCGTTAGATTCCAAAAGGAACAGCTCAACTCTCAGCAAACTACATCTGGATTTGCCTGGACAGAGACACACGAACGAAGGTAAGATGATTAAATATCCTTGTCTGTCTTGGCATGATGAGAAAGTACGACAATTTGCAAAGAAATTATCAGTAGTAAAAATGCCAACTTGCATTTGGACTACTAAAAGATAATGATGTATTTTTGCATGTATATATATATATATATATATATCCCAGCCTGTAATATTTTGCAATGTGTATGTAACTCCTTTTGATATACATATATATTCAATTTCATATTTAAAAGAAATTCACAAGCATTTGACAGAGTATGAAATACAGGATTTCTTTCTTTGTACTTCAAAAAAGAGGAGAAAAACATTTGTTTTAAATATTTCCTAGCCTATCTAACAAGGCAAAAATGTATTTGCATTACATAAAATGAAGATATTTATGTTTGTATCACTTGTAATTATCAAAGCTCATCCTCTATTTTATTCCTTTAATCCTTAAGAAGTCACCGTCTTTCCAGACCGCCATTCCACTCCATTAATATTACCCTGTACAACTCCCTCAGGGTGTTGTACACAGTGGCAGGGGAAAAGACTGAAAATCTGAAATGCTGAATTATTTGCATTCCCATCCCATTCCAAACTGGTTCACTCCTTTAACAAATTATGCATCTACAAATAGTGAGCATCTACTCTACACTTAGCTCTGTTCTAGGCACTCGAGAGATCATCATGAAAAAGACCTTCCTTCCCCTGTGAGGCCTGCATTTTCATGTGGGAAATGGAAGATCACAGAGTAAATACACGAATAATTTCGGGTAAGGATCAGAGCTATGAGGAAGATAAACCAGGGTGGAGGATAGAGACTAATGAGGGGGGGGTTGAGGTAGAGTGATGTAGAAAAGCTCCAGCTGCCATACTTTCTGTTACTCTAATGAATGGGCTTTGCCGACTTTCATCAGTTACCATGTCCTCCCTCTTCCTCCTCCACCTCTCTCCAGGGAGAGTAGAAGGGGAAGGAAGAGCACAGGACAAATGACTGAGCGTTATTTCTGGGACAGAGGGAGACTGATCTTTTCTTTGGATAAAGAAATAAGGGGAGGAGCAAAGAGGTCTCCCAAAGTGGCTTTGGCTGCAGTTGCTGAAGGGGAGACGATAAACTCCAGGATGAGAAGAAGGTAAAGAAACCTTAGAGTGTCAGAAGTGTGACAAGAGGGTTGCCTGGGTGCCTCAGTCCATTAAGCGTCCAGCTCTTAGTTTTGGCTCAGGTCACGATCCCAAGGTCATGATCTCAGGGGTCCTGAGATTGAGCCCCTCATTGGGCTCTGAGCTCAGCAGAGAATCTGCTTGTCCCTCTCCCTACCCCCACCTTTCCCCCCACTCATGCTCTCCTTCTCTTTCTCTCAAATAAATAAATTTTAAAATCTTTAAAAAGAGGTATGACGAGAAAGGATGAGGAGAGGAAGAACTGTAGGGCAGGGTAACACAGGGAGAGCGGGGAGGAAAAAGGCGTGTTGGATCCCCATCTCAACTGCTCCTTCTTTAACTTGAGCCTGGCTAGCTGGAGTGACGTTTTGCTTCCTTCAGTTAGCAAATGTGCGCAAGAGGCATTCAAGAGACATTGAGCCAAAGATTATTAACCTAGGGTCTTGCAGTCTTCAAGAGGTCCCCGGATAGAATTCAAGAGGTTCATGGACTAGTTTAAAAAAGAAGAAGGAGGGCACCTGGGTGGCTCAGTGGATTAAGACCTCTACCTTCAGCTCAGGTCATGATCCCGGGGTCCTGGGATCGAGCCCCACATCGGGCTCTCTGCTCAGCGGGGAGCCTGCTTCCCCCCTGCCCACCTCTCTCTGCCTGCCTCTCTGCCTACTTGTGATCTCTGTCTGTCAAATAAATTTAAAAAAAAAAAATCTTTAAAAAAGAAGAAGGAGAGAGAGGAGGGGGAGGGAGGAGGAGGAGGAGACAGGGGAGGAGAAGAAGAAAGGAAGGGGAAAAAATCTTTGCTTTCATTAAATTCTAACTAAAATTAAGCAGTTTCATCAAATACGATTGTAGGCCACAAACGTCCCATCACGCGTGTTGCAGATAGCTTGGGTACATTTTTGTGCATTACTGTGTCAAAAGCACACCGACAGGAAGCCTGCCCCTGGACCTTATTCTTTGCTGCATTAAGAAGCACATATATTATCTCTCACAGTTTCTTAGATATTCCGATAACCGCACTGCAACAGAAGTGGCTTCCTTTGTAACCCTGTGCCTTCTGTTTCACGCACTTAAAAGCACGATGCCGAGGAGGAGTTGAGAAGCGGCCAAAGGAGCAAAGGCGCCCCGTGTTAGTATTAGTCCCTATGGAGAGCTTGACTGGGAAGAACAAAATCTTCAAGTCACTCGAGCCCGGGGAGCCTGCAGAACTGCTGAGGAAGAGACAGGACTACGTTCACCCCGTCGCTCTGGGGCTCCAGGCGCTCGACTTCAGGAGAAATTAATGATCACCACTTGCTAAGAATCCCTGAAGTCGTTCCCCGGGGTCTGAGCTGTCGGGCCGTTCAGGGCAAATGGCGCCATCTGGTGGCAGGTGGTCGTCCTCGGACGCGTGCTTGTGTTTGTCTCGCAGTTAGGAACGTTCGGGGCAGACGGCTTTGGCAGAGGGGCCAGTACGGGGCTCTACCCTGTTTCCCTGCATCACATTTGTCCCGTCCTGCCAGTTCCCACTCTGACAGGTGCAATGCATGGTATTGGTCGAGGAAGGTTCTGCAGAATCACGTCTTAGGTCTCCTCTTTAGAAATGTTCAGGCAGGGGGCAGTGATTGGCAGTCCTTGAAGTCCCAATCTCACAGGGCTTCAGTAATGGGGAAGGTCTCTCCCTCATCAAGAAAGCATTTTCATTTTTTCATTTGTGGTAGCGCCTGGAGCATTTGCAATGCCGGGTGCACAAGGAGGTCGGAGGGCTGCAGGGGAAGGGGTTTCTGTCTGTCCAGAGACTTCAGCTGGCATTGACCTGAGTGGATGGACTCTGGCTTTCTGATACATGGACACTGGACTGGCTCCCATGCTTTGGTCAGCTTGTCCTTGAATCATCAGTTTTGATGCCAGAGCCTTTTCGAGAAGGCTGCTACTTCTCTGCACCTCCCCCAGCACTTCTCCCGACTTCCCCGGCTCCCTCCCTGTCTTAGCTCCCATCCTTCCCTCTCGGATTATCAGGACAGTGTCCTATCTGGTCTCTCTTCAACTATCTTTGTCCCCCTGAGTTCATTCTCCACATAGCAGGCAGATGATCCAGCAAAGACAAAGATGAAGACAAAGATCATCAGATGGGATGATCCATCCAGCAAAGACAAAGTCCCATCACCCACTCCTCTGTCCAAAAATCCTTCTCACTCCGAGTAAAAATAAAAGCCTTCACGCTACCCTATAAGACCCTGTAATCAGGCCTGCAGACAACTCTCTGATCCTCACTCCTACCACACTCACTCTCAACAACAATACTGGCCTCGTGGTAGTTCCCCAAATCAAATGCGACATGCCTCTGCCTCAGGACATTTGCACTTGCTTTTCCCTCTGCCTAAAACAGGGGACCTCCAGGTGCCAACAAGGCTCATTCTTTCACTCCTCCCACAGGATCAGGGGTGCCCGTGCCCGCCCTTTGTTTCATTTTCCCCTGTAGTATGTATCACCATTTAACATTTTACATCTTTTACTTATTAACTTTTCATTGTCTTCCTTCTCCTGCCAGAACATGATTTCCATGGCAGCAGTGACTATCGTCTCTTCAGTTTATTGCCACATCCCCTGTGTCTAAAAAGTGCCAGTCACCAAGCAGAAAATCCAGTGTCTGTTGGATTGAAGACCCCTGTTTCCTGCCATCAGGGAATCACACTCTACCTGGAAGATGGACCTTCTTTCATTGCCTGCAGTGAGATCGGTCCCCCACCCCTGACCCCAGACTTACCAAGAGCAAACCCCCAAATAGCAGAATGGCCCAGATCTACTTTTCTTTCGTGTCACATTTGAACCAACCTTGGGACATGAGGGCCACTCAATGAGAAGTTTTCAGATACTTGGGGGAAAGTTACAGTATATGAATTGAGAATGCTCGCCCAGGAGGGCTGTGATTTAGTTTCTCCTTGGGAGCTTTTTAAATATACCAGTGCTTAGAGCCCCTCCGCTAAGGGATTCTGATGCCATCAGTCTGAGCTGCGGGGGACATGGTGGGTAGTTTATAAAGCTCCCAGCTGATTGTAATGTACAAGCTTGGTTGAGAGAACTAGTTGAGTGGTTTACGACTGACATAACAGAGCCAGACCTTTCTGGTGTTGCTTCTCACCACAAGTCCATGTGACAGGTGGGATGGTGGGTGTTTTTGTTCCCATCTTATAGGAGACCCAAGAGGATGCCTGACTGGGCCAGCCAGGAAGGGTGTCAGAGCTAGGATTTGAACCCGGTTCTGGCCCCAGATCCAGGACTCTTTCCTTCTGGAGGACAGCAAAAGTCACCTCTACTAGATGTAGTAGTACATCTACTAGATGTACTAGATCTACTAGTAGAGAAGGTGACCTCACCTTCTCCCGGTCACGTTCTTCCAACTGCGTTTCATTGTCTTCTCCTTTTTTTGCCCAGCCTCCAGCACATTCTAGGCCGTCCGCGAGGTAAGCGAGTGAACGAATGAGCAAATGAACACATGTAACCATTGTGCCCTCGACCTCTCGGCTCTCTTGTTCTCGGCAAATTCGTTGTCAAGTCCGTGTGTGTCTGTCCTGCTTCAGAGCTCCGCTGCTGCCCAGTAAAAAGTTAGACCCCAGGCGGCTTTACCCCAGGCACATCAGAGCTCACGTTTTCCCTAGGTCAGAGGACCCCTCTTTCCTTTCTTTCTCTCCAGAACATTTCTGCCGCTGAAATATTGACTGAGGCTTCGGCATGAAGAAATTAAATTTATGTCTGCTCAGAAATCCCAAAGCAGCGGGCTTGTCATAAGTCGGTCTCGGTGGAATAATTCTCTTTCCCAGCAAGTCAGAGTGGGAAGAATGATCCTCATTAAGATGTTGTCACCGATTGCTTTCCAGATGAACCTAACGGTGCCCACAAACTGAGAAACACCCGTCACCTTCCAGTCAGCGATGTCAGAGTCATGTTATCAGGTGCGTGACCGGAGCCTGTGATCTGGGCTTTCTCAACCTGGGCACTGCTGACATTTGCAGCTGGATAATTCTCTGTTGCGGGGGCTCTCCTGGGCCCTGTGGGATTGTAGCAGCATCCCAGCTGCCAGATGCCAGGAACATGAGGCTCATTTTGTGTCAAGGTGGCTGGGGCACAGTGCCCAGCTCTGGTGTCAAAGACTATCCTGGCTGTTTCTGTGAGCGTGGTTTGGGATGAGATTGCCATCAAAACTGGTGGACTGTGAGTAAAGCAGATAGCCCCTGAGGAGGTGGACGGGCCTCCTCCCCTCAGTCAAAAGCCCGAGTAGAACAAAAGACTCACGTCCCCAAAGCAAGAGGGACTTCCGCCAGGAGATAGCCTTTGTACTTGAACTGCACTACCAGCTCTCCCCTAGGTCAGCAGCCTGGTGACTTTTTGACATGAGCTACCATTTTTGAACATAGCTGTGTGAGCCAGTTCTTTAAAATCAGTCTCTCTATGTGTGTCCACACAGATCTTCCTGATTCTGTTTCTTTGGAGAACTCTGACTGATACAGCCCCCATAGTAACAACCCCAACTGTCTTCAGACATCGCCCCGTGACCCCAGGGCGGGAGGTGAGGCTAACGTTCTCTCAGGGCTCAGTTTCTAGAGAGGCTGACCTGGATAGAATATTCTAGAACCTACTGGAAGCGGAAATAGCTTCAGGGATGTGTTCTCTCTGTATAATTTGGTTGAAGTTTGTCCCAAACCCGGCCTGACAGCAGAGGTCTCAGGAAACTCCGGACTCTCTTAAGTTAAAACTAATCAGCCTTAGCCGTGAGCCATCACGCTCTCTCTTCTAGAAAAACTGTATCCTGTTTGCCTGAATTCTTCTAAGAAATAGAAAAGGGAATCGCCTTTGAATACAGTCCTTGCAAACATTCTCATTTACAGGGCTGTCTCTCAGTTACTTTCTGTTGGAAAACACGGTATTGCTGGGAGTAGATGAGCCATTAACTAGCTCCGTTAATGCGGATCGTGGATGCTAATGGAGGGCACCTGAAAGAATTCGTTAAAAAAGGGCAAAAAAAAATTATACAGTCCATTATTTCTTTAAGTTTAATGTTCTAATTCCTTTCTGAATATGAGTACTGGGTGACTTCCAAAGAGCGTCCCTTGATGAGAAGGGTGCTCCCACCGCAAAAGGAATAGGGAGACTTCATTAAGTCAAACGGGAGAGTAAGAACATGAGCCCCATGTTTGCTATGATTTTAAACGTGGCTTGAAAGGTGTGCCTGTCACTGAGTGAATGAAGTATGACCAGGAGACATCTGGCCAAGGCGCCTGCGACCGTGAATGTTGAACTAGCAACTTGGCGCAGAGGCACTTTGGGGAATTCCCTCCTCGACCGAGGAAGGAGCACTGAGCCCTGACTTTTCAGGCGCGTGAAGCCTTTGCTGCAACGGAAGGGTCAGGGGTTCAACAGTCCCCTCTCCCTCCCCCCTCTTCTCCCTCTGCTTTTCTACTCTGCCTTTCTTCCCAGCCTCCCCTTCTGCTTCACTCTCTCGCTCTGTCTCCTTGCGGGCCTTGCTTTATTTCCTCTCCCTCCTTGGTCCTCTTGCCTCTCGGGTCTGTGCCTTTCAAACCCTTTGGGCGTACGTACCCCTTCTTGTTCATGTATCGAATCCTGATGGAGGGAGGAGAAGAATTCAAAAGAGGAGGGGAAACCATTTCTGTTCTGTCACTGGGGGTGTTGGTGCCTGGGGCCTATGCAGACGGGCAGGGTCTGAGAAAAGTCATGCAGATGGTGCGGTGGCCGTAAACTTGGCAAACTGTCACCCACTGCCCACCACCCACCCCCCCGGCCATGAATCTCAAAACAGGGCTTCCCGGTGCGTAATTCCAACAAAGCAAACAGAAAAAAGAAAAGTAGAGGTTATGCCTCAGTTATTCCTTCTGTGACAGGCGTGAATTTGCTGCAAAAAGCAGCATTTTTAAAAAAATTTTTTAAATCAGATTGATTTGGCTACACTCCCACTCACCAGAGGTAAGGAGTACTTTGAGGGTATTCAAAGTACCCTTGTTCATGGATCATGGGGTCCTCTGGGGCTCCTCCTACCTGTAAACTTGAGGAGTGGGACCTTTAATGTTTACGATCACCAAGGAAATGCCCAGTCCCCAAGCCCCATGACCTTCAGAGAAAGGTCCTTGCGCTCCGCCTCCTTCCCAGCCTCCCTTCATTCCTTCACATTCCAGGAGCCGCATCAAGCCTGACCCCACCTCCAGCCTGGAGCGCCCTCCCCCCGCTTCCCTGCCTCGTTCTCCCCGCCTTACACCTGCGGTGGTTTCCTTCCATTGCCGTTCTCTTCTTCCAGAATCTGGCTGTTTCTTTCTTTTCCTTTTCCCTTTCCCCTGTCTTTTCTTTTCTTTTTTTTTTTCCTTTTTCTTCCCTTCTCTTCTCTCTCTCTCTTTTTTTAAGTCTTTCTGTCCTGCTAAGGAGCGTGGGGGTGAGAAAAAGGGGAAATGCCTCTCATTCCTTTAGTCGTAACCATGAGAATGAGATGGAATTAATGCCCCAGTCAGTTATTCTCCAGTGCCTCTCTTATCTGATTTTCAGACGTTTTCTCAAAAGCGCCTGCTTGAAATAGTTGAGCCCACTATTAGCTTGCACTTACCTTACTTCTTTTTCTTTTTAATCTCAGTTATGCCTAGGTCGTGCTCCTTGATTCGCATTATTTCTTCATCATTTTTTCTTTTGTTCTTATGAAAAAGGCAGAGTGGCTGAAATGAAGGAGCCTGGAATTGGGTCACATGCCTTCCTGCTCTCCCATGAGTGTGTTTATGAGTGTTAGAACGCCCTTCTCCACGTCCTGTTCTAATACGTGTCATCCGCAGGTATTTTTAAATTAGTCTTATGAATACGTATTTCCCCAGATGTATTACAAGAAGGCATGTGGGGCCAGGCCGACTTTTCTCCAAGTTTAATTCCAAAGTCATTAAGTGTCTTGAGCTGTCGCCTTATAAGGCAAGAGTCTGTAAGACCAAGCTTGCAATTCCTCCTTTATAAAAGCTCTTAAAACCTGTTCCTTCTTTTCACGCCCTGCCCTGCTATTGGCATATTGGTCTGGACCCGTGTCACTCTCTGCTCAGGGGACTGACATAGTCCTCGGTCACCCCTGCCTGTAGCAGATCCTGCCAGGAGCTGGTCCGTACCTTCCTCCCTCACCTGTTCACTGCACACTCTCCATCCCCACCCCCCACCGCCGCCCCGTGCTAGCGGATGCATCTTGAAGGGTTTCTCCCGAGGCTGCCAGGTGACATGTTATTGTCCCTGTGGCGGGCTGAGTAATGGGGATGTTTAGCCTCTGCCCCCAGGAGCAACCCTCAGCCAATAACTGGTGGGAGCTCATGTGTAAACACCCCAGCTCCTGCACCCCTTGGTGGGGAGGAACTACCGAAGTGTTTGTTCTACATTGTCTCCCAGAGTTCCCCAACGAGATGATTCGCCAGTTACCCACAGTGGTAAACAGCTTGACAAGGAACACTTGGTTGGCAGCCTTCTTTTCTTTCTCTCCTAGTCTCTCTCTCTTTTTAAAGACTTTATTTATTTATTTGACATAGAGAGGGAGCGTGCACAAGTAGGGGGAGCAGCAGAGGGAGAGGGAGAAGCAGGCGCCCTGCTGAGCAGGGAGCCCCATGCGGGGCTTGATCCCAGGACCCTGGGATCATGACCTGAGCTGAAGGCAGATGCTTAACTGACTGAGCCACCCAGGCACCCCTCTTTCCTAGTCTTTTATGGGTATCTCCTGACATCCCCTCCAAAGTCGGTTATTTTCACTTGAATCTTTGTTTTGGGGTTGACTTCAGGAGAAACTCACTCTACGACACTGTCTGTCATGGTTACCCGGACTAAACTATGTTGGCACACTGTTGTTACATTGAGTTTTCTTAATAAGTTCAAAGAGATTAAAAGAAAAAAAAACTTCGCAAACATCACCATCTCCACTCAGAAATTGCTGGCCACTTCCCTTGGATCGAGTACAAGTGGTCTTTAGTCTATGGCCTGGGACTCTGTAACACAGCTTTTTTTTACCTGCTGTGATTCCGTTTCCTACAACTCCCACTCAAGAATGGCGATTCCAACTGCTTGGTCTATGCTCCCACTCCCAGGAGACCCAATGTTCATCCTGACCCCCAGGCATTTGCTGGCACTATTCCCGCTGCCTGAACGGCCCCCTCCCCTGCCACATGCCCCCATTTCAGCACATCCAAGACTACCAACAACTACAACCATCATCCCCTTTGTGGACCTTTTTGCTAAACACATCATGACTTTGGCACCTTGTCTCTACTTCTTTATTCTGATGTATACCCCAGTTTTGTTTATTCCCATCCTGGCCTCCCACCTGCACCGTGAGCCCTGCCTAGGGAAGATAAACCATTTTGCATCTTTCAGACCTAGAATGTGGCCCCATAAACACTAGATGAAGAGGCAAAATTCAGACTCTGGCATTTATTAGCTGTGTGATGATGGTATGTGTGTGTGTGTATCATATGATACATGTGATATATACATATATATCATATGATACAAATGACATATGTGTCATATGAAATATATGTATATGTATCACCCCTCCGAACCCCTGCTTTTCTGTTTGTTCTGTATTTGTGATCTAATGCCTGTCACATATAGTTGTCATGATAATTTGGGTGACCTGATAAATACTAAAAATGCTCTAGGAACTATCGGGGGTGTCCAGAAGTTCGTTGGGATTACGTGGTTGGCCAGCGGTTCCCTTGCCGCTGTTGAAAGCAGGAATGATGCCGCGTCATTAAGTCTGGCAGCTCCCGGGAGATGGAGAATGTGACTATCAGGAAAAATCAGAAAAATATATATCCTTACATTGAGCTTTCTAGAGCCCATTCTTGGGCAAGAGAATCGGATGATCATATCTACTTCACATTCTCATTAATTCTACAAAGTTTATTGATTTGTTATAAGTCGGGTCATTTTTCTCCACTGCTCATAGCCCTAAGGTGGTTCCTCTTTTCACTCAAAGTAAAACCCTAAGTCCTTACAATGGCCAAAAATCCTTTCACTTCCTGCCAAGCACTCCTATTCACCTTCCGACCTTGACTTCTGCTACGCTTTTCCCTTGCCCCACACCAGCCACACTGGCCTCCTTCCTCTTCCTTGAAGACACTGGTCATGTGTGATGATGGCTCCCGCCTTGGGCCCTTTGTTCTAGCTCTTTCCTCTGCCTGGAAGTCTCCCCTCCCAGAAATGTTTGGCAAACTCCCAAGCCTTCCCTCAAATCTCTCTTCCTCAATGGGACCTACTCTGACCACTCTATTTACTACCACAATCTATCCCCCCAAGATGGCCCCCCAGTACCCAGCTCTGTTCTTTTCACGGTGGTACTTGTAACATATCCTACAAGGCACCCAGCTCTGGTGTGTTGCTCTTTGATGTCTGTTGGCGGGGAGTCTTAGTTTTGTTGGCTGATACATCCCTGGTGCCTAGAACAGTGCCTAGGATACAGTAGCCACTGAATAAACCTAGTGGCTGAGTTTGTTGCCGTGAGTTCTTACTGTGTGCCAGAGAATACGATGACTCTGGTCCCTACACTCAGGAATTGATAGTTGGAATTGTTGGAGCCACAACACTTATTTAGCAAATACTCTGCCAAGAAAATACGTGCTAGACCATCTTCTAAGCCCTGGGGATGTTACAGAAAATAAGACAATTTCCTGGCTCTCATATGGCACATTCTTCTGAAATGATACAGTGATGTTTGAACGAACAAATATTAATATACGTAAAGATCTTGGCCACCAGATTTAAAATTCTCGATTGTTATGTTGGTGTCCCAGTCTTGTAGACAGAGCACCCTGCATTCTATTTACTAAATCGCAACAAAGACGTATCAAGACAAACCCCGGATCATACAGCTCCCCAAAACCTAACTTCTACTTTCAATGCTGGGAGGTATTTTTGTTCAATGGTTTATATTATTTATTGTCCAAGGAGGTTATTTTGAGGGTCTATTGCTTTGAGTTGCTAGATGATTCTAGCAATACTAGATGATTCATTGAAGACTATGTGGCAGAAATTAATCTTGTCCAAAAAAAAAAAAACCCATAAAAAGAGCAAAGGATTAGTCTTTTCTTTTTTTTTTTTTTTTTTTTAATTTTTTTATTTTAATAAACATATAATGTATTTTTATCCCCAGGGGTACAGGTCTGTGAATCGTCTGGTTTACACATTTCACAGCACTCATCATAGCACATACCCTCCCCAATGTCCATTTCCCCACCACCCTCTCCCATCCCCCTTCCCCCCCGCAACCCTCAGTCTGTTTCTTGAGATTGAGTCTTTTATGGTTTGTCTCCCTCCCAATCCCATCTTTTCATTTTTTCTTTTCCTACCTCCCCCCAAACCCCCCCACCTTGCATCTCCACTTCCTCATATCAAAGAGATCATATGATAGTTATATTTCTCCGATTGACTTATTTCACTAAGCATGATACCCTCTAGTTCCATCCACATCGTCGCAAATGGCAAGATTTCATGTCTTTTGATGGCTGCATAGTATTCCATTGTGTATATATACCACATCTTCTTTATCCATTCATCTGTTGATGGACATCTAGGCGCTTTCCACAGTTTGGCTATTGTGGACATTGCTGCTATAAACATTCGGGTGCACGTGCCCCTTTGGAGCACCACGTTTGTATCTTTAGGATATATACCCAGGAGTGCAATTGCTGGGTCGTAGGGTAGCTCTATTTTCAGTTTTTTGAGGAACCTCCACACTGTTTTCCAGAGTGGTTGCACCAGCTTGCATTCCCACCAACAGTGTAGGAGGGTTCCCCTCTCTCCGCATCCTCGCCAGCATCTGTCATTTCTTGACTTGTTAATTTTAGCCATTCTGACTGGTGTGAGGTGGTATCTCATTGTGGTTTTGATTTGTATTTCCCTGATGCCGAGTGATGTGGAGCATTTTTTCATGTGTCTGTTGGCCATCTGGATGTCTTCCTTGTAGAAATGTCTGTTCATGTCCTCTGCCCATTTCTTGACTGGATTATTTGTTCTTTGGGTATTGAGTTTGATAAGCTCTTTATAGATTTTGGATACGAGCCCTTTATCTGATATGTCGTTTGCAAATATCTTCTCCCATTCTGTCAGTTGTCTTTTGGTTTTGTTAACTGTTTCCTTTGCTGTGCAAAAGCTTTTGATCTTGATGAAATCCCAATAGTTCATTTAGGATTAGTCTTTTCAAACCCTAGTGATGATTCTGGTTTTGGTCCTCGTCTTGCCACTGAACTAATCACATGACCGAGGCAGGCAGAGAGTGTACCCCTCCCGTCTCCTGACAAGAGCGAGCCTGCTGAGAGCCGTAGGAGGCTTGGTTGGCTGAAAGCCTCCAGGTCTCCTACCCCAGGTCCACCATGGTATACAAACCAAGGCCACCGTCCCCCAGGGCTACTGCCAGCTAGACTCAGTGCCTGGCCCCAGGATGCAAGAGCCACGGTCCCGCCCAACTGGGATTCTTCTTCCAATAGCACTTAACTTTGGGGCTCCCCTCCACCTTGGCCGAAACTTTCTCAGCCTTTCTCGGGGTATCCTCCCATCAGTCCCTCCTTCCCACATTGCAGTTGGTGGTTCTCCCACTTACCCTGTTCCCACGTTCCTTTATAGCCCCTGCATGACTCTCTTGCATGTCTAACTCTGCCTTTGCTTTTGCTTCCCAGAAAACACGAGATAACACGCATGGTACCAGGACGACTCCAGAAAGCTGGCGATCAGATGGGGGTTTTGGAGACTGGTCTGTTCACCATGGCTGGCAAGGAGGATCACAATCCAAGTGGCATGTGAGACACACAGTCCTTGGCATGAGATGGTCACTCAGTTGCTTAAAAAAACAAACAAGAACTCTCTGATGACCAGGGGGACATCGGGTGGAGTGGAACTGCCAATACATTGGTTGAGGCATTTGAAAGAGAAGGGGGTACCATGTATTGAAGGAGAGGGGAGTTGGAGGGGTCCTTGTAGAGGGATAATGAGAAACTGAAAGCAGTTAAGCAGTTAAAGGCTAGTGGGAGAGCCAGAGGCCTCTTTGGTAACTCACAGAGGCGGTCCGTGCCTTCTTAAGAGCCAGCCTTCTCTTGTGCAGGAGGACGCTGAGGACACCTCTCCCTACAGGACCTCACCTGCTCCCCTCCCCATTCACTACCCCTTGGATCTGCCTTAGCTGCCCCTCCTGGGAGTTAAATCCCAGGGTAACCGACTGGGGACATGCTGGGCCTGAGGACTGAGAAAAGGGAGTATGCCCCGGAAGACGTACACGAATCAGGCAGCACATACTGTCAGGAGCCGAGGAGAAGCCGGGAGTGGATTCCGAGGGTGCATGACCAAGGGTCGGAAGGTAAAAGTGAACAAGCAGGGAGACATTGACTTGGAGTCACTCTCTCAGGACATGGGATTTAACACCCTGGCAAGGACCCAGGGAATGGGACGAACACATTGCCGTGTGGCTTCCAAAGCCTGGAGAGCAAAGGTGAAATGCCTGAGTTTGCCGTAGCAGATGGTGAAATAGGATGGGGGAAAAAATAGACGGAGAAGAAGATCAGAAGCGGTTCACGTTCGTTGGAATGAACAGCAATATTCATTTACAGTTCTGTGCCAGGGCCATGTTCGCTCGCCCACCTCCTGTCTTAATATAGTCCGAAGAGATCTGGACCATCTGGACAACCTGCAGAACATCACATTGATCCATCACGTCAATAAAATCAATCCACGGCTAGTGTGCTAGAGACCTTGGAAGGAACATGTGCTCCAGAAGGTAGAGGACAAGCCCTACAGAGATTCAGGGATGAGCTACTTCAGTAAAGCTTTCAGGAATCCTAAAAAAATCCTAAAAGCTGGGACTAAAAAGGAGGCACATGTTTTTAAGGTCAAGGATGTGTCAGGAGGTCCGCTCCACAGTAAGGACACGTTATTGTACTTTCCTACTGCAGAATAGAAAGTATGGTGCCTGGTTCTGGAAGGCACATATTCCGCATGTAGGAACCCTGCTCCGGTGCATACCCCAGAGGACTTGGAAGGCTGCCAGCTCTAAGGGGGTCTGGCTCAGGAAAGAGCTGCTCAGCGTGTCCAGGCTGTAGCGAACGTGGGTTTCCCACTTAGACCAGATCATCTGACAGACCCTGTGGTGTGAGGGTGTCAGTGGGGAGAAAAAAATGCAGTGCTGATCTCCTGGTAACCCAATTAGGAAGGTCGCATCACAGGACCTTGGGGTTGTGGCTCAAGGTCGTGCCATGGCACGTGGCATGCATGCACATCTCAGAAAAACGGCCTCTGGCATGTTACTGAGCCCAACGGAGATGGGAGACTTGACTCTAGCATACCAACGAGCCTCCATCCAGATCCGCACGTTAAGAGCCAGTTCTGTCTTTCCTGTCAATTCAAAAAGCCAGATGGGCCCAGCAATGTAAGAGAGAAACGATGGATCGGGAACTGAGCCCAAGTGAGACCAGAGCGCACGAGTGAGCTGCGTGAACAGGGCGCACAGACCTCCATGTCACCCGCGTGATTGTAGCAGCCCCCCCACCCAGCTCCCACCCAGGGTCTGATGTGGGGTGCGTTAAAACAGCTGACGGGGGAGGAGAAAGCCCAAGCATAGTTTACAGATGAGTTGGCTCCGTTTGTGGGTGGAGACTGAGACTGGCCAGCAGCATTACAGCCTTATACAGGCTGGAAGTTGGCAGAGAGGGCAAATCTTTTTAAAGGGTAGGCAGTGCACCCCTTCATCCACTTTATGGGGTAGAAAACTGGCGCAAGACGAGAACATACAGAGATTCCTAATCACTGGCCGGCGGCCCAACCAGCTGGTCAGAGCCTGGAAGGAAAAGGACGATGGGAAATAAGAAGGTCCAGGGTGAAAGCATGTGGATGGATGGATGGATGGATGGATGGATGGGAATGGAGACAAAATATGTACATTTCACATGTTAATACCACCCAAAGGCATCCACCCTGAACACCAAACAACTAGGTGGACAAAATGACTCAGTCGCTGACATGAGTTTTCAGCCTGGAGTGCCCTGGAACCAGCATGATGGCTGCATGAATGGAGTGGCCACGCTGTCAGAGATGGAGGCCATGCACGGCCCCAACAGTATCATTTCCACTCGCCGATGCCAGCCCAGCCACGGCTTCCTCTGAATGTAGAACCTGCCAGCAATAGACCAATGCTGAGCCCCTGATGTGACTCTATTTCCCAAAGAGACCAACAAGCCCACTGGCGGGAAATTGGTGACACTGGGTTCCTTTCCTTCCTAAATGCCAGCAGATTCACTTCATAGGAACAGAGTCCTAGTCCAAGTATGGGCTGGCCTTTCCTGCCCACAGAGCTTCTGCCAGCATCGCTCTCTAAAAGCTTACAAAGTGCCTGGTCCATAGGTACGGAACCCTACATAACATAGCATACGAACGGGGGATGCACTTCCAGTCAAAGAAGACCTGTGAGCCACAAGTCATGTTACACACTGTACAAGCCAGAGGCAGTCAGCCTGGTAGGCTATTGCCATGGCCTACTGAAGGCACAGCTGAGGCATCACCACAGAGGCCATAATCTACAAACATGGGGGGCTCCCCTCCAGAATGCAGAACCCGTGCAAATCCGAGATCTCTCCATGGTGCTGTAAGAATACAGAAGGAAGAACGAGCCTGCTTCCCATTGTTTTTAGCGAAACTCTGCGGGGGGGGTGGGGGTGGTGGTGGATTGTTTCCTGCCCCTAAGACTTTGGACTCTGGGATTAGAGGCCCTTGTTCCCAGAGGGAATGTATTCTTGCCAGGAGACAGAGCCAGAGTTCCACTGAACTATGGAACTGGACTCCTTGTGTCCAGGACCAATAGTGAGAAGAGGAGTCACTGTCTTGGCTGGGACTATTAATTCGGATCGTTAGGTGGAGGTAAGGCTGCTTTTGCGCACTGGGGCTGGAGGGATCAGTATAGCACAGGTGACCCACTTAGGTGCCTCTCAGCACTCCTCAGCTCCCACCAGAACTGTAAATGGACCTGTGTAGCAACCCTCACCTTAGAAAGAAGTCTCCGGGTTTCTCATCCCCTGAGTAAGGGCTAAGGCACGAGCAGGTAACCCACCAAGACCTGGCAAGTTAGTAGCTGAGGGCAAAGTAAAAACAGGATGGACAGTGTAGAGGAGATGATGAGTGTCTCTTGCAGCCCCAAGGAGATTACACTTCACCTATCATCTGTCTCTTGTAGCTTTCCTCCCCTTGGAGAACAGAGCCATGGGAGTGATGGAGGAGCTGCTCCCCTAAATTGGGTGGAGAAGCATGTCTGTGTGCATGTGTGCAAGGAGTAGACCCTGGCAGCCATGGGAGTGAACTGCTCTAACCTCCTTTCAAGAGAGAACATGCTTCGAGAGGTAGGGTGAGCTGACAGCATCCAGAGGCCACAACTTCAGGCTCTCCCACAGCATCCACACTGGGACCATGCTTTCCCTGGTTGCCCAAACAAGGACTGCGCACAGACGGGTACTAGAGCTACACATTTCAGTTTCCTTTACTGGACAAGCTTTGCTCTGCAGCCCTGTGAGGGCTCAGACCCTCAGAGCTCTACTACAGTCTGAACATCATCCCACCACATCCTTGGCCTCGGCATCTCTCCCTTTACGGGTATCAGATCAGCACTGTGGTCTGATGCTCTTCCCACTTACTGCTTTTCCCTCTCTTCTCATCCCTTGCAGGCTTTTCCACCAAAAATTTCTTGGCCTCCTAATTCTATCTTGGCACCGGCTTCCTGGAGAGTTCACACTGACACAATGGGTGTAGTCCAGTCGGTTAATTTTTTTCTGTATCTCAAAAGGAGGAGGAAATTTGGCTAGGTAGAATTAGATCATCACTGTAATTCCTGATGTAAACTTTCTATAGTTGCAAAAAGTTAAATGGAGGGAACAATTTGGAAATGTATAATTATCAGTATGCTTGGTTTTAAGACTTTATTGCTCATAAAGCAAGGAAATCAGAGGCTAAAACCAGTCACTGCTGTCTGGAGGAAATACCTCTTATCAAGCCTTTAAACAAAATTTAAACAAAAACTCAAAAACATGTTAATTGTTCTTATTCAACCAAAACCGAAAACTAGTACATGTTGTTTGCAGAGTTTTGTCTTAGAAAACCATAGTGCATTGTAAGTGCTCTCTATATAAATGATCATTTGTGGGCTTTATGTGACATTAATTAACCTTGGTTTTTATTTCTCCACCACATGCGGACATGATCTTTCATTAAAAGTGGTGCTTTATACTACAATCAGATAAACATTCATTTCGGTCATGTTATTTTTCTTCTACCCCTAAGCATGGAATGAAAGAAAGTAAATTAGGGCCAAGATCGATTTTGTGTTTATGAGATAGCAACCAGGACATTATGAATGCACAATTAATGTTTAGACTATATCAGTACACTTTGTAGCAAATTTATGGTATTGAAAAACATAATCTACCCTACTCAGAAGCAGTTCTTTTTTACTAAAAGAAAATGTGTTGGCAACTGCTCCGTTTCCATGGATTTGTGATTCTAATAGGCCCTGAAAATAAAACTCGATCTTTGCCAAAATCTCACTTATGCTTTATATCAATAACATGCCCTTTATCCCTGCTTACACATTTGGGAAACAGAGAAACAACACCAATTAGTTAAAAATCCATTAATTAGAACTCTAAAAAACTGATTTTAAGAAAGGGGAGATGTGTGGGAGCTAACACCTAACACTTTATTTTTATGCAAAAGAGAAAAACTGCACAAACTCATGAGGAATTGAAAAAGAAAAAAGCAAATTTTCCAGAATACATTTGAAAGTATATATTTCAAATTTAAACCGTTTTCAATATAACATAATATTAAATAACTAATGGACATATCAAGCAGCAAGAAAGATACAGTTATGTCCAAGACATTCTACCTAAAGAAACAAGTGTATTACATGTTTGATTCTTTAATTCTGGTGGCAGAAAAGGAGGGACAAGAGGGTTACAGGGCTTAATCCTCAGTTAACTAGAAAATCAAATCAACAACTAGAAATCTATTCTTGAAACAAGTGGCGCTTAATTTTAGCCACATGGTAGTTTGGGGGAACTCTCCAAATCCTCAAAGCCCAGGTCCCACTTCAGATTAATTAAATCAGCATTACGGTTTGGTTTGGTTTTGCTTTGTTTTGTTTACAGGTGATTCTGATATGTGGCTAAGACAGGGATCTGCCACCTTGAATAGTACAATTATTTTAAGTTTTAGCTTACCACAGTTATTTTAAGTTTTAAACCAGGTTAGTTTAAATGGCAGATTAAATCCCTACTGTGGGATGGAAGCATATTTGCCAAGGGTCTTTCATTTTCCTGGAGTACTGGAAAAATAATTAAATCCAAATACCATGATTAACATTGTGTGTGATGGGCTTCTGATCCTGAGGGTGGCCATGTAACTCAGTTCCAGGCACTGAAATAGAAGGTAAATCCTGCTGGATCCTTTCTAGGATCAAAGGACTGAGTCCTGTTGGGTGGAAAAAGTGAAAAGTGAATTTCATCCCTTTCCCCATTCTCCTAGTCCTAAACTCTGATATGAATCCTGTAACTGAGTACATCTGACCTCATAAAGCAACAGTGAAATAAGTCAGAGAAAAACTATTACTGTATGCTTTCACTTATATGTGGAATCTAAAAAATTGAAACTCAGAACAGATTGGTGCTTGCCAGAGTGAGGGGGACAAGGGAGGCTGGGTGAGGGTGATCAACAGGTGCAGAGGGGGAAATGGAAAATAAATAAAAGCAACAAGTGTGAACATTGAAAGTCAACACACTGAGCCCAGAAGCTGTGAAGGAGCTTTGGTCTTTGACGACATCATTGTGTCATTGAACTAGGAAACTACCTACCTTTAGAATTTTTGTCGTGTGAAGAAATACTGCTTAAGCCACTAACAGTTTGAATTTCCATTACTTGCAGCCAAAAGCATTTCCAATGGATACAGCTTGCTTCTCTCTGTCTTTCTCCTCTAAAGCTATGCATCACTCAACATTTATTCCTGGTTAATAACTCTGCAGTTACTATCTTTGAGTCATGCAGCAACCCCAAAAGGTAAGTGCTACTATTCCCATTTTATCTATGCAGAAACTGGGTTTCATACAAATTAACCTCTTGTCCGTGGTCCTACAGACCTTGGATTGTAAGCCAGATTCATTTGATTCCAATGCCAATCATCTTAATTACAGTGCTCTAAAACCTCTTAGCCGTGTAGAAGTCTAGCTGCTCTGATTAAGTTCTATGCTGTATTATTTAAGGAGAGCAGTTTATGCTTCTAGGAATACACATATTCCTAATGCTCCACATTGAGACCATTAGGTATTTGAAGAATTAATGGGCTTAACTTGGCTAATTGCAAAATTACAAGATAAGCTTTCTTTGTTACTATTCTGCAAAACCAGCAGACACTTTCAACTCATTCCAAACAAAAATACTCAAGTCAATTCATTTTTTGGCAGCACAAAGGACTTGATAAATAGCATTATTAATAATCATCTAGGGCTTAGGTATGTGATTTTTTTCTCTCCCTTGTGAAAAGACAAATGAACAGTAGGATTTACATGGATATGTCTGAGAAGATATGGGGTGCTGGCCTTAAAAAGAAAAATGTGTTGTTTCCCTGCTGGGCTGGGAGTCAGCTTGTCCCTCTCCCTCTACCCCTCCCCCTGCTGTGCTCTCCGTCTCTCAAATAAATAAAATCTTAAAAAAAAGAAAAAAAGATAGAAAGAAAAAGAAAAATGTATCCATTCCAGGTATCGTGTGGTACGCTGTATCTCTGCTCTTGAGCATTCACTAGGAAACCGATGGGTTAGGGAAAGCACTCCGGAGGCAGCCATGTTGCGTTTGGAGTCAGGCTCATCCCGGCAACTCTACTGTTTCCCCTTGTTTCCCTATAACGAAGGGAGAAGACCTACTTGAGTGAGCTGAAATGCAAACATACTTACAATAATTAAGGCAAACAGTAAGTACTTACTAAACATCTATGTGCTGCGTAGAGGGACGGGTGTCTGAGAGGTAACGACGGCCCCCGCCTCAGTCTAGTGAATTACCGGTCTAAAGCCTTAAGGAACAAGAAACGGTGCGGTCTGCAAGGCAGTAAAATCCGATGCTTGACACACCTGAGATCATGTCCCCAGTTCCTCACCTTTTCAGGTGGTCAAAAGACATGTTAGTGTCCAAACCCCCAGAACCTGTGAAAGTGACTTGATTTGGGAAAAGATCTGTGCAGATGTCCTTAAGTAAGGACCTTCAGATGAGATCATCCTGTATTATCCCAATGGGCCTTAAGTCCAGTGGCAAGGATCATCACCAAATTGTGTTCGTTTCTTCGCCTGTGAAGTGGGGATAATATCCTAACCGCGGTCTCATTTCCTGGGGTGGGCCATGGGGTAACTGCAGTCTGGAGAAGCGAGCAGCCCTTAGAAATGACATTCACTGAGCGCTGCCGTTCTCATGCACCGCGCTAAGCCCTTTCTGTGAATGACTTAGCGATCTCTGTTTTACTGATCTGGTAACCAAGGCTCAGCGGAATACAGTAATTTGCCCAAAACCACACAGCTAGCAAGCGGGGTGGACGGGGGGACTTCCGAGATTTTATCCTCCACGCTAGACTGCCAGAGAGGATACAAATGAAAGCCCTCTAACAAAGTCAATTATTTCGGCATTAGCTCAGGCGCCACACGACTCTACTTCAACAACCCACCACTGGGCGAGACACCGCCTTCCTTCCCCCGGCCCGGGAACGACAGGGTTAATGACGTCACTTTCAGGGGCCTGTGATACGCGGTTGCCCGACGGATCCTTTCAGGGGCCAAAACTCGCGTGTGGCGCCTATCGATGAGGTCATTGAAGCGGACCAATAGAAATGCCCAATTTCCGTTTTCCTGGCGAATTCCTATCCTTTAACCCCAGCCCCGCTGCGGAAGAAGGAAAAGGCGGGCCCGGGGGCGGCGCAAGTCGAGGAAGCGGAAGAGGCGCCGTGGAGCGTGTCCCCGCGCCGGCCTCGGCCCCACGCCTGCCTGGGCCCCACGTGCGCGGTGAGTGCGGCGGGCTCGGCGGCCGCTCCTGGAGGGGCTCGCTCGCCCCCTGCCCGGTGCTGCAGGGGGACGGTCTCGCCGAGTGGCCAGAGCGGGTACAGGTGCTCACGCCTGTCACCTGCTGGACGGTCTTCCGTGGCCTTTCCCGTTCTGGGAGGTTGGGGGTTGACGGGAGCTTGGCTACTGCTCTTCCTACGGCTTCGACCTCACAGTGCTGGGTTTGTAAAGTCCCGGCCGGTGCTGCCTGCGGTCCGCCTCTCTGTCGTGCGTTTGGCAAACCTCCCCTCCGCCCTGTGCGTGCTGGGTGTCGAGTTTACAATCCTGAATGTTAAGTTGCAAGTTTTCCGCGCTGGGAAGGAAACGAACTGGGGCCTGAGAGGGTAGGGGAATCTGAAGTCTTTAAGCTGAGACCTAAAGCAGGACGAGAGGCAACTCTGAAACCTGGAAGCCCAGGGAAGGCTACTTTAAGCAGAGGCAGTGCCTTGGGCTCAGCTCCTGCGGTGGGAGCTAGGAGTGCAGATAAAGTTAGAGGGGTAGGGCGGTTCTGTGGGCACCACGATGAGTGGTTGGGATTTTATTTCCATACAGTGGGGAAACAGGCCCGTTTCTGTTCTCATCTGTGGGAAAGAGTGGAGACTTCTAAGGATGGAAGGAACGTAGTAGACACAGGTTCTATTTTGGAATTGCATATAATTCCGATTATTACTGAGTATATAAGGAAAGTTTTGATGGTTTGGATTAGGGTGGTGGTAGTGCAGGTGCAAATGGGAGAGTTAGTGGTATTTTCAAAGGGGATTCGAAAGAACTTAGGGAAGGATTGAATATAGCCGACAAGGGAGAGGAAAATGTCAGGGGTAAATCTTGGGTTTCTCCCTGAGCAGTGGAGTGGATGATGTGCCACCGGCTGAGAAGGGGAAGCATAGGATGGGATATGACAGATGAGGATGTAGTTCTTTGACGGTGTTTTGCAGTGGAGATATAGTTTAAAAATTTCATTCTGGACTTATTAAGGGCTAAGTGCTTGTAAGACAGGCAGACAGAGGTGTCAGATAGGCAGTTAGAAATGCAGGAGAAGTTCCTAATGGGGAACAGTTTGGGAGTCCTCAGCATAGAAAGCCGCAGGATTGGATGAGATCACTTAGGGAGAAATGTGGAGAGAGAGGGGAAGACTTGAGAAATGCCACTGTTCAGAGGAGATGTTGACTGTTTACCTCTTTCAAAGTACAGTGCTAATCCTGCTGGGGGGATGGGATCAGTCACCTGTCCTTCCGTGTCCAGGAAATCTCTGCTATTTCATCTCAGAAGGCAAAATTAGGCTCTATGGTTTTGAACACTTTATGTATAATTCAATTATAACACTGAAGTATGCTGTGTTTTAATTGTTTGCTTGTATTCCACCACTTTGAATTTCTTTTTCATGTATTTTTTTGTCAACCTAGTAGCTTTCTAGCACATAGTGTGTTTGTATGCATGGTATGAAGGTATCGTGTGACGTCCTAAGAAGGCCATCGAGGTGTTCCAGAAAGGATTAAGAAGGAGAATCATTTGGGAAAGAAAGGAGGCATGTGGAGGAGAAATTATAAGAAACTGTCATTTAAGCTAGATTCAAAGAATGGGTAGGATTAATATTAATAGAATGGCTTTAAAGTTTGGATCCTGAAAGAGAACAGTGAGGAAGTTTGGCTTCTGTGTGTTGTTGCGATAAGGGTATGTTAGCACTAAACTTTGAGTGGCTTTGAATGCCAGTGTGAGTTTGAAGTGTTTCATGGAGTCAGTGGGAAACTTTTGAAGGTGCTGGAGCAGGAAGAGGGCGCGAAATCGGTGACTTTGTGGAAGATTGATCAGGCAGCTGCGTGTGGTCACAGCAGAGGAGATCGACAGCAAAAAACAATCTGAGTAAGAGATACAGCCTGAATCAGGAATAGAGAGAAGGAAAAAAAAAAGAGGAGACAATTGTGAGGGCTACAGGAATGTGATGGTGGGATAGGATGGTAGAGTCCCCAAGCAGATACATTTTGTTAAGTGAAAGAAGCAAGACTCAACAGGCCGTACACAGTTTGGTTTCATTTATATGGCATTTATATGAAAAGAGGCAAAACTAGAGGGATGGAAAACAGATCAGTGACTGCGTAGGAGAGCCAGGGCAGGGTGATTACAAAAGGCCTCCACTGGGGACTTTTTGGAGTTAGGAAACCGTTCTCTAAGGTACTGTGGTGGAGGAGATGTGACTGCATTTGTCAGAATCAACACTGTACACCAGAGAGTGAACCTGACTGCAGAAGAAAAGAAAGTCAGTCAGCATATCTGGAAATGGAATGCGGACTGCAAAAAATAAATCCAGCTGGTACAAACATATAAAATAACTTCACTCAACAGGGTGGTAGGGGGAATTGACCTAATTAATTTCGAAAAACAGTATTTTGAACTAATATTGTTAGGGAAAAGAAAAAAAGCTGTAACTCAACTCCGGTTGGTCAGTTTGTTTCCCAGAGCCGTACAGTTGCGCTTTCTAAATCTGCTACACAAATCAGTGGTGGATCCTGGGAGGCAAGTTTCTCACTGTCAAGACAAGTTACAAGTAAAGCAAGAAGGGAAGACTAGAGTGAATTAGAGTTGGATACATTAGGAGAAACTTATTTCATAAAGAAATACAGGGTCCTGTGTCCACATAGGTTAGTGTACAGATGCGTATTACCAGCTCTTTCCGGTGGAAATACCCAGAAGCAGTGACAGCAAGCGTACCTAGCACTCAGATCGTACTGTTCTCAGTAAACGGAACCGGGTTCCTTGGAGAAATGGCTGATTTCAGGGGTAGTCGGGGAAAATCGAAGATGAGCTTGGAACTAGTGCTAGAAAGTAAGGACAAGGAAAACAGGACGGGTCATGTCACCAAGACACAGAGCGACCTGGGAGACTTGCCCCTGGCCAAAGCTGGAGCAGTTTGAGCAGCAAAGTCACTGTAGAATTAGGTTCTGCACCAAGTAGCAAAATACATGTGAGACCACACTGATGTAAATAACTGATTGAATAAATAAATGGAGAAGGGACCAACTTCCCCTACAGAAAAATTAAAAATACTAGAGGTAGACATAATGAGAGAAGGAGAAAATCACCATGAAAACACCACAGTAATTGCTGCAGGCAGGATCCGCTGGAGACCACTAAAATCAGAGGGTGACAATTAGGATAACTGCATAATCTCAAAATGTGTCACCCCAAATATTTATCAGTTGCTCTGGTGATTTTAACATACAGATTTTTAACGAAATTCTTTAGGACTCCCTCTGTCCCCTCACCCCCGGAAATGGAGTTTAATGCCCCTCTCCTGGTGTGGGCTGAACTTGGTGACTTGCTTCTAATAAGTATGGAAAGGGAGAGATGGTAACTTCACAGAAAAATCTGGCACTCACTACCTTATCCAAGGGATCAGCGTTAATATCACCAGTACGGGAACTTCATGTCCGTGATGCTCTTCAGAAATGTCCATCACACCAGTCTGATGGTGAGAAAATCTCAGGGAAACCCCAAATGAGTTTTCTGCCAATTGCGTGACCAGTACTATTCAAAAGTGTCTTGGTCATGAGAAAGAAGACCAAGAAACTGTCCCTTGATGACTAAACGCAGTGTATCCTGGAACAGAAGAAGGACTGGCAAAATCCAAAGTTAATAGTACCAAAGTATTGTACTAATGTCATCTCTTGGGGAAGGATGTTAACTAGAGGAAGCTGAAAAGGGTGCTGGAGCTTTCCTTCTGTTTATCTCTCCAAACTCCTCTGTAAAACTAAAATTATTTCAAAATAAACAGTTAAAAAACATGTACAGAGAAAAATCTGTAAATGATTGCGTTTTTAGATGAATGCAAACACAGAAGAACTAAGAAACGCAGGTGTAGTTATGATAAAGCAGCCAAGTGATAAAATGACCCTACAGTTACCAATGACGGAAGGAAAGGGAGTGATTCTGGGGCCATCCATGGTGAAGAATTATAATGGTGAAGCCTACACTAAGCTGCACTTTCCAGAGAGTTCTTTGGAATCTTACTGGTCCCTTGAGATGTTTCAAGGAAAAGTGAGGCAGCTGGGGTTGGAAAATCTTGCATACTTTAGCCTGTGCTTAGTTTTCCAGGTATTTGAGTACCAAATGAAAAGAATCTGAAAAACCTTTCTTTAAAAAGCCTCGTTAATTATTTTCATTTAATTCACTATTTCTCAAATCTGTGCTGTCTTTGAACCCTTCTTTTTTCCTTATACCCACTAATAATCTTGCCAAAATTAGTTGTTCTTGGAAAACTTACAAGTCTTGGAAAATCTTGGAAAATTCTTGTTTTAGAAATACCCAGTATTATCTAGGAATTTCTCAGGTCTTCTTTAGGGGGTCAACTTTAGAACTTTAGAAATCAGTTGAATGTACAACTTTGGAAGGTAGAGAAATAACCCGATGGCATTTGCTCTTGATGTAGTCTCTGCTTTCAGGAGCCTTGGTTAATGGGTTTTCTGTTGTGTGCCCTGTGCATGGTGAGGTCTCTATACTCAGAAGTGACTTGTTAGTTTTCCTCTAAATGAAATATGAAATATTCTAACATAATCTTACTTTGGAAGCCACTCAAAATTACTGGTCACCTCTAAGAAAAATAGCCAATTGAACATTAGAAGTTTTTTGTTTTAGCTACACTGGGTTACATAGGGGACTTGTAGGCAGTCTTTGATTTTCTTTCATTAACTTGAATATTGGTAAGTGCAGCCTATTTTTTGGTCTGGACTTTCTAGGATGGAAACCAAGAAATCAAATGGTGATATCGTTGGTTTCTCATCACAAAGCTGTCCTAGGTTTTAGGAAACACACTGAATCATAGTTAACATAAATAATGGTCTGTTTTTACCCAGAACTGTTGTTGAACTGGTGTCCCCAAATACATCACACATTAGCCAAGGTGTGTGTGTTCTTAGATTTTGTGTTGCTGTCTTGTTTTTTTTCATTTTTAAAATCTTCAAAGCATGGATTGTGCGGTTCCTGGACTCATGGGCCCATGGTGGACGCGGGTGGTTTGTCCTGCATCTATGAAGGCCTGGGACTAAGTGTGACCCTGGTTGATGCCACTTCCTGGCTGAGAACAACCCAGTGATCCTTTTGGGGTTTTGTTTTTGTCTTCCAGAACTGCTATGATGGAAGTTAAAGGGAAAAAAAAATTCACAGGAAAAGGTGCAAAGACATCACAAGAAAAAAACAGAGTTCATAAAAACAATGGTAAGAGAGCCATACCAAACCATGCTTCCTACAGGACGTGGCCCTATAGTTGGAGGGAGTGGGTGGTGGGATGAGGAGGCCTAGAGCGGATGCCCATCTGTTTTTCTGGGTTAGGATTAGGAAAAAGCAGGAGTTACTGTGTCCCAGTTTGCGTGTTCCTCACAAAACTAAGACATTTTAGAAATTGCCGGGATAATCAGAGGATGTTATACTCCCTGGAGACCCCTCATCTTAGCTGGGAATGCCGCTGCCACATTTTCTTTGTTAATTTGCTGTGTTCGCTAAGTTGTACCTGATTAATGCAGACTACTGGTAAACCAGCTTTCACTGTCAGTGGTTCTAATTGTGCAGTCTTTATTATTCCATCAGGTGTCACTATTGCAGAGTGGAAGAGTCAGGGACTCTGTAAATGGCCTAAATGATTCCTAAGGCATCTTCCGTTTTTTTTCTTGAAACAATCGTAGGGCTTAGCTTTTGCAGTTTCCCCCTCATTTGTTAGCTACTTCATTTGCAAGCTGGAATTAGCTAATGATTGTTATCAAATAACTGTACTATAGGCTTTGAGGAAATTTTTCCAAAACTAGCAATTCTGAGAAAAACTAAGGTCTTTAATTTGATATGATATTTAATAAAATAACAACATCCTTAACATTTTTAAAATAAATTAACATCTTTAATTTTAATTTGATATGTGATTTAAAATGGCATTTCTAAGTTTTAGGCATTCATTTTATTCTTAGATTCATTTTTATTGAATAATTGAAAATTATGTATGAAGACTTGAACAAGAAGTCATTAAAGTAGAATACAAGATATATAAATAATAATTTATCTTATTAAGTGATGTTAACATGCTTAAAACAGAAATACACCTGACTGACAATAACAGTTAACCGTAGCATTATGGATAGTTTTTATTATGCATTTCTCTAGTTTGTTGTTTTCCATAGTGAATCTGATTATGATTTTATTATGAATTATGAATCTGATTATGATTTTATAAATCAGAAATTTATTTGAGAGAGAGAGAGAGCGCGCGCACCCACATGCAGGTGGTAGGGGAGGGACGAGGAGTTGCAGAGGAAGAGAGAGAGAATCTTAAGCAGGCTCCACGGCCAGCACGGAGCTGGACCCGGGGCTTGGTCTCATGACCCTGAGAGTGTGGCCCGAGTCAGAATCAAGAGTCAGACACTGACTCAACTGACTGAGTCACCGAGGTGTCCCTAAATCAGGAATTTTAAATTTTGTTTTTGCTTTTTAAAATCCTGTTCTCCATATTTGAGAGTAGGACAAAGTAGGTTTCCCTAAAGAGTGTGTGATTTTGTGTAACAAACACAGCCCAGTAAATAAAAGAAATCTCAGCGCAGGATCACTGAACGGTGATGGTGATTATTGTCCCCAGATTCTGGTTTGTCAAAGACGTTTCCAAGGAAAGCTGGCAAGGAAGGTGGACCTAAAATCACATCTAAGAACTTCGAGAAATGTGCCATAAAACCTGGGAAAAAAGGTGTCAAGCAGTTCAGAAATAAGCAGCAAGGGGATAAAACACCAAAGAACAAGTTCCAGCAGGCAAATAAATTCAACAGGAAGAGAAAATTCCAGACGGACGGTAAAAGTGATGGTAAGCACTGATTCCTGCAACATAGTCTTTGTGGAAGCCTTGCTGTGCCTGAACTGTGCGGTGGGAGGCTCTAGAGGTCTGGGAGAGATGCCCCATTCTTGTTCCTCGCCAGGCAGCATTTGGGGTGGCGAGAATAAGGAAGCCCCAGAAAGCACCTTCCCCGGTCAGAATTGTCTTCTGGTGCCTGGAGTACCTTCCTTCCTAGGCCTTGCTGGACTCTCCGAGCTGTGGAGTTAGCTGAGCTGGAGCGGCTTCGTGCAGTAGAACATCAGTGAAACATCCCTTTCTGGAGGCCAGATTTTATTGGTCGATTGAATAAGTCAGCGAACAAATATTTGAGTTTTCTGTGCATTTTGCCAGGAGATGGGAAAGAAAAATTGTCATGACCCATGGGGTACAGGTGTCACGTCAGCTGGAGCTCTTGGCACGCCATTTTATTTTATTTTATTTTATTTTATTTTAAAGATTTTATTTATTTATTTGACAGAGATCACAAGTAGGCAGAGAGGCAGGCAGAGAGAGAGGGGGAAGCAGGCTCCCCGCTGAGCAGAGAGCCCGATGCGGGGCTCGATCCCAGGACCCCGGGATCATGACCTGAGCCGAAGGCAGAGGCCTTAACCCACTGAGCCACCCAGGCACCCCATTGGCATGGCATTTTAAACACACACACACGTTCTCACGTGAAGACCCGTCATGAGATAGCCCTGGTTCCTTTTCTGTGGGAGCGATGTTCCTGACGTGTCAGGATGGATCTCTGCTTTTATTTTCTCATATTTGCGGGTCGGCACTGGGGGGATTGGATACTGGAGGTCCCTGAAGCTGTCATGTGTACTGCAGCCCGCCGTGGCAGATGTCAGGGCGCCCAGAAGCGGGTGGAATTACGTGAGCTCGGTCAGGGTCAGCCCTTCTGTGCTGTGTGGTACACGATGCCCTGATGCGAACAGGAAATACGCCGTCTGTTCGGGCAGTCTCTGGTTACCACCGGGGAACAGATAAGTAAGGGGAATAATGAAGTACATTGTGGTAAAGCGTATAGCCATTGGAAATTACATTCTTGAGAAATAATTTAGTTTTGTGGAAGAACGCGTACAGTAGAATAATGTTTCAGTGAGGCAGTGAGATTCTGAATTTTTGAAGATTAATATAAAACATACATAGGGAAGTGGCAGGAAGAAAATAAAATGTTACTACTTCTGTGTAGGTTTTGAGATGATAGGGGAATTTTGTTTTTTGCATTTTCTAGGTTTGTTTATAATGCATGTGTTTTCCAATCTAAGGAGGGAGGCGTTTAGAAGGCGGTAATTCCCCAAAGGGTTCCTTGAAGGACACTCAGATAAATAATACCCATTTTATTAAGTTGTTCTTTGTTTGGCCTCAGTGGGTTTTTTGATTCATTTGGTAAGATACTTAGCTTTTGAAGACCAAAAAGCTCTAATGGGAAGATACTGGACTTCCAGAGCATTACTCTGTAGAAAACTGAGAAATTTGGACGGGGTACTGTCATGAGTAAGAGGCAGCAGAGCACGAAGTTTCGGAGTTGTCTCTGGGTTTCAGCCCTGGTTCCACAACTGAGGACTTGTGTGACCATGGACAAGGAACAGAAGCAGCTTCGTAGTGCCTTTGTGAGAAAGAGCATATTAATAGGGTTGTTGTGAGAATTAAATGATAGATAACAACACTCAGGGTACTGAAAATTTTCATACATTTTTCCCTGTTTTAGCTTGGACTGATTTTTGTTTACATTAAGAACTGATTTTGTTGGGGCGCCTGGGTGGCTCAGTGGGTTGAGCCGCTGCCTTCGGCTCAGGTCATGATCTCAGGGTCCTGGGATCGAGTCCCGCATCGGGCTCTCTGCTCAGTGGGGAGCCTGCTTCCCTCTCTCTCTCTCTCTCTGCCTGCCTCTCTGCCTACTTGTGATCTCTCTCTGTCAAATAAATAAATAAAATCTTAAAAAAAAAAAAAAGAACTGATTTTGTTTACGGTAAGAACTGATTATACCTAAAGTCTGAGGACTGTAATGTTTTACAGTAGAATTTTTATTTCACAATTGAAAGGGAAGCTTAACATTTTTCAGTTGCTTTTACAATCCTTTTTTTTTTTTTTTAAGATTTTATTTATTATTTGATAGAGATTACAAGTAGTCAGAGAGGCAGGCAGGGAGAGAGGAGGAAGCAGGCTCCCCGCTGAGCGGAGAGCCTGATGCGGGGCTCGATCCCAGGACCCCAGGGTCATGACCGGAGTCAAAGGCAGAGGCTTTAACCCACTGAGCCACCAAGGTACACTCTATTAAGAGTTGATATGTAGCTGTTGAATGAATAAGTGGTTGTTTTCAACCAAATTTAGAATGTATAAACTGCTCAGAAAAAGAAATAAAAGTCTGAGTTTATAGGGAATGATATTTTTACAGCGAATGTTGGTCCTGATAAGTGATTGCCCTGTGTACCTCATTCGTACTGGTTTGTGGTGTTCAAAATGTTAAATGTAATTTCTATAATGACCAGAATAATTTCTCTAATGACTAGAATCAGTGGCCAAGAAACCTAAATGGGACGACTTCAAAAAGCAGAAGAAAGAACTAAAGCAAAGCAGACAACTCAGTGACAAAACCAACTATGACATTGTTGTTCGGGCGAAACAGATTTGGGAGATCTTACGAAGGTAATGCTACCTCGTGGCATCATTACTACTCCTTGGAGAGCACGGAGGGGTGCTGATGCCCCTCGTAGGTAGTGAGCCGTCCTACCCGGACCTGCACAGCGCTGGCATTATTCAGGGAGCCCTCAGCACTGCGCTAGGCCCATTGGTGTGGGACGTCTGCTCGTGGCAGGAGTGTGCAGAATGATGTGGTTGGGGTCAGACATGCTTATGGAAATGGATGAGCTTTGAATGCTCTCTGACAGAGTTCTGAGAAAAAGGAGGATAGTTTCTTATCTGCTCAGTTTTGAGTTACTTAAGTATTTGGTATCGTGGACATGTTTTATTATTTTCCTTACTTCTGAGGTTCTGGCTGTGAAGATTTAAATTGATGCATAAAATTATACCTTGTGAGATGAGTTCTTGTCTTTGAGAAAATTGCTTTTCTCTGGCTGCTCTGGAATAGTAATTTTAATGTCAGAGGTTTGCTGCCTCCAAAGAGAAAAATCACACCTATGTGGGTGAACGTACGCTGGTAGGGTTTTTTAGTTTCTCCTATTTAAAATAATGTCTTTACTTAAGCTCTGTTTCCCCCTTTATTTTCATTTATAGAAAAGACTGTGACAAAGAAAAGAGAGTGAAATTGATGAGTGATTTGCAGAAGTTGATTCAAGGGAAAATTAAAACTGTAAGTAGGGCAGGCTCACGGTTGCCTGTGTTAACAATCGAAATGGACTCACTGTCAGGAAGGGCTAGGTGACCATTCATGATCCGTGAAGTTGTTTTAAATGTATTTGGCCACAGATTTCAAGTACCTTTTACAATATTGACTAAATAAAAAATTTAATAGTTGGGACCTTATTGCTGGCAAATTAGTAAAATATCAAGTATTTGGCTGTGTCACTTTTTCAAAAATTTACTTACAGTAAATCAGTGTTCTTTAAAGTTGCCTTGAGGAATTTATTAGTTAGAGAGTCTTTCTCTGAACTCCGTATGCTTCCATATGTTCTAAATTGCTGGCTTTTTTGAATATATGATGTTAACAGATGATTACTTCTTTCATCATTGCTTTTATAAACATCATACAGAGATCTTTGAAATACAGATTTGGGAGTTCTAAGCCAATTTTCATTGTTGTTCCTTAATTGTATTTTATAATAAACCTCTGTTGATGCTTGTGTATTTGGGTAAATACTTAGCTGACTATTCACTTGTGAGACAACAGACTTAATAGCTTTGGGGACCCTGGAGGGGTAGCCTTTGCCAGACCACATACATAGGTCTAATCAGATGCTGTTTTGCAGTTTGAAGTCTTGAACTACGCAAGTTCCCAGCAACTGCTTTCTTCTTTATCCAGGAAGAAAAGTCTTTTTAGGCTAGAACGTCTCAGTTCTAGCAGTAGTCTGTTATCCTTGATTTATGAGTATTTTACACTCAGCATCCTTTCCCAGCTACCCTTCGGTTAATACTGCATGGCCTTGGGAGTGAACATGGTGTTTAGATCCTCACTCTGCAGTTTAAAATGTGTGTGCCTTTGGGCAGTGACAACCTCTGTATTGATTACCGTGTGCTAGGGGTTGTGGTAACCATTGCATACTTTGTCTCCTTTAACTTAATGTCTTTGTCCCTGATGGACATTTGATACATCTGGGATTCAGAGAAGTTAAGTTTCATCCCCAGGGATAGTCTGCTCCTTAACTTCTCATAAACTTGCTTTTCTTATCTGTAAAATGGGCATAGCAACAGCACATTCTTTTTTTTTTTAAGATTTTATTTACTTATTTGACAGAGTAGGCAGAGAGGCAGGCAGAGAGAGGGGGAAGCAGGCTCCCTGCTGAGCAGAGAGCCTGATCATGGCTCAATCCCAGGACCCTGAGATCATGACCAGAGCTGAAGGCAGAGGCTTAACCCACTGAGCCACCCAGGCACCCCACAACAGCACATTCTTAAGGTTGCGTTGACATCTAAATGAGGAAAATGTACTTGAAGCATCAGTCCTGGTTATCTAATAAGTGATCAGTATGTACAAAACAGCCATCTTTTTAAAAACTTTGTTTTTAGTTTTATCAAAAATATCTCTATAAACGTCCCTTAAGGAAATTCTTCTGAAATGCATGGTATATATGGTAGGTGGCAAAACGAGAGAGTCATTTTGTACAATTGAAACAAGCATTTCTTCTCCCGCTTGACCTCGGTTTGATTTTATCCGTGAGGACCCTACCCTTTGACTAGCAAGGAGGAATAAGAGCGGTAGCAGTGAGACATTGATACTGTGATAAAGACACCCATCTTCAGAGAGAAGCAGCGTAAAGGCCCAAACTGGTCTTTCCTGCAGATCGCGTTTGCACACGATTCCACCCGCGTGATCCAGTGTTACATTCAGCACGGGACTGAAGAGCAGAGAAAACAGGCGTTTGAAGAACTGCAAGGTATTTCTTTCATGCGGAAGAGTGACTGTGATTATTCAGAAGTCACTGTTTTCTCTTGAAATACCCAAGACTGCCCTGGAAAACAATTCTTACAGAGGGAAAGCCGTGTGTTCTCTGTAGGACCTTTTTTTGTTTTATTTGTTCATTGCGTGGGACAAGTTAAGAGAGTTGTCTGTGTTCCCAGGATTGTGCATTTTGGTAGTTCTTTGCTCCTGGGGGGCTGTAGTGAGGCTAGCAAATCGTTGTAAATGTATTTTGTTTTTCAGATGATTTGGTCCAGTTAAGTAAAGCTAAGTATTCCAGAAATATTGTGAAGAAATTCCTCATGTATGGGTGAGTTGTTTTATTTGTAAAATATATTGTCATTAGTTTTTTAAAGGTGGGGATACCAGTTGTGCATGTGGTCTGGGATCCTAATAATGGCCCTAGGCAGATGCTTGTGATGTTTCTGGGGTGCGTGGTCTTAAAAGCAATTATTGAAGTAATGTGAACGATGGCCTTGCCTTCAGCACGCTTGTGAGTGTATTTTGATGCCCTGGAAGAAGAGGTGACCAGTATTTAGAAGGTGGAGGGCTGGGAGGGGGAACGGGAGGAGAATCAGTGGGGTTAGGGTTAGAAAATGTCAAGACAGGAGGGTTTCCTGTCCTGAATTCTTTTTTTGAGCTTAAGGTGCCATAATGTGCTCGCCAATAGTGAACAAAATTTCCAAGTATTTCCAGCTATAATTGAACAGTGTTTACAGGGAAGGGACACCAGGCACCTACTGTGTGCCAGTCCCAGTGCCCTGTGCGCCTGAGGTCACTCGGCCCTCACCTCGGCCGCATTCTTTGTGTTCTGTGACCGAAGAAGCCGCATCTCAGAGAATTCCAGAAGCTTGCTCAGGATCCCTCAGCTGCCCGGCAGAGTCAGATCTCAGACGTCAGTAGCCGGCTGGCTGCCGAGGAAGCCGGCAGGCTGGAGGTGGCCTTCTCCCCTGCGTTTCTCTGGGGCCCACCACCCGGTATTCTGATGGGTCGGGCTCTGGGCAGTTAGGATTTGTTGCTGCCCGGCTTTCTTCTCCTGTCGCTGAGCTTTTCCCACCGTTGCATTGGGCTTAGGAGTAAGCCACAGATCGCAGCGATCGTGAGCAGTTTTAAAGGCCACGTGAGGAAGATGCTGCGGCACGCGGAGGCGTCCGCCATCGTGGAGTACGCCTACAATGACAAAGCCATCTTGGAGCAGAGGAACATGCTGGCCGAGGAGCTCTACGGCAACACGTTTCAGCTTTACAAGGTGACATCCCAAGACGTTCTGTGAGCACTCGCTCTTTCTCTGTGTGCTCTGCCTGACTCTGCAGTGCCCTGTTCTCAGAAAAGTAGTTTAGCTCTGGCTGGCCCGTTAAGACACTGTCTCCCACCCTTTGTTCTCTTAGATGGTTTTGTCTCTGGTGTGATGAGCCAAGTGATCAGACAGATTTCTCCTCCTCCCAGAGCACTATCTCTAAATCCCCTTTAAATTAAACTACACTGTTACTCCCTCCGAAGTGCTCTGTGTGGTGCTTCGGTACATCCGTTTTCTGACAGACTGAGGGGACGACTCTTAATAGGTAGCAAAGCTTTGTACCGGCCCCCGGCTCTGGCCGAGGTGCCTCAGGCTCCCCATCGCTGCCTTCCGTGTGTCTTCATGGCATGGACTGTCCTTCTCTAGGTTGTATCGAAGGAGGAAAGGGAGCAGAGAGAACCAGCCTTGGATATAGTACAGAGATTGAATCAGGAAGGGAACTAGGACAGTTAAAGGGTCTGTTTCAGACCCTTCGACATAAACACACCCATCTGTCTCCAGGGATACGGATTATTTCCTGGCTTGCCTCCCCTAGTCAGGTTCAGCTCCTGGTTTGAACTGAGTGCTTTACTGCTTTTGTGACTGTCACAGTAGGAATATCCACCTAATTACAAAGCGTATGGTGGCAAGAATTTGTGAGCTGACTACTTGATCTTATGATTAAGCACGTGCTAGCACCTGTCGACTAGTCGAATTGGTAGGCTGTTTGGGCTGGCTCTTTAAATACATAGATGGGTGTATAGAGTAAAAATCAGACAATCGAGTTACTCCATGAGTGTATCTACAGCAGGGCTTTCATTATATAAATAGGGGAAATCTAAAATTTATATTAAGTTTATTTGAAATAATTATGTCGAAGAAGCTTAATTAAACTTAGAGGGGTTTGATTTTTCTCGTTGTAGTCAGCAGATCATCCAACCTTGGATAAAGTATTAGAGGTACAGCCAGAAAAACTACAGCTCATCATGGATGAAATGAAGCAGATTCTAACTCCAATGGCCCAAAAGTAAGAAAGCTGGTTTTGTCTTTTCTTAGCATTTGAAAGAAGGAAATGTTATATAACCCTCGCATAGAAAAGGTAGATGGTTTCCCAGTAGATTGTGCTACTTACATTGGAGCGTGAAGCTTAGATGCTCAGGCGTGTGGCCTTCTTAGCATTTGCACTGTAATGGAGTGGGTAAGATGTAGCCTTTGGGACCCAAACTGCCCAGGTGGGAATCCTGGTGCCCCCCTCACTTACCAGCTATGTGACCGCCGGGCGACGTAACCTCAGCTTCCGCATCTCTAAGATTGGGATAATAGTGGTACATGTTCCATGGAAGTTTATGAAGATTAAAAGGGTTAATGTTTCCAAAACACTCAGAAACAGTGCTTTGCCCATAAAGGCAACCGGTGTCTGCTGGCTACTGAGATGGTCCGTGTCAGCTTGACATCTTCGTGCTGTGGTGGTCCGCCTCCACTGTACGTCTGTATCCCGCAAGCGTCACACGGGGAAGCTTGTGTCAGTTCAGGCTTGTTGCGGTTGCTGGTGCTGTTTCGTTCTGCTCACGTTTTAATTGGGCTAAAATTATTTTATGAAGCTACGCATTGTGAAGGGTCCTTGACAGAAAGAAAATAACCGTAAAAAAGCCGGTGCACGTACGGATTTCTAATCAGATGTCCGTTGTTGGGTCAGAGCATAGACATCCTTACTGAAGATGGTAGAGTGTACTTGGAATGGTGATAAGTCTTAGCTGACTAGATACTAGGAATTTGTATGCTGGTTTCGATTGTAGAGGCTACTAAAAGACTTAGAGTCTGGAAGGTGGTTTTTTTTCTTAATTCCTAGTATATTGCTGAAGGATGTATTCTGTCTGATGTCGTTACATTTGCTAAACCATTTCATTGGCTTTGATTATTTTAGGACAGCTGAGGCTGCCTTAGTCTCTGTTACTGTATGTAGTGCTAGATCTGACACAGTCTGTCTTCCCTTTTCTCTCTTTTCAGGGAAGCTGTGATTAAGCACTCATTGGTGCACAAAGTATTCCTGGACTTTTTCACCTATGCGCCCCCAAAGCTAAGATCAGTAAGTTCTTGCTGTTGGTTTTTAAAGCAAACATAGAGGAAGAGCCATGTTAAAATGTAAAACGCTGCTTTGAAAATTTTGGAAATTTTAAATAGTTGTTTATTTATTTATTTGGGAGAGACAGAGGGAGGGTACCTTAAGCAGGCTCCTCACCCAGCATTGAGCCCAGAGCGGACTCGATCTCATGACCCCAGAATCAAGACCTGAGTCACGATCAAGAGTCAGATGCTTGGCTGACTGAGCCACCCAGGCACCCCTATTTCCTTATTTAAAGAAGTTAAGCCACTAAACGCTTTTGAACAAGCCTACTAATTCCATTTAGATATTTGCCAGAAGACAGTGGAATTGACCATAATTTTATCAATCTTGTTGGATTTTTATATTTTACTAGCCAGAAACTGTCCTCCAGCTAACCATACTGAAAACTAACTCACAAATAGATGTTTGGCATGCCAAGGGTTTAAAATTCCCCTGTGCTGATAAAAAATCATGTCAGCGTTAAAAGGCTAGGGGAGGACACTTCTGTAAAACTAAATGGACCATGAACACCTGGACCTTATACGCTGGAAGGATAAGGAACACAGAGTGAAGATAATTTGTACTGCCCTTCAAGTCATTGGTGGGAATACAAATGAGAATTCATCATTTAGTCCCCTGAACTTCGCTTGCCTCATCAAACCGAACTCATTGCCTGTTTGTCCTCATTTCAGTAGTAAGGGGTAACTGAAATAATGACCCTGACTTCTTGTTAACAAATATGCCAGATTAAACACTCCTAGGAATTTTGGCCCTCTCAAAATTGACATAGGGGAGGGGCACCTGGGTGGCTCAGTGGGTTAAGCCACTGCCTTCAGCTCAGGTCATGATCTCAGGGTCCTGGGATCAAGCTCTCTGCTCAGCAGGGAGCCTGCTCCCCCCCCCCGCCCCCGCCTGCCTCTCTGCCTACTTGTGATCTCTCTCTGTCAAATAAATAAATAAAATCTTTAAAAAAAAAAACCTGACACGAGAAAAGACCCTCCCAAGAGTAGCTGCTCACCTAAGCGTGTGGTCCAGTGAACATAGCAGCTGCTGCTTCTCTTGGGGATTTCTTTCTCTTTTCTGCAGAGCACAGTTTCTGACAGGTCTGGATTTATTAAGGCAGGACTGTATTTTGGGAAGTGAGCATATGAGCACTTGGGTATATTCAGTGGTAGAAAATATTTTTTTAGTTTTGAATGTATTAATAACACAAAAGTCTTTGGGGACTTAGTGTGAATATACATTAATGAGACAAATCTTTCCTGGCCCTGGGGCATTCACTCTCCAGCTGAGTGGCTTTGAATAGATTCTTAAGTTTAGATATGTAAGCTGAGAGCTGTATTTTGGAGACCCATCCCGGGAAAGGATAACAAAGTTAAAGATGAAATCACTTGTTGCTTACTGATGAAACTAGGCACCCACCTTTCTCTTTCATGGTCTGAGACTTTGTTTTTATTTTATTGATTTGAGATAAATTTTTAAATTGGGAACAGACTCAAGTGGGGTCCTGCAGCTTTTAGTTGTCAGAACTCATGTACTTCTGTAGGCCAGACTTCCCAGATATAATTACGAGATTATGTACATTGACAATGAAGAAGGAAGTTTATAAATAAACTAAATTACCTTGTAAGAAATTAATGACTGGGTTTTTACTAAGGGGTCGTTGATAAATGAGGACCTAGTCTCATAGACTCATTTTTCTTAGGTAACTGTTAAGTGTTTTTATGGTGAATTGTTAAAATGAGTTCTAGAAATAATCCAATGATAAGCTGAAAAAGAGAAACTTTTTTCAAAGTTAGTGTTTGGTTTTTTGTTCATTATATACACTGTTCTCTTAGGAAGGAGCATTTTATTTATTTTATCTGGTTTTATTGTTAAAAACTCCCTTCTTACCACAGTCACTTCCTAGATTTCTTTTTCTTGAAAAATCTTTTGGAATATACTACACATCTATATACCTTTTTGAATAGATGTTGGTAAAACTCCTCAGATATCTTAATAGAAATTGCTACCACTAC
Organism: Martes martes; assembly: GCF_963455335.1. NCBI lineage: Eukaryota > Metazoa > Chordata > Mammalia > Carnivora > Mustelidae > Martes > Martes martes. Next base: position 7,658,754 of record NC_137900.1, read on the forward strand.
TTGCTGCTGTTGATGGGGAAAAAATGTTTATAGACAAAAGTTGTTTCTGCATGCTTCTCTACAAAATGAAAAATGAAATTATTAACTTCCTATACTCTCTTTCATTCTCCATGCATAACTGCCCCTCAGTAGATAGATTTTTAAAAGGCAGGAAGAATAAAATAAAGCCCCGGTGGCATTTGTCCCGCAGGAAACGATCGAAGCCATCCGCGAAGCCGTGATCTACCTGGCGCACACACACGATGGCGCTAGAGTGGCCATGCACTGCCTGTGGCACGGCACACCCAAGGTGAGTGGTCCCAGAGGCCTGCCCTCTCGCATGGGCTTTGCCCTAATGTGTGCAGGCAGCATTGTCTTTGCGCAGTGGCACCTCGGGGCCTCCCAGGAATGGGATTTTCTTAAGGCCTGGTGTTTCTTTGTTGGAATTTTCATTTAAGTATGAAAAGCTGGAGTTGTCTTTCTTTGGGAAGGGACCCGTGGAGCGAGTCAGCACAGTGTTTATGCCAGGCTTACCTTTATAGAAGTTTTGGTACCGGTCAGGTCCTTCGATTCCTCATTTAATGATCTTCGTGGGGGCGGGAGAGGCAAGAGGTCCTAATGAGCAACTGGGTTGGCTCACGTGTGTGTTCAGTGCTTGGAGGGAAAAGGTGAAGATCCGTGTTAAATATAGAAGTTTCACAGAGGTGATCGCACTTCCTTGATAGTATAATTTTGCCTTTAAAAGAGTTGTACTTTGCCCACTTTATAAATGAATACAGATTTAATTTCTGTTCAGCAGGTAAGTATCGAATACTGTCTACCCTGTGCTCTCAGGCATTTGTAGGAGTTCAGACGCTGAATGAGTTCCCTCCATTCTCAGTGTTTTAAAAGAAGGTAGTTGCACTAAGTTTGTCTTACAGCTAATAATTCTGTGCTTCTGTATTTCGGTCTCAGTGCATTGTCACGAACAGGTCTAAGGTTGTAATAGTTCTGAAAGGACTTAAAACATATTGCCTTTTTTTTTTGGTCTGGCTCGTAACTGTTTTCAGTAGAGAAGAGTATGCCAGACTGGTGGGAATTTTAGTATTATATAAAATTTTTGGCTGTAATTTTTAAGCTATCACTGAAAGCTATAACAAAAGTTAATTCTTCTTTTTTAAGGATAGGAAAGTGATTGTGAAAACAATGAAGACTTATATTGAAAAGGTGGCCAATGTAAGTATAATAAAACCACAGTTTATTAGGTTTTTGTTTGGTTTTGGCTTCTCTTTAAGGTTTTTTTTTTTTTTAAGATTTTATTTATTTATTTGACAGAGATCACAAGTAGACAGAGAGGCAGGCAGAGAGAGAAAGGGAAGCAGGCTCCCTGCTGAGCAGAGAGCCCGATGTGGGGCTCCATCCCAGGACCCTGATATCATGACCTGAGCTGAAGGCAGAGGCCCAACCCACTGAGCCACCCAGGAGCCCCTCTTTAAGTTATTTTTGATAATAAAATGAAATCACGTCTATTGTAGAAAATTTAAAAACTGCAGAAAATTGCCAAGAAGAAAATTGTTCCTTGTTTTATTACTTTTTCTATGCATATGTTTGTATTTTAACGATACTAAATTTACACTAAATAAGATTTCTCCTTTTTTCATTTAACATCCTCTTGTGACAGTTTTCCATTTTTAATAGATATTTTTTGAAGGCCTGGTATTTACTTCTTTAATGAATTTGTCCAATTATGTTATTAAACATGGAAATTACTGCCTAGAATAAATTTGTAAAGTCAGCAGAGAAAATTCTAGTTAAGTTTTATAGTTCTTTGGGATGCTTTGGAGATGCTGTAACAGCTCTCCAGGTGAAATTATAGAGGATACGAAAAGATTTTTCTGAGGGATTAGCTGCCTCAAAAAAAAGTATTTGTGTGTATCTAAATACTAAGTGGTTTTCCACAGTATTTCTGGAATATATGTAATAGTAAGCACTTTTTTCTTTTTGAGTTACTTTAAACTTCTAATTTACTGGGGAACTAAAACTGGTTGATAACAACTATTTCCTATGAAAAGTCCAATGAGAGCTGCTAGCATCAGAGAGTACTTGATTTGGCCAGTGCTGCTGCACACACACATAAGTTGGTGCTGTGTGACCACATACATACCTGTCATCTTCTGTAGGGCTGGGGACTAGCGAGAGCACGGAAGGCGATGTGGAAGGCAGCTCACTTTTCTGTAATGAAATGAAAGAAGAGATTCTTTATGGAGTGGTTTCCAGAGTATGACAAGATGTTATTAGTCATTATTCACCATTAAGTACATCTTCTGTATAACATTTTAATTTGAATATTTTAAATTAGAAATAAATAAAAATAGAATGTTAATAGAAAATTCTGGAAAGCATTAATAGTAAAAGACATCATTAAATAATAAAATTAGATTGGTTTAATTTTACAGTTTAGTTTTATAAACAGTTTTTGTTTTTATTTTTTTGTCTTTGAGACCCTAATCCCAGCCAGGCACCATGAGAAGGAGAGATTAACAGTGCAGTGCCTTTTGCATCTCAAGGAATTGCCTCTAAAGAGGGGAGTGAAACTAGTAACAGCCCATGGGTTCGATTTATGGTTATTTAGAAGCGTTTACATTTCCAAATATTGGGGATTCTTGACGTACTCTATTATTTCGATCCTTTTAAAATTTTAAAGACTGATTTTGTGGCCCAACATACAGTCTATCTCAGTATCTTTTTTTTTTTTTTTAATTTTTTTATTTGACACAGAGAGAGATCACAAGTAGGCAGAGAGGGGGGGGGGGGGGAAGCAGGCTCCCCGCCGAGCAGAGAGCCCGATGCAGGGCTTGATCCCAGGACCCTGAGATCACGACCTGAGCTAAAGACAGAGGCTTTAAACCACTGAGCCACTCAGGCACCCCCTATCTCAGTATCTTGAGGAGAACTTATTTTGTGGAGTTAGTGGGTGTGGTTCTCTGCAAATGTCAATTAAATCAAGGTGGTTGGTAGTGTTGTTCAAAGCATCAGTGTTTTTACTGATTTCTTCACTGGCTAGTTCTCTCAGTTGCCGAAAAATATTAAAAGCTCCAACTGAAATTGTAGGATTGTCTTTTTCTCACTTAAATTTTGTCCCAGCTTCTCTTGTTTTCACCCAGAGGTTTGTTTTGTGTTTGGGCATCTTTCTGCATGTGGCACTTAAAAAAAATCAGAGACCAGTGCTTGTGTACCCTCTGCATATTGTTCTCTACATCGTGTTCTCCGCTCAGTCCACCTCGGGGATCATTTTATTTCAGTATATATACATTTTATCTGCCTCATTCTTTTTAATGACCTGATAATGTTTTATTATAGGACTTACATAATTCACTTAACCAGTCCTTACTGTTGGGTACTTGAGTAGTTTCTAGTTTTTTGTTATTTTAGACAGTACTCAGGTACTCTTTTGTGCATTTGTGGAAGCACATCTGTAAGGTAAATCCCTAGAAATGAAATTGTTAGACCAGAAAATACATGCACTTTAAATTTTTATAAACGTCAGTTGCTCTTTAAAGAAGTCGAAACATTGTACATTATCACCAACAATAAAGAAACGTGCCTGCTTTTTCCCAGACCTTTGTCAAGTTAGTCTATTAGTAGGGGTTTTCCCTTTTGCATAGATGATAGGTGGAAAATGGCATTTAATTGCTTTAATTATTGTCCTTAAAACAAGTATTATTTCATATGCTTTTTAAAAAAAAAAATTATTTATTTATTTGACAGAGATCACAAGTAGGCAGAGAGGCAGGCAGAGAGAGAGGGGGAAGCAGACTCCCTGCTGAGCAGAGAGCCTGATGCGGGGCTTGATCCCAGGACTCTGAGAACATGACCTGAGCTGAAGGCAGACGCTTAACCCACTGAGCCACCCAGGTGCCCCCTATTTCATATGCTTAAAGCCACTTGTCCCTTTTTTTCTGTGAACTGACTCTATGGGTTCTTTGCCCATTTTTAGTAGAGGGTTGGTCTTTATATGGTAAAGACGTTAGACCTTTGTTATTTTTTTCTATTTTATTTCTAATTGAAACATTATTACATGCCATGTTCTTTAGACCTGGCTCTAAATGAGTGTTACCAGAAGTCAGATAACCTTCTCAAGGTAGAAGATCTCATGCTATCCTTATGTAGGATACAAAAAGATCTCATGCTATCCTTATGTAGGATACAAAAAGAATATGCTACCAGCTCTGAAAACACTTTTTTTTTCCTCTTTTGTTATGAGGTAGAAGTTGTTAGACTTTGGAAACAATGTCAGCATCACAGAAGTAATTCTGTTATTTCAAGAGATGACCATTGTGAAAGTCACAACATACATTTTTTAATCTTGTGTTGCTGTACTTTTTAAAAGTGATTACTTTTATTCTCATAGTATCTAAGTATATTCTTTTATTTTACTATTTAGTATTTCTCTTCCGATTATATAGGATTATTTTAGAGAAATTAGTATACAAGAGAAAATGAAAAATCATTTATAATCCTTTAACCTAGCAGGGACCATTACATTACAGTGTTTTTCCTTCCCTGATTTTCTTTGTACACATATTATGTATATTTTGTGTTATATCTGAGTTTATTTGCTTTATTTTCCATGATTAAAATACTGATATGTATATCTATACGTAGATATATGCATATATACATACATATATATAGTTTTACATTCTTGGGTGTTGGTTCCCCACCCCCCCCAACTTACACTTGCATTTTTTCGTGTAATTTTCAAGTAGTTATTTATTAACAGGATACTTGTTTTTGAGAGGTGTTATATCCTGGTTAGTTAAGAAAAATGAGACTCGGCTTCTTGATATTGAAGAATGTGCTTTTGTTTTTCTTTCTTTTTACATCAACCTAGAATATAATTAACTAGGTCCTGATAAGAGAGGAAGTTCCTTTAAATGGCTTTTATCTGTCTTCGAGTTACATTAGACAGTTGTCAGGCTGGTGACCTTATAAAGTGCCTCCATGGGGAGCATGAAAGGGAGAAGCTGTGCATTCTTCTAACTTTCCCTAGCTTCCGTTTCTTACAGGGCCAGTACTCCCATTTGGTCTTACTGGCGGCATTTGATTGTATCGATGATACTAAGCTTGTGAAGCAGATAATCATATCAGTAAGTAATTCTCATGATCTTGAATATATGTTAAATTGATACATTGTTTGCAATGATGTCAGTTTGATTTTACACCTGTGTGTGTAAAGACGTTGAAGTGTGCTTTCTACTGGTATTTTGGGTTTTGTTTTGTTTTTTTTTCAGTTGTCTCAGTTCTGTTTTGTGGCATTTGCTTTTTTTCCTATGTAAACCACGATCTTGGAACTTGATATTAATATTATTTTTGATTTGCAAGGGACTGGTTGCATTAGGATCACATGGCTTTTTGACCACATGATTTGCTAAATGAAAAATGAGTCAGCAGTTCTGTATTCAGATGTGATGAGAAGTTCATGGCTGTAGTAGTTCTGCAGCTAATTATTCAGGGACTCATGGGCGGAGGATGTCCTTTCTCGCCTCCCTTTGGAGAAACTACCTCCGCACAGTTACCTGGTTTATCATTGCCTCGGTGCTGGGTGGGGCTGGAGAAGAAAAACCGATAAAACTCATTCAGTTGTGATACTCCTTAGAGCTTTCCGGAAAGCTTTTTCAGAGTCCTTTTAAAAATTCTTACTGAAATTAACAGACCAGTTTCCTTTTTTCATTTCAGCAGTTCCTTCTAAGCATGGTACAGTGACCACAGAGTGGTAATAATTAAATGCAGTTCATTTAACCCTAAGCCGGTCCTCAGGAAAAGCTGTGGTCCTTTGGTAAAAGCACTTCGGAGTAAAATCTACCTTCTTCAGTGCTTTTGCCTCTTTTCCTGACTTCTGAATATGTGACCCTTTCTTCCCTTCCTCTCTTTCTGGTGTGCTGGGAGGGGGCTGGGCTTTGTGGTAGAGGTTCCAGGGCTGAGGATCCTCACACACAGACCTTTGCTGAATACACACAGACTGGGCCCTTCGGGAAATCTTAGTGACAAAAGCTACTTTCCCACCATGAGCAGGGAGGAGCCGTGTGGATGTGCAGAAAGAGACTTTACCTGTTGGCACGTGGGGGTGCTGTGGCCTCTCTCTGCAGCCCTTCTGGAAGCGCAGAGCTGGCGTAGTGGGAAAAGAGGCCGGCAAGGGCAAGGTTAGGTGCCTGCGGAGGGCCCCAGTGTGTGTGAATTTCTCATGCCCTTGCTGTCATGTTCTGACTTTCCCCTTGACTGTTTTAAGATTGCGATGACTTTCTTTGGGATGGGATTGTGGGAAGAAACAAGTTGGCAGGACTTGCATGTCATAGACGGCGTATTTTGGCATGTTCCTTGTGACTGTATTACCCTTTTGACTCCGATCAATAATGATTGTTTTTCATTCTGGTGACAGAGATGTGAGGCCATAAATTGGCAAAATGAATAAAGTTGTTTCATGAAAATGGAAACAGGCTGGGCTATTGAAAGTTGCTTTGTTTAATATTTTCATAACAACTAAGATTTGCATAAGGGTTCCAAATGGGTTTCAAGAGAAACCAGGATTGGCCACCACTGTCTGCTAGATTAGTTTTTTCCAAACTGTCGTCCCTCTTCAAGTTGCCATTGAAGCAGTTTTAATTCCTCGTGCTTATCGGTTTGATTCCCACAACTACTTGAGCTACATTCCTTATGCCTTTCTCATACTTAGGGCAGCTTTCCCTGAGAATGGCCTGATGAACTCTCGCTTCTAACTGACGGAAGGCTCAGCAGGTTCTGGGTATCATTAAACTATACAGCTAGTGATAAAATCCGGGAATGCTAATTGCTCTTGTGTTTTTCCCACCACCACAAAACCTGTTGCAGTATTCAGTGCTTTTTAAAAAAAATACCCAAGGAAACAGCGTGGCTAATAAGCATTCTGTTCAGGGTAACCAGGCTTCCTGAAATGTCAGGTCGGAATCACAGCCGGGTCAGCTGAGCCCTCATCTTTTCCCACCCACTTGACTTTCCAGAATAAACATGCTTATAAAATTTGATCCATTTACCCCTGGAATTGTTGGTATGAGGCAGCCGCTTTGACAGCAGCGTTCCTCAGAAAAGGAGAGAAATACCCTGACCAGTTGCTGTTTGAAAGGAATAAGTATTGCTGCGTCCCTTTAAAATGTTACTATCTTCTAAATATACAGAGAAGTACTAAGACTAATACAGCAAACACCCAGCCTCCCACCATCTGAGAAGTGAAACTTGACACTTGAAGTTCAAGCCTTCTGTGTACCTGTCCCGGATTGCCTCTCCCCACCACACCCACTGTGATAAATGTTGTTATGTATTATTTGCATACACTCCCTTATCCTTTGGCTGTATGGAGATGAATATGGCCCTGTTTTGCATGTTTATAGATTCTTTGTAAGCATGTCTCGTATATTTTCTTCTATATTTTCTTCGGCGACTTGCTTTTTTTCTTTTGGTGTTAGGTTGTGAGATTTCGTCGGGCTTGGCAAGTCTCTTTTTAAGTACAAGGCCAGGTTGTAATTATTTTAGGGTTTACGAGCCATTCTATGATCTCTGTTGCCTATTCTTGGTTTTTAGGTTTTGTTTGTTTTTAGCGACCCTTTAAAATATGAAAACCATTCTTACCTCTTAGGATGTGTGAAAACAAGCCGCAGGTTGGATTTGACCCATGAGCCATGGTTTGCCCACCCTGTTCTAAATCACTTTCAGCGCCAAATAGTATTGTACTATGAGTATACCATAAATCATTTTCCCTTTTTCTGTTGATAGAGACTAGATTGTTTGCAGTTTTTAAAACATTAAAGTTTTTGTTATTTTTTGCTCTTCAAATTTTATGAGCATTCTTGTCTGTCTCCTTGTTTTTCTAAGGCATTTACTTAGCACAGTCAGTGGGCTGCCAGATACACTGCTCATATGTTCATAGAGTCACACGCCGTTATTTCCCACCCAGCCACTACAAAACCTGTTGCATCGCGCAGTGCTTTTAAAAATAGCCAAGACGGCTTAGTGTTGCTAAGCATTCGGCTCGGAGTAACTGGGTTTCCTGAAATGTCAGGTTGAAATCATAGCCTAATAAACACCCCGCCTTCTCTCATTTAAGAAGCAGCACCAGTTCTGTCTCTAGATGGTTTTCTGATCTCCCAGCCAGCCCTGGTCTCCCCATCCTCACAAACTCCTCGAGTTTGTCTTTGCCATCTGTTCAGTTAGCGGTTGATGGTGCTGTGCCCCAGGCTCCGGGCAGGTAAAAGGAGGCGGCGGCCAGGTGTGGGGGGTGAGCTGTGGGGGAAAGAGAGGCTGGAGCTGCCTGTCCAAGGTGGTAGCTGCCAGCTTCTGGGAATCTGAGCTCCAAGGGGTAGATTTTCCTGGTTGTGTTTTTGTTTACTTTTAATTGTGGTAAAACACGCATAATGTAAAATTTGTCATCTTAACCTTTTCCCCTTTTTTTGCACACTTTCTTTTTTTTGTATTGAAGTTAAGTTGGCATACACTGTGAGTTTCAGGTTCACAGCATAGCGATTGGACAATTACATACATTACTGTGTACTTACCACGATAAGTAGCAGTCCCCACGTGTCACCATACAAAGGTATTAACAGGATTGCTGACTTCCCTATGCTGTACTTTACAGCCTGTGACTTACTCATTTTGTAACACAAAATAAACTTAAAAAATACACTCATAAATACAGAGAGCAGACTGGTGGTTGCAGCAGGTTGGGTGTGGGGAGTGATAATCGACCTTGGTGAAGGGCATGGAGAGAGAAATTTCCAGTATTTTTAGGTTCAGTAGTATTAAGCTTATGCACACTGTTCTGGAACCAACCTCCAGAACTTTTTCTTCTTGCAGAACTGAAATGACACTCAATAAACTCTGTCTTCCAGTTGTTTGATCACAGGGAGGTGTACTTCTGGACGGAATCACCATAGTTTTTAAAAGAAAACACTTACGGGGCTGCCGTCCTTGCCTAGTGATCTTCCTTTTATACTTACCCATCTTTTACCTCTTACTTGCATTTTTCAGTTTTGTTACATTTCTCGTGCCTCTTCCACTAGATTTTGGCTCTGTGAGGTGTAGGCCAGTGTGCATCTCTTTCTGGCCCCGCACGGAGCCCCGCAGAGAGGTGTGCGGACCAGAGGCTCCGTTCTCGGTATCGCGTGCTGCTTTCCTCATGTCCTCCTGCCACCGAAAGTGCGAGACTTGCGCTCTGACCCTGCTTCTGGGGTGCACCCTTTATCACGACCTTTACTTTTCCGTTTCAAAAGACGCTTGGCAAAACAAGAATGCCCGTGAATCTCATAAGGGTCCAACACGGGGAGGTCAGAACTGGGCAGACATGTCTTCGGAGGGAGGGGTTTTATCCTTCCCGCACTCTGCTCCGGTCCACACGCCTGCTCCAGAGTAAAACACACAAAGAAGTTACAACAAATGGGTCTTGAGATTTTCTCTGTTAGTTTTATGGAGAAGGATAGTTGAGTCGAAAACCTTTAAAATTGAACCTTCGTTGTTGGGGTTCTCTCTGTCTTGAGGATGCCAAAATCATGACCCCAGCAGCTTTAACTTAATCCCCCCCAGTTTAAGAGCCTGTAACCTGAGAGGTGTGTTTTTAATATGGACATAATTACTTTATAGCATTTTTCAGTTTGCAGTGCAAATTTTCTCATTTGCTCCTGGTAACGACCCACAAGTGAGGCAGGTATATCATTTCCTTGTACAGATGAGGGAGTTGATAGGCAGAGAGGTTAACTGATTTGCCAAAGGCTACAACAGCTTGAACCCAAAGATCGAATCCGGCACACAGCTGTACCATAGCTACCCCTTACCTATTTCTACCTCTTCCAGTAGTCAGTAGAGTTTTGGGAGGATCATCTAGAAATTTCTCTCTGCTTTCTCTGTAATCCACGTTAAAGAGAAATGGATTAGTACTCCATAATATAGCCATACTCGTAGTATTTTATTTTTTCCAAGATGAATGTTTTTGATGGTAGGAAAGCTTGGATGAGAGTGAGATGGGGAGAATTAAATGGTACCACAGTTTTTTTTAAATGGGGAGGGGCAGACGGAGAGCAAGAATCCCAGGCAGGCTCCACACCCAGCACAGAGCTCCACTGGGAGCCCAACATGGGACTGGATCCCACGCCCCTGAGATCGTGACCTGAGCCGAAATCAAGAGTTGGCTTTACCAACTGAGCCACGCAGGTCCCCTTAACAATACCACATTTTTAAGTAAAGATTTTTTTAGTTTCATATGATTGTCAGTTTATAAACATTGCACTCTTTGAAAAACCTTAAATTTAGATTCAGAGTTTTTTTTTCTTTAAAGATTTATTTATTTATTTGACAGACAGAGATCACAAGTAGGCAGAGAGGCAGGCAGAGAGAGAGGGGGAAGCAGGCTCCCTGCTGAGCAGAGAGCCCGATGCGGGGCTCGATCCCAGGACCCTGGGATCATGACCTGAGCAGAAGGTAGAGGCTTTAACCCACTGAGCCACCCAGGCGCCCCTAGATTCAGAGTTTCTTAATGACAGACTGAAAGGAGGGATAAGTTCAGTGAAATTGGGGACTAGTCCTAAGTAGTATTTGTGCTTGGGTTTTGTGTGTATTTTGGAAGCCCTAGCTTATTGTGTTGAGTGAAGCCTTTTCTTTCCCGAACCATGTGCATTGTACTAGCCCTTAAGTGTAGTCTCTGCAGAGAAAGTTAAGTAGGTTGAGGAATACATTGTTGGGTTCATGCCACCTCTTTTCCTCTGTATATCAAAGGAAAAACCATTAATTAGAAATAGACAGCAGCCAGTTATAGCTCTTTATTACAGACTCCCCTAGGATTTGGTTTTGTTGATTTTATTTTGTTTATTTTTTTGTTTTTTTTTGTTTTTCAAAAAAGCATTTGCTGTGAAGATACTATACCCCAGAGTGGTTTTCTTTAGGATAGTAGAGTTGGCGGGGGCAGATTGATTGTAGAAACTGGCGTAAGCTATGTATCATTTTCACTCTCCTCTTTCAACAAATTAAAGCTTCTGTCTTTTATGAGTTGGTTAAGCCTTAAATTGGAAAAGCCACTCTAAAGGTAGCCTGTATTTGTGGTACTAAATGCTTCATTATAAAAAATATATATCCTGAGCCCACTCTGGGACATGTTTACCTTGAGATTACAAAGGAGCTCCCTCCTTTTTTTAGGTATGAACATTTTTTTCCGTCTTCCTTTTCTGACTGAAATTTTAAGTTTTTTGCTTCCTGGGTGGTTGAAATTCATAATCATTTGGAGGTGGTTAGATCTTTTGCACCTGTTCTCTGCAGACCTTTATCTTGTACAAAGAGATCTTCATATGTGACCTTAAACATCTTCAAAAGTAAGAATGCAACAGGGTTTAAAATCATGGAAACCCATGGTCTTGGGTCGGCCACGTCCTGGTGAGTGACCTTTACGCATCTACCACAAATCACTTACCTAAGCCTCGGGCTTCTTCTTAGTAAAATGGAGGTGACTGTAGTCCCTCTGTCCTGGTGTTGGGAAGAGTATTTAGGATCATGGGCGTATGCTCTCCGCATTGGTCTGGCTCCTCTGAGTACCTTTCAAGTGTTAGCTGCTATTATGAGTTTTAGGAAGCACAATATATTCTTGTGTAGACAATGAGGGAAGGTTGACATTTTTAAAAGAGAACTGTGATGTGTGGATTCTGCAGTTGGATCACCACCCTTGGGGTCACAGATTTGGTAGTATTGGGATCTCCTCCATGGCCAGCTTCATTTTTAGCTTGGCGCCTTGCATTGAATTATTAATCTCAAATCTCATTGAAGGTAATGCTTATTTAAGAAAATAGCCCATATGAGTAGATTATCCCATGGAGAATTCCTTTCCGTGGAGTTGGGGGACCAAGACTAGTCAAGGCCCACCACTGGCACGCTGTGTCCTCTGGCAGGTCCCTTCTCCCCTCCATGGGTCCCTCACTGGTAAACCTGAAGACCTGCGCAGAGCTGTTTCGGTGGCCCCAGCCAGTTGTGCAGGACCTGCACTGTGCAAACACGTATGGCTGTGAATACCTGTTAGGCTTGTTGCAAGAATTAGGAATGTTAAAGGGGAAAAAACACAATTTTTTTCTGTTGCAGATTCTCTGTTAAGAATAGAGGAATTTTTAAACCGTAACTTCGCTGTCCGGAAACATCAGCACATTGACACAGGAGCTTAGCCGGGGTGGGGATGACATTGCCTTTGTTACTTCAATTCAGACAACTAAGAAAGGAGATTATTGTTCTTGGGAAGTTGATTGGAAATGTCATAGAGTGTAACTATTTGTAACTGCTCCGTGGACTCCCTCTGCATTCATTCCCCTTCCCCCTATATCTGTTTTCAATGCAATCCTTAAACAGCCTTCATTTGCCATGAATAAGCAACTAACTTTAAAAGCCTTTATTCACTTGTTCCATGTAGCAGAGTTCTTTTATCTCCCTTCACATACATCTCAGTGGGGAAATTCTAGTAGGAATGTCCTTCATCGGTGCCGATTCTACATGTAAAGCAGCTGCAGATTGACTGTATCTGCTCGGCGACCCCAGCAAGCCATGTTCCCAGTAAGAGTGGCCTGAGAACTGTTGGTCATAGTGAAGGAAGAGAACGCTCTTAAAGATTATTTTTTAAGTCCTTGAGCTCGGTCAGCCGTATAAACGGCTTGTTCAGTAATGCTGGTCACAGTCCAGAAGCCGTTCTGTGTTCTGAGCATCAGGCTTCGTGCTTTAAGGGTGAAATTTCAAAATCAGCTCCACATTTTCCTATGAAGCACGTGGGAGGAAAGAGTCAAGCATGGCTCCTTCTGTACCCTTCAGATTGCAAGTGTACCCTGTCTTAAGCACATACATTCATTTTTTGTTTCTGTAATTTTCCAGGAAATTATTAGTTCTTTGCCCAACATAGTAAATGACAAATACGGAAGGAAGGTCCTGTTGTATTTACTGAGCCCCAGAGACCCTGCACATACGGTGCGAGAGATCATTGAGGTTCTACAGAAAGGAGACGGCAACGCACACAGGTAAGAAGAGCTGAGTCGTGGGAGCGCTTTGCTCCTCTGCTCTGCTTGCTTCTTAGTTTCGAGGAGCTTGTGTTTCCAGAAACGTGCTCATGCACGCATACCCTCTACCGTGCTTCTTCTCTAAAACTCAGAAGGTGAGGGCGCCTGGGTGGCTCAGTGTGTTAAGCCTCTGCCCTCGGCTCAGGTCATGATCTCAGGGTCCTGGGATCAAGTCCCGCATCAGGCTCTCCGCTTGGCAGGGAGCCTGCTTCCTCCTCTCTCTCTCTCTCTCTCTCTCTGCCTGCCTCTTTGCCTACTTGTGATCTTTCTCTGTCAAATAAATAAAATCTTTAAAAAAACAAAAAACAAACAAAAAAACCCCTCAGAAGGTGAATCCCATTTTTAAGCCTGTAGTTTTGACAGATTCTTAAGGTTTTTATCTGGAAAAGGAAATAAAAGAATCATGCCAGAAGAATACCTCTGAGTGCCTGGCACAGAGTAGATGCTCAGTGTATGTGGTGTGGTTTGATTTTGTCCTATTCATTTGTTTAGTTTAAATTATAGCAAATTTTTTGGGAACCTGGGTGGCTCGGTGGGTTAAAGCCTCTGCTTTCGGCTCAGGTCACGATCCCAGGGTTCTGGGATCAGGTCCCGAGTCGGGCTCTCTGCTCAGCAGGGAGCCTGCTTTCTCCTCTCTCTCTTTCTGCCTGCCTCTCTGCCTACTTGTGAACTCTGTCTGTTAAATAAATAAATAAAATCTTTAAAAAAAATAAAAAAAATAAAAATAAATTATAGCAAATTTTTTAAGGCTTGTTTTTTTTTTTTACTCCAGTATAGTAACATACAGTGTTGTGTTAGCTTCGGGTGTACGGTGTCATGATTGAACGGGTCTAGGATAACTCAGTGCTCATCTCGTTAAGTGTGCTTTTTAAATCCACTTCCCCTGTTTCGCCCATCCCCTCACCCACTTCCCCTCTGATAACTATTTTGTTCTCTAGAGTTGAGAGTCTGGTTTTCGGTTTGTCTCCTTTTTTTCTATGTTCATTTGGTTTCTTAAATTCTACATGTGAACGAAATCATACAGAATTTATCTTTCTCTGACTGATTTCACTTAGCCTTCTGCCCTGTAGACCCATCCATGTTGCTGCAGATGCCAAGCTCTCGTCCTTTTTCTGTGCCTGAATAATACCCCGTTATCCACACACCAGCTCTTCTTTATCCAGTCCTCAATCAGTGGGCACTCGGGCTGCCTTCATAATTTGGTTGTTGTAAATAATGCTGCAGGAAGCATAAGGATGCATGTATCTTTTCAAATTAGTGTTTTCGTATTCTTCCGGTTAAGTACCTAGTAGTGAAATTACTGGATCATAAGGTATTTCTGTTTGTAACTTTTTTTTTTTAAGATTTTATTTATTTGGCAGAGAGAGATCACAAGTAGACAGAGAGGCAGGCAGAGAGAGAGGAGGGAGCAGGCCCCCCGCTGAGCAGAGAGCCCGATGTGGGGCTCGATCCCAGGACCCTGAGATCATGACCTGAGCAGAAGGTAGAGGCTTTAACCCACTGAGCCACCCAGGCGCCCCTATTTGTAGTTTTTTGAGGAACGTCCACACTGGTTTTCCAGTGGCTGCCGCGGTCTGCATTCCCACAAACAGTGCACGAGGGCTCCTTTTTCACCACATCCTCACCAGCACTTGTAGTTTCTTGTGTTAATGATCTTGACAAATATGAGGTGGTATCTCATTGTGGTTTTGATTTGCTTTTTCCTGATAATGAGTGATACTGAGCATCTTTTCTGTCGTGTGTCTGTTGGCCATCTGGATGGCTTCTTTGGAGAAATGTCTGTTCATATCTTCTGTCCATTTGTAATTAGATTCTTTGTTTTTCTGGGGTTGAGTTGTGCAGGTTCTTTATATATTTTGGATACTAACCCATTATCAGATGTGTCACTTGTAAATATCTTCTCTCACTCTGTAGCTTGTCTTTTAGTTTCTTTGATTATTTCCTTTGCTGTGCAGAAACTTTTTATTTTCAGTTTATTTTTGCTTTCCTTTCCCTTGCCTCAGGAGACATATCTAGAAAAAAGTTGCTACGGCCGATGTCAGAGAAATTACTGCCTGTATTCTCTTCTTGGATTTTTATGATATCAGGTCTCACATTTAGGTCCTTAATCTGTTTTGAGTTTATTTTTGCATATGGTGGAAGAAAGTGGTTCGACTTCAGTCTTTTGCAAAATGTAGCTGTCCAGTTTTCCCAGCAGCTTTGTTGAAAATATCATCCTTTTCCCATTGCATAGTCTTGCCTCACAATCTTTTTTGAGGATTAATTGACCCTATAATTGTGGATTTATTTCTGAACTCTCTGTTCTTTTCCATTGACCTATGTGTCTGTTTTTGTGCCAGTATCTTACTGCTTGGATCACTACAGCTTTGTAGTGTATCTTGAAATCTGGGATTGCGGTATAGCCCGTTGTGCTCTTTTTCAATTTTGCCTTAGCTATTCAGGCTTTTTGGTAATTCCATACAAATTGGAAAATTATTTGTTGAAGTTCTGGGAAAAATGCGGTTGGTATTTTTTTTTTTTAAGATTTTATTTATGCGGTTGGTATTTTGATAGGGATTGCATTAAATCTGTAGATTGCTTTGGTAGTATGGACATTTTAACAATATTTATTCTTCCAGTCCGTGAGCACAGAATATCTTTCCATTTGTTTGTGTCACCTTTAATTTCTTTCATTAGTGTTTTACAGTTTTCAGAGTACACGTCTTTTGCTTCCTTGTTTAAGTTGATTCCTAGGTATTTCCTTTGGTGCAATTGCAAGTGGACTTGATTTCTTAATTTTTCTTTCCGTTACTTCATTATTACTGTATAGAAACTCAGTGGATTTCTATGTATTGATTTTGTGTCCTGCAGCCTTCCTGAATTCATTTATCAGGTCTGGTAGTTTTTTGGTGGCGTCTTCAGAGTTTATATAGTATCATGTCATCTGCAAATAGTGGAAGTTTTTCTTCTTCCTCACTTTTTTGGATTCCTTTTGTTTCGTTATGTTGTCTGATTGCAGTGGCTAGCACTTCCGGTGCTCTGTTGAACAAAAGTAGTGAAAGTGGACGTCCTTGCTGGCTCCTGATCTTAGGGGAAAGCTCGCAGTTTTTCATCACTGAAGATGCTGTCAGCTGTGAGTTTGAATAGATGGGCTTTATTATGTTGGGATATGTTCCCTCTAAACCTGCCTTGTTGAGGGTTTCTATCACGAATGGATGCTGCACTTTCTCAGATGCTTTTTCTGCATTTATGGAAATGCTCATACGGTTCTTACCCTTTCTCTTGTTGCTCTGATGTATTATGTTGATTGATTTGTGAATATTGAACCTCTTGCATCCCAAGAATAGATTCCACTTGATTGTGGTGAATGATTTTCTTTAAATGTATTATTGGGTTTGGTTTGCTGATATTTTGTTGGGGGTTTTTGCATCTGTGTTCGTCAGAGATAATGGCCTGTGGTTCTTTTTCTTTTTTGTAGTTGCCTTTATATGATTTGGTATCAGGGTAATGCTGGCCTTCTAGAATGAGTTTAGAAGCTTTCCTTCTATTTTTTGGAATAGTTTGAAAAGAATAATTATTAACTCTTCATTAAATGTTTGGGAGAATTCCGTGGTGAAGCCATCTGGTCCTGGGCTTTTGTTTGTTGGAAATTTTTTCAGTTTCATTTTTTCAGTGTCATTGCTGGTACTCAGCCTGTTCACGTTTTCTGTTTCTTCCGGATTTAGTTTTGGGAGGTTTTATGTTTCTTGGAATTTATCCATTTCGTACAGGTTGTCCAGTTTATGGGCATTTAATTTTTCATAAGATTCTCTTGTAATCCTTGTATTTCTGTGGTGTGGATGGTTTTTTCTCCTCTTTAAATTCTCATTTTATTTGAGCTCTCTTTTTGAGGAGTCTGGCTAAAAGTTTATCAATTTGTTCATCTTTTCAAAGAACGAGCTCCTGGTTTCCTTGATCTGTTCTTTTTTTTTTTTTTTTTAAGTTTCTATTTTATTTCTGCTCAGGTCTTTATTATTTCCTTCCTTCTGCTGGTTTTGGGTTTCATTGTTCTTTTTCCAGCTCTCTTTAGGTGTAAGGTTAGATTGTCTATTTGAGATGTTTCCTCCTTCTTAAGGCAGGCCAGTATTGCTGTGTATTTACATCTTAGCACCATTTTTGTTGCATCCCAAAGATTGGGGGGTGTCGTGTCTTCATTTTCATTGTCTTCTAACATTTTTTGATTTCCTCTTTGACTTCTTGGTTGACCCATTGTTTAATAGCATATTAGCTATTTAACTTTCATGTGCTTGTGTTCTTTCCAGATCTTTTCTTATGGTTGATTCCTAGTTTCATAGCATTGCAGTCAGAAAAGATACATAGTGTGACATAATTCTTTTTGAATTTGTTGACTTGTTTTGTGGCCTGATATGTGATCTGTTCTGGAGAATATTCCATATGAACTTGCAAAAAATGTGTATTCTACTGTTTTAGGATAGAATGTTCTGAATATATCTCTTAAATCCCTCTGGTGCAATGTGTCATTCGTAGCCACTGTTCCTTTGTTGATTTTCTGTTCAGATGATCTGTTCCTTGATTTCAGTGAGGTGTTAAGTCCCCTACTATTGTATTACTGTTGATTACTTCCTTTATGTCTGTTATTACCAACTTTAGGTATTTGGGTACTCCCATGTTGGGTGCATGAATATTTATAATTGTTACATCTTGTTGGATTGTCCCCTTAATAATAATGTAGTATCCTCACTTGTCTCTTGTTGCAGTCTTTGTTTTAAAGTCTGTTTTGTTGCTTATAAGTATTGGTACCCAGCTATCGTTTTACTTTCATTTCCATAATAAATGTTTTTCCACCCTTTCGCTTGCATTGTGCGTGTCTTTAGGTCTGAAATAAGTCTTGTAGGCAATGTTTACCTGGGTGCTTTTTAATACATTCTGTCAACCTGTGACTTTTGATTGGAGTGTTTAGTCCATTTACATTCAAAGTACATATTGATGGATATGTACATATTGCCTTTAGTTACTTGTTTTATGGGGGTTTTTTGTTTGTGCGTCTGTGTTTCTCAGTTCCTTGCTCTTTTCTTTCACAGTTTGCTGGTTTCGTTCAGTGATGTACTTCGATTCCGTTTTCTTTATCTTTTCATATCTGTTGCTGGTTTTTAACTGTGGTTATCATTAATAGTAATATCATTAATAGGAATCATAGTAATAATATCAATAATAATCATAGTAATAATATCATTAATAGTAATAATAATAGTAACATCAAGATGCCAGACATCTGCATGTAACAGTCTGTGTTAAGTTGATGGTCACTTAAGTTTGAACCCATTCCAAAAGTGCTAAATTTGTTAGTGTTCTCCTCATTTTCTCCTCATTTCACCCCCATTTTAGGTATATGGTGTTACACTTTACATCCTTTTATTTTGTGACTAATGACTGATTTTTATATATTTACTTAATTTTACTGCTTTTATGCTTCCTGCTTTTCTTAATTCTGCTTATGGTCTTTCCTTTCTTCTTAGAGTCCACTTTAACATTTTTTGTAGGCCTGGTTTAATGGTGATGAATTTCTTTAACTTCTGTTTGTCTGGGAAACTCTTTGTCCTTCTGTTCTGAATGATAACCTTGTTGAGTAGTTTTTTTGGTTGCGGGTTTTCCTCTGCGCACTTTGTATGTATCATGCCATTCTCTCCTGGCCTGTAAAGTTTCTACTGAAAAATCTGCTGATAGCCTTAGGGATTGCCCTTGTATATAAATGTTTTCTTTTGCTGCTTTTAAAATTCTCTCTTTATCACTAGATTTTGTCATTTGAATTATTACTTGTCTTGGTGTGGACTTGCTTGGTTTGATTCTGTTGGAGTCTATCTGTACCTCCTGGTTTTGGGAAATTTTGAGCTGTTATTTCTTCAATAAGTCTTCTGCCCCCTTTCTCTCTCTTCTTTTTCAGGGATCCCTATTATGTGAATATTAATAATGCTTGGTGATATCACTGAGTTCCCTTAAATCTGTTTTCATTTTTTATTTATTTTTTCTCCTGCTTCAGCTTGATTGCTTTCCATTATTCTGTCCTCCAGGTCACTGATCTGTTCTGCTTCCTGTATTCTACTACTCATTCCATCTAGTGTATTGTTAAGTTCAGTTATATTCTTCATATCTGATCGGTTCCTTTTTGTTTTCTGTCTTTTTGTTGAGGGTCTTACAGAGGTCCTCCACTCTTTTCTCAAGTCCAGTGAGTATCTTTATGACCATTACTATAAATTATCAGGCATATTTCTTATCTTTGTTTCATTTAGGTCTCTTTTGGTCTTATTCTTTCATTTGAGACATATACCTCTGTCTCCTCATTTTGTCTAACTCTGTGTCTGTTTTTGTGTGTTAAGAAAGTCAGCTGTGTCTCCTGCTCTTGAAGGTAGTGTTCTTATGAAGAAGAAATCCTGGAGCGCCCCACGGTGCAGTGTCCCCTGTTCACCAGAAGCTTGCACTCAGGGGTATCTAGTGTGTATGTTGCGTGCACCTTACAGTTGTAGCTGAGCTACTTTTTCCTTCATTGTTGTTATGTACAATGGCTCTATTTCCCTGTTGTGGGCAGTGTTTGGTCCCTGTGTTGTTAGTGGGCCAGTGGGGGCCCACCTTGGACTTGAGTCAGACCAGGCATTTTCCAGAGATGTAGTAGCACCGAGCTGCCCCGTTGCCCCTTGAGCAGCTTCCATTGGTGGGCGGGGCCTGCAGTCAGACCAGAATCTGTCCCCAGTCACTGCTGGAGCTGGATTGGGCTGGTGTGTGCGGTTAACTTCCCTCTTGTCAGGGCAGGAGTTACTTTGGAGTGGGCTGGCCCCTGTCAGCTTGCAGAGCTGCTTTGGATGGTCTCTCCCCAGGAGGGTATTGGAGGAGGGAGGTCTGCAGGACATGGCAGTGTGGAGCCGAGGTGTAAGCAAGGTTTGCGCTGGTCTCCTGTGGGAGGGGCCCCGAGCGGAGGCCTGGCTGGGGAGGGGTTGTGCTGGCAGAAGTGCTCAGGACCAGGGCATGCTATTACCAAATCGGGTGGAGAGTGCTGTCCAGGCACTGGTTCCTGCACGTGTCCATGTATCTTGGCAAGGGGACAAGGAAGGGAAATGTCCCACTCTTCTTGGTTCCTATTGGAGTCTCCGAAGGATCCCTGACCCTCCATCACAGGCTGTGAGATTAGTAAACAGATTTCGCTCCTGTTGTGCTCCGATGCTTTTTAAACTGCTGGCTTCTATGCCATGTCTCCACGGGGCTGTTTGTTGTGCAGTGTCCTTAAGGCAGGAACTCCCCCCCCACCCCGCCCCGCTCTGCCCCGCAAAAAAGGCAGGGACTCCCATTTTCTCTCACCCTCCCAGTTCTCCCAAGCCAAGCACGCTAATTTTTTAAAATTCCAGGCGTTAAGCCCGACTGATTGTAAGAACTCATGAAATTATGCCCCGCTGAATTAATTAACTTCTTTCTTTCTTTCTTTCTTTCTTTCTTTTGTTCGTTCGTTCTTTCTTTCTTTCTTTCTTTCTTTCTTTCTTTCTTTCTTTCTGCCCTGCTGAATTTCAAAGCCGGATATTGCAGGGATTTGTCTTCCCCACGCAGGCACCCTGTGCATGGGGTACCCGACGTGAGGGTCTGTTTCCCTCCCTTCTCCACACCCACTGTATCCCTCCCTCCTACAGATAGTCATGGAGGTCCTTTTAGCTCTCCGACATGCCTCACCTTTCCTACCCTCTTCGATATGGCCTCTTGTCTACATTTAGCTATAGAGAGTCTGTTCTGCCAATCCTGTGGTCATTCTCTGGGTTATTTACACTGATGTGGGTGTTACCTAGTAGTGTCCATGGGAGGAGGGGTCCTCCTGCTCCACCATCCTCCCTGGAAATCAGTTTCTTTCTTTCTTTCTTTCTTTTTTTTCTTTAAAGATTTTATTTATTTATTTGACAGACAAAGGTCACAAGTAGGCAGAGAGGCAGGCAGAGAGAGAGGAGGAAGCAGGCTCCCCGCTGAGCAGAGAGCCCGACTCGGGGCTCGATCCCAGGACCCTGGGATCACAACCTGAGCGGAAGACAGAGGCTTTAACCCACTGAGCCACCCAGGCGCCCCGGAAGTCGGTTTCTTTATTTTTAAAGCTACTGACATCACATAAGGAAGTATTCTAGAGAGTAGTGTCCATAAAGTGGTCTACTTCTGTCTTATAATTTGTTGTTGCTGTTGTTTGGGTTTTGGATTGGTTTGGGCTGTTTGTTATTATGTAAGTGCTTGTTCTGTGCCAGGCACAGCTCAGATGCTGGGGCATGAAGATGGCAGACGGGTATCCCACCCTTAAATTGCTTATTACCTGCACACACAACAGACAGACAATTACAATAAGTTTGACAAAGACTGTTTTAAGCCCTTGGAGGTTTTTGGGCTAATAAGATCCATGTATTCCCTTTGTCATTCATCTCACCTTAACGCCTCATTCACCATGTTCCCACAGTAAGAAAGATACAGCGATCCGCCGACGTGAGCTCTTAGAGGCCATCTCTCCTGCCTTGTTAAGCTACCTGCAAGGACACGCCCAAGAATTGGTGTTGGATACGTCTGCGTGTGTGTTGGTGGCCAACATTCTGGGAGCCGCCGTTGGAGACGTTCAGCCCGCCATGAATGCCATTGCCAGCTTGGCAGCGGCCGAGCTCCATCCCGGTGGCAAGGATGGAGAGGTAACGTGCTACTGTCAGACAGGTGGAAAGCAGCAGTGTTGCAGAACCCCAGTCACTGAGAACGTTGCCGTAGAGAGAATTCGAATGCTAATTGTCTCAACTCTGCCGGTGCTGACAGCACATCGGATCGTTGCGATTTCGAAATACCAGTGCTGTTACAACCCCGTCTTTCTCAAAGTCTTCCCCTGACTTCACATTACCTACAGAGCAGGAGAAACAGAATCTTCTTACTGTGGCTCTCCGTTGTCCACGATTGGCCCCAGACTGCCTTTCTAGCATATTCTGTGTTCTTAGTTCTATTTGGAATTTGCTTTGGATTTTCTCACCTCTCTGCGTTTGCACGTTTCTTCCCTTGGCCTCGATGCTCCCTGTGTCTCCGTTTTGCTGTGCTGTCACTGTCGAAGGCCCTGCTCGTCCTCCTGCAAGGCCCCCAGCATCCTTCTCATGGACCTTTTTCCCATTGCCCTCTCAAAAAAGTCTGCTCTTTCTGATAGCTCCAGCCTATGTTACTTGGCCCCTGAGTAATTCTGCCTCGCATCCGAAGTTCACTGATTCATGGACCTGATTTGTGCCGTTCCCCCACCCCGCCAAAGCCTAACCGTTTTGTTGAGCACCGTATTTAAGTGACCGTGTACACAGATAATTACCTAAGTTAGCATTGAGACAAGTGCCCTGAGGGGAACCTGCGGGTTCTGTGGGACTGTGTGTGAGCCCGGGAGCCAGCCTCTCCCCAGGAAGGCTTCCCTGAGGCAGTGAAAGCTCCACTGAGACCAGAGGGTTGTAGTGCGGTGAAGAGGCAGAAAGAAGATCGCAGGCGGGGGAAAGACATCCGCAGCAGTCGGAAGGGAGAAGGGGGAAGAAGGGGCCCGGTTCGGCTGAGAACAGAAGGCTCAGGGGCTCGGGGTGGGAGATGGGTTGGCCGAGGAAGAGAGGAGGGCGGAAGGCCGACGGTGCAGGCTTTGTTGTGCGCTGGGTCGTAAGCTGACGCGAGTGCGGAGTCTGCCGAGTCCTGAGGTGGCCCCTGGGCCTTACAGAAGCCCTGGGCCTGCCCCCCGGGGCCGTGCAGATGAGCAGGCTGGGAAGAGGGACGCATAATGAGTTTCCCCCCAGGAGACTGAGTGTCTCCCCTGCTCCATAAGGAGAGATCCTAGGTACGTGGGACCGGCAGTGCCAGCTCTCCGTGCTCCTGTGCTGTTGTCACGTTTTGTCCCAAAGGTTTCTTTGTACCTCAGCACTGCATATTGCCACCCGGACGGCGCTCGGCGTGATCCTGAGGCGCACGCTGTGCTGGGGCCGTTGAGCTGGGAGCCCCTGAAGCGGAGCCTCAGAGCTTTTTAGCGGCTCCTTTGAATATCCGTCTGTCAGTGTGGGGATTAGACTAGATCGCTGGTCCCCCTTGACCTCCACAGCACCGTGGAACTTTCCACGTGGCCACGTCCTCACCTGTGCGTGGTAGAGAACCCATGGTAGGCCGGGGCGTGGCTGAAAACAGCTTTTTGTGTTTTCCTTCCAGCTTCACGTTGCAGAGCATCCCGCAGGACACCTCGTTCTGAAGTGGTTAATAGAACAAGATGAGAAGATGAAGAAAAGCGGAAGAGAAGGTAGGCTATAAAACATGGGTTTTCCTGAATCGTCTGTGGAATTTCCCAACCCCCGGCAGCCCTGAACTCGATGCCCGCCATTTATGTTCACATGAAATTTGTTGAGTGTTTAGAAATGGTGTCTGTGGACAAGAAATGATTCAGTGCTTGCAGATAATGCTTTCGTAAATACTGGAAATTTATGTCCTGGAGTTCTTTAATTTCCTTTCTCTTTCCTATCCTCCCTCACTGCCTCTCCTCCCGTTCTACCTCAGTCTTCTGACCTGGTGCTGCCAGGGCCCTAAAAATGCCCTTATGTTCCTCGGTGGGGTGGGGGTGGGGGTTGGTGAGACTTGGGGGGGGGGCATTTGTGAGTGTCACTGAGGTACAGTTGAAAAGCAGGATATCTATCCCTAGTTTGGAGGAAGGGAAAAGCGAAAGAAAATAGTCTCATCAGAATTTTGAACTGAACGCCTGTTTGGGCGGTGAAGTACATGTGACCACAGAGCAGGCCTGTCTTGGCCTTTGTGGCTTTTCACAACGCTCACAGCTGCTCTGTAGAAACTCCGCTTTCAAGAGAAGGACAGCATCTTTTAATCGAATTGAAAAGTCGCATACCATTCCTTTCTCGGCACCATCTTTGACCAGACCTTCTGTTACTAAATTCGAGCTCCATCCAGTGTTTTAGCCACTAAGTAGATCTCCCCCCACCGAGTTTGAACAGTTTGGGCGTTCTGTCATTGTGTCTGAAAAAAAAGTGACAGATCATGAATTTATGTCTTGAGGCAAGTTGCAGATCTGATGGCTGGTGAGGCAATCGATACGCAGTCAAACTGTCACTTCTCACTCTGCCTTGAAGAAAAGAGACCTAGGGGTGTTTGCCACTGCAAGCTTTTTGTGATGGAGAAAGCTTCTTGTAACAAAGTTTTAACAAAAAATAACATACTGAATCATTTTTTGTTATTAAGAAGTTGGTGCACAGTTGAGCTGAGTTTTTGTCCGAAAAGTTGTCTGGCTTGCTTTTAAAATCCAAAGAATTTTCTAGTGATATTTTTCCTTAATTCACTTACACTGATAGTCGTGAAACACGCCTGCATGGGCCTCGTGTGTGTATCAGATGCACGTAGCACTGAACCAGTGCGGCTGTCTCCGTTACCTGTTGCTGTGTAACAGGCCACCTCAAAGCTTGGTGGCTCTTGAACAACATCCTGTCAGGACTTGGTGGAGCTTGGTTTTGTGCACAGTCCTCTGGGGCTGCTCTGTTTGGGGTCGGAGTGTCCGTTTGGTTGGTGACTGGCAGTGGCTCAGTCCAGCAGCCTCAGTCCCCAGCCCATGGTTGGGTTTTAAGAGAAGAAAGCAGTGCGGAGTGCTTTTTTGAGTTAGCCTCAGAAGTTATCACACATAACCTTCTTCCCACCCTCTGTTGGCTAAGTCAGTCGCAGAGCCCCACCGGAATTCAGGAGAAGACGTTGATTTCCCCCGCAGCTGGGGGTGCGGGTGTGCTGCATTCTAGCAGTGCTGTTGTGCTCACATTTTGAAAACACTATCTGTCTTACAAGTTGATTACAGTCCTTCCTTAATGTGTGCCACGAAGAGCTACGTAGCCATAGGCCTCTTGGCTTTTAAAGGGTCCTCACGTTTGGGTATCTTTGGGGGAATTATGCATGCTGTATACCCAAGATACTTGCCTTCAAGGTAGGCTGCCCGTACTTCCATGTGCACCAGGTCCTAGCTTTCAGAGTTTCCCCATTGTCCAAGAATTAGTTACGTCTGTAACTAATTCCCAAGAATTAGTTACGCTTAGATGGCACAGTGAGTTAAAGATGATATACCAAGAACTTAGAAATCTGGTAATAACCCACGAAATAAGAGCAAAAGGTGAATAATATTCTTGATGGGTGAATGTCTAGCTTTGTGGAGAGGAATTACCAGGTGTCAGCTGGAACAGTCACCTGAGCGCTAGTGTTCCTCGTGGCACCTTCCAAGTGAGCATTTTTGACGAGGGAGAGCTTGATTCCATCCAAGCATGAGGTACTGCTGTCAAACATTGACTTCCTGAATACCTTTCAGGTCAGGGTTAAATCATTAAAGAGTACAAAGAGATGCAAACACAAGCAGGTGAGCTTTTTATAAGAATTCAGGTTTTGTCTTGTGTAATTACACTAAACATAGTGTGAGACTTGGACCAGAGTTGAAAGAAATGGCTGTATTAAAAAGACATTAAATAAATCGCAGCTGGAACTTACAGTGTTAAGAGAGGTTGAGTGCAAACTCTTTTTATTCACTTTTTTATTAAAACATGCTTGCAAATTTAAGGGCGGTAGGGACAGAGATGGGGAGTTTAAATCTTGTATGCTGTCACTGAGTTTCAGTCTGTTTTTCAGGTTGTTTTGCCAAAACACTTGTCGAGCACGTGGGTGTGAAGAACCTGAAGACCTGGGCTCGTGTAAACCGTGGGGCGATTGTCCTTTCTAGGTACGTGTGCTCCGTGCCTTTCCGCATAGGGCCCTCCTCCTGAACGCCTGTTTCCGCGGAAGACGCTTCTTTCACTTTCTTTCTCGGTTCCGAGCTTTGTCCTCATTGTTCGGTATTCCTCACGGTCCCGTAGGGTGTAGACAAGTGTACCAAATCGTGGAAATCAAGCCTGACTCTTCCAGTCAGTCCTTACTTACCTGCACTGTTCCAGCTTCAAGGATTGTAAAGTTGTCATACGGTCTCCTTCGGGGCTTTCACCCCATTTAGGGTTTCACCCAAAGTGTGATTGTATTCTCTCCCTCTCTCCTCTCTCTCTCACTCTCAGGAAAGCTCTTTACATTTGATTAATTTGTCGAGATCCTTTCACTACCTCCTTTTCCCCCCAGATTAGGGAGCCCTCCCACACCCAGTTATAAATTATATAAGTCGTAGGACTTGCCAAGCCCATGTGTTCTGGAGCTTTATTCTTGCTATTATTAATCACTTACCTCAAAAATAGACATCTGTAGCAACTCGCTCACCTGTTGCATTTAGTATTTGTTTGGCTTAAAAGCAGCACTATGAAATAATAAGCCATTAGTTTATCTAATATCGTAACTCCTCGCCTGGTCCTCTTTCCTGTAAGCCTCTTGTAACCCACTTCCGCCATCCTGAGAGAAGCAGAAGAGACCGCATCACTCTTTGTTTTGTTTGTTTCTCTTAAACATTTTCTCTTATTATTATTTTACCACCTTTTGATCTCCTTTATCCCTATCCCCACCTCCCCTGCCCCCCTCCACGCTTCCACAAACACACATACTCACTGCCTCTGGCAGCTGCAGATCTCTTCTCTATATTTATGAGCTTGTTTGGTTTTGTTTTGGGGGGTTTTTTTCTTTCTTTTCTTTTTTTTTTTTCCATTAGATTCCACATATAAGAGGGGCACCAGGGTGCCTCATTCGGTTAAGCACCTGCCTTCAGCTCAGATCATGATCCTGGGGTTCTAGGATCAAGCCCCATGTTAGGTTCTCTGCTCAGTGGGGAGTCTGCTTCTCCCTTTCCCACTGCCTCTCTCCCCACTCGTGTTCCCTGTCTCTCTCAAATAAATAAATAATATTTAAAAAAAGATTCCACATCTAAGAGAGATTATACAGTACTTTTATCATTTGATGGTCTCACTACAGTTATGGTTTTGACCAAATTGTAATTGCGTTCTTTTTAATGGATTAGACTTGTCCCTCTGAAAACCGTGAGAGTTGCTTTTTAAACCACGACTCACTTTACATGCAATTTTCTTTCCTGATTTTCAAGTATTCTTAAAAGGATTCTGGAGGCATTTGCTAGTGAAGTCTGCAAGCTGATTGTTTATTTCTAATTAAAATGGTAGAAAACTGGTGATTGGTACATCGAGGCGTGCGTTCCACCTGTTTATTATTCTCTAGACAGAGTCGTGTCAAGTTTATAATTCACAGGTCATTGAGACTTCAGCTTCCGTGCGCTCTGTTCCTGGATGCGAAACCCTTCCATTAACCACATCCATTTAAAATAGATTTGTTTGTTGTTGTGAAGCAATCACTGTTGATTCTTTTTCCCCCTCCCATGTTAGTGAGGTTTGGAGAAGGAGATGCCAGTCTTAAATTTGAATTTCCCACAGTGTTGCACGTGCAGCACACCGTGCAGTTTAATCTACGTTGTTTGTAAATGTTGGGCCTTTATTCAGTGTATAATTTGACTTGGAACACATAGACTCACAGACACACTCCTTTGGGGCATTCATTTCTTTGGGTAGATCAGGATCTCCAAATACGTGGGTGGTGCAGATCATTTTTGTTCATTTCTCATTGAAATTAGCCGATTTTCTAGTGGACGTCAAAGAGCCGGAATCCTTTAGCTGAAGCGTGGACTTATTTAATGGGAGGTTTTTTACCAGGCATTTAAGAGTGTTAACACGTACTACTGACATGTCCTTTCATTAACACTCGATTAACTAAAAATTTCAGCCATGCCACGCAATTGATTTGTAGAGCTCGCTCATCGATCATAGCTCCGTTTGGGTGGATTGCAGACCTCCGAAGGCTGCTGCAGGCTTATTACAGAACCCTGCTTAGAGGTGGACCACTAGTCCATATGGTGTTTGAGGTTCTGAAGGGAAGTTGAATTACCAATGACCTAATGCTTGATTAATACAATAATCAGTGTTACGTGGTTTTAGATACTGTTACGTGCTCGACTCGTTTGGTGAAATTCTCTGCTTCTTTATATTTTACTTCAAACTCGTGCAGTGTTCCCCCCAGAAATCTTTTTTATAATAAGTGAAAAGGCATTCTGGGTTTAAAAAAAAAAAAAAGACTTTCAGCCTTGTATGCAGCCTGAAAATGCTTCAGGGACGCAGAATTCTCTAGCACTTAGATCATCGTGGGCTCTAGGCTTCCTACCTGGGTTCCAGGCCCAGCTCACTGTGTAGTCTTAGGCAGATTATTCGGCTTCTCTGAAACTTCATTTCCTTGGTTGTAAAACTGGATTCGGGATCATCACAGGTCGTCGTTGGGCTGTGTGAGACGGTGGAGGTCCCACGCTTAGCATCACGTCCAGCGCGTGTACTCAGCAAATACTAACCTTCATCACTGCCGTGCTTCATGTCAGTATAGAAAGTAAAAACGACCTGTCTGTTCAAAGGGACTTTTACCAACTTTCTCGGCTTCCCAGGTGGCAGGCTGTGCTTGTTGCTGGTCTCCCGCCCCCAGCAGGATGCTGCCTGGTGGTGCTGGCTCGCCGTCCTCTCTGTGCATGTGATGGAAGTTCTTAGCACCAGGGACTTTGGGAAACGGCATGCGATTTGGTTCTGGGATGTGTTTCGGAGGTCAGCATTAAAATGTGGTCGTGAAGAAGGAGGAAACCAGGAGACTGAGCCCTCCGTTCTGCGGTCAGGCCCCTGTTTACAGAGAAAGGGGCCTTCCTGTCACCAGCCTGCAGGACTCCATTTCCTTTTGGGGATAGAGCCTTCTAGCAAGGTTTCAGAAAGCAGAGCGGACTTGTTTATTTTAATGGCTCACGTTGAGTAAGCATTGAGTGCTTCCTAAGTGTCAGGCTCTGTCTAGGTGCTTTAGGTACGAGATCATTTGAGCCTCAGAAACCCTCTTTGATGGCGGGTGGCCTGTATTGTTGATCCCATTTATAGGTCAGGAGACAGTCCTGGAGAATTTAAACAGCATGCTCCTGCTTGTACGGTGATGGAGCGGCAGAGGTAGCTTTCAAGTCTAAGCCGTTGCGCTCCGAGGTAAAGGTGCTTACCCCCTTCCCATGTTCTAGCTGCAGAGATGAGGCCGGCTCTTCCCTGCTTCCCTGGCAGGCCCCCCGCCTTTCCTCTGTGCACCCTTCCTCTCCTGCTCACTCGGTCCCTCGGCACTTCTCAGCCATCTGCTCTGCACGGGTGCTGCAAGAAATCACGAAGTAAAAGCCGGGTTTCTGTTCCTGAGCTCACCTGGGTGGGGGAGGGAAGATAGAGTACATGCAGGAGCCTGAGATGATCACAGTCACAGCAGAGGTTGGGCCAGTTCTGTACGGGGCAGAGGTGCTCCCACATTGGAGCGACTGGCCCAGCAAGATTAGAAAACGTGTTCTGTTGATGTGGTTTCCCAACATAGGCTACCAGCCCCCATCGTTCAGCTGCTGGATTCAAAGGATGGACTGCTCATTAGAGGACTTGTCTCACAAATCAGGGAATTGTTTATACCTCGCATGGTGATAGTAATTGCAGATGATTAGGGGTTTTTATGAAACATGATTGTTTTTTGTTTGTTAATCTTTGTTTTCTGTCTTCAGCCTTCTCCAGAGTTCCGATCAAGAAGTTGCGCAGAAAGTCAAGGCTGGACTGAAGGACCTCATTCCCACATTGGAGAAAAACAAGAACGCCAGCAAAGGAGTAGAAACGCTACTTGAAAAACTGGCCGCATAGTGGACACAGTTAAGAACAAGAGAGAATCGTTTTTCCTGTCCTCTTTTCCCAGTGTGGACAAGAAGTGCTCGGGTCTACCTTCCTGGGAATCTGGGTG